>NC_045784.1:14253621-14910844 GCF_008692025.1 Phocoena sinus
TAGCCCAAAACTCAGTGACGTAAATCATTACTTATTTAATTGCTCATGATTTTCTAAGCTGCCAATCTGGTCTAAGTTCAGCTGGGTTGTTCTTCTGCTTGTGCTGGACTTGGCTGATCTGGGCCAGGCCTCTCATGCTTCTGCTGTCAGCTGCTGGGTCAGCAGGGACTGGTTGGTTTATAAGGTGGGAAGACGGGGGCACTGGGCCTTTCTGCGCATGCTCTCTCGTCCTCTAGCAGGTTAGCGCAAGCTTGTTCACATGGCGGTCGGAGCGTTCCAAGAACTTGAGAGTGGAAGTTTCAAGGCTTCTTCAGGTCTAAGCCAGGCATTGACACGGTGTCACTTCTGTTACCTTCCACGGGTGAAACAAGTCACAAGGCCAGCCTGGATTCAAGGGTTGCGGAAACGGACCCCACCTCTTGATGAGGGGAGCTGCCGAGTATGGCAGCCTTTATTGCATGTGACCGCGCCCCCACTGGCTCGCAATTCCTTGAGACTGGGGCCTTGGCCCTGCTCCATGGACTGGTGTTTGGAAAGTACCGCCCAACAGGACTGTGCTAGCTTCTGGTCAATCCCACATTCAGCCCTCCCTTTGGTTTAAGTTATTCAAGATGTGGCCATTCTGCCTTTCACATTAACCCACTCGGAATGCAACCACCAACTGAGAAACTGGCGCATTAGAGAAAAATTACCCCAGGCGGAATGACAGGAGGAGAGGGGGTAATATGAGAAACTTCAAATGAAAGAGTGAGACCGAAAATCTGTCAAGTTCTGTACGATAAAAATCTTCTCGAAAGGGCACATCTGCCAAGACTACACTTTCACAGGCAACCTTGCCTGGAAACGGGGTCAGCACAGAGCTAGTGTCTTCCCTGGCAGCCAGGCCTGGGGAGGGAGGGAAGGGATTTTGATGAGAACTCACTTGCATCCCCTAAAGCCCCTGCTCTGTAGCCCATCTTAAAAAAATAAGAAAAAAGAAAGAAAGGAAAGCAACCTCCTAAGTTGGCAAGTGATGCTGGCAAGGGCAGCCTCATCCCTGCTGTGGACTTGGAATTAGGCTCCATGGACTTTCCCCTCCTCTCACCTGCAAGGTTTCAAAGTAGACACCACTGAAATACATCCCGAGTTTCAGAAGTAAGTCATTTAATGAGTCAGCCCATCCGGAAGTATTTAGAGCTGACCTCGTATATTTGCAGCGCTGTGCTGCGTATCCTGGGGACACCAAGAAGTGGGAGGTTCTGCCTTCAGAGAACTTACTAGGGTCACACAGGCCCCGAAGGCGCCAACAGTGGCCCGGTCTGCTGGTCGCACTCCCCGCAGCTGGGGTCACGAGGCTGTCCTCCAGGGAGGATTTGGCATGCACAGCTCCACGTCTATCACGACTGTAATTTATTGAGTAATTCAAACATGCAGGCATTCTGCCGAGTGCTTTGTGCGATCACGCAGTTGAATTTTGATGACCACCGTCTCTTGATGGGGATATACTATTAGTATCACCATTTTATCAATGGAGACTGCAGCCCACAGTTACAGCACTGATTAGCGGCCAAGCCAAGATTTCAACCCACGTTTGTCTAACTCCAAGCTGGAACACCATCTGGGCTGCCCCATCTCAGATTCTCAGTGGTAAGCATAAATGGTAACATTTATTCCTGCCACGTGCCAGCCTTTAAATGTATTGTTTTACTTAATCCCCACCATAGCCTTAGGAGACAGTTATTATTTCCATGTCACAGATCAGGAAACGGAGGCAGAGAGAGGCGGAGCTCTTGCCCAAGGTCACAAGGCAGGTCAGGGTGGCCCTGGATTTCCTCAGAATTTCATCAGCTGATGGTGACCCTCCTGTACGTTCTCGTTCTGGGTGCTGATCTGGTTCAGTGGTAGGGGAACTGCCACCCATCCACCCACAAGTACCTTCAAGACCCACTCAAATGGGAATCCTGGCTCTTTGCAAGAAACCTTCCCACTGACACTGATCCCATTCAGCGAGGGCCTGTTGTCAATTTCATTCCTCTTGCTGCCCTCGATCCCCTCCCGGCTGGAATTCTTACAAGGCTTCCCCTTCGCTCCTTCCTTGTTGGAGGATGGCTCTGCGGAAGCCGCTTTCTTCCGCTCCCGCATCCGTCATGGTCTCCCTTACTAGGTGGGCCGCGGAGCCCAGGGCACACAGCCAGAGAGGGGGCAGGAGACTTTAGAAGCCGGCCCTCCTTGGAAGCTCCTGAGCAACTGACGTTCTGTCGGCTTTATTTCAGGCAACGAAAGCAGACTGCAGAAGAGGGGGGTCCAAAGTCACCCAGCCCGTCACACTTCTGCGTGTAACACCCAACTTCTACCTAGACGATAGAAGGTCTGCTGGAGAGGCTTCAGAAATGACTGCAACGGACCCTCTCATTCTAGGCAGGATGGGACCGACGCTCAGAGAGGTCATGGCTAGTACGAGGTCACAGAGCTCTTTAGTGACAGAGCCAGGCCTAGCGCCCTGATCCTGAAGTCACTGTTCTTTCCAAGCACCATACAGCAGGGTTTCCAGCCTGCATCCCTTTCAGGATCATCTTCACTATTTTTGCCACGTCCGCGCGCCATCTGTGCCGTTGATTGCTTAAGATTTTCTTTAAATTGCCTAATGTTTTAAACAAATCAGATGAATTGAAAAGGGAAGCTTCAAATCCCTAGTTTGTTCTGTTTTTACATTTTGCTAATCAATATATCAAATATAAAATGAAATCATTTGGCACCCCGCTGGCAGTGTGCCTTTCATCTTTTGGAAAACAGGGCCTTCGAGGTAACCGCGAGGAGGAGCTCTTGAGTTCAAGTTTCTCCTGTGTCGCTTACAGTCTGCAACGCCACAGGCAAATCTCATCACCTGAGTCTCTGTTTCCTCATCTGTGAAATGAGAGTGACTGCATTCCTGGCAGAGTTGTTTCTGAGACTCAAACAGGAGAATGTACCCCAAAGGGCTTTACTTGCACAAACGAGCTAAACCCATGAAAGTTTTCATTATCGCTCTACTTATGAGATTTATTATTTTCCCATTTACAGTAGAAATATTTCTTTAGTTGCTCATCTTCAGGGAGATGTGGAGGTCTCCAAGTACCAGTTCCATCCTTTTCCTGAAACAGTGTCTTTGGCCAAATCTCTTACTGCCCTGTGGGGCTCTGCTCCTCCATGGTACCCACAGACGGCCCCAGGCAGATGATGAACGAAGGTTTATTTCCACACAGCTTGGTGAAAGGACTTTCCTAAATGGCGTTTAGGTCTCCACAGTCAGAGAGGAAAATCTAGGAAAGGCTGGGCTGGTCTAGCTCTGGACAGGGAAGGGAGAATGCTGACTTACAGCTGAGAAGTCTGGTCTGAGTTGCTGGCTATGAGTGACAGGAGGAGCCCTGCTCAGTGCTTCCGGGTCAGGGGGGCAGGGAATGGGTGGCTTTGTCAGTTTGCAACCCTTACTCACTAGAACCAGGGGTAAATTTCACCACAGATAAGAAAAAAATAGGAAATTAGTTATCTAGTGTCTGCATTTAAAAATCTCACAGATTTAAAATTGGTTGAAGATGTGTGTGTGTGTGTGTGTGTGCGTGCGTGCGTGTATGCACTTGCCCATCTGTAGTACTTATGTGCCAGGCATTACTCTAGAATTTTACAAATATTAACTCTTTTAATCCTCAACAACCTATGAAGCAGGCACTGTTAGTCTCCTCATTTTATATATGTGGAAACTGAGGCACAGAGATGTTAAGTGGCTTATCCAAGGTCACACAGCTAGTATTGGGCAGATCTGGCATTTGAACCTGAACCGTCTGTCTCCAGAACCCCTGCCCTTAATGATTATAGTACGTTATGAAATGTAAACATACTGAAGATCAGATTTCTAACATCTTACAAGGCTTAGTTTTAAAGATTCCTGGTGCTTGGAGCCTCACCTGGAGCCTCCCCTAAGCTCATACAAGAGAAACCTTCTCTTAATTCCATGTGTACTTTCTCTGTACCACTCTAGAGGGGCATACCACTTTCTACCTTGCATTACAATGATTTTTATATCCTATCTTTGTGTGTGTGTGTGTGTGTGTGTGTGTGTGTGTGTGTGTGTATGTGTATGTATGCCTTGATAGTCATTAGTGCTCTTCGCCAAATATTTCTGGCTCTCCACTTTTGGGCATATGGTAGAATGGCATCTCCTAGCCCCCTTCTAGTGGAGTGCGGTCATTTGACTTGTTCTGGTCAATGACTCGTGAGCAGAATGTATGAGTCACTTCTGGGCCGAATCTTCTGCGAACAAATTTCTGGAATTCTCCTTTGCTCTGGCACAGTCACCGATAACATTTAAGGCAGTGGCTGGTCTATCTGCCTGGGTCCCTGAGAGGCCATGAAGGGCAGAGTCCTCCTGTCAACCAGGAATGGGTATATACTATGAGCAAGATTTTGCAACTTTTCCGTTGTAAGAGGTATTTGTTGTTGAGGCACCAGGACTATTTTTTACTACAGCAAAACCTAACCTATCCTGACTGCTGTAGTTTAGTGGTCCCCACTTTTACTTATTAGTGTGCAATATGAGAGCGAGGCAGTATCTTAAGAACTGCCAAGTTTGGCTTTTGGAAGGAAAACATTTTAACCAGCCATGGGATTGACCTTAAAATGCATATATAAAACGCTTCCAGGTTGGAAAGGAAGAATTAAACTTGTTTCTATTTACAGACAACATCATTGTCTATGTAGAAAAATCCCAAAGAATCTACCAAAAAGGCTTCTAGAACTAATGAGTAAGTTTAGCAAGGTCACAGGATACAGGCAAATATACAATAAGCGATGGTGTTAACAAAACAATTGGAATTCAAAATTTTAAAACAGTGCTATTTACAACAGCAACAAAAAATGCGAAACATTTAAGCATAAGTGTAACAAAGCACATAGGATGTATGCTGAAAGCTATAATGCACTGAAGAAGTAAGTGAAAGAAGATATAGGGGGCTTCCCTAGTGGTGCAGTGGTTAAGAATCCACCTGCCAATGCAGGGGACACGGCTGCGAGTCCTGATCCGGGAAGATCCCACATGCCATGGAGCAACTAAGCCCGTGTGCCGCACTCTGAGCCTGTGCTCTAGAGCCTGCGAGCCACAACTACTGAAGCCTGCGTGCCTACAGCCTGTGCTCCGCAACAAGAGAAGCCACTGCAGTGAGAAGGCTGCGCACCAAAACGAAGAGTAGCCCCTGCTCACTGCAACTAGAGAAAGCCCACACGCAGCAACGAAGACCCAATGCAGCCAAAATTAAATAAACAAACAAACAAATAAATAAAAGAAGATTTAAATAAATGGGAAGAGATAGCATGTTCGTGGATTGGGAAACTCAGTGTTGTTTAGATGTCAGTTCTCCATAAATTGATCTATCAATTCAATGCAATCCTAATCAAAACCCCAGCATGATTTTTTGGGGTAGATATTGATAAGCTGATTCTAAAATTTACATGAAAAAGCAAACAGACTGGATTAACCAAAGCAATTTTGAAAAAGAACAAAGTCAGTGGACTCTATGATTTCAGGACTTACTATAAAGATACATTAATTAAGACAGTGTGGTATTAGTGAAAGGACAGAAACACAGAACAGTGAAATAAAACAAAGTCCAGAAATTAACCAACTCAAATATAGTCAGTTGAGTTTCATTAGAGTTGCAGACACAAGTCGATGGAGAAAAAATAGTTTTTTCAATAAATAGTACTAGAACAATTGGACATACATACGCAAAAAGATGAACCTCTATCCAACTTCACAACTTATACCAAAAATTAACTCAAAATGGATCATATATACAAATATAAAACATAAAAATAAAGCTGTAAAGTTTCTAGGAACACATAGGAGGAAAGCTTTTTGACCCAAGGAGTTCTTAGATATGACACGAAAATGATGATCCATAAAAGAAAAAATTGATAAATTAGACATTATCAAAATTAAAAACTTATGCTCTTTGAAAGATACTCTTAAGAGAGTGAAAAGACAAGCCATAGACTGGGAGAAAGTATTTGCATATCACACTTCTGACAAAGCACTGGTGTCCAGAATATAGAAAGATTTCCCCAAATTCAGCATTATTGCAAATAAACATCCCATTTTAAAAATGGGCAAAGGATTTGAACAGACACATCACCAAAGAAGGTATGAGAACGGCAAATAAGCATATGGAAAAATGCTCACCTTCATTTGTCACTAAGGAAATGCAAGTTAAAACTGCAATATACTACTACTTCACACTTGTTACAGTGGCTAACATTTTTTAAAGGTGAAAATACCAATAGCCAAAGCAGTCTTGAGGAAAAAAAACGGAGCTGGAGGAATCAGACTCCCTGACTTCAGACTATACTACAAAGCTACAGTAATCAAGACAATATGGTACTGGCACAAAAACAGAAATATAGATCAATGGAACAGAATAGAAAGCCCAGAGATAAACCCAGGCACCTATGATCAACTGATCTATGACAAAGGAGGCAAGGATATACAATGGAGAAAAGACAGTCTCTTCAATAAGTGGTGCTGGAAAACTGGATAGCTAAATGTAAAAGAATGAAATGAGAACACCTCCTAACACCATACACAAAAATAAACTCAAAATGGATTAGAGACCTAAATGTAAGACCGGACACTATAAAACTCTTAGAGGAAAACATAGGAAGAACACTCTTTGACATAAATCACAGCAAGATCTTTTTTGCTCCACCTCCTAGAGAAATGGAAATAAAAACAAAAATAAACAAATGGGACCTAATGAAACTTAAAAGCTTTTGCAAAGCAAAGGAAACTACAAACAAGATGAAAAGACAACCCTCAGAATGGGAGAAAATATTTGCAAATTAATCAACGGACAAAGGATTAATCTCCAAAATATATAAACAGCTCATGTAGATCAATATTAAAAAAACAAACAACCCAATCCAAAGATGGGCAGAAGACCTAAACAGACATTTCTCCAAAGAAGACATACAGATGGCCAAGAAGCACATGAAAAGCTGCTCAACATCACTAATTATTAGAGAAATGCCAATCAAAACTACAATGAGGTATCACCTCACACCAGTTAGAATGGGCATCATCAGAAAATCTACAAACAACAAATGCTGGAGAGGGTGTGGAGAAAAGGGAACCCTCTTGCCCTGTTGGTGGGAACGTAGATTGATACAGCCGCTATGGAGAACAGTATGGAGCTTCCTTAAAAAAGTAAAAATAGAATTACCATATGACCCAGCAATCCCACTACTGGGCATATACCCAGAGAAAACCATAATTCAAAAAGACACATGCACCCCAGTGTTCATTGCAGCACTATTTACAATAGCCAGGTCATAGAAGCAACCTAAATGCCCATCGACAGATGAATGGATAAAGATGATGTGGTACATATATACAATGGACTATTACTCAGCCATAAAAAGGAACGAAATTGGGCCATTTGTAGAGACGTGGATGAATCTAGACTGTCCTACAGAGTGAAGTAAGTCAGAAAGAGAAGAACAAATATCGTATATTAACACATGTATGTGGAATCTAGAAAAATGGTACAGATGAACCGGTTTGCAGGGCAGAAATAGAGACACAGATGTAGAGAACAAACACATGGACACCACGGGTGGAAAGTGGCGGGGGTGGTGGTGGTGGTGGGATGAATTGGGCGATTGGGATTGACATGGATACACTAATACGTATAAAATGGATAACTAATAAGAACCTGCTGTATAAAAAAATAAATGAAATAAAATTCAAAAGTTCAAAAAAAAAGTGAAAATACCAAATGTTGGTGAGGATGTAGAACAAGTGGTACGCTTGTGCATCACAAGTGAGAAAGTAAAATAGTACAAGCACTTCGGAAGATAGTTTGTTGATGTCTTATCAAGTCAAACCTACACTTACCAGCAATCCCACTTGTAGGTATTTTCCCAAGAAATGAAAACATATGTTCACATGAAAACCTATATGTGAATGTTTGTAGCAGCTTTATTCATAATTGCCCCAAACTAAGAATAACCCAGGTGTCCTTTAGTGGGTGGTTAAACTGTATTCCATCCATACCATGGAATAATACTCAGTAATAAAACGGAATGAACTATTGATACACACAACAACATGGCTGATTCTCAGAGGCCTTATGCTGAGTGAAAAAAGTCAAACCCAAAGGCTCCATGGGACTTCCCTGGTGGTCCAGTGGTAGAGAATCCGCCTTCCAGTGCAAGGGACGTGTGTTTGATCCCTGGTCAGGGAACTAAGATCCCACATGCTGTGAGACAACTAAGCCCATGCGCCACTATTACTGAGCTCGTGCGCCTCAACTAGAGAGCCCGTGTGCCACAAACTACAGATCCCACGTGCTCTGGACCCCACACACCACAACCAGAGAAGAGAAATCCTGCACGCCACAGCTAGAGAGAGGCCTGCGCGCTGCAACGAAGGGCACCCGCACTGCAATAGAAGATCCCACACGCCACAACTAAGACCCGATGCAGCAAAAAATAAATAAATCTTAAAAAAAAAAAACAAAGAATTACCAAATATTTGAAAACAAAAACAAAAGCAAAAGCCTCCGTACTGTATGATTCCATTTATGTGATATGGAAAAGGTAAAACTGTAGGGACCATAGGGCTGGAGAAGGGGTCAGCATTGCCAGTGTTGGGTGGGACAAGGGGTTGATTACAAAGAGGCACCTCAAGGGAACTTTTTGGTGTGATAGAACTGTTCTGTGTCTTAATAGTAGTGGTGGTTCCACAACCATATGCATTTGTTGAAACTTATACTACTATATACTACAAAGAGTAAATTTTACTGCATGCCAATTAGATCAATAAAAAGAATAAATGCATACATTGTGTGAGGTTGGCACACCCTGCTGATTTTTCTTAACTCTCTATCTCTTGTTTTGAATATTTAAATCCCTCTGGAATCAGTGCCTGTCAGAAGTAGATTACTCTCTGTGTGTGTGTGTGTGTGTGTGTGTGTGTGTGTGTGTCTGTGTCTGTGTCTGTCCCCAGCTCAGGTTTCCAAGGGAGCGGAAATCATCCATGCTCAAATAATTCCTCCATCTCCGCCTCAGCATGAGTCACCCTTTTGTTCACTGGAGACAGGAAAAGTCTCTGGAGGCATTTTAGCATGAAATGCTTATCCTGCCTGCAACTGCTGTGCCAATCTCTCATCTGCTTTCCCACTAATTATACCCTACTGTTGTATCAATTTGGCTTCCCCAAATCATCCACTGGGTGGAGCGGTCAACTGGCTCTGGGACACATCCCCATGTCCACCAGATCCGTAGATGAGGAGGAGGAAGGCAGGAAAGAAGGGTGGCCTGGTCCAGTGTCCCCTGAGGTGAATGCGGAGCAACTCTCCCTTGTATTTATTTTAACTTAAAAAATTTTGGCAATAATATTTATTTAGGAAAGGGCAGATCTTGTGTTTTGCTTGTTGAATTTTTACGTATGTATATACTCAAGCAACCACCCCCCAGATCAAGATGAGGCACCCTATATGGCTCCCCATGCCCCTGTTCAGTCAGTAACCATCTCCTATTCCCTCTAGAGGTAACCACTCTTCTAACTTCTGTCGGCATAGGTGAATTTTGCCTGTTCTCGAACTTCATGTAAATGGTATCACACAGTATGTACTCTTGAGTTCAGCCTCTGTAAGGTTCATCCCGGTTGTAAATATCAGTAATTTTTTTTGCTCTTTAATATTCTATTGCATGAATTTTCAGTACTTATTTATCCATTGTCCAATTGATGGACATTTGTTTATTATGAATAAATCTGCTGTGAACATTTTGGTACATGTCTTTTGGTGGACATGAGCATTGATTTCTCTTGAATTTATGCCTAGAAGTCGATTGCTGGGCTCTAAGAGATGCATATTATAGCTTTAGTAGACATTGCCAAACAGTTTTCCAAAGCAATCGTCCCATTTGGTGTTCCTGTCATCAGTGTACGAGAGCTCCTGTTGCTTTGCCCCTTGTCAGCACTTGGTATTGTCAGTGTTTTTAGTTTTAGCCATTGTGGTGGGTGTGTGGTGGTCTCTCACTGTGATTTTCACTTCCCCCTTGAAATGTACATATGCCCCCTGACTGTTGTCACAATTTCTGATTGAAACCGTTGCCACAATTTCAGAACTTCTGATTGGTTTCAGGGGTATGGGGTGGGCATGGCAATTGTAGGCCATGGGCTGATGGGAGAAGCACTTTAAATAGGAGAGAGGGCTTAGGAATTGCCCCAGCGTTGAAGTCCCAAAGGAGGTAACATCCATGTGCCTATTTTCTCGAAGGCTGTCCCGTCAGAGCTGGCTCATTATTGACAGGCATACTCATTCTTCCAGGAGACTTGCTTCAGTTATGACAGGCACAGTGTGTCCCTCCCCTGGGCAGATGGGCTGCTCTGAGGCTTTTTCTGGAACTATATGAGCTGGCATGGCATTTCCAGTCATTTGTTTTCAAAATGACAGTGTGTCAGCTTAACTACCACTCCCCTGATACCTTTGTCAATTGGCAGAGAAAGTGGGAAAAGAGCACAAGTAACAGTTGAATCTTGATCAAGATGGGGGAAACCAAATCTCACCTTCATCTTTTTATTTGGTTTGTTGATGAGCCCCTGAGCACAGGCTCCTCTGAAGCAGAAAACCATCGAGCAGGTGAGATACCAGGCATTTCACTGCCCATTTCCCCAGGCCTGTTCTGATTTATGGTGGGAAAATAATGAAGAAACCTGGGGTTGCATAAACAGCCCCAAGTGCTCTCACTCTGAGCTCATTTTGGCCAACCCGAGGCCCGATACCCAAGCTAGCCCAAGGGAAGAACCATCAAATCAACCGGCAAATAGCACTCATGGGCTTGGCACTTGAAAACCTGATTATGAATTCTGACTATGTCACTTACCATTAGTGTGACCTTGGCATGTTAATTAGCATAATGGAGGCTCAATTTCTTAATATATATTATAAATGCAGATATTAATATTTATTTCACAAGGA
The DNA here is from genome assembly GCF_008692025.1 of Phocoena sinus. NCBI lineage: Eukaryota > Metazoa > Chordata > Mammalia > Artiodactyla > Phocoenidae > Phocoena > Phocoena sinus. The sequence goes on from NC_045784.1 coordinate 14,264,613, forward strand.
TTTGGGGGGTAAAAATTAGTTGGGGCAATAGATACAGAAGTACCTAACATATATTGTAGGTGCTCAATAAATATTACTAATGTAATAACCCCAATTGGAAACAGCACAGATGCCCTTCAACAGGTGAATGGTTAACTAAACCATGCTATGTCTATCCCCTGGAAAACCACTCAGCAGAAGAGAGGAAGGAACTACTGATAGACACAAAACTTAGATAAATCTGCAGAGTATTACGCTGAGAGAAAGAACCCCTAAAAGGTTACATAATGTGTGATTCCATTTATATAACAGTTTTGAAATGACAACATTTTAGAAATGGTGAGCAGGTTAGTGGTTGCCAGGGGTTAGGGGTGGGGTTGGGAGGTGAGAGAGATGTGGGTGTGGTTATAAAAGGGCACCATGAAGGAATTTTGTGGTATCTTTTTTTTTTATTGAAGTATAGTTGTTTTACAAATTATGTTAGTTTCAGGTGTACAGCAGGTGATTCAGTTTTATATGTGTGTATATATATACTATTTTTCATATTCTTTTCCATTATAGGTTATTACAAGATATAGAATATAGTTCCTTGTGCTATATAGTAAATCCTTGTTGTTTATTTTATATATAGTAGTGTGTATTTGTTAATCCCATATTCCTAATTTATCCCTTCCCCCTTTCCCTTTGGTAACTGTAAGTTTGTTTTCTATGTTTGTGAGTCTGTTTCTGTTTTGTCAGTAAGTTCATTTGTATTATTTATTTTAGATTCTGCATTTAAGTGATATTGTATAATATTTATCTTTGACTTACTTCACTTAGTATGATAATCTCTAGGTCCATCCATGTTGCTGCAAATGGCATTATTTCATTCTTTTTTATGACTGAGTACTATTCCATTGTGTATATATATGTACACCACATCTCCTTTGTCCATTCATCTGGTTGGTCATGGACACTTAGGTTGCTTCTATGTCTTGGCTGTTGTAAATAGTGCTGCTATGAACATTGGGGTACATGTATCTTTTAGAATTAGTGTTTTCATCTCTTCTGAATATATGCCCAGGAGTGGGATTGCTGGATCATATGGTAGTTCTATTTGTAGTTTTTTAAGGAACCTCCATACTGTTCTCCATAGTGGTTGCACCAATTTACATTCTCACCAGCAGTGCAAGAGGGTTCCCTTTTCTCCACACCCTCTCCAGCATATATTGTTTGTAGAGTTTTTGATCATGGTTATTCTTTTTTTAATAATTAGTTTTTATTGGAGTACAGTTGCTTTACAATGTTGTTAGTTTCTACTGAGTAGCAAAGTGAATCAGCTATAAGTTTACATATATCTCCTCAGTTTTGGATTTCCTTCCCATTTAGGTCACCACAGAGCACTGAGTAGAGTTACCTGAGCTATACAGTAGGTTCTCATTAGTTATCTATTTTATACATAGTGTCAATAGTGTACATATCAATCCCAGTCTCCCAATTCATCCCACCTCCCCTTCCCCGCTTGGTGTCTATATGTTTGTTCTCTTCGTCTCTGTCTCTATTTCTGCTTTGCAGATAAGTTCATCTGCACCATTTTTCTAGATTCCACATATAAGAGGTATTATATGATATTTCAATATTTGTTTTTCTCTGTCTGACTTACTTCACTCTGTATGACAGTGTCTAGATCCATCCACGTCTCTACAAATGACCTAGTTTCATTCCTTTTTATGGCTGAGTAATATTCCATTGTATATATGTACCACATCTTCTTTATCCATTAGTCTGTTGATGGGCATTTAGGTTGATTCCATGACCTGGCTATTGTAAATAGTGCTGCAATGAACATTGGGGTGCATGTGTCTTTTTTTTTTTTTTTTTCTGTACGTGGGCTTCTCACTGTTGTGGCCTCTCCCGTTGCGGAGCACAGGCTCCGGACGTGCAGGCCCAGCGGCCATGGCTCACAGGCCCAGCCGCTCCGCGGCACGTGGGATCCACCCGGACGGGGGCACGAACCAGTGTCCCCTGCATCGGCAGGCGGACTCTCAACCACTGCGCCACCAGGGAAGCCCGCATGTGTCTTTTTGAATTATGGTTTTCTGTGGTTATATGCCCAGTAATGGGATTGCTGGATCATATGGTAGTTCTGTTTTTAGTTTTTTAGGGAGCCTCCATACTCTTCTCCATAGTGGCTGTATCAATTTACATTCCCACCAACAGTGCAAAAGGGTTCCCTTTTCTCCACACCCTCTCCAGCATTTGTTGTTTGTAGATTTTTTGATGATCGCCGTTCTGTCTGGTGTGTGGTGATACCTCATTGTTTTGATTTGCATTTCTCTAATAATTAGTGATGTTGAGCATCTTTTCATGTGCCTGTTGGCCATCTGTGTGTCTTCTTTGGAGAAATGTCTATTTCGGTCCTCTGCCCTTTTTTTGTTATTGGGTTGTTTGTGGGTTTTTTGATATTGAGTTGCATAAGCTGTTTGTATATTGTGCTATCTTGACTGTGGTGGTGGATTCATGAACCTGTACATGTGATAAAGTTGCATAGAACTAAACACACACACACACACACACACACAGAAGTGCTAGTAAAACTGGGGGAATCCAATTAAGATTTGTGGATTGTATCAATGTTAATGTCCTGGTTGTGATATTATACTATAGTTTTATACAATGTTACCATTAGGGGAAACTGGATAAAGAATTCACAGGATATCTCTGTGTTTTATCTTATGACTTCATGTAAATCCACAATTATCTCAATTAAAATTTCACCTAAAATACTACTGATCTCTTAGTATTACCTGCCATGGATTATAAGAAGCACTATTTAATGACAAGCTCAATTTAATAACTTAAGAAAAAAGAAGAAATGCACTGCCTCATTAAATCTATATGTGGATTGCAGGATAAATCCTGACTTGAGAAATTATTAAAATGTGTGAGGGAGGGAGAAATGATAACTTAAATCAAGGAGATATGATAGTTTCTAGCAGCTTCTCTACCCTTCCCCCAACTTCCATCTTCTATTTCTCTTTCTTCTTCCTGTTCTCTTTTCAGATACCCAAAGCTCTCATTAAGCCTAATTCCCAAAGGAAGGAAAACTTCTGGGAAAAGTCACACTAAGGTGTTGCTGACTTTTAATCAATTTGTTACTTCTCCCTCATCTCTGCCCACCCTCCATCCCAACTCGTCTTTGAACCCTAGTATAGAGACTTGTATATAGTGCTCTTTAAATATTTGGTAAAGCTCGTAAGAAAATTTTAAAAGAGGATTGCTGATTAGGGTAATTCCTAGGTTAGAGAAATAACTCTCTAATGGTGAAATGTTCCACACCTTGGCACCTGGTTGGGGAAGTCAGTTAGGGATGGGGACCTTTCCTGGTTCTGTTCAAATAACCCAACAGAACCTCCTGCCCACTCTAATCTCATCCACACACAAAGCTCATCTTTTCCCAAATGTATGTTTTCAGGGTAAAGAAAAACTCACCCCAAAAGTGTAAGGGTGTGTACACATTGAGAAATCAGCTTGTCATTAACCCAAATGTGACTGCTGGTGGGTGTTGTAGATCTATCCGATGATGATTGCTGATGAGAACTTTGTCTTCTAAATTCATGATCTCGCTGCTTCTGTCCTGGGAAAACACTTTTCAAATGTTGTACCTGGTGTATTGGAGGTAATATTTAAAGATTTCTCCCTCTGGCTTCAAAATTCCTCCATGGATAATGATAATTAAGTTGAATTCACATTTATGCAAAATGCAATAAAATAACTCAATGTTTTAATTATCAGCAAGCCAATTTTCATTTTCTTAGAGTAGATATAATTTAAAATAAAAGCCAATATACCACAACTTTTCACGACGTTACTCTTCTACTCAGCTTAGGTAGTAGGAGACTATTTTAAAATATTATCCAAATGTGTTTTCCGTGTTTGGTAGGTAGGTTTTATTTAAAAAAAAGAAAGAGAAGGGCTTCCCTGGTAGCGCAGTGGTTGAGAGTCCGCCTGCCGACGCAGGGGACACGGGTTCGTGCCCCCGTCCAGGAGGATCCCACATGCCGCGGAGCAGCTGGGCCCGTGAGCCATGGCCACTGAGCCTGCGCGTCCGGAGCCTGTGCTCTGCAATGGGAGAGGCCACAGCAGTGAGAGACCCGCGTACCACAAAAAAAAAAAAAAAAAAAAAAAAAAACAAAGGAAGAAAGAAAGAGAAAAAGAATCACTTGCTGTTCTGTCATGAAGATTGTGCCAAGAGATGGAGGCTTACTGTCCTGGGAAGAGGTGGGTATGGCATAGGACACATGATCATTGCTTAGCTTGACATTTCAACTAGATTCTTAAAAGCCCTTCCTAGGACAGTAATCTTGAAAGGCAGACTAACAAGGGAAAGCAAAGGCTTTTCTCAGGATTCTGAGTTGGGCTCTTATAAAATAGAAATCGGAGCTTAGAGGGTTGACCATGGAAAAGGCATAGAGTAGGAAGGATGAGGACCCAGCGTGAGGAAGGGGGGCCACCACATGCAGGAGAGGGGACACCCTTCCAGTTCTGAGAGGTGAAGCTGGAAGAAGCAAATGTTCCCCCCATCTCCCCATCCTTCTCACCCTCCAAATCAGGCATGGAGGCTGAAGGAAGGGGTTATAGAAACATCCACCTAAGCTTGGGAGAACCTGAAAGCACTGGGGTAAGTGACCACCTCACCAGGCACATCCTGAATCACTACGAGCATCTCAGGAACCTGCGACAGCATTGGGTTGCATCCTCCCGGACGAGGAAGAAGTGAGGTGACATCAGCCTCACAGCCTTGTGTACTCGCACCCAGAAGGCAGTAGGGAGTTCCTGGGCTCCTGACTCGGGCATGAAAGCATTGAGAGGGCAGAGGTACTCGAGAGGGCCTGAGGAGACCTCGCAGAATTTGGGGACCTTCCAGTGGAGGCAATGGCAGGGGCCGCCATCATCAGCAGGGGGTGCTGGCACAATGACCAAAGACCAGCCAGCCCTTAGTGGAGACCAGGGCAGGATGCCAAGTGATCAGGGGAGCCAAGCTACCCCACCCCCGTCAAGAAGAGCAGGAGAACCAGGCCATCTTTCCCCAACCATAAAAATGCACCTGGTCACCATATCAGGAAAAAAAGAGGAGGAGGAATCCTTGATAGGGAGGCAAAATTCTGAAAAACTAAGTAACTACCCGAAAGAAGCAGTGAAAGCAAGAGGAAACCGAGATGTCTGTAATCAGCTCCATCAATGGAGACAGGTGCTTCAGAGGAAGAAATAAAGTTAGATTTCTGTACACCCCAGTTTGTGAGTTTCAAATATTGATAGCGGTATACTTTTAAAAGTATAACTTAAAAGTATAATTTATTCAAAGAAGAAGGGGCATAGAGTTGTGACAAATGCATGGGAGTGAAGAAGAGGGCTTCAGTCTGAGGGCTACTCCTCAATTTCCTGTCTGGGTGGCCGGTCAGTGCTGCCAAAACAGGAAATGAGGACGAATGTGGATTGGCAGAAGGAGATGGGGTGGCAGTGGGCCCGGGACCATGGTTAGAGATGCTGCCGGGATAATGAGTTGGAGACGCTGGGAGGCAGGGGCCTTCTTGCACTCTGCCCGCCTGCTACGACCACCCACTTTTTCTGGGGTGCAAGCTGGCCTCAGGAATGTTGACACACTGAGCCTGTTGTGCCTACAAATCTGTGCTTCACGTTCCTCAGGTAGGCTCCCTTCCAGTGAAATCTTTTCATTTCTTAAAAGACACCAGTTCAGTTTCCCCCAGCTCTATTTATGAAGGCTTTCCCACTCCCCAGCCTGGTTGTCATGGTCATCTATTGATGCATAATAAATTACCCCCGAACTCAGTGACATCAAACAACCACTTATTATGCTCATGGATTCTGTGGTTCTGTGGGTCAGGAATTTGGAGCGGGCGGGCGCAGCAGGAATGGTTTATCTCTGTTACACAGTGGGGCCCCAGGGGGTGGTGATGACCTGACAGCCGGGGGCTAGAATCGTCTGCAGGCTTGTTCACTAACGTATCTGGGACGTTAGCTGAGGTTCTTGGCCAGAACACCTAAACATGACTTCTCCGGGTAGCTTGGGCTTCCTCACAGTATGGTAGCTCAGTTTCAAGGATGAGTATCCCAAGAAAGAGAGAAGCAGGTAGAAGATATTTTGCCTTTTCTAATCTAGTCTTGGAAGTCACATGTCACTTCTACTGCATTCTCTTTGTTGAGGCAGTTACAAAGACCCACCCAGCTTGAAGGGGAGGGAGAATAGATTCCACCTCTGGAGTGGGGAATGGCAAGTTTCTGGAAAAGCATATGGAACTGGAAATATTGTTAAGGCCATTTTTGGAAAATATCATCTGCCTCAGAGGTCTGTTCCCTGTCTCAGTACGAGACTAGAAGCCATTAGACACCCTTCAACCCATTTCCTCTCCGTCTCCTCATTTTACTGGGGTCTTATTCCACACTCTTCCCCTTTCCATCCTCTTTCAAAATGAGGGTTCCTCTGTACCTGCAGGGCTCACTTCCCTGTACATCCTCTTGATCCACCTCTCCTCACCCCAGCCTGCCCCAGTTACTCTCCTGTAATAAAACTCGCTGGCATATGCAGGTGTCGCCTGGTCCTCTTCACATCCCTCTGTGGGAATTGGAGCTTGGGAAACTGATGGAAACACTGCTGCCGATCTGGCTACTATCATTGCTGTAAGAAACTGTCCTTCGTCTCTGATCCAGGAGTCTGTGTTTTCTACCGGAATCCATAAAACTGTGGCAGGCTAGCTTGTTAGATTGCAAGCAGGGTAAGCTCTTACCCTTTACAGTTCTTGACACCTACTTTGTGCCACGCACTCCACGTACAATATGGCTAATCCTCACAATAACCCTGTGGTCTAGGTGTCAATAGCCCCCATTTTCTAGATGAGGAAACAGATTCTAAGAGGCATAGAAACTCACTCAAGTAAGTGGCAGTGTTTGGATTTGAACTCAGGACAGTCAGTTTCCAAAGCTGTGCTTCCCACAGTTCTGTAGGAATTCTGTGGCCATAGCTTCTCTTTGCTTCAGAGAAAGAGTGAATCTTGGTTACTTAATCACTGGCCAGTGTCCCAAAGATTATTCACCTACTGTAGAGGTGAACAAAGCCATTCCAAGAATTGTCTTCTACTTGACTTGTGAAGTCTTTGGAAGTTCAGGGCTACTTGAAAGAAAAATCTGTCTTCACTATATTTTATTTCTTTGTGGATTTAACATATATTTTCTGTTATTACAAAGCTCCACGTGGGATATGAGAATCTGACAGTTGGTAACTTTTCTCAAGGAAGAGAAACATTGAGACATTTGTTCTTGGAAAAAATAAACCCATGTATGTGACATGTATACCCGCGCATGCATACAATGGAGCAATCTATTCAGGATTTATTTTTATTCAGAGGACTGCTGTTACGCAGATACTCACAGATCCACTCCATGCCTTAAAGACATTTGGTATATGGAGAACCGGGGGTGGCAGGAAGGAAGAGGGAACAGGAAGAAAGAGTCAGGATTGCAGAGACACACAGCAGATCTGCCTTCCCTAGGCTCTTAGATGTCTTTGGAATAAATGTTGCATGGCGATTCGAAAGCACATTGAACATTTTAACTCCCCCTTTAGAAGTAGAGCTCCAAATGCTGGGGGATGGCTGCTGTGCCTTCCTGAGGTCCACATGCCTGTAATTCCACAGTAGCATCCGAGCCCCTTTGTTTAAGAATTTGAGTCAAAATAGCGACAACATCTGAAGTCCTCTAGATCACAGACCCAGTTTTAAAGCCCTTCTAGAATGATTTCCCCCCTGTCATTGGTGATGCCAGCTCAGGTTAACGGTGATGGCGTATCTTGCAGTCTGCTACTCCACACTCTGGATGGACTATGGACGGCTTCCACGGCCCAGGTGTCAGGAAAATAAAAGGAAGATCAGGGGCCTGTTGGCCTCATACCTAAGCCTTGAATGCGAAAACAACTGCTGATGGCGCCACGTGCTTTCCCATCCCCCTCCAGCCCACTGACTCAGGTCTGACTTCACCGGGTTCACCAGGGCCCCCTGGTTTAATTAGCATAACTGTGGCTGTGAGAGCACATGGCAAAGATTAGGGTTTCCATGACCTCACTGATTCTGGAGAACACTGATATTTGAGAAAATATATGTATTCTTTCCTTCTGGGATTGAGAATAAATCTAGTAACATATACAGGACGCCCCCTCTGAGCCTTCTCTTCCCATTCCCCCAGCGTCCAAGTACAGATCCTCTTATTCCCTTTTCCACAGCAAGTTCAAGAATGCATTTAAATGAATTGAGGGTTGAGAGGTACCGAGATGGGCTGCTTATCAACAGTCTACCCACTAGGTGTGGTCCATTGTCTCCTGCATCCCCCTTTTTGGAAATGACTGTACGAGGCCTAGCCTATAGTGTATAGGACGTACATCCCCTTTTCCCGACAACCACATTTGGACAAGTAGGTGATTTTTTCCCTGTATAATTCTCTTCTTGGTGAGCTGCTGTCGTAGGAAGCAGCAAAAGGAGCTCCTTCCTAGCAGACTCCAGGGGTTCCCTATCCATAACCCTTGAACTCTGTCATTTCAGAGTGCTCCACCGATTTCCACATGGTAGCATCTACATCTCTGTGCTGGATGGCTTTTTCTGGAACAGTGGGGGCCACCATGCTCCTGTGTGTGGCAGGCTTGAAGTGCCAAGGAATTAACACCCCTGAGAGCAGCCTTCAACCAATGACTCTTGGCTGTTGGGGTATAAATACCTCAGCTCCCTTTCCCTGCATGTGGGATAAATTTGAGACTTGTGTTTTATACCATTTCCCAAGCTTCTTCATGGGATTCATTTCTAATTATCATCTGTTGTAGGTAGATGACTTGATAATGTACCCCTTATTGGATGCCTTCTCTTTTCTGAATCACTTTTCCACTCTCCTATTCGCTTTCCCCAAACCTCCCAAATAGACTATTCACACTGAATTCTTCGGGGGAACCCAAACTAAGATACCCTCTAAACCTTATATAAGACCATTAAAGACACTTCCATTAACCCACTAGCTGTAGGGGTAAGGAAGCATGGGTCCATGATTCCGATAGCCTTTAGAGACTCTGACAGAGGGGGGAGACTTTGGCAAAGAAGTTCCATGTGAGCAAATGCATTCACTTGTAGCTTTTGCCATTGGCCCGTTATCCTCAAAACAAGCCAAGCAGCCTTGGTTGAGTTGGGGAGTTTTTCAGTGCTTGCTCATCGGTCAGTTTTCTTCACCCACTTTCATCTCTTCCAGTGGATAAGGTCAAGATTATTTCTGTGATGAGAATAGTCCACTACCTTTATAGATAAGGGATCTGGGTTTCAATCCCACCTCTCCCATTTGTGGCATAATTGGGCATGTTTTAAAATTCTTTTGAACTTTAGTTTACTTATTTCTAACTTCGGGGCAAAAATACATATTAGGTAATTCATTCAGCAAATATTTTTTGTGTTAGCTCCCTGAGGATACAGTCATGAATAGTTACAGTTTCTTCTCTTACGATACTCAGAGCACAGATATTGTGGGTTCTGGAATCAGGCAGCTTGCCTTCAAATTCTCCTTCCAACTAGCTCCCTGACCTCCCGAAACCTGTTTTTCTTTGTAAAGTGGGACCAATTTTCTCACAGAGTTGTGAGAAGTAATATCTATGATCCAGGTAAAGCACATAGCACATTATGTGCTATGTAGAAAATGTTCAGTTAGTGGGTAAGTCATAAGATTACAATAGTTAATATTTACTACATGCCCAGCACTGCTTAAACATTGTAAATACATACACTCATTTAGGTCACCCAAGAACCCTCAGACACTATTCTTGGCCCTTTTTACCATCCCCATTTTACAAATAAGGAAGTGCAGGAAGGCCAGGTAGCTTGTCAGAAGTCACACAGCTGATATACGGAGCCAGGATTTGAAGCCAGCTGGTCTGGGTGCAGAACCCACACTCTTATCCTTCCACCTTCACTTCTCAGGGTATGGTTCTTGGGGGAGCTTGTTAGAAATGCAGAATCTTGGGCCACCCCAGACATACTGAATCAGAATCTAGAGTCTAACGAGACGCTCAGGCAACTCACATGCACGTTACCATTGGAGAAGGACTGCTCGCCCCAATCCACGTGCACTTTGATGAGTTAAGGGCTTCTATGGTGGAGCTATGTCTCAGACGCTAAAGTCCAGGAAGGCCAGAACTGAAGAAAATTAAGTGAAATACAGCATGCCTTTTCTTAAAGTCTTTGGTATATAGGTGCTCAATAAACATACACGCATGTGCATACACCCCGCTCCCAAACATGCCACCATTGTGAACATGAACATGTAGGAGTGACTCGTGAAGGTCTAGCTTGCTCCCTGACCACAGCTGCCACCACAGGTGCCACTAGCCCTAACTCCATATTTGTCATAGGCCACTAGACGTTATTGCGGACAGACAGTCCGTTCTCTCTCACCTTGCCGGGTTCAGGAAATAATTTGCATAGGCATAATTGGTTAGTTTTGTTTCCTTCCGGTCTTTGTTGTCATGGTTGCTCAGTTCATTTGCATCTTCAAGCTTCTTTCCTATTAACCTGAGAACCACTCAGAGAGTCTCCTTCAAGGGGAAGGGGAATCATACGTGAAGGGTGAGGCAGAGTCCTAATTCTCAGGGTCTGGGTGATGGTCTTAGATGAAGGCACCTCCACAGTAGAAACAATTTCTAAGATCCAGCCTGAAACCACAGTTCATCTGGAGACCTCTTCTTCCAATCCGGGGTTGAAGCTCCGTGTCTTGCCTATGTGCAGAGTATAGGTCCTGAGGCAGAGAAGAAGTCATCGTTGTACAGTAACTCAGCGCAGAGACCCTAAGGTGAAGGGGCGCTTCCCAAGGCAATTCCATTCTTCCAGTTGCTCAGGGGGAAAAAAAAGTTTAGCTCATTAAGCCTTTACCCCTGATGATGTCAGTCACAAAAGAAACTCCAGTTTCCTCAGTCGTTCCTCACTTACTTACCCTAAGCCCCAGATGACTTTGTGTATCCCTGGTTCAGCCATCTACTGTACCCGAACCACTCAGAAATTTAATGGCTTAAAACACCAACCATTTTATTATTGCACACGATTTAATGGGTTGTCTGAGCCAAGCTGGATGGCTCTTTTCTTGCAGGAGAAAGGGGAGCGAGAGAATGGTCGCATCTCAGGTCTCATTTGGGCCGCCAACTGAGGGTTCTTGGCTTCACTCAGGAAAGAATTCAAGAGGGAGCCAAAGTAGAGTGAAAGCAGATTTATTCAGGGAGATACACACTCCATAGACAGAGTGTCGTCTGTCTTGGAAGGCGAGAGGGAGGCCCTGGGGTACAGGGTGGTTAGTTTTTATGGGCTGGGTAATTTCATATGCTAACGAGTGGGAGGAATATTCTGTTTCGGGGAAGGGGTGGTGAGGTGGGGTTTCTAGGAATTGGGCCACAGCCCACTTTTTGGCCTTTTATGATCAGCCTCAAACTGTCATGGCGCCTGTGTGTGTGTCATTTAGCATATGCTAATGTATTACAATGAGCATATAATGAGGCTCAAGGTCTACGGGATGTTGAATCTTCCACCATCTTGGGCCTAGTAGGTTTGAATCAGTTTTTTTTAATCAAATTTTATTTTTTTAATTGAGGTATAATTAATTTATAATGTTCTGTTAGTTTCAAGTGTACAGCAAAGTGATTCAGTTATATATATATACATATATATATTCTATTCTTTTCCATTAGATTATAGATTATTACAAGATATTGAATATAGTTCCCTGTGCTATATTTGTGGAATCTAAAACAATGGTACGAATGAACTTATAGACAAGACAGAAATGGACTCACAGACGTAGAAAACAAACTTATGTTTACCAAAGGGGATAGCGGGGCCTGGAGGGAGATAAATTAGGAGTTTGGGGCTAAGCAGTTTTTGTCGTGTCCCGTTTTTCTCAATGGCTGTGTCATTCTTTTAATGGTTGTGCCCTGCCCTCTTTCTTCCTGTCTTACTTCTGCTCGTGATGTCAACCGGAGCAGCACTCATCTGGGGGCCTGACTGGACTGCAGTAGCCAATATGGCTTGCTCACATGGCTAGCAGTTGAGGTGGGCTTTGACAGAAAGCTCCAGTGGGCGGTTGACCAGGGTTCCTTGGCGCCCCTCCATGTAGCATCTCCATCTGGCTTGGACTTCTCACAGCACAGTAGCTGAGTCGCAGAAGGGAGTAGTCCTAAGAAAGCAGTGCTCTTTGGGTCAAGGGACAGCAATTCAAGGGGAGAGGAAATAGGCTCTCCACCTCTCGATGAGCAGAGAGAGAAGGCAGGACTCATTGGGGAATCCCTGGAGACTAGCTTACACACCCCACTTCCTGACCTTTTTGTCCACCCTTCCCCAACTCCTTAAACTTTTCTACTGTGCCCTCTGGAATTCTTGGTCAGTCGTCAATAAAATTCCTTTTGTCCTAAATCTCTTCTCTGAATATCTCCTTTATCTTCTTACTCGCCATGAAACCTGACTTTGTCTTGAGGACACAGCTTTTCCTACCATCTTCTCAGTGGTGGCTGTTTGCTCACGTTCCTCATATCCCTGGGCTGCGAGGCAGGATGGGTACCTTTCCTTGCTATTTATTTCTAGTTTCCCAGACCATTCTCTCTTCTTCCTCACTAATAGCACCTGTGTCTCCATCTTTGAATGTCAGGTTATCAGACTGTACCACCCACCTCTCCTCGTGGTTGCAGTCATTTGCCAGCCCTGTGTCATTCTCCTTTCCTCTAGGATCTTACGTCCTCCTCTCTGTCACTTTCGCTGACTCTGTTCCTACCCTGATCCTTGGGGACTTCCATACCATGTCAATAACCTTTCCAATAGTCTGCCTCTCTGTACTTTGACTTTCCTTCTTGCAGTGATTTTGTTTCTCTGCTCCTCAGCCACACTCTCCCGTAGTCATACACTGGAATTATGTCCAATTCCTTCATCTCCCTCACAGTCTCTGTTCTCCTAAGGCATCAGTCCAAGCAGTTGTTTTGATTCTATAAAAAGTAGAGCTGGGGCATTACAAAATTACACACAGTACCCTTAATGTGGGGCGGCTTTGGCCAGTTTATTTAAGAGCTGCTGCGTGGAGATGAGCAATACCCACCAATAGCATGTTCAACGCTGGAATGAAGAAACCTGCTAAATCCACAGGCACATAACATAGTGTGGGGCACAATGCAGTGGCGCTCGCGGGGGCATTTAGAGGCTCAAGGGCTGGGTTTGAGATCCAGATCTGTTTCTTGGGTGCTGTGGTTTATCGGGCAATTCATTTCATCCTACGAGCATCAGTATCCTTATATAAAACGACGATAAGACATTCCACTGAGTCTACCTCCTAGGATGGTTTTGAGCATTAAATAAAATATATATGTGATATTCTCGTAAATTGTAAGGGTGTGGAGAATGGACAGGAGGGGCTAGTAATTGAGGTGAACAAGGCTGATAGCTTGTAGTAGCTGCAAATGGAGAGGTGTGGAAGGGTGGGAGCGAGATGTAGGCGGGAGCTCAACAGGGTGGGGTAATGCTTGAGGCTTCGGTGTGAGGGAGGAGTCAAGGATGCCAAGAACAACTAACTGGCTTCAGCCCTGTATCCCTGGGTGAATGATGGTGCAACTCACTGAGATAGGGAATAGATCAGCAACAAGGATGAGGTTTGTTTTGGACGCTTAGGAGTTTGATTTGGAAGTGCTTGGTTTGGGGTGCCCTTGAGCACCCACGAGGAGGTGTCAAATAGGCCACTGGTAGAGGTCTGGGATGGAGAAGAAATATATGAGCCATCATCATATACATGTCTGAGGCATAGGCATGGATGAGACTTTTTAGGGAGAGTGGGAACAGGAGATGGTCAAGGGCCAGGTATTGAGGAAGCCCAGAATCTAACAGCTTGGTGGAAGAGGACCAACCTCGCCAGCAGACAGAGAGTCCAGAAAAGAAGCAAGAAGACCAGCAGGGTGTTATTTCATTGAAGCCAAGAGAAGTGAAGGTTTTGCAAAGTAGTGAGTGGTCCATGGTGGCTACAGATTTTGTGAGGTCAAGTCAGAGGAAAACAGAAAAATGTCTCCTGGATTTAATGACATTATCTAGTGAATTCCTCAGAAGTGTGGGACTGCCTATGCCCATGTATTTTTTTTTCTTAGTTTTTGAAATGAAGAAACTGAGTTACACTAGCAGAAAAAAACTGAACCAGTGTGAAATCACAGAAACCTGAACTGGGTGGGGCCAGTTCCTGGTTTGGAGCTTCACTGTCCTGGTACCTGTGACCGCAGACTGAGTTCATGAGCCTCCTCTTCCTTCGCAAGGTCCACATGACTTACAGGAAGTGCAGGACTCTATACATAGGTGGCACTCAAGAAATATTTGTTGATTGATTACATGAACAACCCAGACATTTCTTCCTGACATGTATTCATCTCCCCCACAGGAATTAGCAGTTCTTACCCATGTACTGCCTCAAGGTCCTGAGTCATAATCAAACAAAACTTCTGTCCTATTCACTGAAGTGTGCTTTTCAAAAAACCACAATAGCTCTTATGTTCTCACATGCCCGAGAGATCATTTTCCTATTGTGCGCTCTTGGTCATTTCCTTCTTATGTGCAGAAATGCTTGAGAATGGTTCTTTGCGGAGACAAAAGGAAAAGTTTGTTTATTTGTTTGTTTTTAATGGAAGAAGGTGTTTTCGCTTTTTCATAGAAGAAAATGTTTTCGCTCTTTAATGGAAGAAGGTGGGAGAGACAGTAAACAGGGAACCGGATGTCTGAGCTCCCAGCCTGGCTATGAAAAATCATCATGAACTACCTTCCTGCCAGTTGCCCTTTCTTTTTGAAAAATGGGCTCAGTGCAGTTGCTGCAACTGAAGGCAACAAAGAGAAGTTATGAAAAGAAAACGAAGATCTGTGCGCGTGCGTGTGTGTGAATAATTTGGTACTTTAAGAATGAAGCAGATCCACCAGCATTTTCACTCCTACACTCAACAGAACTGCATACACACGTGGACGAGTTGTGTACTAGCATGTTCATAGCAGCACTATTGCCAAGAGCCCCCAAACTGAATGCTCGTTGTATCGGTTAGCTTCTGCTGTGTAACAAACAGCTACAAAACTTAGCAGTTAAAACAACAACCCGTGATTCTGCAGGTCAGCAGTTTGGACTGGCCCCTCCTGGGTGGTTTTTCTTATCTGGGCTAACCGAGATCAGCTGAGTCTGGCCCAGATCAGAGAACTGTCCCGAAGAATGTAAACTAAATACTGGTTGTTGTCATACGTCACTACATTTTGGGTGGTTTGCTAGACAGCAATAGATCAGTGATACAAAGCTACCTCAGTTCATAGTCTAAAAGGGCATAGGCAAGTTTCTCAAGTTCTTGGAATAAAAGATCTAGCAATGATTTCCCCCTAATTTTCCATTCTCCTTTGCTTAAAGACAGACTCATGTTCTTGGAAACAGAGCAAAGGCGGTAACTGCTGAAATCGTCCTTAGTGAATTTAGTTATAGGCTGCTCTAAAATCAAATTGTTTTCTTAAATGCAGTGCCCTGCCAATTTGAACAGCCACCTGGAGCTCTATAAACTCCTTTAAATGAGGGTTTCTCAACCTCAGTACTACCGGCATCTTGGACCAGATAATTCTTTGTCGTTCTTTGCATAAGATGATGTTGAGCAGCATCCCTGGTCTCTACTCACAAGACACCAGTAGTCTCCCTTTCTCCAGTTGTGACAACAGCATGTCTCCAGACACTACCAAGTGGCCCCTGGGGGCACAGTGGCTTCTGGTTGAAAACCACTGCTCTAGAAAAACTGTTCAGGGAACATCAGCTCGGGAGTCACTCTGAAAACTGAGGAGGGTGATGATGAATGGGCACCAGCGAAGCAAGTGAAGAGACAGTGAGACGAGGGATGCACGTTTACTCTGCCCCCACCGTGTGCGTTGCTTATGTGGCCCAAAGTCTCACAACAACCTGTGAAGAAGCTGCCATCACCTCTGTACAGATGAGGAGGTAACATCTGGCTATGAAGGTAAATCTCATGATCCAATCCAGGGCTGTCTGACTCCAGTACCCGTGAGCTTTCCACCAGGAATCCAGGGCCACCTCCCACTGTGGCCAGGAGGAGGCAGAGATGCCAAGCAGCAGTGATGGCTGCCAGTCCCAAGGAGGGGACACTGGCTCTTCTCTTATGAGCTCAAAGCCAGTACCCGAGGTCCGCGAGGAGGACGAGGCACAGGGAGGGTTGCAAAGCAGGGCGCCACTGACCATCACAACTCTGGGTCACGGAATGTTCTCTAGGCCTGGGTGTACGATGTGGAGGACTGTTACCAGCGTAGGAGAGGAAGCGTGTGGGCAACTGAAACCCACCAATAACTCCCACACCTCATTTAACTCTCTAGTCCTCATTACAAGATTTTTTAATCTTTAAAAAATTAACATATTTTAACAGCAAGGCATGCACATAGTACAAAATTTAAAAGATGCCAAAAATAAACAATAAAGGGTAAGTTTCCCTCTTATCTTTATCCTCCAGATCCTTATTTCCCATTCCGGAAGGTAACCACTGTTGCATTTTTGGTATATCCTTCCAGAGGTACTCTATACGTAGTCAAGCATATATATGTATTTTTTCCATCATGGCAGCATGGTATATACGTTATTGAGGACCAGAACACATGCACTCTCTATCGATCTCTATCTATCTACCTTGGAGCACCTTTCATATTATCAGTACATGAAGATCTGCCTCGTTCTTTTTAATAGTTGCCTAGTATTCCAAATTAGGAATATGGCACAACTTGGTAAATCAGTCTTTTACGGATGGACATTTAGATTGTTTCCACTCTGTTGCTGTTACAAATGATGGACTGCTGCGATGAACAGCTCTGTATACCCATTGTACCCCACATATGTAACTCTGTTCACTTGGTTTTATTTCATAACCTTTCATTTTCCCCTTCTGCCTGCAGTGTCAGTGTACTGAGATCAGTATAACTTTGGAAGCCAGGGAAGGAAATAGAGTATCTGAACAAAATATCAAGTATACAGTTAACCTTGATAAATCAAGCCTCAGAACTAAAAATAGAAAAGAGGTTGATCACAGGTGGGAAGTTAAACGTTACGTCCGCTGGCTTCTCAGGCCCCAGATATCTCATCTAGAAACTGCTAGAGCAGGATGGGACCTCCGACATTCTTTGGTGCATCCCTCCCCCGTGTTTTTACATATAAGGACATTGGGATCCTGAGATGCTTGTAAATAGTCGAGCTTAGTTAGATTGAAATGTACGTCTTCCAAGTTCCAATTCTGTGCTTCTTGAAACACACTATTACAATGTCTTTCCCAACCCTAATATTTTTGAAACTGAGAACAAAATTATTATTTACAACCCAAACTGACTGTATCCAGCTCTGCCTTCTAAAGCGGTGGTATAATTCACAGCAATGAAGAATGGAATCTCTGCTCCCTTTCATCAGAGAGTCTGCGAAGTGAGGTACAAGGCAAGGATGGATGGTTCACTACCTTTGCCAGTGGAGTGTTTGGCCCATTTTGTAGTAGAACATAGAACAATGATGTACGGAAGTGGCTGCCCACCCAGTAGAGGTGTCGAGAGCTCAATGACTTTGCATAATATTGTGAGAGGAATGGGTTTTTTGGGGCGACCCTGAGATGATGATCCCCAAACTGGGTAAGCAAAGAATTTTAGAAGACAAGCACCCGGGCTAAATAACATGGAAAGGTGGCTTAAATATTTTATAAGGACAAACCTGATAGTCACTTCTATGTTGTTTCACCTTGTTGTGGCGTAGACGGAAAGCTTAAGTAAAGTCAGCTTCACACATGAACGTGTCCGGTGAATGGGTCGAGGATCGTTTCTTCAGCTCTCTCAGGTCAGGGTGCTGGTTTAGCACTGTGTGATTCTGTTGTTGCTTTTCTTCCTCAAGTTCACATGAAGGTTGCCGTAGCTCTAGTCAAATCAGTCTTTGAAATACTTTAAAATTCAGGGAAGGAGGACGGGGATGGGAGAAAAGTGTTCTCCTTGTAACGCGGAGAAGAATCTTTCCCAGGCCCCCATCCCCTCTACCCCCAGGAGACTTTCCCTCGCTCTGACCAGAATTTACTCTCATTTCCATCCTTAGCTGCAAGGTGGGCTAAGAAGTAAGTACCCTAGTCTCTCACTTTGCAACTTTCATTCATTCTTGAAAGCCCTGCCACTGAGTGGAAAGCTATTCATTTTTTTAAAAATTCCATTAATTTCTGTGGGAAAAATGATAACCTGGTCTGTCCCAATCAAAGATACCCTGATAATTTTCACAGGTAAGAAAATATATTGAGTGAACAGTGAAAACAAGTTTTCATAAGAAATGGAGAACAATTTGAAAGTAAATAACTGCAGTTTGTACACAAACTATAATATAGAAAAAGTAGGCTTGGTAGGGATGGTGGTGGAGAGACTGGAGCAGTCATTCTTTGGAAGGTGAATTCTTTTGTCTCCACCATTGGCTCGCCAGCTTTCCAGCTTTTAGAGAGGGAGTTCTTGGTTACTTTGTACTCTAGGTGCACTTCAATATAAAGTTACAGCCTAGAAATTATCTTTAGGACAAAATAAAAGGTAAGCACGAGAGTGCTTTGAAGCTTGTGAAATTGCACACGCACGAAGACTGAAGAGGTGGAGATGACACCTCTTCATCCCTCTCGTTTGGTATCCATACGCAAAGCAGAACAGTTTGGGCTCATTCAAACATGAGGCTCGGTCCAAATTCATCCCATATGGTATGCTCTGACAAGTGACTGCGTGTTGAGTAGAACTGGTGAGCGGGACTCAGGCTGAGACCTCGATGATGTCATATCACTTCTTATAGCATATTTGTTGAGTGTGTTTTGAGGTGGCAAAAGTCAGTCTATTGGGGAAAAAAGGGAGTCATTGTTCACAAAGTGGTACAACTTTTCAAGAGCCGTTATGGCAAAACGTCGTTAACTGAACAGCCGTTATGTGAGGTAGATCAGTACCTGGAAAGGAGGGGGATGGAATTATCATGATTGGTTTCTCACTTATCATAGTCGCCCTTTATGCCTGGGCACGTTGCCCACCCAAACCAAATTAGAGTGAGTGTCTTCTCACTGAGAAGGGCTGGGGGTGGCGGTGGGATAGGCCCCTAAGCGTGTCTGCCACAAGATGTCCCTTCCACATTGCTTGGAAAATGGGCACTGTGCAAGGAGTTAATGGAGGTTGGTAATATGACTTACATATAATTTTAATCCCGGAGTTAATAGGTCATTATGGTTCTTAGAAATATTTCACTGGCAAGTAATCGATGGCCAGGTTCTGGTGCAGAGTCCCCTGTATCCGAGAGACAGGCAACAGCCACCGTCCACGCTGCAGAAATGGAGCATTTGGCCCTTGCACTGAAATCTGAAGATCTATTTGCAGCATCGCCCGTTCTGCTTACCGGCCTCGGTGACGGCTCCAGCGACCGTCTCTTGGTGTCATTTGTCATGGGTATGAAGCATATCCCAAATCACTTTCCACATGATCAAACTTGGAACTTTCTTTTCCTCTCTGACTTGGAAATTGAGTCATCGATTCGATGACCCTTTACTGAACATCCATTGTGGGTTAGGCACTTTTCTCAGTCCTGTGGAAAATTTAGAGACAAATCAGAGATGACCCTTCTCTCAAAGAGCTTACAGTCTAGCAGGGTGATAAGACATGAATGATAATGGTAGAAGGTATAAAGTATTACCTGTACCATAAAAGTGGGACAGATAGATGTTTCTGGGAAAAAATCAGGACTATTTATCGTATCCTTAACTTTTTTCATCTCTCTTGACCTACCAATTCACATATATTTAACTTAGGGATCCTTGGACCCCTAGGAAATCCACATGTGAGCTTCAGATAAATTTCCAGAAAGTGTATGCAAATGTGTGGTTGTGTTTGCTTGCATTTTTCTGGGAAGAGGATCCTTAATTTTGTCTAATTCTTAAATAAAAGCATTAGTTAATTCACTACAATACTCCCACTTCTAGAAACACATCTTGAGGAAATAGACATGTAGACAAAGATTTATTATTAAGGATGTTTATCGCAGCACTATGTATAATAGTATAAAACTGGAAACTACACAAATACGGAACAACTGAGCATTAGTCAATTACAGTACATCTGCACAGTAGAATTTATGTTCCTGTTGAAATGAGACATCAGAAAGTTAACGACATGAAAATATGTTCATGATAAAATGTTAGGTTAAAAAAAACTATATCCACGGTATGCTCTCAATTACGTTTAAAAAAAATCATTGAAAAGGCTAAAGGGATAACACAGGAAAATGTTAACAATGATTATCTCTGTGTGTTGTGGGATTGAGTGATTTTTTTTCTTTAATCTTTTCCATATTTCTCAACTCTTCTACGACGAGCATGAATCACTTCACAAATGAGAAAAAAACTGAAAGTTGTAGCAGAACTAGTGTAGATGAAGTATCATGGCAGTTGTGCAGTGAGATCTCTTTTATTTGGGATATCAGAGAGGCCTCTTAGAGGAGGTGGCCTTCGAGCATAGCTTCGAATCACGGCCACAGTCTTGACCTTCTGAGGGGCTGGGAGAGGGCAATGCAGGGGAGTGGTCAAAGAAGTCAAGAGTTGAAGGAGAGAGCTCCATGTGAAAGTTGAGGTGTGGTGGTGACCTACTCTCCCTAGAAGTACTGGAGCAGGGAGAGCTGGCCCGCTTTCAGGCAAAGAGCAGTTCTGGAGTGGGGGCTGACTCCCAAGGCCTCTCAGGACCCCTGAGATATAGCCTGTAATGTCCAGGCACCCTTCCCATTCCATGATAGAGAGTTCAACATGGGGTTACACTGGATAAATGATGGAAGGATAGGAGTAATCAAAAATTTGACAGGGAGACTTTTTTGGAGGGATTAGCCAAAAATTCTGAGAGTACGGTTGTAAGCCTCAGGGAAGAATGGTGAGAAAGCCACACACACACACATACACACACACATCTTTGTGACTTAAATGGTTTTGAAGCCAGATGTCTTAGTGTGAAGCTATACTTTTTAATCCCTTGTATACCCAGAGGAAAATAAAAGCTAGTAACAGACTGATTAATGCCATACGGTGTAAGATTACACTGCATAAGGTTTATTTATACAATTTACTATTCCACATTTCCTTTAACAAGACAGTATCTTTTAAGGAACTGATGATGCCCTTTGACCCATTAATTCATTTGGGGAATGACACTTAAGAAATTAACTCAAAAAGAGGGAAAGTAGATATTTGTGTAAACTAACTTCTTATAGCAGAGGAAGAAATATTAGAAATCCACTTGTGTGAGAACTCAAAGGTGCGTAAATATATTAAATAAAAGAAATATATTACTACCATGAAAATGATCAAATTATGGGTTTTGAGAGTTATATGGCTACATCAGTAAAGTCAGGAAAAAAGGGCACAAAACTAGTATGTATAGACTGATTGCATTTTGTTACAATATATCCATACGATATGGGGTTGCAGTCTTAAGAACAGTGGATGCTGTAAGGTTAAGAGGACTTGGCGGTCTGTGCTGAATGGTTTTATTTTGACAAGTATTCATCCCCATTTCTTTATATGGTCTCCCATATAAAGGGCTAGAAGGGCTAGAAGCCTAGTAGCTACATCTCCTAGAAACCCTTGCCAGCCAGCTTTCAGAATAGAGTCCTCCAATGATAGGGACCTTTGCAAGATTTGGAAAGCAGAAGAGAAGCAGAAGTCATTAGAATTGCAATAGGAATTGTGTGGGCTTTGCCAGACAATAGATGTGAGGTTTTCCAGCAGCTTCTAGATATTCTCTTGTAAATTACCCATTTCAGTGTGTCTGTCGCTGAGACCATGAATGGCAGCTTTCTACAATTTTTGCAAGTTCCTGATTTCTCTTTTTTTTTTAATTATTTATTTATTTATTTATGGCTGCGTTGGGTCTCTTGCTGCGCGCGGGCTTTCTCTAGCTGTGGTGAGCTGGGGCTACTGTTCGTTGTGGTGTGCGGGCTTCTTATTGCGGTGGCTTCTCTTGTTGCGGAGCACGGGCTCTAGGGTGCACGGGCTTAGTTGCTCCGAGGCATGTGGGATCTTCCTGGACCAGGGCTGGAAACCGTTTCTCCTGCATTGGCAGGTGGATTCTTAACCGCTGCGCCACCAGGGAAGTCCAAGTTCCTGATTTCTTGAAAGCTAGGGACAGCTTTTCCTTACCGTCATTTCCTGAGCCCTTCCAATGGTTTTGTAAGCATTTAATATTTTTTAAATTTTTATTTTATATTGGAGTGTAGCTGATTAACAATGTGATAGTTTCAGGTGCACAGCAAAGGGACTCAGACATACATATACACGTATCCATTCTCCCCCAGACTCCCCTCCCATCCAGGCTGCCACATAACATTGAGCAGAGTTCCCTGTGCTACACAGTAGGTCCTTGTTGGTTATCCTTTTTAAATATAGCAGTGTGTACATGTCAATGCCAAACTCCCTAACTATCCCTTCCCTCCACCCTTCCCCCCGGTAACCATAAGTTCATTCTCTAAGTCTGTGAGTCCGTTTCTGTTTTGTAAATACATTCATTTGTATCATTTCTTTTTAGATTCTGCATATAAGCAATATCATATGGTATTTCTCTTTCTCTGACTCACTTCACTCAGTCTGACAATCTCTAGGTCCATCCATGTTGCTGCAAATGTCATTATTTCATTCCTTTTTATGGCCGAGTAATATTCCATTGTATATATGTACCACATCTTCTTTATCCATTTCTCTGTCGATGGGCATTTAGGTTGCTTCCATGTCCTGGCTATTGTAAATAGTGCTGCAGTGAACATTGGGGTGCATGTATCCTCTTGGGCCATGTTTTTCTCCAGATGTATGCCCAGGAGTGGGATTGCAGGGTCATATGGTAGCTCTATTTTTAGTTTTTTAAGGAACCTCCATACTGTTCTCCGTAGTGGCTGTACAAATTTACATTCCTGCCAACAGTGCAGGAGGGTTCCCTTCTCTTCACACCCTCTCCAGCATTTACTGTTTGTGGATTTTTTGATGATGGCCATTTTGTAAATTTTGGAGACTAATCCCTTGTTGGTCACATCATTTGCAACTATTTTCTTCTGGTCTGTGGGTTGTCTTTTCATGTGATTTATGGTTTCCTTTGCTGTGCAAAAGCTTTTGAGTTTAATTACGTCCCATTTGTTTATCTGAGTTTTTGTTTTCATTACTCTGGGAGACAGATCAGAAAAGGTATTGCTGTGATTTATGTCAGAGTGTTCTGCCTGTGTTTTCCTCTAGGAGTTTTATAGTGTCCGGTCTCACATTTAGGTCGTTAATCCATTTTGAGCTTATTTTTGTGTATGGTGTTAAAGAATGATCTAATTTCATTTTTTTACATGTAGCTGTCCAGTTTTCCCAGCACCTTTTTTGAAGAGACTGTCTTTCCACCATTGTATAGTCTTGCCTCCTTTGTCATAGATTGATTGACCATAGGTGCGTGTGTTTATTTCTGGGCTTTCTATCCTGTTCCATTGATCTACAGTTCTATTTTTGTGCCAGTACCGTACTGTTTTGATGACTATAACTTTGTAGTATAGTCTGAAGTCAGGGAGCCTGATTCCTCCAGCTCCATTTTTCTTTCTCAGGATTTGTAAGCATTTAATTTTATGCATGAAATCTTTTTCTTCCCAGAGTACCTAGAGTGGTTTCTGATTTCGTGACCAAACCCTGACCGATATATGATATAGGGTCTTTATAATCCCTGTGTTTGCTTTCTATGATGAAGTTGATTAAACGGTTGAAATATATGTTCAACCATTATGTTATTATGTCCTTGTAGGTTAAATATATTTAAAAAATATATATAGTATGTATAGTATTCCTACCTAGGTAAATTATATGATACCTCTTCCACTCACACCACCATTGTTTTTGTGACCTTTGGCATATGCTCCTTACACAGAATAACAGAGTGGATCTACGTATGTTGTCATAAAAGGAAGAAAGTGAAAAGAAAATCTTATCATTTCTAAATACTTATTACTTAGCTTGAAAATATAATGTGTGTGTTTGTGTGTGCGTGTATTTTATAGGGGATTATATGGATCAGCTTACAGATTGATGTGAAAGCTTTCTGTTTCTCTCAGATGAATAAGTCAAGGTTGGGACTATTTATTTATTTGATAGACATTATCAACACTGCTTTCACATACAAAAAAAGAGGTGCCCAGACTCTGCACTAGCATGCGTAGTTGTCACAAGAATGCAGTATGTATGTGTATATACATAATTTCTCTGTGTATATACATACATATCAGATATACATATGTGTGTGATTTTGTTCTTGTAGAGATATGGAAATGTAATTGAAACAATACCCTCTGGCAACTTGAAGCACTTCACATCTTTTCCTTTGTCTCCTCCAAACCGTTTCATTTTTCCAGAGGAGAAACATGAAACATGGAGTCCAACCAAGCCTGTTACACTGCCAGCCAGAGGCAAGAGAGATTCCTTGAATGGGCTGCTGTCTCAAAAGGCAGCAGGGCTCTGGGAGATGATTTGCAAAAGTGGCCACAATAACTGTGTCCTCTCTTGCATGCACCCCATCCCTTTGCAGTGTGACTTTGTAACAATTCCCATCCAGGTATGGAGTCTACTTTTCCACCCCTTGAATCTGGACTTGACCATGTGACTTACTTTAACCCGTGGGGTATTTGAAAAACATGGTGGAAGCAGAAACTTGAGAAGTGCTTCTGCACTGGGCTCGTCCTCTCTTGATGCTCCTAGGAACCCTGAGAACTGTATCATCTGAATAAACTGGGGCTGGCCTGCCAAAGATGTGTGGCCCAGTTACCCACATGGTCCCAACCGACAGCCAGCACCAACCACCAGACATGTGCATTAAGGCCACCCTAGACCAGCGAGCCTCCAGTCAGTCCTCTAGCTGATGGCAGCTGTACACATAAGTCCAGATGAGACCACCAGGAGAACTATCCAGCAGATCCCAGGCCAAATCACTGACCCACAAAATAGCAAGCTAATACGTGATTGTTATTTTAAGCTCTCAACTTTGAGTGGTAAGAGTTAGGCCCGGTATAAAGTAGTGAGCCTGGGTCAGAACTGGAGACCTCACTTCCTGTCTTCCCTCTACCAAGTAAAATAAAAAACAAAACCAAAAAGCCATGGTGAAAGTAGCCAACTGCAGAAATGTATGACCTCTGCCTTAGAGGAAGGCAAAGAGATAAGCCAAGTTGAAGACTCCTTTTCTTTCCATGCTAATTAGAAAATTTTGACAAATGAGTAGTTCCTCACCCGATTACCATCAAAACTCAATGAAGTGAAAATGATTTTGATTCATGGGGAAATGGAAGGAAATTAAAATGAACCAGAAACGGCATTCTCTCTTCATCCAGACCGCCACAGTTTTGCCTGACAAGAGTCCATCAGTCGGCCTTGCCCTAGACTCTTGGGACTTGCCCTCCAACCTGACTCTCTTCAAGTTTAGCCATCCTTGGAGCCACGATAGCCCAGGATCATGGTTTTGCTTTGTCCACCAAGTTCTGTTTCTCTGCCAGTGTTAAGTAAACTAGAGACAGAAGAGAAAGGGAGCACACTCTATGGTAATATTCCCTCCCCAAATAATAATCCTCCCCTCACCTATCATGTAGTTTTTTCCACCAGCCCATCTCGAGAGTTAAACAGCCAAAGATTCAAACAGGTCTCACTTTTGCAAGCCGGTGGTCACTTTCTTGGAATAAGCACAGTGGTCTTCCCAAATGATGGATCAGTCATCTGTGTCATTCAAAAAGGGGCAAGGGGGGCTTCCTTGGTGGCTCAGTGGTTAAGAATCCAACTGCCAATGCAGGGGACATGGGTTCGATCCCTGGTCCGGGAAGATCCCACATGCTGCAGAGCAACTGAGCCCGTGCGCCACAACTACTGAGCCTGTGCTCTAGAGCTCATGAGCCACAACTAGTGAGTCCATGTGCCACAACTACTGAAGCCTGCGTGCCTCGAGCCCGTGCTCTGCAACAAGAGAAGCCACCGCAATGAGAAGCCTGCTCACAGCAACGAAGAGTAGCCCCTGCTTGCTGCAACTAGAGAAAACCCATGCGCAGCAATGAAGACCAAACACGGCCAAAAATAAATAAATGAATAAATTTATTTACTTAAAAAAAGGAGGGGGAGGGGGCCATGCCTGATGCCCAGTGAGAGGAAGGAGGCAGGGCTGCCTTCCCCTGGGGCCTGACTCTGAGCCATTATCACATGGTCATCAGTGTGAGATCCATGGTCAAGGTTGATGATCATATCCACTTTTTCTCTTCTCGTAAGACCCACACGTTTTTCTGGTCTTCTAGAAGGCAGGAAGCTGAGGTTTTATTTTGAATTCTGCAGGTTTGCCTAGTACTGGTCCAACTCCAGAGGTGAAAGTGAAGACACCATGGGGAGTTCCTAAAGGCTGAGAGCTGATTCAGGAACATAATTCAAAGTGGACCAGTCATTTATGATGCCCTCAAAGTAGCAGGTCTTAAAGATATATTTCTTCTCCCTCTACCCCTCCATCAGGTGGATTTGGAAGTTCACCTACAAGCAAATTTGTCTCTGGAGATATAGGTTAAGGGATGAATGCAATGTATACAGGCATTGGGTAGATTTCCTTCAAGATACCTCATTAAGGATTCCCCTCACAAAGGAACTTCAGAGTGTATAAAATAGCTGGAGACAAGCTTGGGGATGAGCTTGGGCAGGGAGAAAAGGAGAAAATGGAAATATATTGCCTGTGACATTGCTTGTGTTCTTGCCTGGAATTCTAATCTAGCTCTTGTGTAAGTATTTAATTCTTACTGTGCCTATGTTTTCTTTCTTCCTCCTAAGGAAACGGTGGCTTCATTGACGTTAGCAAACGCTCTCGTTTGCTTCTCTGAATCCTTCATATTACTGAGCACAGCATAAGCTAGATGGCAGGCTCTGTAAAGGCAGGTGATATATCTGTCTTGTTTACGATCATATCTCATACCTAATAGAGTATCTGGCACATAGTAGGTACTCAATAAATATTGAATGAATGAATGTGTAATTGTAGCATCAGATACCTTATAACATCTGTTGAACGAAAGAGTGAACTGATAAATACATGTATGAGAATAAGTAAAGTCTTGAAATTTGCCACTGGTACATTTGAAAAGCCTAGGGGTATGCATGTGATCGGAATACAGCCCCCAGGAGGAAGGGCTACTAAGAGCATACGTGTGCTTGCATCTTCCATGTAGAGAAGCCGATGATTTTCGCTACCTTGATTTTCGCTGCTTCCTGAGACTTGAGTCACCTGGCTTTTAAAAATTGCTTCATTCATTTTCGTTTCATCTCACTCCTTTGCTCAGCCTCTCTGCTTTAGGGTTTCATTTCCCACTAATGGGGCTTGCTGTCTCTCAGCTCGATGTGACACTACTCTGAAGACCTTGGAACAGTTTCCATGGTTACTTCTTCTGGAATTTTCCCTTTGGAAACCTTGTGTTCTTTCCTCACCTTTAACTTCCCTCTCAGAAATGTAAATACACACCTTAGGGTTCTCGGGAGTGTTCACACGCTCCCTAGAGACACCTCAAACCACAGAGGAGAGAATCAAGGCCTGCATACTGCCTTTCTTCTCTCCTGTGTGGAAAGGGGTCGATGATTTGATGCTGAAATGCCCCGAAGCCCAGAGATCCAGAAATTTCCCACGAAAAACACACAAAAGACCCCCCAGGTTGCCAAAGCCACCATCTCCTTATTTCATTTGGGTTCATATCCGCGAAATGATCATTGCCGCCATCATGGAAGCCTTTTCTTTTTTCTCTTCTCTTTTCTTTTTTTAATGAGTGTTCCTGCTGATTGCTGGTGTGTCTCGCCTTGAAGTGCCTTATGCGTTTTTGTGACCGAGAAGAAACTCAGAAAAGAGTAAGGGCCAGTGGAGATGGGAGACAAAGGCGACTGATTTTCTTTTAGAGGAACTTCAAAAGCTAAACAGATTCTGAATTACATTTTGCTCTGTGGAATCTTCCAGCCTTTCTTCTCCTGGGATTATTATCTAAGATCTAGACAGTGGGAGACTGCTAGGGAATCAAGTTCTGAACCAGACTCGTGTTGGGTGCACCTGGGATACACCTGTGGCTCCCAGGGGACTTAAATGTACCAGTCATGCAATCAGTAATATAAAAATGCCCCCGGGGGAGCAGCCTTCTCTTTTCCGGCTCCCCTCCCCTGCACCTGTCTCTCCCGTATCCTCTCTGTGCTCTCATCTCCGTCCCCCCTCCCCCGGAAACCCTCATTCTTTCCTCAAACAGCTTCCAGCAAAGTCTCTTTCCAGCTTCCAAAGGCCCAGACATCAAAATGAGAAGCCGCCACTCCTGGCTGTTTCCCATGAAGTGCAGGGCACTGGGCTGTCCTTCAGATCCCGCGCTGCGTGCGTTTCTATCCAGGAGGGATGCTTGGTTCTGGATAGAGCCCAAGGCAGCCAGGCCTTTCTCTCTAAAATGAGGGGGGGCTCTACTTGATCTCCTCGTGGAGTTCCTGCCCTCACAGATCTTTACATTGTGATCAGTCCTCATCTGAGGCCTGTCCCGGTACCGTGAGCCCATCCGCTGGGCCACTCCAAAGCCCTGAGGGTGGTGGCAACCGCGGTGGGGTTGGAATCTGGTAGCGCACTGATAGGCGTTACAGTGTAGTTGCTCCAAGTGCAGACTCTGAAGCCGGACTCCGCGGGTTCGCGATGCAGCCTCACCACTTACGAGCTCAGTGATCTTGGGTGAGCTGTGTCCTGTCTCCTCATCTGTGAACTGGGGATGATGGTAATCCTGGTGCCTGGCTGTTCTGAGTATCAAACGAGTGAACCGTGTAAAGCACTTAGAATAGTGTGTGGCACGTAGTAAGCGGCAAAAGTGTGGTCTGTTGTTATTATCCACGTCAAGTCTGCTTTTCCTTGTGGGCTGAGGACTGACTCAAGTCCCAGTCCTGCCACTTTGGGGCACTATAGTCTTAGAGCAACTGACATGGCCTGTGCGCGCCTCAGTTTCCCCAGGACAGCTGGGAAGGTTAAATGGCTTCCTGGGCATGCAAACACCTGAACGTAATAAGCACATGTTTTCCTTCGTGCTCTTTATGACTGAGTGTGGGTAATATTTGGCATCTTCTTTCTCTTCTGTTTTTTCTCTCGTATTTTTTTCTTTCCTTTGTTTTTTGATTCCCTTTCTCCTTCTCTGACACTCAATTCCTGATGTTCTTTTCTCCTACGTTTAAAAACCACTTTCTAGCCTCACCTTTCCAGGCCTTCCTTTGCTGGGAGATAGAGTGACTGGAGGGGGGAGCCCAGTAGTTATTCTGGGGCCCAGATAATTCCAGCTAGGCCAAGGGCAGTGAGGACCCAGCGTACGGATCCTGTTTCCCCTCTGCTCCCTGGCCGCCTATCCCGCTCAGCCTGGCTTGCCGACCACCGCTTGTGGGGCCATCACGGAGCCTCCCCGTGGTTTGGAACATGGTCTTACAGCAGGTCTGGGCTTCTTCCCTGCTGTCTCCACCATGCACGGCCACAGGGGATGCTGGCACCTGGCAAACAGAGCCATTGTATTCCCTCCTGTATCGGTTGGCTTTTGCCGCATAACAAACCATCCCCAAACTTAGTGCCTTAAAACAGTAAGCTATTTACTCAGCTTACAGGGTTGGTAGTTTGGGCTGGGCTCAGCGGGGTGGTACTACTGCCGTCTCGACAGGACTCACTCATGTGCCTGCAGTCAGCTGCCACCCAGATGTGTGTTCTGCTTCTGAGGATTGACTGACTGTAGGCTGGGATGGTGGGGGTGACTGGATCGTATGTTTCTCAACATCCATCAGGCTAACTCAGGCTGTTTCACATGGAGGTGGTGGCAGGGACCCCAATAAGGGTAAAAAAGAAGGAAATTGCCAGTATTTGAGTATTTGTCAAGTCTCTGCTTCTGTCATAATTGCTGTTGTTCCTCTGGCCAAAGCAAGTCACATGGCCAAACTCAGAGTTAGTATTGGAGATGACTACCCGAGGGGGGATGGATATAGAGACATACAGAGAAAAAAAATGGGGGCCATTACTGTAATAGTCTCCCACATCTCCTGAGAATGCGAGGCATGGCAGCTCGTTCCAAAATCTCCTTCACATATTTTTCCCCATAGGGCCTAAGGGCCCTCATGAAACTAAGGACATCTGGTGTGACATCTGAGAATTCACAAATTGGATATGAACATTGGTTCCTCAAAATGCTACATTAGCCCTCTGTCAGATTGCCTTCAAATGCAAGTATATGCCTCTTTAAGGAAATCCAGGCTTTGAAAACACCTACATTAGCAGTGGCTCTTAACTTTTTTTTTTTTGGAGGTAGGAGGGTAGTTATAAACTCCTTTCAAAATCTGCTGAAAGCTTAGTTATCTTCTCCTCAGAGAAATTCACATTTACACATAGACACAGAATGTTGCTTCTAATTTCATGGGATTCACGGATTCCCTGAAGCCAAACCCCAATTTAAGGAATCACTCATCACAGGGAGAATATATACTTTTAAAGGAGAATTCCTCTGAACCCAAAAGGATTTGCCATAAGCTTGCTTATTTAAAGGAAATCTCGTTGTTGCAAGTGATTCATAAGCTACCACGACCTCAGGTTTATCGAGAACACTTCCAAAAACATTATCTAATTTAGTTCACCTGCTCTTCCACATAGGAAAAATTCAGTTTCCACCCGACTTTGGGAGTTGTATTAACTAAAGGCCAGATGGGCTCACTTAGATGTGCTCCTGGTCTGTTCAGGCTGATTCTTACAGACGTTACATGCATAATGACACTATGCTAGAGAGCGTGGCCAAGCCCAGTGCAAATATATGGGCCATTAAGAACATTTGTGAGCAGATCATCTGTGTATTAAAATCATTCTCTCGTAAGGATTTTTTTTTTTGAAAAACTAACTTCTAAAGCCTAAGGACTTTATCATATCATCTCAGTGTGGTTTTGGTTGCAAGCAACAGAGAACTGAAATGGACTTATACAGTCCTATAGGACGTCTCTAGGGTTGGTGTGATCAGTGGCTTAACAATATGGTGGCCCTACTTCACTTCTTTCATTTTCTCTTGTATCTTCTTCATGGTTCTGAGAGGATCGTGGCAATTCTGGGTGTTATGTGCAGGTAACAATGTCCAGAAGCAGAAGAAAAAAGATCCCTTTTCGCACACAAGGCAAACCTGGCCCCGGGCATTCCCCAGTTCTCCTTAGCCGGCATTGCCCAACCGGACAGCGTCTAAATGGGTCACTTGCAAGGGAAAGGCTCAGCCCTGATTGGCTTAGACCCAAAAGTACTTCTTTGGTCTTGACCTCTCTGAAGGACATGCCTTTTTCTGGAAGGTTAAAAAAAATATCAGTGTGTTCTTGGTAAGAAGAAAGGGATCAAGTGGCCATTGGTCGAGCAATCCACAGTGTCTGCCTCTGGTCTTTTGTTTAATACTCATTTTGAACGGTAACCTGACCTTTCGTGGGGCAAGAGAGATGGAGATGCTTTTGCTAACATAAGTCATGGGAGAAGGGACTTCTGAAATGGCACAAAGGCTGATTCCTGAACGGTTGGGAAAGAAGTTGATGGTCGCCAGAGAGTGGGAAACAAAGAATCATGGCTCAAACGTGAGGGAACTGAGCAAAAGACAGTGAGTAGAAGAGGGTAGTCATATAGGTTGGGAGGGAAAGGAGGGGAGAGGAACGTAGTGCAGAAAAGAGATTAAGAATGGTGCATCAGTGAATAAAGTAGATAATCCACAAGGACCTGCTGTACAGCACAGGGGACGCTACTCAATACTCTCTAATGACCTATATGGGAAAAGAATCTGAAAAAGAATGGAGGTATGTATTTGTATGACTGAGTCACTTTGCTGTACACCTAACACAACATTGTAAATCAACTATACTCCAATATAAAAATTAAATTAAAAAGAATGTTGCGTCAGGATTAAAGCAGAACACGATGACAGAAGAGGAGGATAGCAAGTGCCTCGCACGTTGTATTCGGCAGAATGGCAGAAGAGAGTCTGAAGGGGGATGGGATGGCGAAGGGGCAGGGGAGCAGGGCCGTGCCTGGCACGGGCTGGCTGCTGAGAGCAGACGCTGTGATGCACCGCTTAGGGCCCACGGTCCCGTCGGGGCGCTCTGGCGCCCTTGCACCTGCCTGCGTCCGCATCTCCGTGCACGCGTGGAGCGGCCCTCAACAAATGACTCTCAGGGATTGGTCCACAGACACACCAGTTCCCTCAGTCCTTGTTTGGGGTAATTCTGAGCTGAGGGCCTCACACTGTTTCCCAGGGCTTTCCTTCGGGATGAGATCCCAGCGGGCCGCCGTGGTAACCTGCTTAGCAACGCGCCCTGTATTGGCCGCCCTCCCTTCCTGGCTTTACTTCCCCTGCTTCCCTGCCAGTCTTGTCTGCGCCTCCCAAATCAACTAGTGCCACCCAAAGCCTGGTACCGTGGACTACTTTATACACGTGATTTTGTCCAATCACCCCAGCAATCCTAAGGGTATAGTATCAGCTCCCATTGACGGATGAGGTAACAGACTCAGGCACGTCACGTGGTCCTCTCAAGTTCATTCAGCCGGGAAATGGCAGAGCTCAGACTGAAATCCGGGTCTGTCTCGTGAAAGCCCGTGCTCTTTCCCTGGTAACAGTTTGTATCTTGGTGCTACTGAACAAGAAAATGCAAAGACGGGAGAGTTTGTCAAAGGTTTCTCAAAGGATCCCCAGCAGAGTTGAGCCTCAGTTGCCCAGAGCTGTAACCCATTTGTTAATGAGCTCTTTTATTCGATTTTGTCCTTTCCCTGTGTCGCTATCGCAGGTTGCTTAATTTTCTTAAGCCTGTGAAATTAGGAGCACATCTTCATCGTACGGTTGTTATGAGGATTAAATGAGCTCCTATCTTTAGAGTGGTCTGTACATAATAAACGTTCATTAGGTACATGGTGGTTGTTAAATTATTGATTCCTTCTTTTCAGCCTTTAGGCTCCATCCCTGCAGTTCCAGTTCGCCCACTAGGTGGCAGAATATCAACATTCATCATCCATGGGAGGCCTGCCTCTTAGAAAGAGTAAGTAAAATACGTAAATTAGAGACCCCGAGGGACAATGGTCAGTGTGACTTGAGAAGGGCAAGCCTATGATTAAAACCCAATCCAAATCAAGAAAGCAGTGCCCTGAAATTCCAGCCTCGGTCAGATCGGTGTCTGATTCAAAGCTTTGAAAGGTAGAGACTGTTGGATGAATTCCCAAAGCAACAGAGGGAACCTGTATGCGAGAAGCAGGTGGAGTCTGTTTGCAAGAAATGACTGGGCGCTACTTTCCCATGCCTGGGGCAATCCTAAGTCATGGGAGATGGCTAGGAGGTGGGGGAATGGCAAGGAGCCAGGGAAAAAAACCAAACGATCACCTGAACAAAGTAGATCTTGATAAGAGTCAGCGTGATCCTCCAGTCAGCTTTGGGACAGAATCTTTCAGGATTATTTGGAATTCTTTTTGGTAAGATGTTTGCAGCATTGGACAGACCATACCAGCTGGGGGTTAATCAACTGTCTGGTTAAAGGATGGGGAGAGGGGACTTCCCTGGTGGTCCAGTGGTTAAGACTCTGCCCTTCCGATGCAGGGGGCATGGGTTCGATCCCTGGTTTGGGGAAGTAGGATCCCACATGCCGTGCGGCGCGGCCAAAAAACAAAAAATAAAATAAATAAATTTTTTTTAACAAAAGGGATGGGGAGAATGGGGCATTTATCCGCTGGCTTCAGTCCGTCATTGCTTGTGGGTTTACCCGGTGGCATCAACGCCGGTAGGCTTGCAAGGAGTTAAGGTGCAGGCATTTGAGGCTATTGGCCTGTTGGAAACCGTCTACCATATCTGCTGATGAATTCAGGTGGACAGACGAGATACGGCGTGAGGTCCTCCGCAATGACTGCCCCAGCAGTGCGTCTCAGATTTTAGTGGAGATACAAATCACCTGGGGTCGTGTTAAAACACAGGCTCTGATTCTGTAGGTCTTAGGTGGAGCCTGAGATTCTGCATTTTTGTAGTTTCCTGAATGGTGGCCTAGAGAGTTTTGTTTTTATATAAAAGGGGGTATTGGTTCTAAAAGGCTGACAAAGACTGGATTTGATGATCTGTGAGACCTCATCCAGGTCTAATACCTTTCAGCTGAATTTTACATTAATCTCTCTATTATAATGTCAAATTGCTGATTTGTGTCTGTCTTCCCTACTGGCCTAGAAGCTTCTCTAGCCAGGGGCTCATCTCCATCTCTCTCACCCACTCTAGTGCCTGGCACCCAGCTGATGCTTAGTAAATCCTTGAATGCATGGGTGAATCTGTAGATTCCTTCCAGGTCTAAAAAAAACGTGACAGCATGAGGTTGAACCACACACTGGCTTTTGCAAAGGGGTCTTTTAAGAGATTTTTTTTTGGACCTATATGGTACTATTTCCTTTGAAGCTTTATGGTAACAGAATTCTAGCCACATACAACCCTTTGCCCAGTATTTAATAACCCTATTAATTCATGTGAGCTCCTCCAGAGTAAATACCATTTAGCGACATCCCAGTGATGATTCTTTGGCTGGAGAATTGTTTGAAAATGGTTCTTTGGAGTAAGAAACATCTGCCCTGGTTTGCCACGGAAGAGGAGTCTGTGTGGTACATTTGGATGGGCTCTGCCGGATTGAGCTTGCCAGGGACGGGGCGGAGGCACCACTAATTACATGTCTTGCATTATGAGTTGGAAATAGATACACAGAGCAAACGTTCTGGCCCACAAAGCCTCAAAAAGCGAGGAAAGCAACATCAACTTGAAGTTCATTTTCAAAATTCCCAGCATTGCAGAGCAGGGGCAGACGTACAATTTTTCCTCTTTTTCGCGTGGCACTTAAGACACAGAAGAGTGAACCGACAGAGGATCTGGAAATCTACTTGTAAATTAAAAAAAAAAAAAACCACGGTGGCAAAAAGGATGTAGAAAGTGACAACGTTAACCTGATTTTCACCGGAGGTATTAATTAGTAACTCCCTCGGGCCCTTGATATCCTTGAAACGGGTCAGCACCCTTGATTGACTTATACAAATTTGATTGCACTCAGTTAGAAATT
Source organism: Phocoena sinus (assembly GCF_008692025.1). Lineage (NCBI taxonomy): Eukaryota > Metazoa > Chordata > Mammalia > Artiodactyla > Phocoenidae > Phocoena > Phocoena sinus. Next base: position 14,299,783 of record NC_045784.1, read on the forward strand.
GCTTTTCTCTAGGTGGGTCTTATTTATACAGTGCCCAAAGAGACCTTCCGAAAAGGGAGAAAAGTAGTAGAAGCAGCGAGCAGAAAGAGTGCCCCAAACGGGCAATGAGGGAGAGCCCTGTAGAGGAGCCCTGCCCCAGGTTCAAATGAGGAATTCTAGTGCTTATAGGACGGGGAGGCCATCTTAGCAGCAGCCCATTAAGATAAAATCTGGTAGCGTTTGGGCAACAGCAAGCTCAAGAAAAACCATCAGTGCCCAGTGGCTAAATATCTGGGGCAGAAATCGTTAGACTCCATTTCCCAGCCTCCCATGCGGTTAGGCGCGGCCATGTGACTGAGTCCTAGCTAACAGGAAGTGAGGTGCTCTGTTTCCTGGCCTATAAATGCTGCCCACACACAACCCTTTACGTCCTGGCCCCTTCTAGTTTGATACAGAGAGAAAGGGTGACTTTGGATGCTGTGTGTTGACTACGACAGAGCCACAAGTTGGAAGGGGCGTGGGTCACCACTGCTTGGAGGAGAGCTACCTGTCAACCAGGACTCCACGTGCGTGAGAAATAAACCTCTGTTGTGTAAAAAGGCCTTGAGATATGGGGGGTTATCTGTTACAGTAGCTTTCATTACCTTAGTTACAATATCTGGTCTTTGGCTGTATTAGTGGAGGGATCGTAGGAAAAACAAAGGAGGGTGTCGCTTTGCTGCTCTTTCTGGGACATGACCTTGTAAGAGGGATTTTGTCAAACTGGAACATGTACATAAATGAGAAAGAAGAGTGGTGAAGAGGTGGGAAATGATATATTGGGGAGGATAAAAGGGGGTTTAGCCTAAAGAAGAGAAAACTTTGGTGTAAGAATATACAGTATTTGTCTTGTAAGTTTTGAAAGTATGTCACAAGGAAGGTTTAGACTTCTGCTGTGGAGTTCCAGAGAGCAAAGCTAGGAGCAAGGTTTGGGCTCAATATAAAGAAGAACCTTCCAGCACTGCTCCAAAGTGGAATGGCCTTTCTTACCGGGTAAAGCCTTCTCCATCTTTAGTGGATGCTGTCGATTCACCACTCAGTATCCAATCCCCCCCACCCCCGCCGGCTTCTTGACTATAGAACCCCAATTTTGTTGAAGTATCATCTTCTTGTGGTTATGGGAGAGGGACCCTATCCCCAGGTCCGGGGATAGATCCCTGTTAGTCACAGCCATTCAGTACCTGGCATTCTCTTCATAGCTCTCACTGGTCCAGTGGCCGATATATACCCTAAGTTCACCCAGTCAGACCTAAAGGAAGGTCTGTATCTCGTGGTTGGGGAAGAGATTTTCTCTCCTTACTGCTGGATATGCATCAGGACTCATTAGTTTTGACTCTCACTGGCAGCCGTCTTGTGGCCATGAGGGGGACCAGCCTTAAGATGAAACTAGCACTGTGGATGGCGGAGCAGAGAGGTGGAAAGAACGTGTGCATTAAGCTGCAGATCACCCTATGCTGGAAAGCTCCTCTAGCTCCGGATTTCACTTTTAGTTGGGGTTTTCTATCGTGTATAGCTTAAAATGTCTTAGTTGATACACTGCTTCTGAGGAGGTTTGGGAATACAGGTTGAATACTGCCTTGTCATCAGGAATGCCAGAGGGGAATTCTAACCTGGGCAGCAGGTGGACCTCGCAGGGTCACATCCAACCCCAAGAGTTATAAACTCCGGTGAAGGAGGTACAGCCAATCCATTTAAATTAAAATATAGGCTTCCTGACCAGGGTCTGGAAATACGTTTTGTAACAGACTTATGTTGGCTTTTGGCTGCCACACATCCTACCCTCTCCCTTTCTGTTGGCCCCCATCTCTCTTTGTGGGAGGTCTCCCACGATAGAGACACATTTTTGTCCATAGAAGATTTGGACCCCCTTTTGCAGAGTGTAGAATCATTGATTGTAAGCGTTAGCCTACCAGAAACTACATTTCCCATGCCTCCTTACGTGTAGTTGAGGCCACAGGACTGGTTCTCACCAATGGCATGGAAGCAGTAGCGATGTACGTGACGTCTGCTCAAGAAGCTTACCTTCATTGTTTTGATCGTTTCTCCATCTGAATACAAAGGACTCTCAGGCCCAAGAGGAGGGTCGAGCCACAGTATGGAAGGAGAAGCCTGGGTCATGAATAATCCTGGGAAGGCTGACTGCCAACCAGGAATGTCTGTGTTGGACAGTTACGTGCCTGGTGAATACACTTCTGTTGTGTTAAGCCATTAAACCCTGGGGTTTGTGACAGCAGTTAGTATTGCCCAACTAATATATCCCCATCGGGCATGGTTTCAGCAGGAGGGCAATAGCCGTCTCATCCTTCTGCTGGTGCTCCAATTATAGAAGGCAAAGGGGACAGCTCCTCCTTCTATCTGCCCCCGGTACACTAAGGTTTAAATAAACGGTTAGACACTTGATCCTGGGATACTGAATCTTAAACAAAGGGCACAAAGATGTAGGGAAAGTTCAGAATCAGATACATAGCAGTGGTAGCAGAAACAAAGAAAACACTGTGCTTGCAGCACTTGGGCTTCAGCTATGGTTTCTGTTGCTTCAGTAGCAGCCGTGGGTCTTCCTGGTTGTCCCAAGCCTTCTCCTCCAGCTTCTCATTGGTTCTGTTAGCCCTTGACAGCCTGCCAGTTCATTCCTCCACTTGCCTAAGATAATCTGGGTTTCTTCCCTTGCTTGCAATCACATGGTGGAGGATTGTAATTTTTTTTTCTGGAAGAGGCCCATCTCAAACGTATGCATTTTATTTAGTTTTGCCTTTTGTAAGTGAAGTCTTTCCCTTACAAAATTCTGTCTTCATCTCGGCATTCGCCTCTGCTTTACTCTCTTAGATTCATGATCTAACAGCAGTTACGTACTTTTTCCTTTGTTTGAGGGTTCGGTCCCTCTCCTAGCTTTTAGCAGTTATTTCCCTCACTTACGGATTGTCCTTAATGTTGCATTTTTGTGGTATTTCCACTTGTTAATGATTTCTAGCATTGAACTGTGCCACCCAATTAGCAATCTGTAACATTTTTTGGTGAGTGGCAGAGTTGGTGGAGACAGCACTGGATTTCTAGTCCCAAGACTCGTTTCTGTTTCTTACAAGGTATGCGACCTTGGGCAAATCATTGAACTTGTCTCTCCCTGAGACTTGTTTTGCTAAGTGGTGAGAATGAGAAGAATACGTGAAAATCTCAGGGTCAGTTACAATGGCAGTAGTTAATTAAAGGCTACGTGGCTTAAGAAACACAGGTGGAGGGAAGGTAGGAAAGTCCGAAGTCAGGAGGTCCACAGCCCTGCCTGGGAAGCGGGGCTGTGAGGGCGGTGAGTCCGGCAGGGGATCTTCATTAGTGCTTGCAGGCCACCGTCAACTGATGGCAGCCACCCAATTCCTTTTTCTTTCTCAGCCAGTTTTATACTTTTGGTTTGTTCTCAAATACAGTCCTTGAAGAGAATCCAAACAGGGCAGTGGCCCAGCTTCAACATTTTATCCAATCCTCACACATCGTGGGTGCAAGACAGATTTGACACCCCACGGCGACTTTTTACATAATGGAGTGTAATTTCTCAGCGAGCAATTCTTCTGCACCTCTGATCAAATATCTGTTTATATTTGCGACTGAACTTCATTAGGAACTTCACCTCCACCTCCCAGGGACTGTACTGGGGACCAGATTTGGCGACCCCCAATGCTGGGCCTCAGTTTCCTCACCTGTAAAATGGGGTGGCTCAACTGGTGCTCCCAGAGCCAGTCTCCAGTCCCAGCCCACGATGATGCTGGAAGATAGTCTTGTGACCCCTACCTCGAGTGTCTGCTTAGATTCTTGATGGAGTTAGCTTTCCTTCCAAAAAGCAAAAGAACATGTCTGGCTGGAGTTTTTCCCCTTGGTGAGAGCCTCCTCCTTCACCAGGGTGGAGGTCGTTGTCATGGTAACCTGCAGCCAAAGGTTCTGCGGTCGACACTAAATCCAGGTAAATGGTCTCACATCCGTGGCTACAGAAGGTCAGAGCAAAGTATCTCTCCAAACCCGATGATTCACTAACACGGAACAAAGTTGTTAGCTGCTCTGGTACCTTCTCACAAAAATTTCGCTTTTTTTTCTCAGAGGTCACTTGACAAAATAAGAGAGGACTGGAGCCCATTTGGTTCAATTTGCCAATCTTGTCAAATATCCTTGCAGAGGGATGCGTTTATCTTAGGCCCTTTTTGAGTTGGAAAAAATTCTCTTCTAAAACATATTCTGTGAGTGCTTGAACTCGAGCCAAGGAAAGAAGACGACAGGGAACACAAACTTAAATAATCATATTCAGATACTAATCATCAAATCTTATTTGATAGCAGTCCAATCAGTATTCTGTGCGATATCATCTCCTAGCACGCCTACATACACGTAGCTGCACACACACACCCTAACCCACCTTCCCATAGAATCAGATGAAACCTGAAGAAAAGAGTAACATCCCACACAGAGCTCAGAAAATGCTGGACTAAGTCCGCCTGTTTGATTACTGCACAGAAGTTCAAGGCCGAGTAGAGAAGCAGTTGGTTCAGGACCACGTGGTACCAGGGGGGAAGTGGAAGTGGAGGGTTATCGGAGTGCCTGAGCCGTTCATTTCCCATGGAGCCTCTAAAAATAAGGAGGTTTAGAATGTAGGCATCCCAGCCCTTTAGGTGCCACTGGGGCCCCTGGGATGCAGGCAAGCTCTTCATCTGATGCTTGGAATAAAAGGCGTGTTGCCAACTGGGACAAAGGAAGAAGGATCCACGCACACAAGAGACGGTGGCTGGGCTGTCAGGCTGTATTTGCATCTGCCTGAGCCGTTCTGAAAAGATCCTCCGTTTGTGAATCACTAAGATCCCCCACACACAATAGAGGGATGGAGTGGCGACGCGCACTGTGCGTTACCGATAACTACCCCTGAGTCCGACCCTAATGGCCTCGGCTTCCTTGGCTCCTGGGGTGGGAGGACGAAGAGTCTGGGCCATCCCATCAAGCTGGTCTGAGACGATAAGTCACCCCTGTGACTCATCCCCGCTCCGTGCCCCATCCGAGCCCCGGGCATCTCTCCCTGGGGTCTCAGCAGAGAGAGCCTCTCAAAATACAAGTGGAACTGAGTCACCTTTCTTCTCACAACCCTCTGATGGCTTCCCGGTATTTTTATTATGACCTTCCAGGCCCTCCGCATGCTGCCTCGCACTCCTGTTACTCCTCCAACCTCCTCTCCTGTGACTTCGCCCCTCTTGGACTTTGTTCCAGACGCACTGGCCTCCTTGCTCAAGCGTGTCATTTCTGTTTCCATCTCCGAGTTTCCGTCCGCACTTGCTGTTCCCTCTGCCTGGAACGACCTTTCACGAGTTCCCGGCATTCTTTGTTGCTTCACCTCATTCAGATCTTGTGTCACATGTCGTCTCCCCAGCGAGGCCTCCCCGATCACCTTATTTGAAATTGTGACTGCTCCGTGCTAGTCAGCTGTTGCCGGGATTTGGCCACAGAGTAAGCCACCCCTAAAGTCAGTGGCTTGCAACGAGCTCTTATTTCCATACTCCTGCGTTCGACTGAGACGTGATTGCTCTGGGATGGGCTTGTCAGCTCTGCTGTAGGCTGCAGACAGTGGGGTTCAGATCTGCTCTTTGTGTGCTCGTGTTGAGGCCCATAATGAAGGGGCAGTGGCTCCCAAGGCATGTTCTTCTCCTGGTCTCTCGTCAGGGCCCAAGAGCCAATTCATGATCTCAGCTCGTTTCACACTCCACAGATATTCTACTGGTCAAAGGAAATCACATGACCAAGCCCAACGTTAATAAGTTAGGGAAGTATACTCTGCCCACAGTGGGAGGGGGAAGAGAGAGAATATTTGCTGAACCATCATCCAAACCATCACTCTTTCCCTCTGTCTCTCTCTCTGTCTCTCTCTGTCTCTCTCTCTCTCTCACACACACACACACACACACACACACACACACACACACACACGCACACACCCCAGCCCTGCCTGTACTCCTTATGTCATGTTCCCTGCTTTTTCTCTTTAGGGCTTATCATCACGCTATATATAACATATTTTATTTATCTGTTTGGTTTATTGTTTGTCTCGTCGGCTAAAATACCAACTTTTTTGAGAGCACAGAGTTTTGTTTGTTTTGTTTACTGCTGTATCATCACCTTGAACAGTGCCTGGAACATAGTGGGTGCTGAATCGATACTTTTTGAATGACAGAATAAATCGGTCCACCTATTACTGGGAAGACTCAGTAAGAAAGTTCAGAAATGAATTCTAGGATCTTGCAGCCTTTGGAACAGGGACATAATCTCTGCAAAAGACTGGTCTTATATTTATCACACCACCACTGCTCCCATCAGGAACTCATTACCTTCACTACCACCGTCATCACTGTTACCATCAACATCACCGTCACCATCATAATCTCCATTAACATCACCACCATCATTGTCACCGTCATCTCCACTACCATTACTGTCACCACTTTTATCACATCAGCATCAACGTCACCACTGTCTCTACCACACTGTCACTGTCACACACCATCATCACCTCTACTGTGTCACCGTTATCACCACCACCAGCCCACCGTCACCACACCACCGTCACTGCTTCCATTACCATCCCATCCCTACCGCCTCATCGCTCTCCTCTCCATCATCGCTGTCACTATCGCTGTGGCTACCATCTGCATTAGATGAGGATGACTGACAGTGATACTGGTTGCACGCAGGTCTCAATAAACTAATGGCAGTACAGGGAGCAGAAGGAAAATCACTCCGTCCCGGTGGGCTAGCTGCCGTGACGAAACCTCAGTCTGAGAAAATTATTCAAGAACCCCGGAGGAAATCTAAAGCCGTTATACAACCAATATTTATGACAGCTTCAGAAGGGCTTCCCACTCTTTTGGAGGTCTGCAGAAACACTCAAACCTCAAATCTCACCTCCTAAGAAGCCCTGAAATTGTCTCTAGCTCTTCTTCCTCTTTTCCTCTTGGAGGAAAAAAAGGTTTGTTTACGAAGTCATTTCTTTCACCACTTACTTATAAGTCGGTTACTTCTTGTTGCGTAATCATAGACCACGTGACTTCTCTAGTTCTTTGTAAACACTGAGTGACAAAAACGTGTGGGTGCGGGAAGGCCCCAAAATGCCAGGCGGAAGATTAAAGTCCATCAAATCTCCACTCCAGATCAATTCTCCCTGCCTGCAGAGCAAGGCAGTGTAGTCTTTCTTCCACATCTACTTGTGTTCTTTTAAACATTCCTCTTTAAGGCCAGATTTCACCTTCATTTTATCTGGTCTGTGACTCTGAAATGATTTGCTCAAGCCTCCACTTTAGTTATTTTTGCTGAAGCCATCAAATGCATTGATTTGAAATATGGAAATATTCAAGATATTCTACAGAAAGGTCTTCCTCCTAAAATAGTGTACCATGGGGTTGGGGAAGGGTCTATTGAGGATGGTGTGAGGAAGGAAAATGTTGTTTAATTCTTAAAAGCAATTTTTCTTTTTGTATCACCTTTGATTCTGTTTATATCGCAGAGTTTTATTATTATGTTGGTATTACGAATATGCATTTTGGAATAGACTGTGAATTTCTTTCTTTCTTTCTTTCTTTTATTGGGGTGTAGTTGGTTTAGAAAGCAATTTTTCTTTGAAGGGGAGAAATTGCCACTGTTTGGCTTTAGTCCCAAAGCTGCTATTATGATGAAACACCGAGAGTACAGTTTATCCATCCTGATGGCAACGCATCTGATTTTGATTCTATCAAATACAAAGAAAAAACTGTATTGCTGGGGAAGGGGATGGTTGAAAGAGGAATGTTAGAGCCTCCTGAGAAGGCTTTCTTTTTTTTTTGTGGGCTTGAGAGAATGTTACACAGACAGAGGGAAAAATAGATGAAAGGCCTACGTGACTAATAAGGAGACGTTTGCCCAGCCGATTGTGTGACTGACGTCCGGTGTCTGCCGCGGGCATCCGATGCGACAAGATGGTGGACCGGTCCAGGGAAGGAGTGAAGGGACTTAGCCTCCCTAGCGATCAAGTGAAAGCCAGCAGGTCAAATCTGTGTTTGGTAGTTTCCCATCATGTCCTTAGTCCCCTCAGTGATTCTTATCTCTGGTTGGATCGGGGCTGGACTAGTCTGGGAAGACTCCAGGCTGAGCTCTGCCCAGCGCGGGCCACCTCCTCCATAGTAATCCAAAAGCCATCCCCAGCTAAGAGGAGCTCCAGGTGGTGGAAAACCCGAGCTGCGGCAACTTTGTGACTGAAGCCAGTTGAGCAGCTGGTCTGTGCTGGGGTGCCTCTGCCGAGCTGTTTTGCTGTGTGAGGCTGGGATTTGAGCTTGGGATGCGCTCAGTTGTGAAAAGATATTGGAAGCAGGCGCTTCCCATAAAGGGATTCGGTTTCAACTACACAGTGTTCAGTTTACAATTACTTTGGACCCGAAGAGGGAATTTTCATCTGTTTGGATCATAACAGGATCTCCGAGTAGGGATGTGGAGACGTTTGTAGCCGAGCGGGAAGGAGGGGGACCGGAGAACAGAGCAGTGTCTTGTGAGTGAGACTGTGGTACTCTCTCCTTATCCGCCGGGCCTCTTTAGTGGAGACTCAGCCCAGAGGTAGATCTGGGCTCCGACACGTATCCAGTGTTTTATGGCTCAGGCCTGAGAAGGACGCATCTGTAACAGAGGTTAGAGAGCATTGCCTGCCCTGTTCCCCGCGAAGCCGACTCTGACAGAGAAATCAGTCGGCAGAGTTTATTAGGGGTGCTCTTAGGATTAACACGTGGGAAAGAAGAGAAACTAGCTGAATGAGGCAGGGGATAACTTGAGCTACAGTGCAGTCGCCACAAAGGCCTCTGTTGATCCCGTGGGGAGCTCTGGAGCGGAGATGACCTTTGCAGAGGTGTCTGGGCTTAGGGCAAGGGCCCAGGTCTTCATATCTCTGCATGGTCCCCCCGTAAGGGGCACATCATTGTTGAGGCGGCTCTCTTCCATCAAGTGGCGATTGCTGGGCGGCCAGCACTCCAGTCAGCGGGGGGAGTGAGTACTTCAATCCTGAAGGGAGGAGTGGGAAGGCACAGCACGGCCCCCACGGCGCTGACCTAGAAACAGAGCCAAAGAATTTTCTGTAGAAGTGAGCCAGCGACAGGTGACATCCTAATCTACTGCTTCTTAGTATTGATTCTAGCCAATTAAAAACAAATTTCAGTGTTGACTGGGGTCCAGGCACTGTGGATACACAGATGACTAAGACAGGATTCTCGCCTTTGAGGGACCCGTGGTTTGGTAGAAAGACAGATGTATCAGAAATTAACCAGCACTCGACATGATTATACAGGCATTGAACAGGTAAAATCGGGCGCAGAGGGGGCTGTCAGCTTAATGAATGTGTGATAGTGCAAGTTTTGTGCGGTATTAGCCTACTGAGCGCACAGCACCAAAGAAACACGTTATAATTTAGAAAAACAACCATTTCGTGAAGTTTCCTTAATCCCATTCATTATGGGGGAGAGGTTTTCTCCTACTGAGCGGCAATGCAGTTGTTGATAATGTCAGAGAAGCCAAACTATTTCCAAAAGCATTTAGACTTCCTTTTGGATAAATAAATGTTTGTTGAGTGAAATCTTTAAAAAAGGAAGGAAGAAGGAAGATGGATGACAACAACAGGAGGAATAAAAACAGAACATGTCGGGACTTCCCTGGTGGTCCCGTGGTTAACACTCTGCGCTCCCACTGCAGGGGGTGTGGGTTCGATCCCTGGTCAGGGAACTAAGATCCCACACGCCACACAGTGCGGCCAGAAAACAAAACAAAGCAAGAAAACCCAGAATACGTCATAGCCACTGTAGTGGAAATGGGACTAAAGCTCACATTTTCTGTCCTTGGTTCAGCATTCTTTTCCCCCCTTTTCCCAGCACTGAATATATCAATAGTTTTCCCCTACAGTAGCCTTCCTTACATTAATTGACGTTCTTTTTGCTGGAGTACCTTCTCTATGCTTGATTAGACAAAGCCTCCTAATGATCACGGATTCGAGCCCCTCTGAGAGACTGTCAGCCTTGCTCTGTTCTCTGGCCGCAGAGTGGCATTCTCGTTGAGGTAGGCTACTGGACCCACTGAAGAACAAGATGAGAGACGACGGATAGATCAGTACAGACAGATTAACAAGACTAAGGTGGGAATTACAAATATTTAGCAGCTGTGCATCATGGCAACCCGCCAGTCAGTCTGGGAACAACTGGTACGGCCAAAGCTATTGCAGACAGGCTGAATGCTAGGCTGTTCGGGATTAGTAAGAAATTGCAAGTGCTTAGCTTTTATTATTATTTTTTTTAATTTATTATTATTATTTTTTGCGGTACGCGGGCCTCTCACTGCTGTGGCCTCTCCCGTTGCGGAGCACAGGCTCCGGACGCGCAGGCTCAGCGGCCATGGCTCACGGGCCCAGCCGCTCTGCGGCATGTGGGATCTTCCCAGACCGGGGCACGAACCCGCGACCCCTGCATCGGCAGGCGGACTCTCAACCACTGCGCCACCAGGGAAGCCCCAAGAAATGGCAAGTGCTTAGCTTTTAAAAATAATTTCTGTTTATAAACAACATTGCAGTTGTTGTTGTTACCATTGAACCACTTGTTTTTCTACTTTATTGAGCCACTAAATTATAGCATTGACCAGAAATTTATTAAGGGTGAACCCCTAGAGCAAGGATTAATGTGTTTCAGCTGTGGGCAAGAGGTCTGGAGAAGATGCTAAAATTATTGATGGGACTTCCAATGAGCCTTCAAGAGCTGCAAATCTGAAGCCTGTGTTTATTTCCCTGTTCCTTTGTCTCTATAAAATGAAACCAGCAGTGTTTCTTGATTATACCTTACATTCATCAAAATGACACTCCTGTGGATTCACAAATAAGCTTATTTTTATTCTTTAAAAGATGTTATAAATTTAAAGAAATAGAGACAAACTTAAAATAATGTAGCAAATACCTGTGGTCTCACCTTCCAGATTTACAAATCCTAACATTTAGTAATTTTTTCCTTCAGATTTGAAGTAAAGTTGGTTTCCTCTTGCTAATTCCATGCTTCTCCCTCCCTCCTCCAGGCAACCAACACAGATTTTTTATGTCTCCTTCAGGCCCGGGGGTTCTCAACCCCGGATGCACACTTGGGATCACCTGGGAATCTTTTAGGGACCCCTGGTGCCTGGATCTCATGCCAGACAGATAAAATCAGAAAAGGGGGGAAGGGTAAGAAGGGGAGAACTCAAGCATCAGTTAGTTTTTTTTCCCAAGTCAGAGTGATTCTTATTTGCTACTTCAGTATGATTTTCCAGATTCCTAAGCATGTTATTGTGTATACTTTGAAACCCCTGTTTAATGTAGATATGGACAGGTTACCTTCTTTTAACATAGCTTGCATCAGTAGCTTTTAAAGCTCCCAAGTTGATTCCACTGTGCAGACGAGACTGAGAACCAAACCACTGTCTAGTTCGCGTCTGTATGTTTTTTTGGTACATGTGTATCTGTCTATGAACAATGCATTTTATTGCTTATATGTGTCTGTGTATTTTAGAAGATTATGTTAACAGACTCATAGTGTAACATTCTGAACTCTTGTTTAATTTAACATTAGGTGTTTAAAAAATTACATTGAAATCACTTTAGATTTAAGGCTGAACACTAGCCTGTTCAGGATTATCAAAAAATTGCATTTTGTTTTCAACAGAGAAATTGCAAAAATGGTGTGAATTTCCCATATACCCTCAACCCAACTTCCCCTACTGTTAACATCTTGCATAACCGTAGTTGCAAGTTCCACTGAAATCAGGAAATTGATATTGATAAATACTATTAATTAGTCTACAGGCTTTATTTGGATTTTGCCGGTTTTCCCACTGATGTCTTCTTCTGGTCTAGGATCCAAATCCAGGATCCTACATAACATTTAGATGTCTCTTTAGTCTCCTGCAATCTGTGACAGTGCCTCAGTTTTTCCATGACTTTTGCACTTTTCAAGAGTACTAGTCAGTTACTTTGTAGAATGTCCTTCAATGTGGATGTGTCTCTAATGTTTTTCCATTTTTAAAAAAATTGAGGTTATGCATTTTAAGCAAGAATTCAACAGAAATGATGTGTCTGTTGTATCAGGGGTTCATGATGTCAGTGTCTCATTACTAGTGATGTTAACCTTGATCACTTGATTAAGGTGGGGTCTGCAGGGTTTCTCCACTGTAACGTTACTGTTTTAACCCTTGTAGTTCAAGTGTCACGTGAGGGGAGACATTGAGATGATGTAAATATCTTCTCATGATACTTCTGCACACTGATTTTATCATCCATATTTGTCTGCTAGGGCTGCCATAACAAAATACCACAGACTGAGGGGCTTGAACAACAGAAATTTATTTCCTCACAGTCCTAGAAGCTGGAAGTTCAAGATCAAGGTGCCAGCAAGATTGGTTTCCCTCGAGGCCTCTCTCCTTGGCTTGCAGATGGCCGCCTTCTCACTGTGTCCTCACATGGCCTTTTCTCTCTGTGTGTGCATCCCACGTGTCTCTTTCTCTTCTTGTAAGGATACCAGTTATATTGGATTAGGGCGTCATTCTTATGATCTCATTTAACCTTAATTACGTCCTTAAAGGCCCCGTCTCCAAATACAGTCACATTGGGGTTAGGGCTTCAACATACGAATTTTGAGGGAATACAAGTCAGTCCATAATAGTATCCGTCAATGATTCTTACCTGCAACAGGTATTACTGTGGTCTTTGCCAAGTAGTGTTTTTCAGTTTCCAACATTTCTTCTACATTTATTGATCAGAGTTATACTGCAAGGCGGGGCTGCTACTTTATTTATTTATTTATATCAGTATAGATATTTTTTCCTGTAGGTTATAATCCATTACTGTCATTATTTTATTGGTCACATTGTCCCAGATTTGACCACTGGAGGTTCCTTTCAGTTGGTTCCATGTCCTTTCAACATGCCCCATCATTTTCTGAGCACTTCATTACTTTCTGGCACCACCAGGTATGCCAGGCTTACCTTATATTTTCCCTGCCCCAGCTCTGAAATCACCATTTCTCTAGGGAGCTCTGGTTCCTTTTATTGGAAAATGGTATTTAGAAACCAAGATGTGGGGCTTAGGTCTGCTTGTTGCTTCTGGGGCGTCATTAATTCCTTGTGCTCTCAGTAAATGGAGGTAGGGAATATATGCACCCATGCCCACACGTGTACCACACACCTATATGTATTTCTCTGCATCTCATTATGTACGTGTATTAAAAAACATGTGTTCATATTGATATTTCCTCCGGTCCAACACTACAGAGTTCGTTCTAGCTTTCCTCTTGTTCTTATTTGTAATTCCTTTCCCCAACAGTGAGAAACCTGTTTCTCATTATCCATGATAAATTTATGTACTTGCTCAGTCCTAGTACACACATAAAGTAGTTTCAGAATTGCTAAACTAAACCCCCATGAAAACCAATTTACTAACTAGAGAATAATGTACAGTTCTTTATGTCTTTAACCTTCAGGTATATAATCAAACTACTGTTTAAAAATTTTATGTAGGTTAGTTATTTTCCCTTCAGTGTGGCTATGTTGTTCACTTTGTCACAACTTAGACTCGTTTGTTGCTGGTTGCATACCATCTTGAGCTCTCTTCACAGCCTGGTTTTAATCACTTTTTTACAGTAATCAAAGCATTAACAAAGTTCTAAAAGCCAGAACTAAACAAATATGTGTGCTCATAAAAATGTCACTTCCCTCTCATCTCTACTACGCTGTTCCCATTCCCCCGTTTTCCCCACTTTGTTCCCACTCGTCCCCTATAGTTACCCAGAATCCTCAGTTTCTAGTTTCTCCTCTCTCTGTTTCTTCCGCACAGTTGAGCAGATACACGTGTATTTCCTTATTCGTCTTCTTTCTCACGTGAAGGGGAGCAAACTGTGGGTACTCTTTTGCACTGTGCTTTTCTTCCCCCACTTACCATTACGTCTTGGAATTCATTCCATATCAGTTCACGGATATCTTCCTCATTCTTTTTTTTACACCTGCATATAGTACTCCATTGTGTAGATGCCTCATTTATTTATTCAACCACTCTCCCATGTATCAGCATTTAGGCGGTTTCCAATATTTTGTCATTACAAATAACCTTATACATATGTATTCTTGTATTTGGGGATTTTTTTTTCCAGAAGGGATATTGCTGGGTCAAAAGCAAACTTGCATATATAATTTGGTACATACTGCTAAACTTCCCTCCAGAAGAGTTGTACCAGTTTGCAGTCCCACTAATACTGTATGAGTGCCTGTTTCCTCACAGCCATGTCTATATAATTTGTTGTCATACTTTTAACGTTTTACCAATCTGATAGGTGAGAGATCATATCTTAGTATTGCTGTATTTTGTATTTCTCTATGAATGAGTTTGAACCTTTTTCTTATGTTGAAGGGCCATTTTTATAACTTCTTTGTGAATCGCCTGTTCATGTATTTTTCTGATTTTTCCGTCAGGATTTTTGTCCTTTTTCCTTCAGTTTTTTTTCAGTGATTAAAAAATGTTAATGGTGGTATTATATATATCTGTGTGTGTATGTATGTATATATTTATATATGTACTTATATTTAAATATAAATATATACACACAGCACTTGCCATTTTATCCATTTTTAAGCGTACAATTGATTGACATTAAGTACATTCATATTGTTCTGCAACCATCACCAATATCTATTTCCAGAACTTTTCCATCCTCCCAAACAGAAACTCTATAACCATTAAGCATTAACTCCTCATTAGTCCCTTCCCGCAGCCCGTTATCCTCCCATTTTCAAGAGTTTTTATATATTAGGAATAGTAATGCTTTTTCTATGATACCTTTAAGAATTTTTCTCTCCATTTGCCAGTTGTCTTTTGACTTTGTTTATAGCGTTTTTGGCCATGCAAAATTTTGTTTTGAAGTGATCACATTTGTCAGCCTTTTCTTTTACTGCCTCTGGATTTCGAGGCATCGTTAAGAAGCCTTTCCCTACACCCAGATCTTAGAGGCAGTCACTTATGTTTTCTCCCAGTACGGTTGTGGCTTTTTTTTTTTTTTTTTAACATTTAGATACCTGATCCATTTGGAGTTTATGCTTGTGGACAGTGTGAGGTATGGATCTCATTTGATCTTTTTCCTTATGGCTAGCCGGTTGTCCCAACACTATTTATTAATAGCGTCTGCTTTCTCTCCTGATTTATAATACCACCTCATTCACGTAACAAGATCCTATAAATGCTGGATTGTGACTAAAATTGCATTGATTTTACATACATATTACTAGTTTATAAAGTAATTTGCGAAGAAGCAAATGGTTTTCTAGACTCAAAGAAACTTTTCCTTGGAAAGGGCTCCAGAAGTCATCTAGGTCAACCTTCAGTGGCTCCCCACCATTATCGAGATTAATTAACCTCTCACCTTAGCCCAATGAATTCCTTATGAGCTGATCTCTGCCTGCCTTTCTAGCTATTTGTCCCACCTACTTCCCCTGCTACCCTACACCGCATCCTGCTGACCTTCCTGCCTTTTCTCTTCTCCATAATGCCTAGGTCATGTGTCCGGGCCCTCACCTGTGCTATTACATCTGCCCAGAAAGCCATTCCCTCTTTATCGCTGAGTGGCTTAGCACTGAAATCTCATGCCACTGCCTTTAGGAAGCCTTCCCCTACCTTTCCATCTGAGCCAGAACCTCCCCTCCTGCACTCTTGCAGTGTCCAGGGACACTAGAGTCACGGCCTCATTGTACCATATTAGAGTCGTGGGTTTCCTTGTCTGTCTGTCCCACTAGAATATGATTCCATTGAGGCCAAGGACAGTGTCTTAATCTTGTTTTTTTTATATCTCTAGATACAAACAAAGCTTGGTAAATATACAACAGTACATCTAGGCTTGGCTTGAATTCTTCAAATAACAGTTTGCTGCCCCCAAAGGCAACCTGTTCCATTTTTACATTATTCGAAAGTTCTTGCTCACAGCACGCTGAACTCTGCCTTCCTATAATGTCTACCCTCTCATCCTTGTTGTGTTCTGAGGAGCCAAGTCTCTTATTAAAGGGCAGTGGTCTGCTCCCAGAGCTGGGCCTTGGCCAGGGATACAGCTATAACTGGCGTCTCTTCTTGAAACGATTCCGTGCTGCTTGTTTGGGGTATGAATTCTTCCCTGAAGATTTGATGTAAAGTAAGAAAAGTCTGAGTTTCTCAGAAAGTACTGCAGTTTGTTATGCTATTCTAATGTGTTCCCACAAGCTGCTTCCCTGAAAGGCTTCTGCTTGCTTAATTCAAGCACATGGCTCACATTCAGCGTGTTATTTGTCACCTCACTGATGACAGTTGCCCTTTCTCTCCATCTTTTCATGGGGACTCAATGGATTTAGTTGGAGTCTTTGTTCTCCGTTCTTCTGGGCGTTCTGTGGTGCTGACTTGCTAGCAGTTCTGGGCACCACTGGGCACGTTGCTACCCAGTGCCCCCAGCCTTTGGCTTCAGAGGCCTGGCCTAGAGCTGCCCATGAGTTCCGGTATCACATCGACAAAGTTCTGTGGAAATGCCACCCCTACCGCAGACGAGAGTTTCTCAAAGGGCAGTAGGAATTAGAATCTCCCAGTGAGTTTGTTAAAAGTGCAGATTTCCTGAGTCCGTACTCCTCGGCTCCCAGATCAAAATCTCTGAGGATCAGGCTGTATGGTGTGCTTTTAAAATTCAAGCCTCTCTGGCTGATTCTCATACAAGCTAACGTGAAGAACTGCTGCCCTAGGTGTTGGCAAAATAATCACCGTGCGCACCGTCACTCATCTGTTCCGCATAGTCATTGACCCCTAAGCAGATTCACACCTCGGTCAATGGCCCATCTACTGCTTTTCCTTTTCCCATCAGATATAAGCTTGGGGAGGGCAGGGATTCGACGGGGTTTTTTCATTGTATGGCCAGGGCCCAGCACAATAGGTGGCACATAGTAGGTGTTCAGTGAGTAGCTGTTGAAAGAAAGCGCAGGGAACAAACATTCTGTTGTCCCTTCCACTGCACTGATCCTTGAAATATGGGGAGAGGCTATGGTGTCAATGAAGGGAGAGGCATGGGGAGCAGAGGAGAGCACTGAAGTGCACAGGCTCATGCCCCTTGTGGTAGATGCAGAGCTCTGCAGAAAGCGGTGCCTGCAGTCAGCTCCTTCATTAGTGAGAAGTTCTGTATGTGCAGGGTCTTTAGGCCGTTCTCTCCGACTATGACAGACGGGGCAGCTGGAGTCTGAAGAGACAGGGAGGGACTTCCCTGGTGGCGCAGTGGTTGGGAGTCCACCTGCCGGTACAGGGGACGCGAGTTCAAGTCCTGGTCCAGGAAGATCCCACGTGCAGTGGAGCAACTAAGCCCGTGCGCCACAACTACTGAGCCTGAGCTCTGGAGCCCGCGAGCCACAACAACTGAGCCTGTGCGCCACAACTGTGGAAGCTCGCGCGCCTAGAGCCCGTGCTCCGCAACAAGAGAAGCCACCGCAATGAGAAGCCTGCGCACCACAGGGAAGAGTGGCCCACACTCGCTGCAACTACAGAAAGCCCGCGCGTAGCAGCGAAGACCCAACACAGCCAAAAATAAATAAATAAATAAATTTTAAAAAGAGAGAGAGCGAGAGACAGGGACACGAATGTGAATTCCTCCTTCCACAGCAACGTCAAAGGCTGTGGAGTTTGGGGAATGGGACAAGGGCAAGAAATGGCAAAGGCTTGTATTGTTGCACCTCTACCCAGTAGCTCATAAATGAAAGCCTCAAGGACTATTAGTAAGTTTGACTGTGACAGCAGCCTTGGGAGCCTAGTATGTGGACTTGGTATGAGTCAGACAGCCTAGGTTTATGTTCAGATTCATACTGGCTTATTTTCCCTTTCCTCAGTTTCTTTATTGGTAAATGGGAATAAGTTAAATACATAATTCGTGTGCCAGTTCAGATAACACTAACTACCATAACAGAGACCTCCTCATACTTCAGTGGCTTAACCCAAATGGGGTTTACTACTTGATCGTATAAAGTCCAAATGGATATTTTCAGTCGGTGGGTGGCTCTCCTCCATGTGGTGTTTCAGGGACCCAGGTTCTTCCTGTATTGCGGCTCCACATCCCCTAAGGCCTTGGAGCCCTTTGCTGGAGCCTGTGCATCCATTCAGTAGACAAAGGAAAAAGAAGTGAGAAGACACACCATCTCCTAAACTGCTTTGGCATGAAAGTGACACATGCCACTTTCTTCTCCCATTTCTTGGGGGTGAACTAGTCACGTGGCTAGTCTAAGAGCAAAGGAGTATGGGAAATATAGTCTAGCTATGTACTCAAGAAGAAAATGGCTTGCATTACGAGTCATCACAAAGCGTAGTGGTTTAAAACCACCATCCTTTATTTAGTTCATAATTCTGTGGGGCAGCAATGTGGACTGGGATCTGCTAGGCAGTTCTGCTGATCTCAGTCAGGCTTGCCTGGTCAGCTGACTCGTGCAGATGAGGTCAGCTGCTGTGTTGGCTGGCGGCTGGTTGGTCTAGGATGGCTCCAGCTAGGAAAGCGTGGCTTTACTCCATTTGCGGGTTACCCTTCAGTAGACCAGGCCAGGTTTGTTTACACGGCAGCTGGGCTGAGTCCCAAGAGCAACAGCAGATGTCCGTAAAGTCTGAGGCCTAGGCTCAGAACTCACACAGTACAATTTCTGTCATGTTATATTGGCCAATACTTGGAATCCAGAAGCGGAGATACAGAACCTGCAAAGAATTGCGGCTACTGTTGTAACCTGTTGCCAAAGGGAAATCTATTTTGTTAAGCAGGTTGTCTGTAACATGCTTAACAGAATACCTGACATCATAGGAAGTGTCCAATAAACTTACCTATCATTGTTATTATGATCATTTATTGAATACCTACTAGGTGGCAGGCTCTGTACAGTACTAGATGATTTACTTACATTGTCTTATTTCATCGCCGCAACTATCCCACTTTATAGATGAGGGAACTGAGGCTCGAAGAGATGAAGAAAGCTATTGAAGGCCATTCAACTAGTAAGCGATGGTGCCCAAGCTTATTCTCCATACTGCCTTGGGTCTTAGCTTTCCACCCCAAATTGTTGAAGGAGAAAGTAAACTTGAATGTGGGATGATATTAAATCTCTACGAAAGTCTGCGAAATGATATGGAAAGAAGGACCCTGGCCAGAGGACCTGAAATACGAGGGTGAAGTCAGGAGGCAGTTTGGGCAGATGACCCTCCAGTTGGTCACAGATCATCACGAGGACAAAGCCGTGATGATTATTGTCACTCACCTGCTGTCGTCTGCTGCCTGGCTCTTTCATCTGTCACCAGGGTTGGGAGATTCCTTCCTGACCAAATGAAACCATGTCACTGTTAGAAGATCTTGGGTCGGGGGGAAGGAAGTAGAAGGGAAGTGGGTAGAGGAGAGAGAGAAATTCAGCCTCAGAATAGAGAGTCCCAGAGAAGAAGAGGAGTTTGAAATGCTCTTGGCCAGATATTCCCACGCCCTTTTGGGAATGAAGACACTGGTAAGATAGCACTTGAGTGATCCTGGAGACGAGGCTTGGTGAGCGTATGACTTACAGCCGTTTTTCAGCAACCTCACAGCCTGCCAGGACAGTGCAGCCCAAAGGTTGGGAACCAGTGGGCTAGTTCGGAAGAGCGGGTATGTTTAATTTTGAGAGCCAATTTTGTTAATTTGGTAGTGGTCACTGGAAGCCCTGTGTTGAGGTGGATTCTGAGAACATGTCTAGGTGTTACAGGAAAGATTGTGCCGACCGATGATTGATGTCTCTTGGCGGCCTGGACAGAGCCGTTGGTGTCATGCGTGCTAACGTTTTGCCATCTGCCATCCAGTCATGTCCTCATAAGAGGAAACCGGAGCACAGAAAGATGATGTGTTTTTCTCCATCTTACACAGTTAGTTAATAGCAAAAGCGGGTCTGATTCCTTGGTCTCTCAATTAGTGCCTCAGGCATGATGTATTATTTTAGTTTTCTTTCCACATTTGCCCCTATTTTTACCAGGAAGTCTGCTTCTGGGCCAGATGTGGTAGAGTTTCCTTCCTTCCTTTACGAAAACAAAACTAAACTAAGCAAAGCTTATTTAGGGATTTGCCTGGTGAATTCAGTTGATTGTTGAGACAAGGGTTTCCATTCTGGTCTATCTCCACATGCATTCTCCTGTTCAAACACATTCTTGCCCGAGCATTAGATGTCAAAATCAGAGGACTAGTTTATTGTTGAACTAAAATCTGGTACAATTCAAGACGACCCGGTGAACGCCTTCCCCCTTCAACCTCCAAGGTCTCTCACTCCCTTTCTCTTTTAATACTTTTCTGGCATCTGAGATGAATTAGTTTCTGCGCACTCATCTGCACGCCCACACACGACCCCATGAAACTCCAGGGTCCCATAAAACCTCATTTCACCAGAGCCTTGGGCTTCACCGGGCTGTTTTTTTTTTTTTCTGAGAAGACAGACGCACAGAGAGGGAAGAGCTGGAAGTTTTCAGTGTGCTGAAGCCGGAAGCCAGTTTTCCAGAATCCAGCGGGCCACGTGGCCAACTCCCTGAGTGGCCACCTCACGCCAAGGGCTTGTTCTAGTGAACTCTTTTGTTTAGTCGACGGGGGCTCGTTCTGTCTTCGTTTTCAGGAATATTCAATCTGCTCCCACCCCAGCTCCCTCCTCCTGTAGCTACGCGAGCCTGGGGAGAAGAGAATGGTGGAGGGTGGGAACAGCACAAGAAGACTGGAGAAAGAACATGAATATATTTTCTTAGCGTATCCTCTACTAATTATATAATCAAGCTCTGTATTCAGAATATATAAATATATATATATATATATATATATATATATATATATATATATATATTTTTTTTTTTTTTTTGCGGTACGCGGGCCTCTCACTGTTGTGGCCTCTCCCATTGTGGAGCATAGGCTCTGGACGCGCAGGCTCAGCGGCCATGGCTCACGGGCCCAGCCGCTCCGCGGCATGTGGGATCTTCCCGGACCGGGGCACGAACCCGTGTCCCCTGCGTCAGCAGGCAGACTCTCAACCACTGCGCCACCAGGGAAGCCCTCAGAATACATTTTTGAATAAGGCTCTATTAATGAAGGATATTAATAAAGAGCATATTTTTATGACTCCTTTCCTCTCATGAGTTAGAGTAGGAATAGGTTTTCCCTGAGCGCCTTAATCTTTTCTCTCTCTGTCTCTCTCTGCCCTTCAGCCCTGGTAGTATTTCTTCATCTTCCTTCAATTCCCTCAAAACACCAAGTCTTTCCTGCCACAACCTTTGCATTTGCTGTCCTCTGTGCCCTCTGCCCCCTCTTAGCATCCCCATCTCCCTGGCACCTTTTAAGGCTCAGCTTAAATGGGCCCTCTCAGTGAGGCTTTACCCGACCACCTAATAATCTAACAGCACTCCTTCAGTCCGTGTATCAGTTAGCTTTTGCCATGTGACCATCCCCAAAGTGAGTGGCTTAAAACAACCATTCATTTAACTCACATCTACAGACATATGAGAGGGCCAAGCAGAAATCAGCTGAGCTGGCCCAGATCAGAATTACCTGGTCAACCCACAGAATTGTGAGTTAAACAAAATGTTTATCGTTCTAAGCCACCTTGGTTTGGGGTGGTTTGTTACACAGCAAAAGTTAACCAGTACAGGGCCCTGGATTAAGACCCCAGACCCAATCAGGGAACACTACTGGTCCTCTATGTTTCCGTCTTATAGCACACAGTAATAATGCCCTACCCTTAACCCTTCATGCCTTACCGTTTCTGTCCATATGGATCTGAATTCCAGCTGCCAACTCATGCATTTCTTTGCTTGAGGGCTTTCTCTGTCTGCCAGATCCCACCTTGCCTGTGCACATAGTAGAGCAGAGGTTCTGGAGAATTAGCACCCCTATGAACAGCCTTCAGCCAGGGACTGATGGGAGTTGCTGTATAAATGCCCCACCTTCCTCATCATTTGGGTGGGATCACCCCTTACTCTCTCCCCCAGTTCCCCAGGGGGATGGAGCTCTAGGGCTTGGTAAAGAGCTTGCATCATCTCCCTGCTCTTGTCTTTTTCAACCACAGCCTGACCCGGAAGCACACAACCCAGGGATGAGCCTAGGGTGCCCATTTCAGTCTGTCCCAGGTGAAGATGCACATTTGCATCCAGCTGATTTGGCATGATGGTTTTGATGGGTGGGGCAAGAGATTTTGCTAGTTATCAGAGATGGAACGAAGGTGAAGGCTAGATGAAGCCAAGAGATATGAGTGAAGGATGAGTTTGGGAAAGATCCGCTTTGTGCATTTTGTGGCAAGGAACAAAAGCTACAAATTTAATGTATCCATTCCCCTTTAATAGTCTTTTTGCTCCTAATACTAGCACGTGTGCGTGCATGTGTGTGTGTGTGTTTGAGGTATAATTTACATGTAGTGAAATACACAGTTCTTCAATGTACTGTTCAGTGAGCTTTGACAAATGTACACAGGCAACCCTACCCTCACAAATCAAGGTACAGAGCATTTCAGTCACCGTGGGATGTTCCCTTGTGCCCCTTTACAGTCAGTCCCCACCCCCCAGCAGAGGCAGTCATTGCTGGGATTTCTGTCATCGTGTATTAGTCTTACTTCTTCTGGAACTTCACACAAGTGCTTTTGAGGTCATCCATGTTGTCGTGTATAGCAGCAGTTCATTCCTCTTTTAAAAATGGGTGTAAAACAACATTTACTATTCAACACATTTTCTGGAGGTCAGAAATTGAGGAGGAGCTCGTGGTTCCAACTCAGGGTGTCTCAAGAGCATCTCTCATGAATGTCTCTCTTGAGGATTTGCTTCCAAGCTCACTCACATGACTGTTGGCACGAGGCTTCAGTTCTTTGCTATGTGGGACTCTCCTTTGGGCTGCTCATAGCACGGTTGCTCCCAGGTCAAGTGACAGGCCGACAGGAAGCCGCAGATTTTTATAACCTAATCTTGGAAGTGACATAGCATCATTCGTGCAGTATCCTGTGTTCATACAGAACAACTCTAGTCTGGTACAACATAGGGGGGAACTACGTACAGTGCAATACCAAGAGGCAGTTTCACTGGGAGCCTTCTTGAAAACTGACTACCATATTTGTCTTACTTTGTTCCATGCCATCTTGTAATAGCTGGCCTTTAGAACAGTGATATGACCAGTTCGTTCCTTTTTTTGTTTTTATCGCTGGATCGTGTTCCTTTGTATGACTATACCATAATTTATTTAGCAGTTCTCATCATGTTGGATATTTGCATTATTTCCTGTTTTTATCTATTATGAATAAGCAACCATGAACATTCCCAGACAGGTGTTCTCACAGGCATGTATTGTCATTTCTCTTGAGTAAACAGCTAGGAGTGAAATTTTTGGCTCACAGGATGGGTGTGCAGCCTTTGCCCTGGCCGCCTCTGTGGCTGGCTTGTTTCTCCAGCCCTCTGTCTGGCCTGCCTTCCTGCCCCTCTGGTGGGTCTAGTGGAATGAAGCTCCAGCAAGCATTCTGTGGAGGGGCCTCAGGTACTTCCCTCCAAATTTCCGAGCAGGGAGTGGGGGTAAGGGCAGGAGGGAGCATGAGGCTAGAAGTTGAACGCGGGTGGTTCACAGACCAGGGTCCATTCTTGGTTCTTCCATTAATAAGCGGGCAAGTAATTTTCTGAACCAACTCATCGGTTGCTCTTCAGGATTCCTTCCAGATGGTTCTATATCTGTCTTGAGAGTACATAGTAGCTGCTCATTTAGAATCTGTTTCCCTAGGCAGGACAGAGACAAATACTACATTCTTTCTATTCCTCCTGACTTCAGAAACATGAAAACTGTTTCTATTTCACTGATTTTTCTGCCTCCTAATAAGGGTTGATATTCAGGATGATCTTTTGTCTTTTGTGACACGGAAAGACGATAGGGACGCAAATGGGGGAGGGGGATACAAGAGAGCTGAGACTAGAAGAAGGGGGAGGCTGCAGAAGAAGAGCAAAGAGCAAAAGGGGAAGACAGGCCTGAGAGGAGTAGGGGGGTTTGCGTGTGTTTGTGTGTGTGTGTAGCATAAGAGCAAGAGAAAGAGTGAGAGACATACACACAGAGGATGAGAGTTGCCACAGGGAATAAACTTTGGGGAGAAAAAAAGTTGTTCTGAAGCCATTTGGCTGAGTCACGTGCAATGTCGTCACATCCTCTGCACACACACCACCACCCCCAAAGAGAGGTTTCAGGGAAAGCAGCCATCATTCTACAGTCTTTTCAGAGTTGCATATATATTTTGATTTTTTTTTTTATTCATTAGTCTTTAAGACTGGCCTCATGGTGACCTCAAGACCAGAGGAGAATCTCCCAAAGGGGCCCTACAAGACTGAGGTTGAATGGATGAAAGTATTAGTTAGGGTAAAAGGCTGAGTTGTAACAAAGAGACTTAACAACACAGTAGCCTACAGAACCAAGAGGTTTATTTGTCTTTCAGATAACAATTCAGAGGGGCATGGTTCAGCTAAGTGAAGCAGCTCTGTTCCCCAGTCAGTCAGAAACCCGAGTTCCTTCTCTTGTGTGGCTCTGCTATCCCCTGGGGTATTGTTGTTATCTGTGTGGTTGAAGCTAGATTGTGGGGAGTTCCCAGTGGTGGGAGGGAGAAAGATAACACGAAGGAGACATGTCTACTGTCTTAAATCCCAGTTCTGGAGGTGGCATTGCTTCCTTTCGCATCCTACTGGCCAGAATTCAATCACATGATCAAGCCTCGTGGCAAGGGAGACTGGGAAATGTAGTCAAGCTGTGTGCCCAGTAAGAAGGGGAATGTTGGACTGTAATGGGCACCTGGCAACCTTCTTCCCAAAGAGCAAGCTCTCAGATCCCCCGAAGGGCTGCCTGGGGGGCTGTTCCACTCATGCTTTGAGGGAAGAACAACATTCGTTAGGCTCCTCTGGCCTACCCCGCCTCTCCACTGTGTGTGTGCTCTCACACCGTGCTTTGGGCAAGAGGGTTATCTGCTAGTTCTTGAGAAGCTGGCTGATACCAAGTTAAACTGTATTTCAGGAGCTGAGTAAAGCGGGAGGGGAGTGAGCTGAAGGGCCCTGTTCCTTCCCCCTCGTGTTTGTCTCACAGTGGAGAGCTGAGACTCAAGTCTCAAATCTCTCTCTTTCCCTGGAAAATCCTCCCATGCCGGATGTGCCCTTCCCCACCTACCTCCGTTACCCAACAGTCTTTTCTCTGCCTTCCTCCCTCTCAGAGCCCGACAGTGATGACTGCCTGTGACAGCATGTAATTGAACACAGAGCATCTTCCCTCCATTCCGATTAGTCAAGCTTTACCTCAGATGTAGTTGAATCAACCCTTAAAAAGATGCAGCTAAGGTCTCGGGGCTACAAATTGCTCCTGAGGTGTTAAGCGGTGTGTGCTTGGGTGTTCCTTCAGGGAGACACCAGTGCCAGTTCTGTTAACTGAGTGCTTCCTCTCCTCTCACTTTCTTCCTCCCTCTCCCCCTCTCCTCCTTCATGGCTTCGGCCCTGCCGTTTTCCTTTCCTTCAGGCTCACCATGACCCGGGAGCCAAATCCACCCTGTCAACAGGTTCCCTGGCATGGCTTCTTATATTTGGCCTGTAACCAGACTCTGGGGGCATCTCCATAGCAGTCAATAGCTGATTAGGGCAACAGAGAATTTTCTCTTCAAGAGAAAGAGCTAGAGTTTAATTTTTCTCAGGGCAAAATGACTCATCTCAAAATAAATTATATTCTCTAGCTGCTAGAAGAGCTGTTGAACAAAACACATTCTCCAGCAAGTGAGAAGAATGACAACCCACAGATCTGAAATGAGAAGAGAATTAAAAAAACCAAACAAAAACAAACAGGTGTGGTAGATTATATAAATGATAGCCCCCAGTACTTCCCCTGCCCCTGACATGGCAGCTCTTTGCATCAAGAGGTAGAATCTATTTCTTCTTCCCTTGAGTCTAGACTGGCCATGTGACCTGCTCTGGCCAATGGGAAATTAGCAAACAGGAAGCAAGCCGAGGCTTGAAACGTGCTTGTGCTTTGGGGCTTTCTCTCTGGTGGCTCCCAGGACCCTGAGACCCAAGATTGCCTGCCAGTTGGCGAGAGACATGTGGTTGCCCCTGTTGCCCCAGCCAGTAGCTTCCAAATACTAGACACATGAGTGTGGCCGTCCTAGATCACCCAGCCTCTAGGTAACTCCCGGGTTGTCTAGTTGGCTGCAGGCAAGTGACAAATCTCAGCCCAGACCAAAAGAACTCCCTGCACAGACCCCAGAATCATGATCTATATAAATGGTGGTTGTTTTAAGCCAGTAAGTTTTGGGGTGTTTTGTTATGTAGCAAAAGCTAACTGATACAACCAAGTCACCAGCAATGCGTATGTGTGTGTACGTACATGTGTGTGTGTTTGTGCCTGTGTGTATCTGTATGTATGATGTAAGATGTAAGATGTCTCTTACATCTCCCCCCACACACACATGCGTAAGAGAGGCTCCCAACACTCTCTGAAATCAGTGTAGTCCAGGTAAGGCCTTTACTCAGATGCTCTGTAGGAGCTCCAAGCTCAGTAAGTAAGCATGTAGAGAAGGACTAAGTGATCAGTACGCTCATCCCTCTCCTGTCCCAGGCTCCTGAACTTTGATCCTAGCCAGGCAGAGACCTGGCTAATCAGAAGGAAGGGGGTACCTAGAATGGGCCACGCCGCTCATTTCCCTGGGGACACTGCTTCTCTCAGCAGGAGAGATGAAGGAAGGTATGTGCGCGTACCTAAGTATTTTTGATTTTAAGGAAGTGGATGATAACTAGTCGTGCTTTCCTCCTTCTCGTCACGGGGTTGAGATGCCAGTATCTCACAACCTCCCTCACCATGCCTCACACCCCATAAGGATTGGTCGCTGCTGATGGCTTTCTTAAGACAACTTCCCTAGGAGTGTTCTTATATATCAGACGGGGATATTGGTTCCTAAAACCACAGATGTAGCATTTCTGGGGGAGTCTTCTTTGGTTAGACAAAGCCCTCATGAGATTCTGTCTTTAATATTAGTTTTCTGTATTTGAGGAGGCACAGTTTGGCCTCATTACTACTTGTCCTGTATCAAATACGTTGCTTTTATTTTGGAAGAGACGGTAGTAGATCTGGTTCTTACGGCTCTAAAGTGGCGGCAATAGGAATCCTTTCCTTCGCATTTCCCTCTGTCCTACGTCGTTCTTTTCTTCTCACTTCTATACTTGTTTTCATATTTATTGAGGCACAGTTTATATACAATAAAAGTCACCTGTTTAAAGTGCATACTTTGTTAATATTTAGGAAATATATGGAGTCTTAGCTCTCACTATGATCCAGTGTTAGGATATTTCTATTACCCTATATTTCTGTTACCTTGTGCCCATTTGCAGTCTGTCCCCATTCCCTCCCTCCCTCAGTCCAAGACAACCACTAATCTACTTTCTGTCTCTATAGATTTGCCTGTTCTGGACATTTCATATACATGGAATTATAAAATATATGTTAGAGCTATTTTTGATAAAGACTTAGAGTAGTTGTTTTCTAAAGGCGTAAGAATATTCACAAGAGCTACTCTTCCTTTGAAAAGTTGATCCATGAATAGGAACAAGATGCCCTATCTTGTTTTGGGTTCCCTCAAAGAACATGCCAAGGCAAGGACTTCGGGGCAGGTACTTTATTTGGGAGATGATCCCAAGAAGCAGAACTGAGAGAGTAGGAAGAATGAGACACAGAGGGGAAAAAAATAACAAAAAAGTTAGAAGCATGCAGTGAGAAGATTACCACTGTGGACAACCAGGGTTCAGTTCCCCTGAGGACTGCCTGAAGAACCACGTGGAATGTGCTTCTGGGCAAGCTGGGGTATTTATCTACCGTATTAGTTATCTAATGCTTTGTGACAAGTTACCCTAAATTTAGCAGTTTAAAGCAACAATTAACATTTATTAGCTCTTACACTTTTAAGGGTCAGGAATTTGAGGCTGACTTAGCTGGGTGGTCTGGCATGGGGTCTCTCATAAGATATTGGTCAGGATACAGTCATCTGAAGGCTTAACTGGGGCTGGAGAATCCACTTCCAAGATGGCTCCCTAACCTGGCTGACAGCACAGTGCTGGCTGTTGGCAGGAGGCCTCAGTTCCTCACCACATGGCCTTCTCCATAAGGCTACTTGAGTGTCTTCATGACATGGCCACCAGCTTCCCCCAGAGTGAGTGATCCAAAAGAGAGCAAGATGGAAGCGTAAGTGCCTTTTATAATCTAGCCCGAAAAGTCACACACCATCATTTCCTCTGTATTATACTGCTTACAAAGGTTAGCCATATTCATTGTGGGAGGGAACTACACAAAGGCCTGAATAGTAGGAGGCAAGGATCATTGGGGCCATCTTGGAGCCTGGCTTTCACATCCATTGTCTCTCGTCCCTCTTTGGTTGAGGGTTGCCCTGTGGGTTGAGCAGGTTCAAGGACGGGCAGGTGAAGCCTCAGGCAGTGGGTTTATACGTGTTTATGGTAAGAAGCTACCAACCTGCTGGGACGTATCTATGTGGCTGTAGGTGAACCGAGAGGTGGGCCTAGGGACTAAGGGACAGAGCCTCGCTAGCATCTGCCACGTGCACCAAGGCTGTCACTAATGTCATGGTTTTGCAGGTCCACCCTTAGTAATGAAAACAGGAATCTTCCACAGCTCAGACTTACAGGGACAGCGAAATGATAGGTTGTTGGTGAGGTATTTATACCTTTGGGACACCCTCTAGGTGACGGCTGGGCCAGTGAGCTTTGGGCTTTTAGGACCCCATCATCCCTGAAGAAGGAGCTACCAGAACAACAAAGCCAGCCTGCTCCGTGTATTGCTGAAGAGTAGAAAATCACAGGACAGCCCCGGGCAGAAGGTCCGGCCACATTCGTGAAATATGGGAAGGGAGCTGGAATCAAAGGCAGGAGTCAAGATTTAGAGCCTCCGTGTGGTGAAGTTTTTTCTCAGGGTAACCCGGAGTAGGAGGAACTGATGACAGCTCAGTGCCCGGCAGCACTGCCAAGTGTGGGATTTAAAGCGCCGGCGTCAGTGGGCTCTGTCACTCAGGCCACCTCATTCTGCTCCCCTATAAAGGATGCGAATGGGTGCAGGTAGGAACAGAGTCACAGAGGGAGGGGAGGGGAGTGGACCTGTGAACTGAGGCCCCTGGCTGCATGGCCAAAGCTTAGAGGACCCATACGACCCGGCTGGCCCAGGACAGTCCTAGTTTAACCTGCTGTTCTAGAACAGTTTTTTTTTTTTTTTTTTTTTTTTTTGCGGTACGTGGGCCTCTCACTGTTGTGGCCCCTCCCGTTGCGGAGCACAGGCTCCGGACGCGCAGGCTCAGCGGCCGTGGCTCACGGGCCCAGCCGCTCCGCGGCATGTGGGATCTTCCCGAACCGGGGCACGAACCCGTGTCCCCTGCATCGGCAGGCGGACTCTCAACCACTGCGCCACCAGGGAAGCCCTAGAATAGTTATTAATAGCACCTCCTTTTACTCCCACAAACATCCAGGTCCAGATAGCAAATTACATGGTCATCCCCCCCACAGCACACTGTACTGTCCCACACGTAACCTTCCTCACATGGAATCGTAACTGTTGACCATCTGTCTCGTCTACTCACCTGTAATTTCGGGGAGGACGGGGGCCCACGTGTGACTTTGACACCGCTGGAGCTGAGGCGTTGGCATTTGCGAGATGCTCAGTATATGCCGACTTACGGAATGAATGAGTGAGTGAATGAACGGCTGCGCTGCTGAGAGAATACACTAGCTCTGCTTGAAAAGGTGTGGTCTGGTTGGGATGACCGAAGGGGAAGGAAGGGGGAAGTCTTTCAGTCTCTAATTGCAAAGGAAGCCATAGGAGGCGGGTTTTCAAACCCCAGGTCAAAGGTCTATTCAAATGGCTTCCTTCATTTAGTTGCAGGGCTCTGGGGCCAGATGGTGTGTGCTCACAGAGCTGCCGCTGCTGCGAGTCCGGGGCTGTCAAACGTTCTGAAAAGCCCCGCGTGTGAATCAACAGACTTGGCATCTCCGCTCTCCCTGGCTCTGCTCTGTCAGCAAGTGGTCTGCCAGCCAGGAAATCGTCCTCTCGGCAGCATGGTGACCATAATGTACATTTTCTTCAGTATTTCCTTTTTAGGCAGAGGGAGCCAAGCATTTTGCCACCAGACAAGGACCATTTATGGACTACGCAGTCGCGTTTGCCGAGAGCCGCTGGGGCTGCCACGTGATGTTAAGCGTAAACCTTAGGCCATCTCCCGGAGCCAAGAGCACAGGCTCAGCGCTCGGCAGAGCAGGAAAAATGAAACCCAAAAGCTGAAGCCAGAGTTCTGCACAGACTGTTATGTGGCGGCTCATTCAGAAGGGAGACTCCAGTGGTGGGGCTTGATTTATCATCCCCAGCTTGGCCAAAGACACTAAAAATGCCTTTGCACTTGGGTCTTAAATTCCTTACAGAGGGTTCTATTATTATTTTTCTTTTGGAGCTTAGAAATAGAGTGAGGACTGGCTTGGCAAAAAAGTTCGTTTGGGTTTTTCCGTAACATGGCAAAACCCGAACAAACTTTTGGGCCAACCCCAATACCTGGCTTCTTTTTGTCCCTCTGCCATTAGGTCATTGTAGAGCTGCTCGACTTTTGAATTTTTTTGGTGTGTCTTTTTCTCCTAAGATGGGAATTACTATTCTGACCACATCATTTTAAGGCTGAGGCCCTGCAGACTATTCTTAGGAATATTTACATTTTCCCATTCCGGTTCTTTCCAAGCACAATTCCAAAACACACCCTCTTTAAAAATGCCCCCCAAAGTAGAACACTTCTTAGCAAACGGTTCAGTATTTGTCAAGCACCTACTAGAATACGTGGGATAACAGTGCAGTAACGGCAGCCGAAGACAGTAGATGATAAGTAGGATGGACAGAATTTAAGTAGGCAGATGGGAGAAAGGGCCTTCCAGGAAGGGGAGCAACATTAGCAAAGTCCCAGACCAGGGATTGGCAACTTGTGGTCATTGGGCCAAACCTGGCCTGCTGTTTTTTGTAAATAAAGTTTTATTGGAACACAGCCATGCTTATTCACTTACCTGTTGTCTGTGGCTGCTTTCACGCTACGATGGTAGAGTTGAGAGGTTGTGAACAGAGACTGTATGGCCCCCAAAGACTAAAATATTTACTATCTGGCCCTTTATAGAAAATGTTGGCTGAGTGCTGACATGGTGAAGTGGGGGTCATTTTTCCTTCCTGGAATGGGTATTGAGAAAAATGTGAGTTTGAACAGAAGGGATGGAGCTTCGAAACCCTTTGGTTAGGAAATAGGGAGCTGGCTCATGGGACATGGAAATCTCTGTTCTCACCCGACAGCAAACTCTGCCTCAGACCCAGATACTGAGAATCAGTGGAATGGAAACTGCTTAAACGTATTGACTACATCTATCCTTCCATCTGTCTGTCCATCCATCCATCCATCCATCTTATTGAGTATACACTTATTAATTTTTACAGGATCATATCATTACTCAAAGAAAACATAACCATTGTAGGGAAAAAAAATTTTTTAAATATAGAAGAGACCCCTGCCCCCCAAAAAAGGAGAAAACCAACCATAATCCCACCAACTTTAGATAACCGTGGTTACATTTTGGTATGTGTCCTTCTTATCTTTTTTCCTACCTGGAAAAGGAAGTCTTTATTGAGTGCCTACTGCATGCCAGGCAGTATGCTAAGCACTGAGGATACAAAATGGCGGAAGCTCGGTCTTGACCTCAAGGTTGGAGAGCAGTGACCCAAAGCACTGCAGTATGGGGTGACAGGTGCAGTAATAGCTGCCCGAAGAGATTCGAGAAAAGCAGGGCAGAAGGAGGGACCGCCTCTTCCTGGACTGTTATATTCAAGGCAAGTCTTAGAGGGTGCCTGGGAGCCTGCCACAGGAGCAAGAATATTCCAGACAGAGGGGGAAGTAACTGATGTTTCCCAGGCGCCTGTTAGGTACTTAGGAGTCTTACTGAGAATATCTCATGTAATCCTCACAACAGCTCTGGGAGGTAGATATTATCATTCCCATTTTACAGATGAGGAAATTGAGACCCTGAGAGGTTAAGGCATTTGCCAAAGCCCATGCAGATAGCTCGAGGTGGAGGCAGGATTTAAACTCGGGTCTGTTGCCCATGGTCTCCCCACTTGATCATGCAGCCTCCCCAGGATAACCAAGTCATGGTGTCCACCTTCATTGAGTTTTATTTAGCAAATATTTATTAAGCATCCACTGTGTACCAGGTAAAGAATATTTGAGGACTGTGGCCTCAAAAAGCCCTATAGGATCTCTCATCGGGTGTGGGTGTGGGTGAAGGGGGGTGGCGGCGTTGGAGGAGTCTATGTGCAGAGTCAGGTTATGCTTTGGTTTCAGACAACTTGAAACTGATCTAGACTCCAAACATATATGTTGAATTTCTTCCCTCCTCGGCTGTAAGACTCTGGGCCCCTTCTTGGAAGAGGTGGACCGATTACGTTGCATTGTTTGCCCGCTAGAGAGGCCATACTAACTGGATGATTTTAATACACCAAAGATGAAGGTTGCCATTCATTTGTTAAGTCAGTCAACCAATCACCAGTGCTCTGGTGGGGCTGGGCGATATGTATGGAGTAGGGAGGGAAGCAGAAAAGTGACCCCTTCCCGAGTTGCAGCTGTCCAGAGACATGGCTGTCTCATGGCGGACGGAAGACAGGCCTGGCTTGACAGTCTGCCGTAGGAGTTCTCGGGAAGGGGCCTCACGGTGCGCAGAATGGATTAGAAGAGGCTTACTGGAGCAGCCGCATCTCCAACACCTCTTATTGCGGCTGGCTGGCGAGCAAGCAGCTCCATGTGAGCGCCAGGAGAGGTTCAGATCTCCACTCAAAACCCGGGAGGTGCTTTAACTTCCAAATTCCACCGGGAGGGGTGCGTGAGGATTGGAGGGTGGGGATGCATCTCACTCTCCCGTTCTCCGGAACACACACAGAGCCGCCCACGGTGTTAGGGAGCTGCACCATGAAATATGGCATGGCCATAGATAAAATTATGAAGGAGTCGCTTCCAAAGGCTTCACTCTGAAACCTTACCGTCTCCACTGTGTGCACACCACTTATTGCCACCACTGCTGGGAAAGGGAGCTGTTAGTGTGGTGCCGAGAGGAGGAGGCAGTCTCAGGAGCCGAAAATGGTGAGGTTTATTGTGGGAATGAAACCCTGGGCAGATTGCCTCTTGTTAAGTATGTGTGTTGGGCCCAGCGTCAAAGCAGTTCACTGCAGGCAAACACAGTGGTCTTGCTAGAAGATTCTCTTAACTGCTCTGTGCCTCTGTTTCTCTCTTTGTAGGATGGCATATTGAATGGTTGTTAAGAAAGGATCGGTGAGTGGGCAGATACTTGATTCTTTTTCAGGTTCCTTTGTCCAACTGTCCGTTTACTGCTTCGCTCATGACTGCTTCACCCAGGTGACCTCCACCATGGCCATGATGTTCACCTCACAGCTGCTCCCCAGCCCCTACCTACTGATGGTCTGCGACTGCTGCCCAAAGGATGCTTCTCATCACCATTCACCAGAGCTCTCTCTCGAGGGCCTCCTGTGGACCAGGTCCTGGGCTGGGGACATGGTAACGGACGAGAGACCTGACCTTTCCCTCCAGAGGTCTCGCTGAGCTTGACCTCGGGATCTTTTTATACCTAGGAAGTCTGGGAGGTTGTGCAACCAGCCAAGTTAATCTTGGTGCTCAACAGGTTGAGGGTCCATCAAACCCACTTCCTGCCTTTTATTTTTGGGAAGATTTCAAGCCCAGGGTTCCAGCCTAACTAGAGATCCTAGGGTTCTCTCCTGGCTTCTTGTCAACTACCTCTACCACCCACAAGTGCTCTAAGTTGGAGCAAATGGCACGAACTAACTAGACCAGCACTGTCCAATAGGACTTTCTGCAGTGATGGAAATGTTTTGATTTGTGCTCTTCAGTATGGTAGGCACTAGCCACAGGTGGGTACTGAGCCCTTGAAAGGTGGCCAGTCAGAACTGCAATGTGCCGTAAGTGGAAAACTTCAAAGCTGTAGTACCAGAAATGCAAAATATCTCAGTATTCATTTTTCTGTTGATTATGGTAAAACTCTAATAGTTTGAGCATATTGGGTTGAATAAAGTATGCTCTTGAAATCAATTTCACCTGTTCATTTTACTTTTTAAAGGTGCTACTGACATTAAAAAAAATTACATAGGTGGCTTGCATTATATTTTTATTGGACAGTGCTGTTCTAAACCTTGGTTTTCTTATCTGGAGAATGGGAGGATAGGCCAGAGATCAGTAAGGTGCACTCATCTCAAAGATGTTGTGATTTCCCCCCCGCACCTGACTCATGGTGTGAATTGACCACCCAGCCATGTGGACCGTGGTCAAGGTTAATGCAGCAGGTGCTATCAGGCCCCACTCACATCCCCTCAGCACGTACCATTCTAGTACATGCTGAAGGCATCCTACTTCAAGCACCCATAGCTCTCCCTCTTAGGGTTCTCTATCGACCTGCAGGAGGGAGGCCAACGATGCCTCCAGGAACTGCCCTCGGCCAGCGATGGATGGGAGTCGGAGGATAAATACCCCAGTTTCCATGCCCCGCAGGTGGCACACTAAGGCGTGTTCTACACTGTTTCCCAGAGTTCCCCAGCAGGACTGAGCCTCAGCACCCACAGTGGTATCCTGCTCAAGAATCCTCCCTTTATTGGCTTCCTTCCCTTCGCTGTCTCACTTCCCCATTCACCTACAGGTACTTTCTAGGATCACTTCCTATGTAAACTGCTTCACTCCCATCCTCTTCTGAGTCTGCGCCTGGATGAATGCAGAGGAGCCTTTCAGTGGTTTTTCCTGTTCTATCAGCTCATCAGAATCTCTGGCACATCAACCAATAAGTAGGTGCTTAATGTTGATCTTCAGTTAGTCCTGCCCCACAGAACTGCAGACATAACTACCTGGCGCCCTCCCCTTGCCCTCGAATGGGCTCTTCCAGGTACATTTTGCCTACATTAATGATTTCTATTTTAATACTAGTTTCCAACCTCGGTTTTCATCAGACGGAGTTCCTGGTTTCATTTTCTTCTAATTGCAGTAAGATGCTCTTACTGGGTGGGTGTAAATTGTTTGCTGCTGTTGAAGACACTCTGGGAGGGAACCTTCTAGGATCTGACAGGAAGTTGTTACAGATGTCAGAAACCCAACGCCAAAAAGTAAAAATAAGCTCGCTACTAAACGGATCAGGGTCCGGCATTTCCGAAATAAGAGCACCTTTAGGATGAGCAAAATCTGAAATGTCTGGAGGTGGTCCAGAGATACAGCACATATATGGCTTAGGAGTATTCCGGAAGTTAGAAGATGGATTATGGCCATTTAAGGAATCATTTTCTCATGTCACATCCGGAATTAGAATCCTAGAAGGGCAGGAGGGGATCTTAGGATTTCTCTTATCCACCCTCCACCCTCTAATCTCATGAACGAGAAACACTGAGGCCCAGAGAAATGAAGCGATGTGTCTCTAGACACACAGATAGTGAGCTGAATCTCAAAACAAGTCCAGTGCTTTTTCCACAACCCTGGAGCACCACCCCTAGTCTTTGTACAGAAAGAAAAGCCAGTGGTTCCAGACCAACCACCACTGCTCCCACCTCTGGACTGGAGAGTTAGGATAATGAAGGGAAAGACGAGACTCCTCAGAGCTGTCTCTTGGCTGTACAACATGACAGGAACCACACTGGGTAACTCCCCAAGAGGGATCACCCAGCGTCTAGCTAGAGGGCTGGCATGTGAAATGCACTGCCCTAAAAATTAATCCACCCCGCTGAAGCAGCATGAGAACGGGAAGAGTATACTTGGCGCACCTCGTGACGTTGGGCTCTGTGCTAGGGCCCCAGGGATCTGAATCAGTCGTAAGCTTGGGCTCTGCTCTGAAGCTGTTTATAATTGAAACAGTGGAGACAAGACAGACAATGAACTAATTCAAAATAAAGAAATGTGATTCTCAAGTTTCTTCCACCAAATATCTGGTTGCAGCCTGGCATGTGTCTTGTGCCCCCTCCCATCCCTGGAATGCTACAATAATTCCATGAATATAAATTGTATCTTATTACAACACTCATAAGTTCTTTAGGGACGGAGATCATATTTTTATTCATTCATGCATCCATGCACGCATGCATTCATGCATTTACAGTAAGTCCCCTACGTACGAACCTTCAAGTCGCGAACTTTCAAAGATGCGAACACGCGTAAATTAGTAAATGCGTAAATTTACATGCGTAAATTAGTTCAAGTGTCTGGCGTACCTTGTCACGTGCGTGCATCCTCTACAAATGGTTGTGCTTTTGTGTACTTTACTGTGTTTGTTTTTTTATGTAT
Organism: Phocoena sinus; assembly: GCF_008692025.1. Taxonomy (NCBI): domain Eukaryota; kingdom Metazoa; phylum Chordata; class Mammalia; order Artiodactyla; family Phocoenidae; genus Phocoena; species Phocoena sinus. The sequence goes on from NC_045784.1 coordinate 14,336,230, forward strand.
TATTTGTGTGAAAAGTACTATAACCCTATTACAGTATAGTACGGCACTCTATAGCCAACTGTGTTAGTTGGGTACCAAGGCTAACTTTGTTGGACTTACGAACAAATTGGACTTACGAATGTACTCTCGGAACGGAACTTGTTTGTACGTAGGGGACTTACTGTATTCAACAAATGTATTGAATGCCTACTGTGAGTCACTAGGGGTGGGAGGGAGTGCAAGGTGAAGCGGAGGAGGAGCTAAAGATGTCCCAACCCCTCCAGTGCCTGCCCATATCACTCAGAGTACAAGCCCAGGTCTTCATAACCATCTTTAAAATCTGTCCTGATTCCCAAGTCCTTTCCCACCCCTCTGGCATCTTGATATCCGTGGTCTGGCTGGAAGAACAGAAGGCTGTTACGTGAGGTTAGAAGGGGTGACTAGTTTTCATTAATTTAATTTCACTTGGTGTAATTGATTTATTCATGCATTCACTTGTTTGACACGCATTTATTGATTATCACCTCCATGTCAGGGCCTGTGCTAAACACTGGGTTATCGGTGGTAGATGATGTTTCAGTCCTCATGAACCTTATACTGTAGTCTGTAGAGAGGAACCCGAGCAATAAACAGATAGGCAGCTATCTAAGCAACCATACCTGGTGATAAGCTCTCTGAAGAAAAAGCAACACATAGGGACAAGAATAATGGGAGAAACCTAATTTGTACTGAGGGTCAGGAAAGGCATCCCTGGGGGGAGTAGCCTTTAAATTGAGGCCCTAAAGAGAAAGATAAGTCAGACAGGGGTAGAGGTGAGAGCGGAGGTTTTTCAGCAGAGGTTCTGAGGATTGCCAGGGAGGTTCTGAACTTGGCACACTGATATGCCCCTGCTCTACCCTTGTGCTTCGGATCCACTCTGCATGAGGCATCCTTGTGGACCACTCTGCCCTTGAGAAACCAGCAGAGGCAGGTGTGTGGAAGCAGGGAGGTTGAAATATATGGAGAGTCTCTGGAGACGGAGCCAACTCAACACACAAGGGTTCTGGGAAGAGAATTATAGAGAGTGATCGCATGAGGCTGACCATCTCCCCGCCACACACACACACACACACACACACACACACACACTCATACTTGGACACACTTAGTTGGCCAGAAGTAAGTAGGGTTTACTCCCATTTCTATCAGTGACAAAATGTGCAAATCAGGAAAATTTCTCTTTGTTTTCTTCCTCAGCTTCCCTAGGATTTCATCCCACAAAACTGACCTCTGTTCTCTGCACACTGAGCTTAGAATCAGAAGGCTCTCCCACTTGTTACTTGAACGTGAATTACTTGAAGCTTAATTTTCCTTGTCTGTAGCATGAGGATACTGTATTTGCCCTATCTCTTCACAGCAACTTTTATGCAAGGGCTTTAGGAAATATAAGTCACTATACAATATTTTTTAATTTAATAGACTTTTAAATTGTGTGTATATATAATTTTTAGTATAGTTATTTATTTATTTTCAGCTGTGTTGGGTCTTCGTTGCTGCACAAGGGCTTCCTCTAGTTGCGGCGAGCGGGGGCTGCTCTTCGTTGCGGTGCGCGGGCTTCTCATTGCGGTGGCTTCTCTTGTAGCGGAGCACAGGCTCTAGGTGCGCGGGCTTCAGTAGTTGTGGCGCGCGGGCTTCAGTAGTTGTGGCACGCGGGCTTCAGTAGTTGTGGCGCACGGGCTCAGTAGTTGTGGCTCGCGGGCTCTAGAACGCAGGCCCAGTAGTTGTGGCGCACGGGCTTAGTTGCTCCGCGGCATGTGGGTTTTTCCCAGACCAGGGCCTGAACCCGTGCCCCCTGCATTGGCAGGTGGATTCTTAACCACTGAGCCACCAGGGAAGTCCCTATGTATATATTTTTAATTGAAGTACAGTTGATGTACAATAGATTTTATTTTTAAAAGCAGTTTTAGGTTCACAGCAAGACTGAGTAGAAAGTTCAGAGATTTCCCGTATAATCCCTGCTCCCCGCCACCACACACACAGCTTCCCCGTACTATCAGTGCCCCCCGCCAGAGTGGTACATCTGTTATGATTGATGAGCCTACGTTGATGTATCATTGTCACTCAGAATCCGTAGTTTACATTAGGTTTCACTCTTGCTGTTGTACATTGTGTGGGTTTTGAGCATTGTAAAACATAATAGTAATAATTGTGCTGGCTATTCTTCACCCCCACCCCCAAGATGCGTCCTCCACCCTCTTTGCCTGGTTCTGTGCCCCTAGAGGCAGACTACATCACCCAGATTCCCTGGCAGCTGACTTCTGATGGGGTTCTGCCAATGGGTGGGCCCAGCAAGAGATCAGAAGACAGGAGGAGAGAGAGGCTGAAATATTGCTTCCCTGGTCCTTGCCTGTTTCAGCGCTCCATCTCTGGCGAGAGCTGGGTCCCCCCATGACCACAGAATCTGACCTGTGGCCCCTCGGCCCCAGCTCTCACTGCAATCCAGTGATGCCGTGTCCTCCCTTTGTCTCCTTCAGCACATGGTAATGGCACCTTGTCATAGTCTCTGGACTTTAACATCTCTCGTTTGTTCCCTTAACCTGCCCACAAAGTAGTCCCTTCACTGGAATCTCTTCATTTGAACCATTTGGGCTGAGTTCTGTTTCTTGTTGGAATTCTCACTCATATAATCATAACAGCAAAAGTGGCAATAACAACTCAACCACAACTTTATTACGTGTTTGCCATTGGCCAGTTTCTATGTTAATTCTTTCAAAAACATTGGCTGGATTAAAGGTTAATTTTCAGAACCTTAGCATACGGTATTTGTTTTTCTCTTTCTGACTTACTTCACTCTGTATTACCTAGGGGCAGGACAGGAATAAAGATGCAGACGTAGAGAATGGACTTGAGGACACGGGGAGGGGGAAGGGTAAGCTGGGAAGAAGTGAGAGAGTGGCATGGACATATATATACACTACCAAATGTAAAACCGGTAGCTAGTGGGAAGCAGCCGCATAGCACAGGGAGATCAGCTCGGTGCTTTGTGACCACCTAGAGGGGTGGGATAGGGAGGGTGGGAGGGAGATGCCAGAGGGAGGAGATATGGGGATATATGTATACGTATAGCTGATTCACTCCGTTATACAGCAGAAACTAACACACCACTGTCAAGCAATTATACTCCAGTAAAGATGTTAAAAAAAAATAAAGGTTGGGCTTCCCTGGTGGCGCAGTGGTTGAGAGTCCGCCTGCCGATGCAGGGGACGCGGGTTCGTGCCCCGGTCCGGGAGGATCCCACGTGCCACGGAGCGGCTGGGCCCGTGAGCCACGGCCGCTGAGCCTGCGCGTCCGGAGCCTGTGCTCCGCAACGGGAGAGGCCACAACAGTGAGAGGCCCGCGTACAGCATAAAAAGAAAAAATAAATAAATAAATAAAGGTTAATTTTCAAGAAAACCTCATCTATGACTTTCATACAGATGTAAAGGGAACACACGTTGACTGACAAAGACTCTCTCCTCACCCTAACTCTAGTCAGGCTCCTCTGAGTCCTCAAGGCCCAGCTTTGGGCGCTGTCGTTGGTCTGCTTATTCAAGAGTCTCACTGAGTCAGTTTAGCCACAGTCCTCCACTGTTTGAATGCCACCGCTCTTGTATCCGATCATATTTCTCATCCCCTCTCCCTGGGCATCGTATGACCCTGGCCTGCCTTCAGCAAGGGTCCTATCAAATCAGTTTAGCCAGAATCTCCCTCATCCCTGATCCTCTCAGCAGTTTTCCATCCACTGACCCCCCTGGCCCCACCTTTGGCTATAAACCTTCACTTGTCCTTGTTTTTGGAGTTGAGTCTGACCTCCCTCCCCCTGTGCAAAACCTAACCCCCCTGGATAAAGTCTGCCTTACTGTCTTTAGTAAGTGTCACGAAATTTTTTCTTTAACACGACAAAGACTCTTTCCTTGACCAAACTCGAGACAGGCTCCTCTGAGGTCTCTTTTTGACTAGGCCTCATCTTTGGGCCTTGTCGTTGGCCTGCCTAGTCCAGTGTTAGCAAGAATCCTTCTAAATCAGGTTAGTGAGAATCACTCCATTCCTGATATCTGATCACCCTCGATATCTGATCAGATTCCCCATCGTCCATCCTTGGTATCTCATCAGCCTGGCCTGCGTTCACCAAGAATCCTCCTATACTTGATGTTTCCTCTTAGTAATTTTAGACCCACTGCTTCCTTCACTCTGCTCATTGGCTGTAAATCCCCAGCTGTCTTTGCCATATTCTGAGTTGAGCCCGACCTCTCTCCACCATTGTAGTAGTCCTGACACCTATCGCAATAGTGTTGAATAAAGTCTTCCTTACCATTTTAACAACTGTCAGAATAACTTTTTCTTCAACGATATTAAATATTTTATTCATTAATGAGGGAACTGATAGGATGGTAGAACCTGTTCAAGAACAGACACATTTATAGATCAGGGATGTTGAAATGAATATGCAAACACGGGCAAATTTGATCTCTCCCACGGGGCGGGCGGCACATCAATGGAACCTCTAATGGACAGAATTTGCATGTCTATAGACAAGAACAATTTTGCAAATCCAGAGTCGTAAAATGGCTCAATGGCTACTGAGAAAGGTGTGCTCTAGCCTACTGCCCATGGGCCAAATGCAGCCCACCGCCTGCCTTTGTCAATAAAGTTTTATGGGAACGCGGCCACGCACATTCATTTGTGTATTTCCTCTGGTTGCTTCCATGCTCCAGTGGCAGAACTGAGTAAGTTGCAGCAGTGGCCAGGTAGCCCACAAAACCTTAAATATTTACTCTCTGGCTGTTTACAGGAAAGGTTACTTGACCTCCCTGCTATGGAGACTGTATTGTTTTCCATTGGAGCTGATAAGGAATATATCAGTATGGGCTCCATTTTACAAGTAAAAAAACTAATACCAGTTAAGTGACAGAGCCTGAACTCTAACCTAGGTCAGCCTGATTCCGTCCTTAGTGCTGGCATCAGCAAGCAGTTTAGCTGACCCTAATAACGAAAAACACCTTAGAAATTATTTCACCTTTAAGAAAGAAGATGTCTTCAGAAAGGCATGTGTGTGGAGGCATGTGTGTGTGCGTGTGTGTGTGTGTGTGTGTGTGTGTGTAGTGGGGGACACAGTTAAGAAAAGAGTGACTGCTTTGATAACTGCTTAGCTTAATTTTACTTTGATTCCTTGGTGTAAAACTACTTTCACAAGAGCACATGAACTAAATTGTACAAGGCAGGACACGGGTTGTACATCGCTGAACGAGGATCTGAACCAGAAACTGAAAATTCTGAAACAGTTTTGTACTGTTTTTCTTTGGGATGTTTGCTCTTTCTGAACCTAGCCGGCGTCAGAGTACCCCATAGTCAGTGCGAGTTAACATCTGTGGTCGCCTTCTTCAATAGTCAGCTCCTCCCTCCCTCCCCGTTTATTACATTTTTCTTCTAGTTTAAAGCTGTTGAAAGTGCTAGTCTCTGAAAGGGATTAAGTGGGTTAATTAGCATTAAAAAGGCCCTTGATTTAGGCGGTATTTAAAATCTCGAAACACTGCCTCTGCTGGCCACCCCTCCCCCCATTTTGTGAATGGGAAAGTGGGCTGGAAAAACTCCAGCTATAAGGAGAATGTCTGAGCCTCAACCCAGCCCAGCCCGTTCCCCAGTCCAATTCGGAAATCATCTCTTTCGTATCAGGTTGCACGTGAAATCTTTGTCAAATCTTTTTCGGTACGCGCAGGATCCTAAATAATACTTCCCAGAGTATGACTAATAGTCAAAAGACGCAGTGGGTGAATTTCAATGGCTGAACCGCTGGGGAGAAAATGAATGGACTGTTAATAGGATCGCTCTGGAAATAATAGCTAAATTATTAAACTGTAGTGTGGTGGGTGTCCCTTCCTCTGTGTGGCAAATTAGATTGGAAGGTGCCACTGTGAACGTCTCAGGAATATTACATTGCTCAGCTCTGTGGAGGGATTTAAACCTTTTCTGTAGCCTTCTCTCCTTCACCAGAGTTCGTGTCTATTTCTCTTTTTCTTTAGCTTTTATTAGTAGAGGGTGGAGCAGACAGTGTTGGTTTTCTGCCACACCCCCTCGGTACCCACCTCTACGCCAATGGCTCTTTACTCCAAACACCTGCAAGCCTCGGCCAGCAGGACCTTTTTGAGCCCTGAGAGCATGTGGGTCCACCCTCAGGGGAAACCCAGAGTTCCTGAGAACTAATCCCTCCATGGCCGCCCTCCTGTAACGATGGGTGTGAATCGGTGGATAAAAACCCAGCCTCCTAACCCCTCCATTGGAGCAACGATGGGTAACTCTAAGGTAGAGGGCAACCGGGGGCTCTGGGATTCCCCAGCAGGACTGCACTCCAGTGACCCCAGTGTTTGATAACGTTCCATTTATTGGCTGCCTCTCCTTCCTGTCTCACTTCCTCTACTGCCGTTTCCTGGAATCACCACACAAAGAAACGATTTGCGCTCAAATCCTCGTCTTAGGTCCTGCTTCTAGGGTAACCCACACCAAGACAGAGAGTCAGTAGAAAGATTTTTCCTCACCAGTTATCCTGCAGCAAAGGGGACACTTTATAATTCCTTTTCACAGAAGCACTTCACCATGTCCCCTGCTCCGACTGGAGGGCGGCATGTTGCAGTGGGAAAGCCGCGAGCTTTGGGGTGAGATTCAATCTGGAGTTCAAATCCCGCCTTTGCCATTGGCCGGCTGTTTGACCTGTGTGACCTTGCTGAAGTGATTTTGCCTCAGTGACCCTTCATTTGCCCACTTATTTTGAGGGCAAAAAATACCTCCCTCCAGAATTGCTGAGAGAATTAAGGACGTAATGTAGGTCCATGGCTCAGGACAATGCTTAGCGTATAGGAGTAAACCGATAGATGGCCGTTCTTTGACCTCCAAAAGGCTGCGCCACGGTCACTACCAAGAGAATGTAATGTTCTTGTCCTTGAAGCTTTTGTCATGGGAGAATAGAGCAAACGGATACCCAGTCCATCTTTTAATTAGTTTCTGAGAACTTTCTGACATCATGGACTAAACCGCATTGTATTAATATTCTAGTCTTCTAGTTCTATGACAAACAAAAAAATGCATGAGCACAAAACCCCAAAGTAAAACAAAACAGGGAGAAGCTTAGAAAACTAAATATGGAACTCAGCTCTAACAGCTGAATGGAGAAAGGAATTCGAATAATTTAAAAATCACAAGTGGATGTAAAGTGTAAAGAAATGGAAACTTACAGACTATTTAAAACCTGGAATTGCTGACTGTTCAGAAACGACACAGATGGATCAAGAGTGGTGAACAGCCAGAAAGGATTGTGGATGGATCTGCATTGCTTTAGCGGCTCCCCGTGCCACCTGTCTCTGAGGACAGCCAGACAATTTGGGATGGAAGCAGGCTAATGCTGGCAGCAGATCCAGTGACGGTAACCAGCCTAACGGTAGATCCTTCCACTGGGTTTGCAATGACGAACTGTGCCCCAGACGTCTGGTGGCTCCTATTGATTTGGGCACCCTAATGCCCCATTGTGCAGCCAATTAAAAGGCTTGAAATGCGAGTTCATGAGTAGTCTCAGTAGATACATCCAAACCTGCCCAATAGCCTTTCATCTCTGGAGAGTGGATTCAATGTCACCGAATCCAGGGTTGCCATGCATCATAGGAAAACAAGACTGTTGCAGTGCCGGCCTCCAGAGAGAGTTCCTCTAGGTCATGGTTGAGGCACGTGGATGGGTGGGGAGTGGGGGTGAGGAAAGCCCACACCGTTGCTGCCTGTGTGGCATGTGTCCTGACCACCTGCAAAGATGACCAGAGAGCTGGTTGGGGTCAGGGTGACTCCAACATGACTGCACAGGCTTGTTGGACACACTCAGTGATGGCTTGCCCAACACCAGCAGTTATAATGGCCTGCTCAGTTGAGTCGGGAGGCTTATTCTCTGCCACCTGGCCCTGAGCCCCTGTACTCTCTCGTCATATTTCCTTGATCTCGAAACCTCCTTTCCCAATGAGAGAGCCACACTGCTAGCAAGGACCACCAGGCTCAGGGTGACCAGGGTCTGCTGGCAGCTGTGCTGTTGTGCTGACGTCCTCTCCCAGTGCATCCGTGATCATAGCAAAGGCTTTAAAGATGGCATTCATGGGTCCAGCCAAAGTGATAATGTTGATATGTACAACACTCTCCCCACACATCTTCTTAACTGATTCTCTGTTCTTTCTGACGAGGCTGCCAACTTCCTTTCCATGCATAAAGAGCTGTATGGTGAAAGTGACATTCAATCCACTTGCAGTCATACCCTCCATCCGCCCCTGTTGCCTTCTTGACAACCCCTCTTGTTCCTCCTCTGGCCTTCTACCCTTCCCCTTCCCACCCACTCCCCTTTTCTTCTCCAGCCTACAGTTTTTGGCTTTGACCACTACCAGTGACCAATGACTTGACCATTTCAAGTCTAGCTCCTTGGAATACCGCTGGACATAGAGACAGATATTATTACAGGTGTCACACGAAGCACGAAGCATAAAAGGAAAACAACTGATACATTTGATTACGTTTAAATGAAGAACTTCTGTTCAACAGAAGACCCCATTAGGAAAGAGAAAAAACAAGCCGAAGAGCAAAAGAATACATTTGCAACTCCTGTACCCAACAAAGGACTTCTATCTAGAATAGATAAAGAACTCCTATGCATTAAGAAAGACATAGAAACTCTGTAAAGAAGTGAGCAAAAGGCTTGAACATGAGCTGCACAAAAGAGGCTATACAAATGACCAGTAAATGTAATGAAATGTGCTCAGCCTCCTTACTGAACAGAGAAATGCAAATTCAAAACTCCACCGCCCATTGAGTAGATTGGCAAAAAATGAAAACATCTGACATTACCAACTATAACCTAGGATGTGGAGCAACTGGAACTCTCGTACACTGATGATAGGAGTGTCAGTTGGTACCCTTTCCCTCAATTTGGGAAAGAGTTTGACATCTGTTGAAGTTGAAGATACTTACACCCTCCGCCCCTCCAATGCATACCGTGTAATTCCATTTTTATAGCTTTCAAAAATAGACAAAGCAAGTGTATCATTTAGGTATATGTACTAGGTGGCAAAAGAATAAAACACTGCAAGGAAGTTATTACCATAAAGTCTGGGAAATGGTCCCCTCTGGAGAGGAATGAGGAAATTGTAATGGCCCAGGAATGCACAGGGGTCTGGTGGAGGTGTTGACAATGCTCTACTTCTTGAGCAGGAGGGTAGTCAAAAGAGTATTTGGTCTACGGTAATTCATTATGCTGCCTGTTTGTGCTTCATCTACTTCTCCATATGTGTGCTGTATTTCACTGTAAGAAAGTTTAAAAAAAAACTTTCTCAGAGTGTTTTCTGAGAAACGTTGCGTAATGAGGTCTTAATATATGTTACTCACAAAAAGGATTCTATGGTCAAAGACATCTCAGCACTGGAATAAGTGAAGACAAATAGGTCTTTAATATGCCAAGGTACATTGTGAAATTCCAAGAAGGATCAAGAGTATACAATAATTTATATGACCACGGAACCCTTTTCCGAAGGGAGATTTTACAGAGCATATACTTAGGAAAAGTAGATGGAAAAAAATCATAGAGCAAGTTTCAGTTTCACGAGCCAGTTGACCTGATCCAACCAAAGGCTTCAGGAGCTTTATGCAAAGCGTGAAATACAAAAGAGCAAACAAATGACGTTTTAGGTGGCGCTGAACTGGAGGCTCTCACTATTGCTAAAATCCTCATAATTTCAAGTGTCGGATCCCAAACGCTGAAGGGGTTAGCCCATCCCCGTCCCCCTCCTCTGTAGTTATGTTTGTTCCAGTTTTCATAGTCACCATGATGTAACTGTGTGTCTGTGGATGGATGGACCAACTGGTGTTTGCTCACTTGTTTTTATATCGATGTCCATCACAGCTGTTTATAAACAAAATCGTTCTGATGGAATCCAACTTCTGCCCCAGTGCTGGTGCTACAACCCTGCTCTCACTGGGACACTGGGTCAGTTAGCTTTCACTGTGTAACAAACCACCCCACAGAGACCTAGTGGCTTAAAACAATGACCACAATTTTGTGCTCTGGAAATTTGGACTGGGCTCAGATGGATGAGCCTTCCGCTGGTCTCAACTAGGTGTCACTCACATGTGTCTGCAGGCAGCTGCCGGGTCAGCTAGGATGTTGGCTGGCCGTTAGCTGAGGCAGCCATTTGAGTTCCCGCCATGGTTTTCTCTTATTCATCAGGCAGCCCTAGATGGGCTTGTTCACGTGGTAGCTATAACAAGAGTCCTAAGAATAGCAAGAGAGAGATAGCCCCAATGTGCACGTGTTTTTCAAGTCTTTGCTAGCATCACGTTTGTTATTGTGCTGTCGATCAGACAATCACATGGCCAAGTCTAGGGTCAGAGTAGAAGGAGACTACCCAAGGGTATGGATACAGAGAGACTTGAACAAATTGGGAGCCATTGCTACATCAATCTGCCACAGGTACTCTGGGCATCATAGTCATTCATTATCAAAACTATCTCTAAAACTGCACTGACTTACGGTACCTCTGATACCAGTCGATTTCACTACTGAGCTGTATTTTTAAAAACAGATGTGTTGGGCTTCCCTAGTGGCGCAGTGGTTGAGAGTCCGCCTGCCGATGCAGGGGACGCGGGTTCGTGCCCCGGTCCGGGAAGATCCCACATGCCGCGGAGCGGCTGGGCCCGTGAGCCATGGCCGCTGAGCCTGCGCGTCCGGAGCCTGTGCTCCGCAACGGGAAGAGGCCACAACAGTGAGGGGTCCACGTACTGCAAAAAAAAAAAACAAAAAAAACAGATGTATTCGTCAGCCTTTTAAAGGAATGATCCAAATAGGAAAGCTTGATTAAAATAGAGATCGATTACATTTTCAAAGATATGATGAAATGTAAACGGTTTCCCCTAAGGAAAGTATGCAAGATGATTGTTCAAGGAGAAATTTAATTACAACCTAAAAATCACAGGGATTCTCGCAGATACAGATTATCGTTAGATTGTATTCGTTACAGAAATACAAAGATGATGACCTTTCCTTTAGTTTCACTTGTTTTTATTTAACAAACTCTGTTCCTTGGCTTTTTTCAACATGACTCTGTTTAATTGTTGCAGGCTTGAAATTATTATCTAAGCCTGCACATATTAATCCTGTCTGTTGGAAGAAAAGAAGCCTGTCACGTGGGGTAATTGTGGCTGCGGGGGGCAATAATGAATGGGCAGAATAGAGCCAGGCCTGCCTTCTGTTGTCCTCAAGCATTGACAATCGATGGCTGTGGCCATGCTGAGTTGGGAAAGGATCACACCTCTAAGTCACAGCAGTATTTGGGGGTAATTTCTCAGGAAATGACAAGGATCATGAGGTAACTCCAGATGGTATTACCAATCTTGATTCCATTTGACCACCTGAGGCCACCATCTTGTACTGATTTTACACTATCAAGACCACAAGAAAGGTTTGTCACCAAGAATTTTGGACTCTCAGTTCTGTCTTCCATGGCAGAGTTCTCCTTTTTCTTTGCCTTGGATGACATTGAAGTCTGTGGATGATTTAGAATGTGATGAAATCATAGTTTCTAAACTTTTTATTGCTAAATTGAGATGATGATGGTGATAGAGAGGAGCAGCTCTTGCCAAGTTCTTGACAAGAATCGTATCATTTAGTCTTCACGATGCCCTCTTATCTCTATTTGACACCAGGAGATTAACTAATGTGCCCAAGGACCCACGACTTGTAAGTGGTGACAACAGAATTTGAACCCAGGTCCAATCTGACTCTGAAGTTCTGCTTTTAACGAGTCAGCCACACCACCCCCCTTCTGAGAGCTGGCTAGGTATGTCTGAGCCTCCTCCCCCTCCTCACCTATACTTCTGTTGAGCATTCGCTGTTTGTAGAGTGTACAGAACTGTGTTAGAAATGCGGTATAAAAAATGCCTCTTGTACAGTAGAATATGGGATAAACAACCTTATAAATAGCTTTCTCTTGGTGGTGGTCTTGGTGGAGAGGGAAAGCAGAAATTATAAGGACCTTGTCAACTGACAAACCTGTTCTTAGGTAGAGGTTTCACACTGTCCACCTCCCTCAACACATCCCTCTCAGAGAGTTGATAGCAAGCAACACGATGGAACCATTTGACAGCTAGCACATCTTCACCACCACATCCACCCTCGTACTTTATTGCTTGATGAAATCGTATGAAGTTAGGAAACCCAAGAGAGACCAGGGAGCATGCTGGATATCTCATAGCTGTAACTTTCAGATACCAACTCATTAAGAAATAACCTTGCGTATTTACATATGGTTTTGCCTCTGTCTTATGCCAGTTAAAGGCACAGACTCAGGAAACAGACTGCTTGGGATCAACCACAGATCTGCCATTTTACTAGCTGTGTGACCTTGCACAAGTTATTAAACCACTCTGAGCCTCACTTTCCTCAGCCAGAAAAAGGAAATGATAATAGTGTTCTTTGCAAAAGAATACTGTTTTGCAAAAGAATGCAAAACATGTAGTGCCTTGGCACATAGCAAGTGCTATTTAAATGTTAGCTATTAATACTATTACTCTGTTAAACAGCTTAAGTCAGGTATAGAGTTTCATTTCTTTTATTTAAAAATTTTAAAAAGTAATTAAAAAATTTTTTATGTTCTTGGTGGCAGCCAGTTATTTTATTTAGAAAGATTCATTTAGCATCCAGCGGTTGTACGCTAGGTATATTTTGGAATAAGTGTGTCACTTAGATATTGATTTACGTACATTAAGATCATTCAGACGGCTAATGATTTTCTTTTATTTTTTCTATTTTTTCCTTCAATTTTTTTATTGAAGTATAGTCGATGTACAATATTATGTTAGTTACAGGTATATAACATAGTGATTACAAATTTAAAGATTATATTCCATTTATAGTTACTACAAAATACTTGTTATATTCTCTGCTGTACAGTACATCCTTGTAGCTTATTTATTTCATACATAATAGTTTGTACCTCCCAATCCCCCACCCCCACATGGCCCCTTCCCCCTTCCCTCTCCCCACTGGTAACCACTAGTTTGTTCTCTATTTCTGTGAGTCTGTTTCTTTTTTGTTATATTCACTAGTTTCTTTTATTTCTTAGCTTCCACATATAAGTGATATCATACAGTATTTATCTTTCTCTGACTTATGTCACTTAGCATAATGCCCTCCATGTACATTCATGTTGTTGCACATGGGAAAAATTCATTCTTTTCTATGGCTAATATTCCATTGTATATATGGCACATCTTCTTTATCCATGCTCCTGTTGATGGACATTTAGGTTGCTTCCATATCTTGGCAATTGTGTATAACACTGCTGTGAACGTCGGGGTGCATGTATCTTTTCGAATTAGTGTTTTCATTTTTTTCGGATATATACCCAGGAGTGGAATTGCTGGGTCATATGGTAGTTCTATTTTTAGTTTCTTGAGAAACCTCCGTACTGTTTTCCACAGTAGTTGCACCAATTTACATTCCTACCAACAGTGCATGCATACCAGCAGAGGCTTCCCTTTTCTCCACATCCTCACCAACATTTGTTATTTGCGTTCTTTTTGATGGTAGCCATTCTGACAGGTGTGAGGTGACACCTCATTGTGGTTTTGATTTTCATTTCCCTGATGATTAACTGTGTCAAGCATCTTTTCATATGACTCCTGACCATCCACATTTCCTCTTTGGAAAAATGTCTATTCAGGTCTTCTGCCCATTTTAAAACTAGGTTGTTTGTTTTTTTGATGTTGAGTTGTATGAGCTGCTTATATATTTTGGATATTAACCCTTTATCAGTCACATCATCAGAAAATATTTTCTCTCATTCAGTAGGTTGTCTTTTTGTTTTGCCAATGGTTTCCTTTGCTGTGCAAAAGCTTTTAAGTTTAATTCAGTTCCATCTGTTTATTTTTGCTTTTATTTCCTTTGCTTTGGGAAACATATCCAAAAAAATATTGCTATAATTTATGTCAAACAGTGTTCTGCGTGTGTTTTCCTCTAGGAGTTTTATAGTATCTGGTCTTACATTTAGATCTTGGATCCATATTGAATTTATCTTTGTATATGGTGTTAGAGAATGTTCTAATTACATTCTTTTACATGTAGCTGTCCAGTTTTCCCAGCACCACTTATTGAAGAGACTGTCTTTTCTCCATTGTCTTGGTAGATTCTTGCCTCCTGTGTTGTAGATTAATGGACCATAGGAGCCTGGGTTTATTTCTGGGCTTTATATCCTCTTCCACTGATCTATGTGTCTGTTTTTGTGGCAGTGCCGTACTGTTTTGATGACTATAGCTTTGTAGTATAGTCTGAAGTCAGAGAGCATGATTCCTCCAGCTCTGTTCTTCTTTCTCAAGATTGTTTAGGCTAGTCAGGGTCTTTTGTATTTCCATACAACTTTTTAAATTATTTGTTCTAGTTTTTTGAAAAATGCCATTGGTATTTTGATAGGGATTGCATTGAATCTGTAGATTGCCTTGGGTAGTGTGGTCATTTTAATAATCTTAATTCTTCCAGTCCATGAACATGGTATATCTTCCAATGGTTTGTGTCATCTTCAATTTCTTTCATCACTGTCTTATAGTTTTCTGAGTACAGATCTTTTACCTCCTTAGATTTATTCCTAGGTATTTTATTCTTTTTGATGTGATGGTAAATGGGATTGTTTCTTTCATTTCTCTTTCTGGTGGTTCATTGTTGGCGTATAGAAATGCAGCAGATGTCTGGGTATTAATTTTGTATCCTGCGACTTAATCAAATTCATTGATATGCTCTAGTACTTTTCTGGCGGCGTCTTTAGGATTTTCTATGTATAGTGTCCTGTCATCTGCAAACAGTGACAGTTTTATTTCTTCCTTTCCAATTTGGATTGCTTTTATCAGCAGTATGCTATTTAACAACCAATGTGTCACTAAAGAAATCAGAAAATATCTGGAGACAAATGAAAACAAAAACACAAAGATCCAAAATCTGTGGGATGCAGCAAAAGCAATTCTAAGAGGGAAGTTTATAGCAATACAAGTTTACCTCAGGAAACAAGAAAAATCTCAAATAAACAATCTAACCTTACACCTAAAGGAATTAAAAAAAAAGAAGAACAAACAAAGCCTAAAGTTAATAGAATGAAAGAAATCGTAAAGATCAGAGCAGAAATAAATGAAATAGTGTCTAAAAAGACAAAAGTAAAGATCAATGAAACTACAAGCTGGTTCTTTGAAAAGGTAAAGAAAATTGATAAATCTTTACCCAGACTCCTCAAGAAAAAAAGGGAGAGGGCCCAAATAAAATCAGAAATGAAAAAGGAGAAGTTACAACCAACACCACAGAAATACAAAGGATCCTAAGAGACTACTATGAACAAGTATATGCCAATAAAATAGACAACGAAGAAGAAATGGACAAATTCTTAGAAATGTACAATCCCCCAAGACGGAACCAGGAAGATACAGAAAATATGAACAGACCAATTACCAGTAATGAAATTAAATTAGTAATTTAAAATCTCCCAACAAACAAAAGTCCAGGTCCAGATGGCTTCACAGGTGAAATCTACCAAACATTCAGAGAAGTTAACACCTATCCTTCTGAAACTATTCCAAAAAGTTGCACAGGAAGAAATGCTTCCAAATTAATTAGCCGAGGCCAACGTCACCCTGGTACCCCAACCAGACAAAGATATCACCAGAAAATGAAAATTACAGGCCAGTATCACTGATGAACTTTGATGCAAAAATCCTCAGCAAAATATTAGCAACCTGAATCCAACAATACCCTAAAAGGCTCATACACCATGATCAAGTGGGATTTATCCCAGGGATGCAAGGAGTTTTCAATATCTACAAATCAGTCAGTGTGGTACACCACATTAACAAATTGAAGCACAAAAACCGTATGGTCATCTCCATAGATGCAGAAAAAGCTTTTAACAAAATTCAACATCCATTTATGATAAAAAAAAAACTCTCCAGAAAGTGGGCATAGAGGGAACATACCTCAACATAATAAAGACCAAATATGACAAACCTACAGCTAACATCATACTCAATGGTGAAAAGCTGAAAGCATTTCCTCTCATATCAGGAATAAGAGAAGGATGCCCACTCACGACACTTTTTTTTCTAATATAAATTTATTTATTTTATTTTTGGCTGCGTTGGGTCTTCATTGCTGCGTGCAGCCTTTCTCTAGTTGTGGCGAGCGGGGGCTACTCTTTGTTGTGGTGCACAGGTTTCTCATTGCGGTGGCTTCTCTTGTTGTGGAGCATGGGCTCTAGGGGCGGAGGCTTCAGCAGTGGCTTGTGGGCTCTTGAGTGCAGGCTCAGTAGTTGTGGCTCAAGGGCTTAGTTGCTCCGCGACATGTGGGATCTTCCCATGGGCTCTAACCCATGTCTCCTGCATTGGCAGGCAGATTCTTAACCACTGAGCCACCAGGGAAGCCCCTCGACACTTTTATTCAACATAGTAGTATTGGAAGTTCTAGCCATAACAATTAGACAGGAAAAAGAAATTTAAAACTTTTAAATAGAAAAGGCGGTTTTTTTCTTATTTTAAGAGTAATGCGTGTTCATTGTAAAAGTATAGAAAATACAGTCATAAAAAATGGCCTTAAAATTTTCAGTGTTCAGTATTTAAATATAGCAAACCAGAACTTAGTAGCTTGAAACAATAATCAATTTTTACTTCATAATTCTGTGGGTTGGCAGGTTGGGCTTAGCGTATCTATGTAGTCTTTTGGAGGCTTGGTTGCGGCTGGATGGTGGAGCATGACCTCACTCACAGCCTGCAGTTGGCAGGCCGTTGGCCACGGCACCTCAGATTTCCTCCACATGACCTATTCATGCGATGTTCACCTGCTGGAGAATAAACAGACTGTTCTCCTATTCATATGGTGGTTTCAGGATTCCAAGTGCAGCAACAAGAGTCTGAGCACAAGAGCCCAAGCATTTTTCAGGCCTCTGCTAGTACCATATCTGCTGATGTCCCCTTGGCCAAACAAGCTGCATGGCTAAGTAAGCACAAATTCAAGGGATCAGGACAGACATTTCACCTTTTGATCTGAGGAGAGCCAAAGTCACATTCCAAAGGTACAGGCATGCAGAGATAGGAGAAATTTATGGCTATTTTTAGCAATTCACCACAGATAAATACTGTTAAAATTACATATATATAAAATACATGTATGTGTATGTGTGTATTATACATTTACATGTGTTTCACACATAGAAATACATGGAAAAATATATGCCCAAACAAAAGTGATCTTATTAAACATTTTTTACCTTTTTTCCCACCATTGATGACTTCCTAAGGTCATTTTAATGTCCTCATTTTAAGATGTGCATAATACTACATTGTATAGACTTACCATGAAATATTTAAGCCAAGTCTCTTGTACGACTTTTAGGTTGTTTCCAATTTTACAATAAACGGAATATGTAGAGTTTTCTACGTTTTCCTCATTAGTTCCTTATTTTGACCTCTGACATATTGTAAGAATACTCTACTGAAAGATTGCATCCAGAGATAATATTCAAAATACTCAACAACATTGTAGATCCTGACCTTAGCATGGAGCAAGGTCCTGAGGGTAATCCTTTAATTGCTAGATTCGGAGGTCCAGGTCCCAAGGGAGAGGGCCATGCAGGTGGGGTAGCGGGTGCTACTCAAGGTGGTTAGTGGTGGGATAACCGTTATTTACCTTTACAACCATACTAAATATCAACCACAGAGAAGTGTGTGGGAATGTCTGTTTCCCAACACCTCTCCAGCTATCGATGTCGTCCGTCTTTTTAATCTTTGCCAACCTGACCTGTGATAACAACAAAAATAATACCATCTTTATATTGAATTTTCCTAATCACAAGTGAGGGCACTTTTTTGTCTCATCACCATTTGTATTGGGTTGTTATTGTTGATTTCAGTGAATCACCTGTTTACGTCATCGGTCCATTTTTCTTTGAAATGTTACTCTTTTAATTAGAAAGCTAATATTTATTGGTGCCTTACAATGTGTCACTATTCTAAGCCCTTAATAGGCATTATCTATTTTAGTATTCATCATGACCCTATGAAGTTATTATTATTCCCATTTTAGAGATGTAAAAATAGAGGCAGAGGTGCAGTAATGTGTCCACCAGGATCTTGTTTGTAAGTGCTGAAGCCAGGATTCAAAACCAAGCAGGCAGATCCCATAACTCAGGTTCTTAATCATTCTTATCTGTTCTATTGCTCCTGCAGTATTTACTTATAAGAGCTTTTTACATAGGGATATTAATTTTTTAATACGTATTGTACATTTTTCCTAGTTTGTCCTTCTACTTTTTACTTTCCTTATTGTGGTGTTTGCTATACAGAAATTTAAAAATCTTATGGATGCGCTTTTCTATATGAATTTTTCAGCTTGATAGAGGTTTAATTGAGAAATAAAATTGTAATATATTTAAAGTGTACAAAGTGATGGTTTGATATATGTATACATTGTGAAAGGATTCTGACTATTGAGTTAATTAACACGTTCATCACCTCACATATTTACCTTTTCTTTGGTGAGAACACTTAAGTTCTACTCTCAGCAAATTTCAGTTATACCATACAGTATTATCAACTAGTTACCATGTTATACATTAGATCCTTAGAGCTTATTCATCTTATAACTGATAGTTGTATACAGTTTAGGAATATTTAATATGGTCAAATATCTCATGCTTTTTTCTTAGTGGATTTTGTCTGTAATATTCTCAGATGTTCCTATCTAAAGGATATAAAAATATTCATGTGTATTTTCTTCTATATAGAGCTTCAGAATTGCCTGTGTTAACAAAATATACATGCTTAGGCCCCAACTCAGACCTGTTGAATCAGAATTTGTACAACAAGAACTAGATGTTTCTGCTTTTAAAAAGATACACAAAATTACAGTCCAGAGAACTGCAAATACACACATTTATCTCTTTTTATTTCCCTAAACACATGACATTGAAGAAATAATAAATTAAGAATAGATCCACAAAATCAATTCCAGATGGGTTAAAAAGTTAGTTGTGAAATCCCAAACTTAACTTTTAGAACAACACATAGGAGAATATCTGTATTAGTCAGAGTTCTCTAGAGAAATGGAACCAGTGGGATGTGTGTGTGTGTGTGTGTGTGTGTGTGTGTGTATGTAAATACTCGATGTATGTGTGTGAAATATATACGTGTGTGTGTGCGTGTGTATATATGTATGTATAAGAGAGAGAGAGATTGATTGATTTAGTTATTTTAAGGAATTGACTGACACAGTTCTAGGGGTGGGACTGGAAAGTCTAAAATCCCCAGGGCAGGCCAGCAGGTTGGAAATTCTGGCAAGAATTTGTGTTACAGTCTTGAATCTGAAGATGGTTTGGAGACCAAATTCCTTCTTCCTTGAGGAAGCTCAGTCTTTTAAGGCTCTCAGCTGATTCGATAAGGCCCATGCACGCTATGGATGGTAATCTCCTTTAGCAAAGTCTACTGATGTAGATGTCAAATCACATTTGTAAAATACCTTCACAGCAATATCAAGACTGGCGTTTGACCAAATAACCGGGCACCATAGCCTAGCCACGTTGAAAAATTAACCATCACAATAGCTTTATGACCCTGTGGTAGGGAAGGATTTTTAAACAAGATACACACAGGCCTTGATAAATGGCTTGAACAGAGGAAAAATGTTGTGTTTTCCTACCTGTGCCTTTCTTCCCCTTCATGTGAGATGCCCCCAAGCAGAGCAGAATCCGTATGAGATGATATGCTTCATGGGATTATTACAAGTTGCTTCCCTGCCAAAGAGCTCTTGTCTTTCTTTCACTTCTGTGATTCCAGGTAAACACCAAGAGACACAGTGCAAGAACATAAAAGAGACAAGTGTGTTTTAATTTAGGTTCCACAAACCTAGATATTACCTGTGGTGCCACAGTATCCCAAGCCAAAATGCCAAACACTGATGGATTTATCGTGGCCCTAACTTAAAACAAGCCTGATTTCTTTGTTAAAATGCAACCTCAAAACACAGCTCAGCAGACGTGATTAGGAATGTATTATATGCCTAACCAGAAAACAAAACACTCCTCGCTACAGTGGACTTGAAAATTGTCTTGCTATTAATAGATCTCCCGGACGGTATGATCTCTGGGATTTGATATGTTCAGATTTTGGCAGCCGCTGAGGACTGAAAACAAGACGTTCCATGTGTTATTACTTAATCAAGAAACTAGGCCATGAAGTAGCCCTTTGGTCATTTTTTTAAAAAAGATTTTGAAGAGCCCAATTCCTCTTTCGTAAGTCCTTGTCACCAAGTATGTTTGCCACAACAGCAATGTGATTGGCAGACTCCTTCTCCAGAGCTGTGTGAAATTGAGAGCAACTTGGGGAACCTGTTACTTTCATCTCTCCATCTGGCACAGATGCCTCAAACACTGTACACCTGCAACAAATATTTGCTGAATCGAGAAGCATCCCTGTCTTTCCTTTTTATTTTGAGGGCCTGACACTGAGCTGATTCAAATGTTTAGACTGAGGACCTTGGCGAACATATCTGTTCGACAGAGAACACCATTCTCAAGAGTTTAAGATAACACTGGGGGCTTCCCTGGTGGCGCAGTGGTTAAGAATCCGCCTGCTGGGCTTCCCCAGTGGTGCAGAGGTTGAGAGTCCGCCTGCCGATGCAGGGGACACGGGTTCATGCCCCGGTCCGGGAAGTCCCACATGCCACGGAGCGGCTGGGCCCGTGAGCCATGGCCGCTGAGCCTGCGCGTCCAGAGCCTGTGCTCCGCAACGGGAGAGGCCACAGCAGTGAGAGGCCCGCGTACCGGTAAAAAAAAAAAAAAAAAAAAAAATCCGCCTGCCAATGCAGGGGACACGGGTTCGAGCCCTGGTCCGGGAAGATCCCACATGCCGCGGAGCTACTAAGCCCATGCACCACAACTACTGAGCCCACATGCCTAGAGCCCGTGCTCCGCAACAAGAGAAGCCACCGCAAAGAGAAGCCCGCCCACGGCAACGAAGAGTGGCCCCCGCTCGCCACAACTAGAGAAAGCCCACACGCAGTAACGAAGACCCAACGCAGTCAAAAATAAATAAATAAATTTAAGATAACACTGATCTCTTCTGATATGCTCAAAATATTTAAAAATGTTTAATTGGATATTGCTGCCCACTCGTCTCTTTAAAAACAAAGCTTAAAAAAAGAGAGATTACAAACAAAAAACAAACAAGGAGAAGAAGCTTTAGAGGATTTTAAGGTTTGGGTTTTTTATTTCAAGAAATACTTGTTTTAGGTTGGATTCCGCAGTAGTAGACTCTGAGATGAAGGTTCATAAAAACCAGTATGGAAATGGAACGGGAAAGGGAAGAACTCCAAGGAGGGGTGATACATCAAGCCAAGTCCCCGGGAGGGTAACCTCGCTCAGTCCTGGTCTGGGGATAGTGTAATTCCTCATCAGGGGATGAGGGAGCTGGAGTAGTTATAGGCCCGCATCCCCCGCCATGATAATCAGTGGATCAGAACTCACCGCACCATAGATTCCCAGGCACTTCTGTACCTTCTTGCATAGACAAAGTGGGTTCTAGCAGCCTGAGGACTTTCCTCCAACAGAGATGCAGGCTCCAGCTGGAGCGGGGTGGGGAGTGACAGATGTGCATGAAGATGGTGGAGGCCTCTAAGGGGACATGTGCCGACCTCACTATTAAACTAGGGATAGTTTGTCAAGGTCTCTCCACAAATTCAGAGCAGGCCCAGGGACGAAGGGAAGGAGGGGTACTGTGTCCCTGATGTAAGGTTTGCGACAAGTCACCGTCATTTCTCCAGTGTCTCCCCTGGTTGAGTCAGTAGGAAGGAGGTTAAAGAGGAGTTTGGTTTGAAGACAGAGAGCTCTGTGGTCCTTTCCTCATGGGGCGACCCCACCAATAGATCCCAAAGGCCGGGAGGCGGCGGACAGCGCGCAGGTCTGGAGAACAGGCAAAAAGTCAATCCTGAAGGGGATACTTGGGTCAAAGACAGGAAAATGGGCTCAAGCCAGGGCTTCACTGGGGAGAAGAAGGAAAAGGGGATTGGGGAAAATGCTGGCACTGGAATAACCATTCTTTTAATTATAATATGATTATAAAGCTATATTTAACAGCATATATAATAATGTAATATATGAGTTATTTAAATAACTGTGATACATATCGAATGCACGTTATCCACATTTCAAGTACTTAATAGCCACATGGGGCTAGCAGCTACTGTATTAGACAGTGTAGCTCTAGAACATTCCATCATCACAGAAAGTTCTGTTGGACAGTGCTTACTAGAGCTTACTGAATGGATCAAGGGTCAAGATGTAATGGGCCTCATTCTCATCTCAAACTCTCATTTTCTTCCTTCCCGTATTCAGCTTATAAATTTTGCCACTGGGACTTTCCTGAAAAATTTGGAGTAGCTAGTTAAAGGACAATCATTTAAAGATAATTTTTAAACTTGCTGCGTGGAGTTACCCTCGTTAAATGACTTTTGCCTCCTCGGGTCTAACCTGAGTTTTTAGCAGTTAAATGTTAACTCAGATTTCGTATACGCTGAGCTTCCAGTGAGCTATTACAACAACCCAACAGTCATCTTCTTCGATTGCTGCTCTCCCTGACCTACTTGTGTGTGTACATTTTAATCTTTACAAGGAAAAGGAACAAAATGTGATCTTAAGAGGCAGGAGGCAAGAAGCCACACAGGAGTAGAAGAAGTGGTCGACTCTAACTTGCTCACTCTTTTCCGATTTCCACACGGCCAGGGCAGGACAGTTCTGCTTAGCTGCTGGGACAAATTCTTCTGAGATCCAGTGACCCAGTCCGATTTGCGCACAGTATTTCCAACAGCATGGGACTGTCTGCTGCTCTTGTTGCTATCCAGGAGCACTTTTAAGGTGCAGATTGCCTCCTGGGCCACCAGTCAAAAGTCCATGTTTGAGGAGATCCTGTGTTTTCTTTGATCACCTTTTCTTCCAAAGTTGAGTTCCAGAGTATCTTAATCGGGGCACCCCCAGAAGAGGACCCTGACACAAGGATTCAAGTGCAAAGTACTTCGTTTATGGGGTAACTCCAGGAAACACCAGTAGTGCGTGGTGGGGAAGAGGGAGGAAAAAGGAAGCGTATTAAGATACCCTGTCAAATATGGGAACATATGTGTATGCATAGCTGATTCACTTTGTTGTAAAGCAGAAACTGACACACCATTGTAAAGCAATTATACCCCAATAAAGATGTTTAAAAAAAAAAAAAAGAAAAGATACCCTGTCAAGCAAGTTTCCCCCCGGGGGAGCTCTGGGAGCCACTGCCTCAGAATTATCCCACGGAAGGGTGAGAAAGCTGGAGCATTTATCCATCATTTCTCATCAGTCATCGGTTGAGGGATGGTGGGGGAGAGGCAGTACAGGACCTACTGTGTGCATGAGCCGAGAACGCCTTCAGACAAAGAAATACACATGCAAGCACTCGGACTGACGTGCAGGGAAATGCCAGCATGGAAGCACGCGGGTGGGGCATTTACAGTATCTGCTGCACACACTTTAGTTTTAAATGGACAAAATAGACCTAAGACTCTTAGTGTCCAGCCCATCCATGTCCTTGTAGGGCTGATCTACTGGCGCAGAGGAGATAATCACTGCCAAACGGAGAAACAAAAGGATCTTTAATGGGCAACTTGACCTCTGGTCAGAACATCCCAGACAGTGGAGAGTGCGGACAGAGCCTTTGGTATTAAATGCCTCTGAACGGAAAGGGCGGGGAGGCAGCGTTCAGGCCTTCGTGCTTAAGACGAGGAGTAAGTTCTTTTAACCGCTTGTCAGAGCGTACATGCGTGGCTCGTGCATTCTGGAGTTTCGGAGAGAGTCTTACCAAGTGCTTTCTGCTGAGGCTGACGAAGCCAAGCTGGGGCAGCTGCATGCCAGGAATCTATGGTTGCATATGTGCCACTGTTTATCTGTTTGCAAAATATGCCATATGTTGACAGCCTGACATATGTTGAGCTATATGGAAGACGAGTCAGAGAGAAAGAGCCAGAGTATAAGAAAGAGAGGGAGAAGGAGAAACAGGAAAGTGAACACAAACGCTGGTGACTTTGGCTAGATGGTGAATTCCTTGAGCGTGAGGGGTTTATCTCGATCACCTTTAATCCCTCGTGCCTGCAGTTTTGCTGGGCACGTAGTAGATGCTTAGTTAGTGCATCCTGAGGATGAAAAGAGCACATGCCAGGTGCCTAGAACCACGTCTTCTATCATATATGATGCACGGTAAGTGTAGATTGAATTAACCCATGAGAGGATGCTTAGAGCTAGAGAGACTCTTGGAGTTTCATTCTATCACGCTTTTACACATAAAACTGAATCTTGGAGGAGCATGAGAATGATGGCAGCCACAGTAACCTCTGGGCCTGGCTGTTGGAGCTGGTGCTTGTGTCCCGAGGTGTCATCCGCCATCTTCTTTGCCGCACTGCTCTTGCTGCTGGTGTCTGGACCCCACGTGTTCCTGCTGTAGCCACCTCTGGTGCCCTCGGGCTTCTCACTGCAAGCCAAGGCCCTGTGCAACTGGTAAGTTTTTGGGCTGGTGACATTCAAAACGATAAAACTCCTGGAAGAAAACGAAGAGAAAAGGCCTCATGACACTGGATTTGGCAATGATTTCTTGGATATGACACCAAAAGCACAGGCAAGAAAGGCAAAAATAGATAAACCGGACAACATAAAACTTAAAAACTTTTGTTCATCAAAGGACATAATCAACAAAGTGGAAAGGCAACCTGCAGAATTAGAGAAAATATTGCAACTCATATATTTGATACGGGGTTAATATCCAGAATATGCAAAGAACTCCTGCAACTCAACAACAAACAAAAAAAATCAAGTAACCCAATTAAAAAAATGGGCAAAGGACTTGAATAGACATTTCTCCAGAGCTGATATACAAATGGCCAACAAGCATATGAAAAGATGTTCAACATCACTAATCATCAGACAGATGCATATCTAAACCACAATGAGACATCACCTCACACCCGTTAGGACAACTACTATCTAAAACCCAGAAAATACAGGTGTTGGTGGGGATGTGGAAAAGTTGGAACCCTTGTGTGCTGTTAGTGGGAACGCAGAGCAACGTAACCGCTATGGAAACACGATGGAGGTTCCTCCAAAAATTAAAAATAGAACCACCATATGATCCAGAAATTGCACTTCTGGATATATCTCCAAAAGAATCGAAACCAGAGCCTCAAAGAGATAGCAGTGTCCAACGTTCTCCATTCCTAAATGACGAAACCGAATCCGGAGGTCTCGTGAGCCAATGAATAGAAGATCAGGAGGAGAACACCCAGAGTGCTGACTCCATCCCAACTCTCCTTCCATTCTTGGCTTCAGTTTCGTGCAGGTCCACATGCCGGCCCACCTGCAGCCTATCTGCCTTGTCTCCTCCCGTCCATCCTTCCAGTCCCTTGGTCTCCTGTCATCCCTAATGCCCATTGTGCTGCAGCTAAGCTTCTACATCCACTCTTCCCAGGCATAACCCTCCCCCGATTTGCTCTGGGCCTTTGTCCCCTTTGTTTCCCTTTGCCTCCCTTCCCTCCTAATCTGACTATCAAAATCCCAACCACCTTCTGGGTCAATCCAAATGGCACTTTGGCGTGCATCCTTCCCTAGAATACAAGACTGGAAAGAATTTCCCCATCCTCTGTATTTCTATGGCATTCTGTATTCCAATCAGACCATCCATTAGTTCTGCCTCGTATGATCGTTGTTTATGCTCATTTTTCTCTATAAAATTATAATCCACTTGCATGCAGACATTCTTTCATCTTTGACCCTCCTCAGTGCCTATCACAGAAGCTTCAACATAGTAATAATAATCAGTGGCAATCATTGAGTGTTTACTATATGTTAAGCACCCCATGAATTGGTCATTTACTTCTCCCGGTAACCCTATGAAGCAAATACCATCATTAGTCTCATTTTACACATGAGGACCCTGAAACACAGAGAGGTTAAGAACCTTGCCTGAGATAACACAGCCGGGGAGTCAGTCTCAGGGGTGCTGATGCCAAAGTTCAAGGTCTTACCTACAGTGCTACACTTCCTTCTAAGGACCATCTGAGGATTTGGATTTATTTCACTGTTATCAAATACTGAAAAGATAATTTTTATTTAAAAAATAATTCAGGGGCTTCCCTGGTGGCGCGGTGGTTGAGAGTCCACCTGCCGATGCAGGGGATGCGGGGTCGTGCCCCGGTCCGGGAAGATCCCACATGCCGCGGAGCGGCTGGGCCCGTGAGCCGTGGCCGCTGAGCCTGCGCGTCCGGAGCCAGTGCTCCGCAACGGGAGAGGCCACAGCAGTGAGAGGCCCGCGTACCGCAAAATACTACTGCTACTACTACACTACTACTACTAATAATTCAATATTGAAATCTATAAGAATAGTTGTCCTGCCAGAAAGAAAGCACAGAATAAAAGGTTAAGATTGCCCAGATTTTCCTCAGTAAAATGTTAAATGAGCTTCATCAAATTATTTAAATTTTTAAAAATCTCCTCCCTCTATCTAAAGAGCAAAGTCTGAGTCCTCATCCCTGCCACCCAAATGATTTTATGAAGTGTTGTGTTGTTTATGAAACCTTTAAAATCCAAGGAAGGATAGAGAAAAACATGAGTCATTATTAGTTGGCTTAAATTTTGTGAGACCTCTTGTGGCTTCAGAAGGGCAGGAATCAGCTCAGTCTGCCTTTCTTGGGTGGATGTAGGCTTATTATGCTTTAGTTTTATCACCTCAAGTGGGACGTAGCCAACGACAGCAGTGTCAGCTCTGTGGGAGCCTAAAGATTAGTATAGGGCTCCTTTTCCTCCCCAAACCCCTAAATCGCTAGCTAGCTGAAGGGATCTTAAGGGCAAGGGTACATAACCAACCACTCCTCAGAACAAGACCTTCTGAAGCATTTGGCCTGAAAAAAAGAAACCTGAGGAGTTACATCGCAGTTGGCTAGAGTTACTATTATACTTTGCCTGGAAAACTGACAAGGGGATGGGTTGGCAGGTGGGACACAGCTTTGGGTTTACCTGAGAAGCTGTGTGGTGAAGTGCCGAAGCAGCAGACCGAAGCCAGGCCATCCAGCCATTTAGTAGTTTGGTGACACTAGCTAAGCTATCCGGACTGTCTACGCTGTACTTTCCTCCTGTGTCAGGTAGGGAGAATGATACTCATCTTAAAAGGCTGTTATTATGACAAGAGCACAGTTCAGATCCCCTGTGGGCAGGGTTCAAGGAAACCGGCTAAGGGATAGTGCAAGGATCCAAGACTAGCAGTTGTGGGGAGGTGTTATCATGCCAGGCCCGAAGGGGGCAAGAGAAGCAAGCATGGGCAGAACTGGGGAGCATATAGAAAAGGCTGCAAGACCGGGGCCCAAGCAAACTGCAGCGACACCCACTGGGGAGGAAGCCGGGGACTGAACTAGTACACCAGCCTCACTCTCCTGCTCCCCCGTCTCCTGCTGGGGCTCCCCATTGGCTGAACCCAGCCAGAAGCAAGGGAGCCCATGATATGACCAGCCTCCAGGGAGGAGGAGCGAAGAGAGTGGGTGGATAGGGAGGGGCCGATGGAACCAATGCCACTCACCGCCTCTATTAGCATTTTCCCATTTCCCCCTTTAACACAAACGCCCTTTTATTAACTGAAATATAGTTACTTTAAAAAGGGAACTTTTCTTTTTTCTTTCTTTCTTTTTTTTTTTTGCGGTACGTGGGACTCTCACTGTTGTGGCCTCTCCCGTTGCGGAGCACAGGCTCCGGACGCGCAGGCTCAGTGGCCATGGCTCACGGGCCCAGCCGCTCCGCGGCATGTGGGATCTTCCCGGACCGGGGCACGAACCCGTGTCCCCTGCATTGGCAGGCGGGCTCTCAACCACTGCACCACTAGGGAAGCCCTAAAAAGGCAACTTTTATGGTTTGTCCTAAGCAGAGATATCTGTGAAACCACAGACTGAACGTGCTGGTTTTTTCTCTGTAATATATACTTCGGGAAGCTCTGCCTCAGTTCAGCATTTGGAACATAGTAAATACTCAATAAGTGATCATCCCTGTTGCTAGGAGTCACAGATGAACGCACAGTGGAGCACATTGTGCACATTGAAACTTTTTTTTTTTTTGGCTGCGTTGGGTCTTTGGTGCTGCATGCGGCTTTCTCTAGTTGTGGTGAGTGGGGGCTACTCTTCGTTGAGGTGCGCGAGCTTCTCATCGCGGTGGCCTCTCGTTGTGGAGCACGGGCTCTGGGCGTGTGGGCTCAGTAGTTGTGGCTTGCGGGCTCTAGAGCGCAGGCTCAGTAGTTGTAGCGCACAGGCTTAGTTGCTCCGCGGCGTGTGGGATCTTCCTGGACCAGGGCTCAGACCCATGTCCCCTGCATCGGCAGGTGGATTCTTAACCACTGCGCCACCAGGGAAGCTCCTGAAACTAACTTTTAAAAACATATGTTACTATCAACAATGCGATCTTTTTCCCAATATATTTGCTAACTGGAGATTGCTAATTTATAAAAAAAGAGGATAGAAATGAGTTTTGTGTATATGTTTTATAAACGGCCCATGTTAATGAATTTGATTATTTGGCCCATTGGTTTTTCATTAGATTCTTTGGTTTCTCAGGGCAAACAAGTAAATCATCTGGGAATGCTGATAAGTTTTTCCTTCCAAACTTGTTGCTGTTTAAGGTCTTATCATAGTGGCTAGAACCTACAGGGCAATGTTCAACGACAATGAACAACAATGAACAACAATGGTGATATCAGGACTTCTTTGTTTCTTCCTTGCTTTAATGGAAACTTCTAGCTCTTTTGTTGTTCGTTTATTTGGTAACATTCAACGTGATGTTGGCTGTTGGTTTATGAGAGAGATTCTTTATCTTGTTAAGGAAGTGTCCTTATATTCTTGGTTGACTAAATTATTGTCAGGAAGGGGCATTATGTCTTATCAAATGCTTCTTAGATGTCTATTGAGACCTTACAATCCTGGAATAAATCCTGCTAGATTAAGATGTATAATTCTTTTAGTATATTGCTCTATTTTTTTTTCCTAGAAGAGCTCCATCTTGATGAGAGAAAAGGACAGTGTATGTGCCTAAAGTCATTTTCAGGATTTTGAGGAACTAAAAAAAGTGCATAAAATTAAAATGCAAATTACTTATAAAGAAAATAATATGTAAAATTGTATATTATACATACAATAATGTTTAAAATAACATTGTATGAGAAGTAACTGTTGTTGTAGGCTCCCAACAAAATGGGAACATTCCTCAACCGCCCGCAGGCCACTGAGTCTCCCTTTTACCTCCAGCACCTTAGCAGTTTCTCGAAGAATATAGAGACTGAAAAGTTGGAAGATGCTGGATATTGAAAGTTGAATATTCAAGATAGAATTCCAAGCTAAGGTGAATTGGGGTCTTGCAGATCTGCCTGTGTTTCTGAAACTAGATGCAACTTGAGACTTTTCTCTTTGTCTTTACTTAGGGTAGGTAAACTTAGCCCAGTATGAGCAAGGACAACTAACTAAGCAAGTGACAAGCCAAAATATAAGTAAGAAAATTAAGTGTATGTTGTTACAGTTGTATGTGGGATGGGGGTGGGGGGGGGACGTGCATAAATCCCAGCCACCTTCCTGTCCACCTCAGCTCAGTGCTACGTTCACAAGAAACACCACTCCAACAACCCAAACTAACTGAAAAGCTATTTAAATTTTTCGTGTCATATCAACAAAACGTAAAGAAGGAATAGCATTTGTAGCACACAGCCAAGTTCCTCTTCACTTATCTTTCTCCCCAAAGCTCCATTTCCTTACAGCCCAAAACTTGCCCCTCTTTTTCCCGGTGTCTCTCTCCCAGCATCCCTCGACTTTGTCTCCAACTCAGCCTGACCTGGCGTTTGTCCTCTTTCCCCTCCTAGATCCATTCTTTTTTCTGCCCTTGTCATTGTGAAGCAGTCAAGTTCTTTTTGGTTCAGTGCCTCGCCCATTGCCCCGATCTGCACATTAAGGCCCAAGAACTATCAGGCAAAGGCAGACCTCTTAGCAGGCAGGATTTTTATTGTGTTTTGTTTTATTTTTCTCTCACACATGCAGAAACAAAATTCCCAGGCTGTCCCCAAAGCTCTGCTTACCCGGGACTTGAATTTTCCTCCCCCGGTGAACGTGCCACCATGTTCTACTTTGCCAGTCTAATCTCCCCACCCCCACCAATTCAGTGACAGAACTCATAAACAACGAAGAGGTCAAGAGCAGGGAGACAAAGAGAGACCTGGGTAGTCCAGGACCTGGGAAAGGAACTCTGTGAGTAATGGGGGGTTGGGTCTGTTGGCCAAATTATGGTCACGAAAAGTGCCGTCTCTTCTACTTGGCCTGGTTCCTCTGAAGCTGAAGTTTCCCCAAAAGTATTATTAAGGCCTCAAGAAAGAGGAACAAGGCGGCATTAAGCTGTCTTTCTGCTTCCTAATAAAGCTGGAGGTTTTTCAAGGGCCGAGGTGCAGGGAGATAGAGGAGGAGGGTCCTCCCTGCCTTGCGCGTCCGGCCTTTGCCCTCTGCCACCTGCTCAGTCTCTAAAGCCCCCTCCAGCAGAGTGAGGAGCCTGTTTTTAAAGACCAGGCCTACTCTGAATGAATAATGACTCCGCTTTTTCTCCACCCGGTGCCAATCAGTGACTCATCAACCATTTTCTAAATGACTATGTTTTCATTCCCCAGTTTCCTTCGTGCTGCGGTATTAGAGAAGATTAAGTGCAGCCCCTAGCTGCCTCCCTCTGCTTTTCTACGTCTTGTTCCAAAGATGGTAATGCCCCCCAAATAGAAGCATTTCATTGAATGCCGATCATTTAGTGACAAGTGAAAACACACACACACACACACACACACACACACACACACACACACACACACACACACACTGCTGTGCTAGCGAAAGCTCTGTCCATCTTCCAGGAGGACATTGGGTGAAAAGAGAAGGAAGTGGAGTCTTGGACTATGAAAAATGAGATATCTCAACTGGACCCCATTCCCTGCCCCCACACGTCACCCCCGATTTCCAGGCCGAGGCCCTTTATCACAGACCCCGACTACACGTTGTACAGCCCCCTTCTAGTCCACGCTCTTCTCTGCCCGATATTTGTTTTCCTTTATGAGCCCTTCTGCTCTGTCCCTCCACCCTGGCACCTTTTCTTGCCCCGACAGTACCCTATGTAGTTCCCTGTGGTCCTCCCAGCAGCCCCGGGGGAACTTGACTTCTTTGCCAGGCTTTTCTCTTCCTACTCCTACCCCTGGGTGTGGCTCTTTTCAAAATGAGGCTTGTCTTTTGCCCCGTGAGCGGAGAGAGGGTTTGATGGTGAATATAAACCCATCATCATTTCTGAGATAAAGTCAGCCTATCCTGCTGCTGATGGGCCTGTGGTCTTATCTTTACACACACACACACACACACACACACACACACACACACACACACACACACACGCACGCACCCCAAAAGAACCCATCACAGATTTCCCCACTATCTGAAAGTAGAGTGTTTTACGAAAACTTACATAAGCAAAAAATGGCGTAAAGCAAAGAAGCGACTACCTTAGGACACATCTTGCTAAGGGACGCACAAAATAAATCGAGATACAGCACAGGTGCTCACAGACACAGGTGAAAACTCTGGCGGCTGGATGCTGAGATGCTGAGCGCGGTTCCCGGGAAGGAGCTTGGCGGGGCCACTCTCACTGCTCAGGATGGGCGCTGCCTCTGTAACGGCTGCTTGCAAAACAAACGCTGAGTGCTATTTCCGATTCTCACCTTTTTTCGTAAAAGTGAGAATCCTCTTCGGATTTCTTTCGGTTAGGGAAAACAGGTATTGATGTAGGTCTTTTGTAAAAGCAAAGTGCCATAAGGCGAACTTGCCAAAAGCGGGGGGCGGGGCGGGGGGGCGGCCGTGGGGATACCTGCCGTCAGCCTTATGTATTCCTCATCACCCGGGCCAGATGTCTGCTGCTTGCCGTCTCCATCCTTCTCCAGCCTGCTCTGTGGCCTGGGTACTATGTGGATTATGTCAACAGGGTTCCCTTGTGCAGAGACTTCCAGTTGGGTTTAAATTATGGGGAGTTCTGGCAGTAGATCAGAAGGTGGGAGGACAATAAGGTCCAGACATTTATTCTGCTCAGTTGCCTCTTTGGGCTGACTCTGTCCCTTGACCTAAGGCCACTGCTTCTTTCAGGGAAGGCTGCGTGACTCTCTTCTTCCGGAAACCTCTCTCCCCTCACCTCTGTAGTCCTAGGGGTGGTAACAGCTCTGCTGCCTGTTGCCCCGAGTTCCCGCATTTTCCCACCCACTGCCATTGGTCGCTGCCAATGTGTAATTAGCCCCTCTGTAAAAGAACCCTCTTCAAATCACCCTCATTTGAATATGCCATATGTTTCCTGTTGGGACCCTGACTGGCCCTATCTTCCTCTCCTCTCCATCCCCACCCCACCTCTTGGCTCTGTTTTGCTCTGATTTTTCTCCCGCAGCGTCTTCTGCACTCCTCAGGCAGTGGTCTGAGTGTACGGCACACAAACATCAGTTGCCCAACACATACTTGCTGGGAAGAAAGGCTAAGGATGGATGTGGAGCTGGATTATTGACTCTGTCCTTAAACCCTCCACGTTACAATCTACTTGTTCTGAGCCTGCGGGCCTTCTTACTCTGTGAAACATTCTGGGATCATTTAAGGCCACGGGATATCTATAGCGACTGACTCGCAATCATCATAATCGTCATGATCACCATCATGGCTGCCAATTGCTGACTGCCAACTCTGAACCAGGCACTGTGCCTGGTGTTTTGCCTCTGTACATCAGATGGAAGTTTCCATCTCACTCTTCAGGGTTGCTTCCCCACCGTATTTGGGAAAGGGATGGATTGAATCCCAGCGCCCTCTCAAGCTGTCCACCGGCGTCGCTCCATTTCTCTGCGTCGTGTGTTACTCCAGGCTCCACCAGGGGGCGCTGCAAACGTCAGTTGGGGTGGAGGTCCGCCGCTCGGGAGGACCTTCCCCTTGGTAAGTCGCTGTTCCCTCTGCAAGGATCTTTGGGAGCTTTAGGAAGTAATTGGAAGGCCCGGCTCTCACTTTCCTCCCTTGCACAGCCACATCCTTATGCGGGTCTGTCAGTCTGTGCTCAGGGTTTGAGGAGCATCAGAGGGGAAAAACCATATGTGAAGGAAAGACTGTGAAACCTCGGAAACCCGTGAGGACTTTAAGCTTTCACAAGGGGACTCTTGGAGGCAGACCCCGGTTCCTGAGCTTGCTCCCTTGCCCCCAAGTCGGCTCCTTTCTGTGGAATACCCTCCTTCTACCTCTGCCTCTCGCCTTTTGGAAATGTTTATCCACTGGAGCTGTTCTCACGCCAGGATACATTCCTTTTCCCCCAGTGGGACCCTTTCCCCCCGTGTGAATCAGTCCACCAGCGGTGTTCTGTTCACTGTTCCTCCGGATCTGCCTCCCAGGTGAGGGGGACATACATGCGTTTACTCTTCAGATTATCCAGCAGTAGCTGTGGATCTTGTCTCTCTCTCTCTCTCTCTCTCTCTCTCTCTCTCTCTCTCTCTCTTTCTCCCCACCCCCCACTCTTTCCCCCTGGGCCTGTGGCAACAGGGTCTTTAGTGGACTCCCCTTTAGCTATATGAAAACCCAGCCCAGGGACTGAAATGACCACTTGTGAGAGCCATTTCATTTCTTAGCCAAGGTCCCTCCTCTGCCCTCATCTCTGAGATGGGGGTTGGTTTCATTGCCCCAGTTTCATGTGCTTTGGCTCTAGACCCTCACAACCTTCTGGGGTGGCTAAGGTTCTTTTCTCACATTCTGCCCCAGTGAATGACCCCTCAGTCTTGGCACCTGGGAATTGGCCTTCTTCCCTTTTTCTCTCTCATCCCTATATCATATCCATCACCAAGTCCTGGAGATGTTATCTCCTTGACTTTTTCTGGAACCTATCTACTTCTCCCCATCCCCCCCTTCTCCACCCCACTCCCCACTGCCTCCGTGTTGGCTGCCAGTCCCTCTCATTATCCTCCCATCCTTTATCTGACATTGCTATTTAATTTTCACTACTTGTATATGGTCACGCCTCCCCCAACTAAACTGTAAGCTCCACGAGGGCAGGGAGTGTGTCCATCGAGTCTGTACCCCTGATGCCTTGCACAGTGCCTGGGAGGTAGTAGGCACTCTATACCTTTTGCCAAATGAATGAATAAATTGTTAAGTCCAATTCACTTATCTTGGAAACTGGAGAGAGAAGGTCCCTAGCACTGTCTTACACACAACAAGCTGTCAAGGAATACCTATTGGATAACTGAATATTTCTTTTGCTCAAGGCTACAGAGCTAATTAGTGGCAGTATTTAAATCAAGTCTCCTCACTCCAGTTGATTCTTAGCCTTGGTTGAATATTAGAACCATCTGGGGAGTTAAAAAAATTCAGATGCCCAGGCTGCACCCTAGACCAATTAAACCAGACCTTCTTGGTGGGGTTGGTGATAGGAAGCCAGGTATCAATCCTTTTTTAAAGCTTTCCAGGTGATTCCAATGTGCAGACAAGGTTGAGAACCACATAGAATCTTGAAGTAGGCCCAAGGTAATCCCCTGTTTCTCATACTGCATCTAACAGAAAATTATTGAGAAAAATAAGAAAACCTTACTGAATTCAGATGTGCAGAAATAGTGGCAGCTGTGGGAGGAGAGGAGCACGTCCTCGTGTTGGGTTGGGACCACACCGTGGTAGGAACCAGCATGTGTTCATTTTTAGAAGTATACCCTGAAGGCAGAGAAATGGTTTTGTAAGGTGGGTGGAGGCACTGGAGGAAAGTAAGTAACGGGAATGTATTTGGGACTGGTTACCGGGAAGCCATTGCCTAATGAGTCTCTTAGACCACAGAAGAGTAACTCCAGAGGTTTAGGGAGGATTCTTTGCTTTGCGTCATTTGAAATGGACAAACCTCCAGTTGTGTGTACCAAGGAAACCATTTTAGACAGTGATGGAGAAAAGGCTACAGGAGTCATTTTCTCCCAGAAATGCATCGTGCTGGAGACTGCAGTACTTGGTGGTTCATTTCATAAACAAATCGCCAAGCCCCTTGGTTGAGGCTTGGTTTCGGAACTGCCATATGTAAAGATAGGAATTATGACTTGAAAGAGAAGCAAGATAAGAAAGGACGAGTAGCTTGCCCAGGGAATGTCATTGAAATCCCTGAGAGAGAGTGCTGTGCCGAAAGAGATTCTGAGTCCCAGGCTCCACCGTTTGGGCGCTACCCTAACCATGGGGGGCTAACTTCATACCATTTGAACTCTTTACAGTGACAACTTCTTAAATCCATTATAGGATGTCTTAAAATGTGAGGAAGGAGGAAAGGAAACCGCCCTTCAGTAGCACAGAATTGGATTTGCTTTTGTCTATTTGCAGCATATATAATAAATAGATGTCAACATTAATATACAAAGAACTCATATAAAGTACTTAAGTTAGGTATTGTAACTCAATATAGTATTTAATCAATATGCTATCTTTAAAATTGATCAGTACTTCTATTTACAAAGAATTGCCCGGGGGGGGGGGGGGATTTTGCAGAGCTCTGGCGGTGCACGGGCAGACCTGTCAGTCAGTTCTAGGTTTTAGCCACTCCGTTGACATGTGTGGGAGAAAGAGACTAAGGAGGAAGAAAGGTCATACAGATTTAATAAGGCTTAATAAGATGGGCTTATTAATAAGCTTTAATAAGATGGAATCCTGTGTTTTTGGTGGGAAAACCCACACCAGTTGTTGTAAAGCTGATGAGTTAGTTGGTCCAAATGGAAACTTGATTTGGGTATCTTTTCTTATCTTCCAGATCACAGTTTTCTCTGGTTATCTTCACTGTACGCATTGCTCTGTGCTTGTTGGCTTGGGTTAATATTGAGCGTCAGTGGTTGGAAACATGTAATCTTAGAATTGAAAGGGTCATTTAGTTCATTTCCTTCCCTCTAGGTATTTGAATGTTTAAACACCAAGATGATGAGTTTGGAGACATTCTAAAATATCTCTAGGGCTGGAGAATCCATAAACTCAGTTCAGGGTTTCACCAGTCAAGAGACTTGTATTGCTTGGTTCATTTCACATCCCAGTGTACTTTTTCCTTGAGTAAGTCTAGTATTCTTGTTTCAAAAAATACAGTACGACAAGACACGTTCTAGGGCAGAGGAAGGCTCCATGAGTTGTAGGAGACCAACGAGGGAGTTAGCTTAGAGGTGGGCAATAAAAGAATGGGGCAGCGTGGGAAAATGTCCTGTTTTTAATTACCTAAGTACTGTTAGCTTACTACCTACTAATATAATGGCAGATAAATAAAGGTCCCTAGGCATGCTACAGCTCCCAGTTCAACTTATGACGGGACAATCATAGTTATTCAGATCATATGCAACTCCAGAGAGCAACTATTTCAGCACTTCCATTTTATGGACACTTGAACCCCTTTGAAAGTGACCTGCCATCTTTTCAGTCCTTTAAAATGTTAAAAAATCATTTTATCTTTTTTATATAGTGGACGATAAAATATCTGATTTTAAGCAAATACTGTTTAATTTTGGATTAACAGATAATTAAAAGTTATACTAGGAAATTCATTTTAAAGCAATTTTAACACTATTCAAAATCTAGAAAGATAAATTTTGATATTTTTCTATTTAACAAGTGACACAATTTTATTTACCCTAAGTTGCTTATATAAGAATGTCAACAAATTCATTTTAAATTGATATATTGTTTCATATGTGGTTTTAGACCGAATGTATATTAAAGTTTAGTGAAAATTTAATGTTCAGGCATCAAAATAGACAAAAACTATTTTCATGACATGATTTTAATAATTCTTTCATTTTGTGCTTTTTATATGTGACATATTTGTTGGGTTTTGGTCTTGTTTTGTTTTTTTACTTTTGGCTGCACCACACAGCATGTGGGACCTCAGTTCCCCTACCAGGGATCGAACCTGCACCCCTGCATTACAAGCACGGAGTCTTAACCACCGAATTGCCAGGGCAGTCCCAGGGGGGTTTTAAAAATAATATTGGAGGTGAGGTCTTTGGGAAGTGATTAGGTTTACATGAAGTCATGAGGGTGGAGCCCCCATGAGGGGATTAGTGCCCTTATAGGAAGAGAAAGAGACCAAAGCCCTTTCTCTCCACCATGTGAGGACACAGCGAGAAGGCAGCCTACAAGCTAGGAGAAGGGTCCTCACCAGAACCCAACCATGCAGGCACCCTTTCAGACTCCCAGCCTCCAGAACTGTGAGAAATAAATTACTGTTGTTTAAGTCTCCCCGTCTATAGGATTTTGTTATGGCAGCCTGAGCAGACTAAGACATAATATGAAAGTTTTGGTGCTATTATTTATGAGTATAACAAATCACAGTGTGCATACTATTTATTCCCAGTAAATGCAAATGCAAGATGGATATAATCATCGTGATACTTTATTATTTTTTGAGGTACCAGCAACATCCTGATGTGTGCATAAGATTTGGATCAGTTGAATACTGGTCTAGAGGAAATTTTCATAACTTTTCTTGTTTTTATACTTCTCATGAAATTCTCTTTCAACATTAAGAAGCTTGATGCATCTTTTCTTATCTGGTGGTCAACAGAAGGTGAAACTTAAATGGTTTGCTATTGTTAGAACAATTAGGATGTTGTACTGGTCAGAACCAACATGGTGGCTAGCTGTATTTAGCTGAATAATAATAAACTGAGTTATAAGTCAGCCCCTCTAATATCTGTGAACCTTAATTCAAACAAGAAAGTTTTCAGACAGTTTGTTCAAATGGGGGAAATGAAAACATTATACTCTGCCCCCTGGAGGCAGACCCTGTCTTAGGTAGGGTTCTCAAGAGCAGAGCCTGAGGTGGGGAGTGTTTGGTGCAGATGATGTAGTGAGGGAGCAGAGTTGAGGTGTGAGGGAAGCAGGGCTGGCAGGGTAAGCAAAGATGTGGGTTCAGGACAAGGCAGCCTCAGCCCGAGCCTACAGAGAGCTCTGGGGTGTGGATACTGGCACAGAGTGTGTTCCACACCGTACCAATGAGTCACTGGCCATGGGCTGCCCTTCTGGAGGGATGTAACTTCCCCGGTAGCTCTGGTGAGATACAGGAAATCCTCCGGAGCAGGTTGCAGCCAACATCCACGGCAGTGTGGGGCTGGGTGCTCCAGCCAGGTGAGGGAATTCTGGAAGGAACTCTGCTACAGACATCACTTCTTTTTATTATTTTAAGTATATGAACCCAGTAGAGTCATCTTCTTTCCTTCCAGTTTGATTGAGGTATAATTGACGTATAGCACTGTATATGTTTAAGGTGTACAGCATCGTAATTTGACTGACATCCATCATGAAATGATTATCACAGTAAGTTTAGTGAACATCCATCATCTCATACAGACACAAAATTAAAGAAATAGAAAAAAAGGTTTTTTCTTGTGATGAGAACTCTTAGGATGTACTCTCTTAACTTTTGTATATAACATACAGCAGTGTTAATTATATTTGTCAGGTTGTACATTACATCCCTAGTACTTTATCTTAGAACTGGACTACAACCACCTTTTTTTGTTTGTTTCTTTGTTTTTTGCGGTACGCGGGCCTCTCACTGTTGTGGCCTCTCCCGTTGCGGAGTACAGGCTCCGGACGCGCAGGCTCAGCGGCCATGGCTCACGGGCCCAGCCGCTCCGCGGCATGTGGGATCTTCCCGAACCGGGGCACGAATCCGTGTCCCCTGCATCGGCAGGTGGACTCTCAACCACTGCGCCACCAGGGAAGCCCTAAAACCATCTTTTGAATACATAAACTTTTGTTATTGGACAATGATTATTTAATGCTGTTTAACTGGAAGGGAAACACCTTGAGGGCAGGTCTTTGTTTTGTTTCATTCAAAGATGATTCCTTGTTTCCTAGAAGAGTCACAGACACGTAGTAGGTACAGTATTTGTTTCTTGAATGACACCTGTGCAATGAATGAATGAGGAAGATCCTGAGCCCTGGTATTCTGAATGTTAGAGCGATGCTTTGTAAGGAAGTGGTAATCCAGTCGGTCAGAACTGCATCTGACCATGTGTAGTAGCTGACCCGAATACAGGGTTATTTTTTTCACAATACAAGAACTCTGGAGTGGGGGAGGCTGGGTCTGGGGCAGCACTCTGCTCCATCATTTACATTCCAAGAGCCTTATCCCTTTGCTTTCATCCTCATGTATGTCACAGTCGCAGGACAGCCCTTCTCTGTCACCCTCGAGTCCATTCTCCAGGGCCAAAGAAGAAGAAGGAAGCCTATCCAGGACTGCATCATCTGGCCAATCCTGAATGCAAGGGCGTCTAGGATGGGTAGGAGATTGGCTGGGGCCATTGCCACCCAGAACAAAATTGAGATTCTGTTAGAAAAGGAGAAGGGGTGAGTGGGGAGGCTGATGACAGTGTCTGTCACTGTAGCAAAACTGAGCAAGGCTATGAGTGGTTGAAAATGAACACCTTCTCAAGGGCAAATAGAGGCAAAATTCAAATAAAAATGGAAAATAACTTAAAAACCTCAAATCCCTTTTTTCTCTTTTGCTCCTTCCCCATCCTTTTATGTTGACCTTCCTAGTAACCAGGGCTGAAGTTCTTCCCAAAGTCCATAGGAAATACTTGAAACATGTTTCAAAACAAATCGAGACGAGCCTATAATCCAGGCACTCTCGCTTACCCCCTTTTTTTCCCCGACAGAATTCTCGGACAACTGTTTTATTTTTGTCTTGGTGGCCTGATACTCCATCTGTACACTAGTGAGTGTGGATGACGATCACCTTTAAAATTCTTTTTCTTTTAAGGAGGAAATTCGGACTGCTGCAATGTTTCTGCTGCTGTTGCCGTTACTATAGGAGACTCCTAGGAGCTGCCGTTTCTTATGGTGGGTCTTGTGTTTCTCCACGGAGAAGCTTTCATTATTTCCAGATTCCTATTGAACCCACTATGAGACCACTGAGACAGGATGGGAAATAAAAATGTCTACTTTGTTCACTGGGCTGTTATTCCTGGATCTTTACAATTGAGGTGGAGAAAGAAAACACCTCCTGAAAAATAATTTAAGAGGCATGGCTGGTCGGTTGTCTCCTGTTTGATCCCAGGAGCCCTGCAGTTCATGCGCAAATATGAAAAGGGCCACGGAAGTAAATTTCAGTGACATTTTTTATTTCAAAATCTCCCGCCGACAAAATCACCTTTCCCACCAAGGGTCGTTTTGGTGGACGATTTAAAGGCTTGGCCTGTCCAGTGAGGTACCTTTGTGCCAAGAATTGTGGATTTTTCTTTACAGGGTTCTTTCTCTGAGTGGTCGTGCTGGGTTTGAATTAGTGCAGTGACCTTTTTCAGCCTTTGTGTTCCCCATTCATAAAAAAATTGGCTGTACTTCTTGGTTATATTGATGTGGAGGCACCAGGTCAATTATCCTGACCCCAAAATACCTACCTCACACCAGCAGCATCATTTTGCCAGGCAAGACACCATTTCTGCAAGTAGATTTATAAGCCAGTTTTATCTGAAGGGTGTAACAGTTTCTTATCATTTATACAAGGTTCGTATTCTTCCCTGACCCCCTGATCTCGTAAAGGAAATAGAGGGGAAAATGGGGAGGGGGAGGCGAGGAGGAGACACAAATCAGGCTGAGCCATAGCCGTTTGCAGGGCCTGCACTTAACATCAGTGATTAATCAAACTAATGGGGATTTCTAATTCGGTGCTCTGCTACCCCTAAGCCCTGTAATTGCGGTGTCTCTGAACCCAAAGGAAACACGTTGCGCTCTGCGTGCCCAGGCACATAGCTTTTAAATCTTCATAACTCTGTAATTACTCCAGCGCTTTCCTTCAAATCTGGCTTCATTTCACTTCCTTAATGAGCACGACGATCTTGATAAAAGTTTGAAGTTTGCTGCCTCTGCCGTTCCCAAGGACTCAATCCCAGACTGATAATGTGAGTTGTAGATTTCACTCCCTCAGGGTCCTCTCAGAAAGAGCTGATTTATTTCAGGACCACCACAGTCCAAAGCACTTCCTGTGGGTCAAGGCCAGCACTGGGTGTTTTCATCGCAGAAGGGTGCTTGGAGAGCAAATTCTGAACAGTTTAAAAAAAAAAAAAAGAAGGAGGTGCAGGGAGTGGGGAGGCGGGAAGCTTATGAACCCTTGGGAAATGGCTGTTTCACTTTATTAGCGCCATGTGCTCCAGAGACTGTGGTTCATTTTACCCAATCGAAGACTTTGCTTTATAGTAAATACATTAAAAATCCACTTCCTCTTTCTAAACCGAGCCCTGCCAAAGAGTGAACATTTCATGTCAGCTTAAAAAAAAGCAACATAATTTCCACATTCTTTCTGCTACCAACTGGTTTGCAGGATTTGGAAAAGGTTTGTTGGAAATGCCCTTTAATGATACTAGTCAAAAGCTCATCTTCTCCTAAAGCTGGTTGGAGGGTCTCAGTTTTGGCCACCCTGTTTCGCTTTTAACCATGTGGTGATGCTTGGTCTCAGCTTCAGTCTTTCCTTTCTAAGCTGTAAGAAGCAGCCCTGAAAGCCATGTTGCTTTTAGAATCCCTGCTCCAGTCTGTATTCCCCCCAGACAGTGTTAATCGCTCTGGGATTCTGGGCAGCACGTAATTCCTATCTCTATTATAGCTTTTGCCGGCATTGAGCTGCCATTGTTTGTTTACATGTCTATCTACCCTACTAGACTCCACCCTTTGAAAGCGATGTTTGTGTCTTCTTTCCTTTTATATATCCCTGGCAGCAAACAGAGGCCTGAGCACCCAATAAATGTTTGCACTCAGTAAATAAAGCTTCCGGTAAATGTTTGTTGCATAACCAGAGGAACGAATAAGTGAATGAAACTCCCTTGCTGTTTGCTCCATCTGCTTTAACTCTGTCCGTTATTTTGATGTATTTGCAGTTCTGACTAGATCCAGATTTGGCATGTTTAAAATTACATTCAGTTGTAAAATGTGAGGCTAGGATTTTTGAAGATAAGAAAGAAATCAAAATCTCTCCCATTGGAAACAATGTGAGTAATCAACAGTTCTTTGCAGGGAAGATAAAAAGGCTGGTTGGAACAATCTTTGGATTTGCTGTCTTTGGCATTTTGGGAAAACCATTTAATAGCATCATTGTTTTTCTCCCCATGTTTCCCTGCCAGTAAAACGCAGAGAAAAACCTCTGTCCTGCATACTTAATAGACTAGATGAGGATTTTTTGAGGAAGAAAAGCACAAAGGAAAACAAAGGAAACCCTTTTGTAGTGGTATATAGTCTTTTTACCCCGCCGGTGGTTCCTGGGAACACGGGTACACGAGACCAAATTTAAGGTTCTTGAACTAGAAGGACTTGGACTTTTGAGTTTCAAAAACGAAGCCATGAAGGCTTTGGACATAACGTTCACGGTGCGAACCACAGATCTGGGAGAAAGCATGCTCCCCCCGACAGTATGGCATAGAAGCACAGGCTGCCGGCTTCCTCCCGGGACCCAGCACAGCTAAAGGAGAGAGGGAGCTGGTGAATCTCAGAGCTCAGCAACTAACGGAACACTGGGGGAGAGAACCTCCTTGGGAGCACTGATGTGGAGGAGAGAGGGGCCAGTAACATCTTCTGTTGGTTGTGCCTATGTCTTCTTCCCATATGTTTCACGGCTCTCTCATCTTCAGCTTTTATTTTGCCCTCAAGGTGTTTTTCTGTGCCCTAGCTTTATTCGAGGGTACAGTTTGAGTATAGGATAACGATGAGCTCCAAAAAGTGTTCAGCTTGAATGTGAGCCACATGACTCTCCAGTAGTTTCCCAAGAATGGCAACCTCTCCGTTCTTCTCCAGCCCTTGCTACAGACTCTGAAATCTGTGCTTCTGCCTCTAGCAAGTGTAAGGCACCTCCAGTTACAAGATATTTTCACATTACGTTTTATGGTTTACGTTCATTCACTTTCAAATTGTTGCTTTTTCCTTATGTAAACGTGATAGATTTTCCTATCTGCGAAATGGTTTGGGTAACTTGGGTTGGGATGGGAGGCTCATAATTTTGCCCAATAAAATTACTGAAAACGTTTTTTATTTAACAGCTTTTTACTCAGCGGCAGGGCTTTTCGGAGTGAATTAAAGTGATTCAGTGAGGAATAGGTGCAATTGGGTGAAGGAAGGGAGACTCCAGCCACTGTAATTACATGATTATGCTAACAAGCCCGTGTGTCTCCCGGAATTTCTTGGACAAAAGCAATATTTTTCAAGTATAAATAATGGCGGTGCAGTGTCTATGCTGGAATATTTGAAACAGAACAGACATTTTTGGTGAAGGAACTTTCAGGAATCTCTGCTTTGTTGCTTGTGAGGTTCCAGAGGCTGCTTGACAATGGTTCTGTGCTAGCCGGAGCCTAGCCAGGCTGAGGGCGGAGGGGCTGTGTGGCTTCTCAATGCCAGTCCTTTCCTTCAACAAAGACCTTGTCCCCGCTGGCCTGCAGCAGGCAGGAGTGTAACTGTGGGGCGTGGTGACACAGGATACTTCGTTCGTTTTACAATGGCAAAGGGTATATACTGACCGAACGTTCGAGTTTATGGGAGAATTGTGCTGGCCTTTGAGCTGCATGAATGACTGCCCGGAATTAGGCAGTGGGGTCATTTTTAAATGCTGCCTTTCTTTTCCCTTTTGGCTATAAGCTCATGGTGATAAATATGTGTACATGGCGTGGGGGGTGGGTATGTGATCTCCAGAGATCAACACACACATAAGTAGATGTAACAGTCTGGCTTCAGATGTCAACCTCGATTTCATCAGAGCTTTTTGTGGGAAAACTCGGAGTCAAATGGGGCAATCCGGGATTTGAGTAAGAGCGACACAGCTCCTGGATGTATGGAAAATTCATCAGCACGAAGAATATTCGTGCACCCCATCACCATGACATGATTTAAATGTTTCGGGTCTATAAAGTAGCAGCCAAACTGAAGCTGTGGGCGTAGGGTGAGGGCGGAGCTTGAAGTGGGAGGGGCACAGTGAGGCCCCCAGGTGGTCTGAA
Source organism: Phocoena sinus (assembly GCF_008692025.1). Lineage (NCBI taxonomy): Eukaryota > Metazoa > Chordata > Mammalia > Artiodactyla > Phocoenidae > Phocoena > Phocoena sinus. The sequence continues at coordinate 14,380,351 of NC_045784.1, forward strand.
GCTGCCCTTGCACCAAGGCTAGCGCACAGTTTTTTAGGCAGCGTCTCGGATGTTTAACGATCACTTCTCTAAAAGTGCCTTTATTCACACCTTCCAGTGGACCGAGAAACACATCAGCCCACCGTGTTAATGCATATTTTAATTAGTATTAGTTTTATTTTTGGTGACTTTGAAAGGAAAGCTGTCCTTCAAAGTCATCAGAAATAAAATACTGAAGTGACCTTGGAGAGGTCCCTTGCCGACTACCAAAGAGGGTCCAGGGGCAGTGAGAACGGAGGCGATCAAAGGCCACAATCAGAGCTTTTTATTTTGCCCACATGGCTTTATTAGCACATGACCGGGAGGCCAGGAGATTCCAAAGAGTTTCTCTTTTTACACCGCTGAACCGTACTTTGAATCGTTTGAGATGTTGACTTGAGTCTCTGCTGGCCATTTTGGGGCAGACAGCAAGGTAGCTAGCGTGTTGTAGAACTTAACTACCCCCTGGAATCCTACCCCTCCTGGGCCCAGAGGAGGGCTCCCCCTCCCATGGAATTTTTCCGTCCTCCCCTTCAATCACCTCTGTCTGGTGGAGAGGACCCCTGGATGCTGGGACTAGGGCAGTGCCGGGGGAGGGGCAGTGAGCAGTGGGGCAGACTTGCCACAAGGGCCTCTAACTGGAGGCCTTTAAATACCCCTCATTGTTCTTTCTGCCTCAGTGTGTTTAGGGAGGAGCACGTGGCTTGGCTACCTAGCAGAACTCATGTTCGGAATTGTGAACATATTAAAAAAGTCAAGCTAGATTTGAAAACAGCCAGCTCTAAGCTCTTTAGATTTGTGAGATGAAAAAACAACTCCCAAAAGACCCTTTTACAAAATATTCTTTTTTTCCCCCACTTTTTATTTGGAAACAAACCCAAATTTAAAGTTGCAAGAAATGTACGATGAATCCCAATCTGCCCTTCACCTAGACTCAGTATTTACCTATTTTGTCATATTTTCTTTTGTCTCCACATACATTATTATCATCACTCTTCTTGTTGCTACTGAAACACTTATGTGTACCTTGCAGACATCATGACCTTTTACCCCCAAATCCCCAGCCTGGATCTTTTATGAACAAGCATACTCCCTCGCCAAAAATGTTATATTTTGAGGTAGAATAGGAGAGGGGGGGGGTCTATTGAAGCCTTTATAACTGAAGTCTGGGCCAGTCCAGAGTGCCGAGTGGCGGGCCCCACCACCGGTCTGGAGGGCTTTATTGTTGCCATAAAACATATTTTTTCCATGTTCTCTTTAGACACATGAAATGAAGTCTGCATTCCCAAGATCTGGCTTGTGGCTTTAAAATAAAAAATATTTTTACAGTATTCTTTTTGGAGGGATGAAAGCATGCATTTTATTAACATTTCTCAAACTCTTTTTTAGGTTTTAGGCTGACAGCATCCAGCCTTCGACTGCTGCAATCGAAATAGTGTACATGCCTTTTGAGAACTTATACCTTTCAGTTAACCAAATGGGAAAATCTTCCTTTCTTCCGTGAATCATCAGCTCTCTGATGGAGAACTTTAACATTCCCGTGTCTGATCAGCAGAGTAGGGTGACAGGGAGATAATATGGCTTATCCTACCTAACGCGTCAATGAGTTTGGCAAGCAGTTTTCTGGGGGTTTTGCTCATGGGTGGTTTGGGTCTCATTCATGATGTTCTATAGAGACCTGGCCCAGCGTAGCGGCCGGCCGAGGGATGCCCGGGAAGGGGTATAAATAGCGTCCTGCCCACTCTGGCCACCCCAAGATGCGCCCACGCCCCGTCACCCTCCCCAGCTGTGTCACAGCGCTCACAGAGCCCAGGGCACTCTAAGGGGCAGCCCAGTTTTCCCAGCTAAGAACCCAAAGGACTTGCTCAGAGCTGGAATTCGGCGAAGCAACTTGCTCCAACACGTCAAATCTGCCGCATCCCCAGCACCCCACCCTCCTGCCTCTGCGCTCGCCACCCACACCGGCAACCCCAACTTGAGGACTCCCCGCCCTCACCGCGCTGACAGTCTCAATCCTCACCCCTCGGATGCGAGGAAGTGTCTTTGCATCAGAACAAGCCTGGAGAGGCGAGGCCACCAGTGACTCCCAGCGGCCGCACAGGGCGCTGCGCCCCGCTCGCCCGGGCCTCTCCCCCCCACCCCTCCCCTCCCTTCCCCTGCCCTGCGTCCGCCCCGCCGCCCCCGCGCCGCCTCCTGCGCCTGGGCTGGAGGCGGATTCCTCTCTCCGGGTTTTCGAAGCGCCTTTCCGAAACCTCCTCCCCCAGCCCAGAGAGGGAGAGAGATCCCGGGCGCAATTGCTCCCCGGAGCGGCCGAGGGGCGCGCGGGGAGAGGCCTGCGCCGGGGTACTTTCAAACTGAGGCGCGCGCACACCCACCCACCCAGACACACACGCGCGCGGGTGCGCGCGCACACGCGCGCGCACACACACACACACACACACACGCCCATTTATATAGGCGGTGGCGGCGGCAGCGGCCGGGGCGGCGGCGGCGGCGAGCGCAGGAATGATGGAGCTGAGCCAGCCGACCCGGGTTGGAAGCAAGTGAGGAGAGCCAAGGCGCGCCCCGGGATTTCTGTGCCCCGCGCTTGTCATCCTCCTCAGGGAACGGTGCACGCGGAGGAGGAGCGGCTGGACTGATTTGCTAAGGGGAGGGCGGGGACGAGGAGGAGGCCAGGTGAGCGAGGAGCCCCCTGCGTATCCGGACTCCCCGAACGCGCCTTTGCCCGACTCCTAACCCCTCTCCACCCAGGTGGGCGCGCCCGTTTCCCCGCTCGCCCGGGGCGCTTTGAGGAGACCAGAAAGTCGCGGCCCGGCTGCGCGGGATGCCTTTCGCCAAGCGGATCGTGGAGCCGCAGTGGCTGTGCCGGCAGCGACGCCCGGCGCCTGACCCGGCGGAGGACGCGAACAGAGGCAGCGCTGAACCGCCGCCGCCGCCCCTGCAGCTGCCCGGCCGACGGGACGAGGCCGTGGCGCCGGCGCCGGAGGATCCTCCCCGCGCGCCCCGCGCGCTGCCCGCGCCAACCGACCAGGCGCTGCCGCCGCACGGAGAGGCGCCCGCGGCGGGCGAGGAGAGCGCGGCAGGGGTTTTGGAGGCGGCGTCAGCGGCCGGCGAGGCGTCCTCGGCGGCGGCCGCGGCCGTGTTGCTCATGCTGGACCTGTGCGCGGTCAGCAACGCGGCGCTGGCCCGCGTCCTCCGGCAGCTCTCGGACGTGGCCCGGCACGCGTGCAGCCTCTTCCAGGAGCTCGAGAGCGACATCCAGCTCACTCACCGTCGCGTCTGGGCGCTGCAGGGCAAGCTCGGTGGCGTGCAGCGCGTGCTCGGCACGCTGGACCCCAAGCAGGAGGCAGTGCGTGAGTACCCGCGCCGTCCTCCCGCCCGCCCGGCGCTCCGCGTCGGCGCCGCACCCTCGCGCCCTCCGCGGTCGCCGCAATCCCGGCGCCGCGCCTGCTGCAGCTTTGCACCTTACGCTTGCCTCCCCTGAGACCCACCCCAGGCCTCCCGGAGTTCGGGGCAGGGACGCAGACGCGGAGGGGAGAAAGTTAAAGCGGCAGTCTCGGGACTCGAAGGCAGCCGTGGGCTGAGAGGGAGCATTTATGGGGACACAGGAGACAGAGGTGCCTGTCATTCACCTCTGGGGCTCGGTTTCTCGGTCCCTCCCCGGCGGGGCGGGAGGTTGGTGCAACTTCTGTGGTTTCCAGTAGCCCATCCCGGAGCCCTGTAGTCCCCCCACCCCCACCCCAGTGCGTGCTTGGGCCGCTCGAGGAGCAGTGAGTGTCCTCTCAGGGCTTCTGCAACGCCGTGGCGTTTTTGTCCCTCTTACTGTGACCTCACGGGCTGCACCAAGCCCCGAACTTGTGCCTTGCGTTTGTGTGCGACGTAGCGCGGCGCCATTCGCCTCCCGGAGTGAACTCCGAAGAGCTCTGCTCCAGCCTCCTGGCCTGGGAGGGGCGTGGATGGAGGAGTGTCCCCGGCCCTGGGGAGATCGATGAGACCCCTGGGCATCTCTTCTGCCCTGAACAGAACAGGGTTCCTACTAAATGGCTGTCTGTCCGAGAATCTCGGAGGGGTTTCGCCCCCCTCCCTTTCCCCCAACGTGGAATGTCGCCCACATTCACCCGTGTGTACAAGACCCCTGGACACCTTTGCTGCCCGTTAACTTCACTCTTGCGACATCCCAGGGCTCCCAATAAATGTCATTCTGGCGCTCGGGAGAGTCCCCTGGCACACGGTTGGCTAAATCGGGAGGCGTTGGAGTCATTTAGGAACAACCGGACGGTGGGCGGGGGCCGTAAGCCAGCACGCCGGTCCTTTGGCGCCTAGTCCAGCGGCTGCGACGCTCGCAGCGAAGGTGATGTCAGCGGCTCTGACTTACATAAGAAGCTTCCCCGGTTGCTGCAGCAGCTGCGCCGGTGGCGGTGGCCTCGGAGCGCACGGGGCGGGGGCGCCCTCACGGCATCCTTCCCCGGGGACTTCCGGGCACCTCAGTCCCGCAACCCGCACAGCCTCCTGACCGACCCCCCCCCCCCGCCCCGTTCGCGCACTCCCCCCTCCCAAAAAAAACCCCTCTGAACCCCGCCCGGGGAATTCACTGCTTTTCTGCAATAACAATAATAATAAGCGTAATGAATAAATGATGTGCGCGATCGGTTTTCGCAGCTATGAAAGACCCGGAGTTGGGTTAATGACTGGTTGTTTAAAAGGGCAATTCTGGGGATGAGTTCTGGAAAGAATTAGGACTGCCGTAGGCCAAGTCGTATTTTACTTCTGGGACTTGAAATGAGCGCTTTAATCCTGCCTCCTTTTTACCTCAAACCACACAGCAGGGACCGGCCCTTCACTTTCAACAGCGCTGATATCTGGGGAGTGTGGTCGGGGTGAGTGGTGATTTCACTTCAAAAGAAGTGGAGGGAAGTTTTGCAGACTGTTGAGTGGTGCATACATTTCCCGTATGTGTGTGTGTGTGTGTGTGTGTGTGTGTGACCCACTGCACCTTAAATTAGATTTCTCACAAGTGAAACTCAGCGATGGAGCAGAATGAGTCCTCTTCTCTCCTTTTTCTTCAGAGGCAGGAGTGGGTAGTTATGTACCCAGAATTTAATATAATCCTTTTCACTGTTTGGAGTACAAACTAATGGCGAATGGAGAAAAGAGGGGATTTTTGGTGTGTGCATACGATTGATGAACATATACTCTATTTGTGCATATTTATACGTGAATAAATAAATGAAGACGGAGCTCATAGAATACAAGGGTTAGACTTAAAATCTATTATTTTTACGTTTTTCAAAAACGGTATCTCCATACTTCGTGCACAGACCTCTCCTCTTGTCCAGATACATTTAGGATGGCATTGTTCCTGTTTGATGTCATAAAAGGCATTACCTTCGGGAGGAAAAGCACAGTATTATGTATCTTAATTTGGGCTTCCCAGTGTGCAGAGACGGAGGCAAGGATTTCTGTGCAAGGAGTTTATTTGAGAGGGGATCCCAGGAAGCACAGGGAGGGAGTGGGGAAGTGGGCAACTGGGGTTCAATCCAGCACACACCTCAGAAGTGTCCCACTGAGGAGTGAGGAAGCTGCAGTATTTCTCCAGCAACTTCCATCGCTCACTGATGGAGAGCACCTGGAGTATGAACTCCCTGGCTCCTGGGGCCTGCCCCCGGGGTGAGCTCAGCAGGCTCCCGGGCCAGGTAGAAAGATGCTAAAAGCCTATGGTGTGTACCGGAATGTCTGCAGGGGTTGCCTGGGGAGGGGAGAGGGGCTGTGTGTGGGTGGAGTACCCGTGGCATCTGCTACCTCATGCATCTCCCTTTAGCATTGCTCAAGGCCTCGGGGAGTTTCAAAGGGAGAGGGAGCCTGGAAGTGACCGAAGTTCTCTTTTCTCTCCCTTTGAATGTGTCTGGGTGCCTCCATACCCCCTGTATAGCCTTCCCACCCGGGTCACCATTCTCCATGCTGCTTCATCCTTGGACAGCTGCTTCCTGTTGCCCTGAGACAGGCTGGAGTGGTTTTTGCAGGGGTGACATGATCTGACACATGCTTTAGCAAAGTCGCTCCGGAGGCAAGTCCGGAGCTGGTAGACCAGTTAGACAGTGTGAGTGGTGACCGTGGCTGGGACTAGGGTGACAGTGAACAGTGCTTGGATTCTGAATTCATTTTGGAAATAGAATTGACGGGACTTACCAGTTGGTTTGGGTACAGGGTATAAGAGCAAATAATGATACTAATTGTGGATGACACCCAGTGTTGTTGTTGTTTTTGGCTTAAACAGCTCACAGAAGGTCCATTTCCAGAAATGGGTAAGGTTCGTGGAAGAGTGGATCTTTTATCTTTGGGGGTGGGGATGGAATCAGTGCTTTTCTGTTTGTGCCATGTTAACTTGAGCTGCTTATGTCTTAGACAATTAGACGTGTGAGTTCAGAACTCAAGAGAGAGGTCCAGGCTGGAGATGTAGATGTGAGATGTAAGGGTAGAGACGATACGCGAAGCCCTGGAGCTCGGGACCGTGTAGAGAGTAAAGGAAAGGGGACCAAGACTTAGCCTCGGGCAGTCCAACTTCGGAATTTTAGTACAGGAGAAGAAAGACTGAGGAAGAGCAGTGAGCAAGCTAGAAGGGAAATCAGGAGGGCATGGTATGATGGAAGCCAGGAGAAGGTGTCTCAGGAACGGAGGAGGAATCGTTTTGGTCAAATGCTTCTGAGAGGAAGATGAGCGCTGAGGCAAGGCCATTGAGCTTGGTACGTTGTCAGCAATGAGCGGCCCTGCTAAGTGCTGTTTAAGTGGAGAGGTGGAGAGGAAGGCCACATAAGAGAGGATGAAGAGAGAACAGGTATGGTATGGTCTTTTTTATTTTTACTTTTTACATCTTTATTAGGGTATAATTGCTTTACAGTGGTGTGTTAGTTTCTGCTTTATAACAAAGTGAGTCAGTTATACATATGTTCCCCTATCTCTTCCCTCTTGCGTCTCCCTCCCTCCCACCCTCCCTCTCCCACCCCTCCAGGCGGTCACAAAGCACCGAGCTGATCTCCCCGTGCTATGCGGCTGCTTCCCACTAGCTATCTACCTTACATTTGGTAGTGTATATATGGCCACTGTAGCTACTCTGTGGGTAGCTAATAAAAATCTCATTGTGGTTTTAATTTGCATTTTGCTGATGGCTTGTGAGATTGAACACCTTTTCATATATATTTTTGACCGCTTGAATATTCTCTTTTGTGAATTCCCTGTTCGAGGCCTTTACTCACTTTCCAGTAAGGTTCTTTGTATGTTTTTTTCTTGTAGGAGTTCTTTATATATTGTGTATGTGAGTTATTTGTGAGCTATAGATATTACAATTACCGTCTCTCTGTTGTGTGCCTTTTCACTCTCTTAGTGTTACCTCTTGGTGAGCAGAAGTTCTTATTTTTATGTAGTCCAACTTATGGATCCTTTTCTTTATGGTTAGTGGTCTTCGTGCTCTGTTCTGTTTGTTCTTAAATTCTTCACTGACCCCACGGTCGTGAGGATATTCTTTTATGTTCTAGAATTTTTTTTTTCTTTTGCCTTTGTCATTTAGATCCATGATTCACGTGGAATTGATATTTGCAAATAGTATGAGGTAGGGATCAAGATGCATTTTTTCCACGTGGATGCACAGTTAATCCATTGCCATGTCCTGAAAAGACCATCGTTTTCCCATCTCACTGCAGTAACACGTTTGTCATCTAGCGAGTAGATTTATTTTATTTTTAGTTAACATTTATTCAGTTCTGCTCCATGTCGGGCCCTATGCTAAGATTTTATATGAATCGTCTTATTTAATCTTCACAGTGACTCTATGAGAGTTATTTTCGTACTTTACTGAGGACTAGCAACTTGCTCTGGGGAGCAACAGCTAGAAAGTGCTGGAGCCTAGAGTTAGGGTCCAGGTCTGAGTGCACAAACTGTATTCCCAGACATCAGTCTTTTCTCCCACGCGTTGCTGCACAAATCCAGGGGCATTACGGTATTAAAATCAAGGCCCTTCTCGATACGCTTCCGTCCACTTGACATGTCCCTCCCTGCCTCCCCCACATTCCACCCCAGTCCAGTCACACTGAACTACTGGCTGTACCCCAACTTGCCAGGCTTTCTCATTCTTCGGGCCAATGTGTATACTACTCTTTTCTTCTGGAACATTTTACTGGCTCATTTCTGCTCTTTCTTTGATAATCAGTGGACACGTCATCTTCTCTGTGAAGTGGAATCTGATTCCTTGCCTGCCACCTCCCGCCTCCGAGTTTTCTAGAACCCTGTGCTAACCTTTATCTTAGCTTTTCTCCTTCTGGACAGCAGACTGTGTTGGCGCCCTGCTAGATTCCTTCAGCCCTCACCTCTCATTCTGATGGCTGCTAACTGCCAACTCCTGTGACTCTGCCTAGGGCTTTTTTTCTTTTCTGACTGATGGACCGCGCTGGGCCTCGCACACAGGGAAAGCCAGAAGTGCAAGCGAATCATTGCCTCTGAAGTAGTACTCGATCAATGATGGACGGGACGTTGGTGGACCAGTGGCCTCACTTCCTTGCGCCTTGGAGGAGAGAGCTCTGAGGCACGTTCTACACCATCTCTCAGAGTTCCCAGAGGACTGAGCCGCAGTTGCCCACAGTGGCGACTTACTTGAAAACACACTGTGTATTCACTGCCTTCTTTTCTCCGTCTCACTTCTGAGTTACCTATGGGTGCTTCCTGGGGTCGCCTCCCGCAAAAACTTCTTGCACCTGAACTTGCATTTGTACTCATCAGGTCTGGGAGAACCCATGTCAAAACAACCTGTTTAATCTTTGAACTGTGAGGACAAAGACCTAGGGCTGGGAGTGTGGTAGAGGTGACGCTTCTCATTCTTTTTCCCTAAACTCCTTCCCCAGGGGTTATTAGATTCGTCACATGGCCAAGCCCTCCAGTCGCTCTGTGCTGGGTCTGGAAATAACTTACTACCCTTGAGTGGGCTCACAGTCTAACCTCTCATTGGCGTAGGAGGAGATCGTCAGTGCTTCAGAGGTGAGAAGAGGCTGGAAAGGAGCCCAGGTCCACGATGACCAAGACACACCCCCTCAGTTCCTCAGCGTTTCCTCGGCCAGCCTTTGAGAGGACTGCTTATCGTCCTGTAGAATGGGCAAGTGATGACGGCCCCGAGAGATCCACGCTCCCTGTGTGAGATGCGCCATTTCAGCCAGAGCAGACCCAGGAACTGCTAAGCCCAGAAGTAGACTAGGAAGTTACACAGGGGGTGAATCGATCATTTGGGGTCGGTATGGCAGTGCTAATTGTGGGTTCAGCCTGATTTGGAAGGATCATCCTTTTCCTCCCCGTTCTGTTCGTTCTACCACTCACAGAAACCCTTTGCAGTCTGCTTAATGTGTTTTTAGTGGGGGTTATTTTCGTAACTGTCGTTAGGTGTCTTTTCCTCCTGGCTCTACTCAGTGAGTTCTTTTGAGGCATTATGATATCCGAATAGCTCCATTGAAAGCTGCTTTTAAACGCATCACGGAGCTACTGAGAAAAACGCAATCTTTCAAGTGTTAATAATTCATGGGTGTCATTTCCTCATAACCAGTAACAGCAGCACATTTCTTTCTGGACTTTTCTTGTTGTACTGGATTGGGTATTTATTTATTTATTTATTTAGCCGTGCCGGGTCTTAGTTGCAGCGTGCGGACTCTTAGTTGCGGCGTGCAGGATCTAGTTCCCTGACCAGGGATCAAACCTGGGCCCCCTGCATGGGGAGCGTGGAGTCTTAACCACTTGGGCCACCAGGGGAGTCCCTGGATTGGGCTTTTAAATCAAAACTACCAAACTACTTTACCTAGGAAATCCTTGAGGTTCTGTTGGGCTGACATTGCTAAGATGGTAACAATGAAGATTCCTTTCTTCCCGTTTGTGGAGGCGTTTTCCACACAATGCCATCGGGAAAGTGTAAATGCCGCATAAGTGCTCAGAAACATCTTCAGTCTCAGGGCTTCTGGTCTACGGTGGGCATCACCTTTAAGTTCCAGTCACATATGACATCTTTCCTGTTGTCCCACGTTAGCGCAAACGTCTGGAAGATCCATTGACTTCATATAATGCTTTGAATTTTTCTTTTGTGGCCGCATCCGTGCCTTGCGGGATCTTAGTTCTCTGACCAGGGATCAAACCCTGGCCCCCTGTAGTGGAAGCGCAGAGTCCTAACCACTGGACTGCCAGGTAATTCCCAACGCTTTGAAATTTTAGAACAAAGGCAGTTTTAAATGCAGTTGGGATTTTGTTTTGATAGTTCAGTTGAATTTCTTTTTACTCTAGTAAAAATCGTGAACCAAAAGATTTTGTGGGACCCTCGGTTAAAAACAATCATGGGAAGAGTGTCTCAAGACCAAACTATCAATCACAAAAATTCCTGCAAGTTCTTTTTGCATCAAGAATTCCTCATGAATCACATCTTGATAGTTAAGCGAAAACAAAAGATAATGAGGTGAGAATGGTTTCTGAATGTAAGGCTCTCATTCTAAGGTCTAAATTTGTTGAAATAAGGTTTTGGAGAGCACTCTTAACCAGACTGTAAGCCCACAAAGGGCAGAGACCCTGTCTAGCTCATCTCTGTAAATGACTAAGACAGGCAGGGTCAAGTTTTGTTTCTGACGCTAATGTCTGTCCCTCAATCTATTAATGAACATGAGAAGGTTTGAGTGTACTGAAATAGGAATCTGAGGACCTGGGCATCCGTGTGCTGAAAAATTCCTTAATTATGAAACACCCAAGTCCTTCAAAGTGAAATTAACCAAGAACAAAATGAGGTTAACAAGTGTTGGACAGTCTTGGGATCTTAGAGTTGGGAAAGACCCTAGTGTCCCTCAAATCCAGCCTCCCACTCAGGGTGAGACTCTTTTTTAAAGATGTCCCAAGTGGAAGCCCATCTAGTTTCTGTGCCCTCTGAGACTCCTAGGCGTGGCCACCCACACCCCAACTTTATTGCTGTATAGCTCCCATTCTCAAATAATCCTTATCTACACTGAGACTAAATCTGTCTTTTGGCAATGCCTGCCTTTCAGTCCTAATCTGCTGTCTGGAGCCATATGGAATCTGCTTATAATCTCTTTTCCAGGACCTCTTTAAGTGTCTAGAGGTGACTGCTATTGTCCCTTCTAAGCGTTCTTCATCCCAGGTGAAACAACTTCACTTCCTTCAACCAGGAATCTTAATGCCACATTTCCTATCCCCTTCCAATCTGGTCGCCCCCTGCCACAGGAATGGACCCATTCCTTTCTCCATCTTCACGCCCCTCCTAGGACTAAGGGGGCCCTTGTTGCCTTAACCTTTTGCACGACACCACTGGTGCGTGATTGCTCTTATAGCCCAACAAACCCCTTTCCTTTATGGTGGCAGTTCCTTTACATGAGGCTTCCTCTGTTCCATTTGTGTAGTTGGTATTTTGAACTTAAATTTCACAGGACTCCCCCATTGTCTCTGTTAAATTGAATCTTGCTTGCTTTGCTCTTTCATTTCCAGTCAGTGGCGATGGTTTACAATCTTGATTCGGTGTGTCAGCTACTGCCCACAGCGTTTTGCTCTTTGCAGACATCCTCAACATGACGCTACCCCATCACCCACGTCCTTGATAAAATTATTGTTCCGATGTACTCAAGGCCGGAGCACACTGGCAGGCGGTGCTAACAACATCCCTCCAGGCTGACGTCTATTAATCACTGTTCCTTGGGTACCATTGTTGCAGCAGCCCCGAACGCTCCCCCTACCTTCCCATTCAAACCACATTTCTCCACCTTGCCCACAAGATCTATCATCATGAGTGATTGTCAGATGGTTTGCTGAAATCAAGATACCATATGTCTGGAGCATTTCTTTGATCTCCCAGTCTAATAACCCTACTCAAAAGGGAAATGAGGTTAGTCTGGCTCACACTGGACTCACAGCCATCAGAGGGGCTATTTAAATTTCCTTGTGTATAACGGATAAAGAGTTTATTTGGGGGAACCTGCTTTGGTGTTCGCCATCGAAGGACTGTAAAGCTGGACGGCAAGGGAACTCTCTGGGTCCTAGAGTCCATTCCTCTGGCTCCAAAGTGCCTGGTTTGTCCAAGGCAGAGAATCCAAGTGCCTGTCCCTGCCTTTCTTTGAGGATACGTGGTGAGAACTTTATGTCCTTGTGCTCTGTTCCTTCAAGAAAGGTTTGGAATTCACAACCTTCGGAGTTTGCTTGGGCTCAGTTTGAGCAAGGTTGTCAGGTATCTGGTTTATCTAGTTATCGAGAGGAAGCTAGTGCGTGGTTAAGAGTACGGATGCTGAAGTTAGACCACGCGCTTCAAATCCTGGGTCCCTGGTCTTCATCTATTATGGGGTGGAGATAAAAACAGTACCTGCTACATTAGTTTGTTGACAGGGCCAAAGGAGTCAGGTTGAGCGCTCAGGCACTTAGAGCTGCGCCTGGTACATGGTGAGCCCCTGGTAATTATTGGCTGTTATTTTATTGGTACTATAATTGGATCATGCAGAGTGGGAGGCCTGTGTTAATTTTTTCCAAGCAGGTGTAAACCTGTACCTGAATCTGTGAAATGCTGGGTCAGGGGGAAGGAGACAGCTGACCAAGCAGTTCTCTGTCCCTCTGTGTGGTCAGACGGCTATTAAGATCTCTGTGTTCTTTGTGGCCTCTTTTTTTTTTTGTTTGTTTTTGCGGTACGCGGGCCTCTCACTGTTGTGGCCTCTCCCGCCGCGGAGCGCAGGCTCCGGACGCGCAGGCCCAGCGGCCATGGCTCACGGGCCCAGCCGCTCCGCGGCATGTGGGATCTTCCCGGACCGGGGCACGAACCCGCGTCCCCTGCGTCGGCAGGCGGACTCTCAACCACTGCGCCACCAGGGAAGCCCTCCGTGGCCTCTTTTTGTTATGCAGAGAGGTATCAAAATAAAATGACCAATGATCTTAGCATCCAGGGTCATTCATTTATTGTATTCCAGGCACTCTTCTAGGCCCTTGAGTTTCACCAGTGAACAAAAAGTTCCAAACAGTTTACAGAGGAGAGAGAGAAACCATAAACAACAAACCTAGTGTTACTTGTAAGGAGTACAAAGCACGTTAGCAGGTGTTAAGTGTTATGGGCGAAAAGCAACTAGCGCAGGATGAGGGCGGTCCAGAGGACTGGAGTGAGGTTGCCGTTTTCAGTGGGGCGGTCAGGTGGGCCTCATTGAGGAAACGGCATTTGAGTGAAGATTGGGAAAAGGTGAGGGAGTTAATGAGGTAGTGCGCTGGAGGACGTGTTTCGGCAGAGGAAACCGGAGATCCTGCCAAGGCCCTGAGCTGAGAGCGTGCCTGGTGTGGTGGAGCGCTGGTAAGGAGGCCAGTGTGGTGGCTTTGGGGCATGCAGGGAGGAGAGTGGGAGGAGAGGAGGCCGGGGAGGGGGGCTGGACGACGGCCCGGCGGGGTAGAGTGTAGTAGGCCATCGTGAGTGAGGACTCTGCCCTTTGCTCTGAGTGAAGTGGGGACTCACTGGACGGTTTCAAGCCTAGCAGTAACATGATTGACTTCTTAGAGGTTAAAAGGATCACTTTGGCTACTCGGTCAAGGAGTGACTGTGGGAGAGGCAGGGGTAGAAGCAGACAGACCCAGTCCGAGGCTGTCCTGGTGAGAGACAGTGGTAGTTTGGTGGAAGTAATGAGAAGCGGTTGGATCCAGCTTAGAGCTGTTGGCATCTTTTGTTTCATGTTCGGGGCTGGGCACCTCGGCCCACACAGAAGGGCATAAAATTGAAAAGGAAAGGACCTCCCCACCCCTTACTCTGCCGGACTTGCTCCAAGGGAAGCCATGTTATAACGTTTCACGCTCCTGCTAGGAGGAGCGAAAGCAAATTCTCACACGTGTCTAATGCGTTTTGCAAAGCCAGTTCTTTATTTTTACTTTTTTTTTTACATCTTTATTGGAGTATAATTGCTTTACAATGGTGCGCTAGTTTCTGCTTTATAACAAAGTGAATCAGTTATACATATACATATGTTCCCATATCTCTTCCCTGCAAAGCCACTTCTAAACGTCGAGGCAGGCACTTCTCTGAGAGCCTTGTTGATTAATCTTATTTTGCTGTCTCAGGGCAATCGAAAAGGTGTCCTAACAATAGTCCTTTTACAACAGAAACTAACACAACATTGTAAAGCAATTATACTCCAATAAAGATGTTTTTAAAAAGTCCATGTATAATTTGCAGTGAAATGTACAGCTCTCAAGTGTGTAGTTTTGTGAGTTTTAACAACCGTATTCACCTGTGTAACCGACCCTCCTATTAAGATGGCGACTCTTCCGTCTCTTCAGAGAGAGAGTACTCTTTTGAGTACTAACTGTTAGAAAACAGTTTTTGAACTCTGGTGCCCTCACACCAGCCCCTGTCAGGCGTGTTGTATGAATGTGGGCGTGGAAGATAAGAATTCCACAGAAACTTCGGGACCATCCAGTAGGATCAGGCTAAGAACTAGCGATTCCATGTTTGAGATTTGCAAGGGAGCAAACTTCCAGTTATAACATAAAAGTCCTGGGGATGTAATGCACAGCATGGTGAGTATAGTCAATAATAACGTACATTTGAAAGTTGCTAAGAGGGTAGATCTTCAAAGTTCTCATCACAAGAAAAAAAAATTGTCACTGTAAGATAGTGGATGTTAAGTAGGCTTCTTGTAGCAGTCATTGCACACCTGAAACTAATACAATGTATGGCAGTTGTATCCCAATTAAAAAAAGACAAAGAAAAAAAACAGATTTCTAACACAAACTGGGACAGTGGAGTTTCCTCACTTTGGTCTGATGGCGCTGACTGTTTATAACATCTTGGTGCCGAGCTCTAGGGAGAGCACCGCTTGACACAAGGATAAGAATCTGGCCTCAGAGGCCCCAGGGGTAACTTAGAAGTAGGAGTTTTTCTAAGATAAAGCTAAAATAACATTTAAAAAGAGGCGGGAAGAGAAAGAACGTATTACTCTTAAGCAAACTTGTAAGTAGCAGGGAATGCTGATTTGTAACTGTTTTCAGCTGATGCTTGAAGCCTGGCTGGAGGATGAAGAAAGTTGTTTAAAATGTGATTTCTAATTATTATATCTAAGTGCATTTAGATTTGTGGAATAAGAAGCCCCACTCTGGAGTTCAGCTACTCTTGATTTTTACTACTAGACAACTGAGGGAGGAAAGAAGTAGGAGCTATGAGGAAGGATGACAGCCAGTGAGACAGTGTTCATTAGATTATAATATCAATATTTATGTTTCTCTCCAAAGTGCATCTGGACTCTGTTCCTCGAGCCTGGGTTTATATGTATATATTTTAACATCTTTATTGGAGTATAATTGCTTTACAGTGGTGTGTTAGTTTCTGCTTTGTAACAAAGTGAATCAGCTATACCTATACGTATGTCCCCATATCCCCTCCCTCTTGCGTCTCCCTCCCTCCCACCCTCCCACCCTCCCTATCCCACCCCTCTAGGTGGACACAAAGCACCGAGCTGATCTCCCTGTGCTATGCGGCTGCTTCCCACTATGGATTTATATTTTAATAATACGAGTAAAGCTGTATTTTCCATGTGAATTTCGCATCAAAGTTCTGCTGCCTCAGCCAGCCCCCTCCTCGCCCCTGAAGTGCTCCCATTTACAAGATGGTACATGTTTATTGAGACTTTGATTCTAGGGATGAACTTTGGGGGCGGGGAGAGTGCAGCATGAATAAATAGCACAGAAATCCTTTTCCATGTGAGAGTCATGGGGCTTTCTGCTTCATAAATAGGAGAGAAGGATGCTTCAAAGTTTGGGGCAGTGTTGGGGGAAAGTGGGCAAACCAAGAAGAGACACCGGGAAGGCTGTCGTGGAAGGCTTTCGGAGAGTTTCACTTGGGTTAAATGCCTTCAGTGTGAGAGAAGAGATTTTGGAGCCTTGCTCAGGTATCAGATGTCACTAGAGCTCATCTGGCAAAGTTTGAGCTTTCGCTAATTAAAACTAATCCAGTTGCACGAAGGAAAATATATTGCATAAGGTTGCTGCTTGTGTGGCTTTATTTTAACCCTTTCCCCGTAGCCTAGGACCGGGCGAATCTCAGGCTGGTGTTAGGGTGGGAGGTGATAGTGAGAAATGAGATTCACTTACACACTCATTTGAGTAAAGACAGTGAGAGGTGTAGCCTATTAAGAGTATTGGCTGGTCAAGGTCAATTTGGAAGCCCTTTTGGGTTTTCTTGATTGATTTGCCGATTCACAGTTTTTAACAGCTGTTGAGTGAGAAGGAAAATTTAAAACAAAACAAAACAAAACCCAAACCAAAGAGACACCCTCCTTTACTTCTCAGGTTGGACTTTCTTTCCAAGTTGCTCTGTATACTTTTCTGTGGCCTGTTCACCTTGGTTGGATCAAGCCCCCTTTAGGAAGCTTGGGTTCAAGGTTTGTACCCTGAGGGTCTGGGATTTTTTGTCAATGATCACAGGCTGTGTTCCTAATCGCAGTTGCCTTTCTAGTGAAAGGCCTTTGATTCTCTCAGTTCTGATACTTGCCAGCTATTGCAACCTTGGACAAATTTGTAGCCTTTTTGTCTTAGTTTCCTTATCTGTGAAATGGGGATAGTGTTAGGACTCACCACAGAGAATGGTTGTGAAGACTGAGCGAATCAATCCATAGACGGGTCCAGCCGTGTGTGACTATTTTTGTTGTTGTTTTATCATTATTATTATCAGGGGGCTTGGGTAAAGGAAACAGATGTGAAAATGGATAATACCCAGCCCCTGTCGCTCCTCAACCAGCATAAATATTCTGGCTGGCTGGATGCAGGGTGCAAATGAGAGCAGAAGAATCTCAGCCCGCTTTCTGGCTTGGCTAGCCTAACTCATGTCATGGGATACTGCAAGGACAATTTAGCGTCGGCTGCCATTACACCTTCATTGTTTTGGGGGACGTGGACTTGTGCCGATGGCGGGGGAGGCCCGGCTGAGGACGTGTACCATTGTGGAAGTGGTGCTGAGTGCAGACACCCGTGCCCTCACTTTCTGGGACTGTCTGTATCATGTCCGGTAATGACTTGCTTTGCCCTTTCCCCCCTGGGCAACACAGACTACATTTCCCAGCCTCCCTTGCATTTAGGTGGGACCATGTAACTGAGTTCTGTCCAATGGAATGTGAGAGGAATAATTGCTCTCCTCTGGGATGGGCGTATAAAAGCTCCTACCTGATCCTCTGCAGTTTATTTCCTCCCCGCTGTGCTGGTTGCATGCAGAGGACCCAGCAGAGGACTCCAAGGCCCTGAAGGATGGTAGAGCCACCAGACAGAAGGAGCCTGAGTCCCAGGATCATCACATAAAAGGCTGTCTGCCGCCACCTGATTGGCTTTCACATAAGGGAGAAGTAAACTTTCCTTGTGAGGTTTAGAGGATATTTGTTACAGCAGTTAGCTGACCCTGACTAACGTAGAGATACAGCACAGGGAGAAAAAACGACTGGTTTTCCTGAAAATGAACAGGTGACGAAAGTACTCCAGAGTACTTTCACGGAATAAAAGGGGCTCTAAATATAGAGTCTTTTCCCCTGAGACACATAAAGAGTTTCTGTGTGTGCCCAGAGCAGTGTAACAGCTTTCCTCAAGTAAGCAAATGGAAATGAAGACTTGTTAACAGAGTTCTGGTTTCTAGAGAAATGTTGCTACCTGTAACCAACAGAATTCATTCCTATTCATTCTCTTTCTCTCCCACCATATAAAAACGACATACGCATATTTAATTATAACACAAAGCAATGTGCACAAGTTATAAATGTACAGCTCAATGAATCTTTACGCATTGAACGTACCTCTTTAACCAGCACCTGGAATAAGAAACAGCATTCACAGCCCTCTGGAAATCCTGCCAGTTCCTTTCCAAGCATGCCCCCCGCTCCCCACCTAGTTGGCCATTATCCTGACTTCTAACAGTCTGTTTTGGTCTGTTGTGTCGTCATCCAGTATGTGCTTTTTTATATATGGATTTTTTTGTCTGCTCAAAATTATATCTGTGTGACCCATCTATGTTGTATGTAAGTGTCGTTCGTTTATTTTCGTTGCTGTATAGTATTCCTTTGTATGACTGTACCGTGATTTATTTGTCCATTCTGTTGTTGATGGGCATTTGGATAGTTTCCTGTTTGGGTTATTCTGAATAATGCTGCGACGAACATTCTAGTTCCTATCTTCTGGTGAACGTACCTACGCTTTTCTTTTGAGTGAAAACTCCCTGCCTTGTAGTTTTACAAAACTCTCTTCCTCAGTAAGGTGTTTCAAGGCTCTGACAGCGACTGTTCTTATTCCTCGCCGTCTCTTGGCTTCTAGGCTAAGCAAAAGTTTCGTTCTGCTTTTCTGGAATGGAAAGATGATGACTGATCTGTAATGGCAAAGTTTGGGCGTCTAAAATGAAGGAAATGTGATTTACTTCAAAGGACCTTGTTTCCGCCTCTTTTTATATTAAAGCATAGCCATGGAGCCTTTTGATTCTCAGACGAGGGCTGTTCACAGAGCTGTGTTTCAGATCGCTTGGAAACCCCTTGTAATCGGAGTTTGCCATTGGAATCTTTACTGGCGCCGCTTCAGCTCTTCCTCTGTGAGAAGGAGAATCCTTTTGGATTTTCAGATCGCTTCCTTCCCTTGGGGAGGGAATGGAGGACAAATCGAGTGATGAGTCCTCTAATCCCTTGGAGGGATTAGCTTTAGAGCTGTCGGGAGTTGCCTCCTCTATTTGCCCCTACTGTCAAGATTTTATGCAAAATCTAGGCAAAGCAGAACATTTCCTCAGGAGGGCAAGAGGCAACGAAGAGTGGAAAGCCTTTCTGTCCCCCTGAGAGGGTTTCTTCTCGTGGCTCTGCTTTCAGGGCCTTGGATATCTGATCCACAAAGTAGCAACCCGGACTAGACGGAACTTTGTGGATTCTGGGGGTTGAAAAGGCGTCAAGCAGGTTCTAAAAAGCCACCCACCGGACTTTCCTTCAAACCTCCGACACAGGCTCAGCTTCCCAGACGCCACTGCTGAGGCTAGAAGTCCTGGACTCAGTGAGTAGTGTAACCCCCGTAACCCCACCCCAGCCCCCCAGGCTTCCTCACTCTTTGGTTTGAAATGACCAAGACTGGAGAATTGAGGCCCGACTGTTTGAGTCTGAGCCTTTTCCTTCAAGCCTCCTGGAAATATCCGAAACATCTTGGGGGCTCCAGCAGCCGTACGGCCGCCTGGTGTTTCGATGGAACGTTTGGTTCCTTTGGGTGTGAAAGTGTGTGAAGCCTTTACAGTTTAGTCTGACAAATGGCTGTGAAAAGGCCCCGGGGACCCCTGCTGCCGAGTGACACACAGCTGAGCCTTTGAAAGGGGGGGCGGTTTATGATAAATTTGAACATGGTTTTCAGCTTCACTGTACTTTGCGATATTCCTTCTCCCAGCTAGAGGATAAGTGAGCTGATTCTTTCCATGGGGGAACTGCTTTGGACCGTTAACCCAGATTTTCTTCAAATGCAGAGAAGACTGTAACTGACTTTTGGCTTTTAAAAGCTGGAGGCCTGATGAGACGGCTCTGTGAGGTCAGAAGTTGCAGCTGGGGCCAGGGTATGCTCTTCTCTACAAACCAGGTGTGAAATGCGAAAGAGATTTATGCAGAATAAGGGGCCTTTAAAAACCCAGATTTACTCTGAGGACCTGGGTAGCTCTTGCTTAAATCCACTGCTTGGCTCGAGTTGCCCTTCTCTTCTGGGGGGGCCCCAGCCGAAACCAGGGCCTACAATTACTTCTTCACCCCTGAAATTTTTTTTGTGTGGCCAGCCCTGCCCCTAGTTTTTAGAAAATGGCTGAAGTTTTGCATGAGCTGACTGTCATCAAGGAGATTCTTCTGGACCTGTTGAGGCGGACATCAGGCAAATTCGCGGGCACACTCACGTTTCCTTTACATTTGTTGTGTGACTGCTTTCTGCTAGTACATGTTATTCATGTTATTTCACAAGCCCCTCAGAATGCTGTGATGGAAATGTGATTTTTTTTTGTAGATGAGGAAACGGAGGCTCTCCTGGTGGCTCTAAGAGCACACTGCTTAAAAGGGCCTCAGCCAGGATCCAGACATGGCTCTCTGTCTTCAGCTTTGGTCCTCTGTTTACCCTGCCCAGCTCCTTATCGCCACTGAGATAGCCTTCCGCCTCCAGTTTATGATGGGGAAGCAGAGGCATAAAAAAAAAAAAAAAAGACATACGGACGATGTCCAGGTGGGACCTTGGATGCTCAGAAGGGCTGGGATTGGGACGTCTGGACAGAAAGGTTCACGAATCAAGGAGTACCAGCCATGCATCTGATGGCAGGCATATGGCTTTGTTGGATGTTAGCACGTGTGATGGGGCCAGGCAGTGGCTACGTGTCTGGCTGTAACTGGTTGTTTGATGGTAACTTAGTAGATTGGGTAAAATAAGGCATTGGCTGTAGCAGGAGTCATCTTCTATATCAAGGCCTTTACTCCCTGGACCCAAAAGATTGCCCTCCTGGATACACGGGATTCTTTCCTAGCTCGGTGGTTGCCTATTTGTATTCTATAGTGTTGCTTGAAGGTGGGTGTAAATTAACTGTGAGTGACCTCAATTCAGATAACTAATCAAGCCAAAATAAAATAAGTTGCCATTTTTCTCATTTATTCAAGTAGGCCAAAATGAAATACTGATAATGGTCAGGTTTGGGGTGGGAATGAGGATGGGGTGGGTATAAGGGTACTTTCAGACGCTGCTGATGGAAGTGTGAATTGGTATCATTTCCAGACACTGCTGACAGAAGTGTGGAATTGGTGTAAATTTTCTAGTAAGCAGTGGGCCTTTACGAAATTAATATACAAAAACACCGTATGCAAGAGACGTCACTGAGAAAATAAGTATCTAAGTAAAAGAATGTATAGATGCCTCAGTGTTGCTTATAATTAAGAATTATTGGAAATACATTAAATGATTAGCAATAGAAAATTGATCAAACAAACAACATTACTATACATTAGTACAGCAAACAACATGACTACATGCTGGAATGGTGAAATAGTCTACTGCCATTAAAATGATACAAATAGATATTGATTAACTCAAAATTGTGTTTATGTTATATTCCAAAGTTAAAAACTTACTACTAATTAGTATGCAGATTATTGCATGTTCATTAAGAAGATGTAAGAATATAGGGAAAAAACGTCTGGAAGGATATATACCAAATCAGTACTTTTTTTTTTTCTCACTGTTGTGGCCTCTCCCATTGCGGGGCAGAGGCTCCGGACGCGCAGGCTCAGCAGCCAGGGCTCACGGGCCCAGCTGCTCCGTGGCATGTGGGATCTTCCCGGACCGGGACACGAACCCAGGTCCCCTGCATTGGCAGGCGGACTCTCAGCCGCTGCGCCACCAGGGAAGCCCCCAAATCAGTACTTTTAAAACATGTTTTGACCATGATCCACAGTGAGAAATATGTTTTACATTTGTGATCCAGTAGATGCCTGTAGCTGAGACAATAGTTTTAGCAACAATACTACTTTTCTCTATGTAATGCGTTCTGATATATTTATTTTTTTCTTTCTTTACTATATTATTCTATCTTTCCCTCCTGTATTTTACTTTATTCCAATTCTATTCCTCTTATCCTTTTCTCTGTTTCATTTTTTAAGATGCTGGTCATGACCCACTAAGTTGATTTCATGATTTCCTAATGGGCCACAAGCCATAGTTTGAAAAACACTGCTCTGGAATGTTAACAGTGGTGATCTCTGGCAGGTGGGATTATACTAGATAACTTTTTTTTTCTTTTTGAGAAGGGAGGTCCTTTTTGCTTTTCCATGTTACTTATGTAATACAAAGGCTAATGAAAATTTTAAATTGACAACGATTCCATTGAAAAACAAATTGATACCCTGCAACTTTTAAGGAATGTATTGATTGTATAAAATAAGATGCCTACTCTACACCATAATTATTGGGCATGCAGAGTATTCTGGGGACCTTAAAGAACTTTACGGCAGGACAAATATATCCACTGAGGCACAGAGTTTAAATAATAGAATAACAAGACAGTGAAACGTGGCCTTATCTCTTCAAACTCAAAAGGTCACCAGGCATCCCTGCTTACTGTTTTACCCCAGTGATGTTGCATCAGTTCTCTGGGATTTATTTCTATTTCTGTTCCAGATTGCACTTTGTTATGCTCATTCCCCACCTTAAAAGAAATAGATATTAAATTCATCAGACTACTTTCTGGCCAGATTATCTTGGCTTACAGCACTGTCAAACTTAGCATCCTTTAAAGCTAAAGATGATTTTAAATAGTCATTAAGAACTTAGAGCAGGAAGCAGAAGCTTTAAAGGAGGACAGGAAGAATCCCTGGCCTGAGTCAATGCACTTCCCTGTGGGCTTCCTGCTCTCGACACACAGCTGGAAATCTGTAGACCCACCTGCATCATGGCCGCTCAACCAAAGTGGGTAGCATACGAAGTGAGCTTTCGCTGGGAAGACAGTGGACAAGTGGGGCAGAGATTTCTGCAGAAGGTTCTGTTTATGTAGGGCACAAGTAAGTCTTTGGGCATGTGTGCGAACTGCCAAGTCGGGGAGGGTGATCCATACGGTTGGGGCTGGGGAGAGGCTGGCTGACATTTGCAGAGTTGGGGGCCTGAGAGATGCTTCCTGACCTTGAAAGGAATTGATAGGAAATCTGAGAAAATAACTGGGGTTGCTTTCCAAGAGGTACTAATTTAGTTACCGTTGTTTCAGACTGTGCCAAGAGCAGTCTGACAATGCTAAAAAGGTTATTGGGAAAAAAAAAAAAAAAAAAAAAGGTTATTGGGAGCCTGGACTTCCACTGAGGGAGAAGGCTAACATTCATTCTGTCTCTGAAAGATTGTGAATAACGTGTCAAAGTTATTCATGTACTCATTTATTATCCGATGAATTATCGAATCATGTAGTCATTTGTCTATTCATTCATTCTTCCATCCATCCATCCATCCATATATCCACCCACCTACTGATCCATTTATCTAAGCATCCAGTTACATGGCCAGATGCTTTGTACTGTGGGGCAAGCAGCAAGCATGGGGGTAGGGAAGGAACTCCAAAAGGGGGAAGAGCAGTCTGTGTAGTTGAGTTGCTCACAGTCTGGCAGAGCAGACAGACAAGTAAACAACTAATTCCCACATAGTGTGGGCAATGCTACCAGAGGGGCCAGCCTGGCTTGATTCATGCAAAATTAAGTCTCCCCTTCTGGCCTGGACTCACGGAATGTTAGCCCGAGAGAAGCCTTAGGAAAACTGAATGGCACAATGCTTTCCAGACTTTATCCACAGAGTTCTGGGGTGCCACTTCAGGGAGTGGAGGTGGGAGAAAGAGGGGGGAGTTAGAGGGAAGCTGAAAAGATGGGGTTTAGCTTCTTTGAGAACCAGGGCAGGTCCTTTTTTTATCTGTTTCATATATTGAGGTTCCTTGGAGAGTATCACTTGAGGAAGGGCCTTGTCTGCTTAACGATGTTTGCAAAACACTGGGCCAGTCCACCATCTTTCCTTGTGTCTCTGGTTTAGAAACTGAGGCCCAAAAGGGTGGAGTGACTAATCCAAGGTTAAAGAATTGGTTAGTTAACAATCCAGGAATAGACCTGGGCTTCTAATTTATGTGGGCATAAATACATTACTTCAGTTAGCTTCTGCTTTGTAACAGATAACCCCCGAACTTAGTAGCTTAAAACAACCACTACTTAGGCCATAATTCTGTGAGTTGGCAATTTGGGCTAGACTCAGCTGGGATCGTTCTTCTGGTCTCAGCTGAGCTCACTCATGTCTGTGATGAGCTGCTGATCCACTGGCAAGTCACGGTCGAACAGGCCAGTCTAAGATGGCCTTCCGTCCAAGGGATGGCTGGGAATTGGCTGGGGTAAGCAGGTAACTGAGTCCGGAATCTCTCATGATCAGGATTCCAGCAGGGAAATATCCATAACCTCTTGAGGCCTAGGCTTAGGGCTGGTCAAAGCAAACCACAGGACCAACTCAGACTCAGGAGGTGGAGAAAGAGGCTCTACTTCTTCACTGGAGAATTGTTAAGAGTTGTGGTTACAGGAAGGAAAGAATCATTGCCCTTTTTGCTATCTACCACAAGAATACTGAGTTATTACCGTGTCTTCTCTTCTTAATTTGGGCATTGGAAAAATGTGTGTTTGAAAATACTATCTAGGGCTTCCCTGGTGGCGCAGTCGTTGAGAGTCCGCCTGCCGATGCAGGGGACGCGGGTTCGCGCCCTGGTCCGGGAAGATCCCACATGCCGCTCACGGGAGCGGCTGGGCCCGTGAGCCATGGCCGCTGAGCCTGCGCTTCCGGAGCCTGTGCTCCGCAACGGGAGAGGCCACAACAGTGAGAGGCCCGCGTACCGCAAAAAAAAAAAAAAAAAAAAGAAAATACTATGTAGTTCCAAAGCCATCTTTATAAGAAGACCATAGTCATGACTCTTTCTATATGCTGTGAGGCCTCTTGCTTACTTGAGTGTTTGAGACAGGTGGTATTTACTGCTTGTAGTAAGGGACGTTGTACCCTAAGAACATCCCTACCTTAATCCCAGTCACAGTCTTTGCATCAACAGCCCTTTCCATGGAAAGGACCCTTCAGCTCTTGGTTACTGTGATTCTCATCATTTCCATAAATATTTACTGAGTGACTCCTATGTAGCAGACACATGACTAGATATTGAGGATATAAATGTGTCTAAGGTGGGCCCCTAACCTCAGGTAACTCACAGTCTGGAAGGGAAGGAGGAAGGGTAAATACATTATTGTAGTGAAATATGATGGGGAAGAGGGCTGGAAGTTGAATTTCTTTTTAGTGGTCATTATTACCTTTGTAATTAGAAGGTGCAGCCACACGGTCAACTAAGTAGATGCAGAAAAAAATTCAAGAAAATTCAGCACCCTTTCTTGACAAAAACATTTAACAAACTAGGAACAGAAGGAAACTTCCTCAACCTGATAAAGTACATCTATGAAAACTGACAGCAGGCATCATACTTTGTAGTGCAGAATTGAATGATTTTCCTCCTAAGATGAGACACAGGGCAACACTGTCCATTCTTGCCATTTCTATTTAACATTATACTGGAGATTCTAGCCAGAGCAATTAGGAAAGAAAAAAAAGGCATTCAGATTGGAAAGGTAGAAGTAAAAGTATCTCTATTTACAGATGACATGATCTTGTATAAAGAAATTCCTAAGGAATCCGTACGCACACACACACACACACACACACACACACACACACACACACACACACAACCATTACAACCAATAAATGAATTTAGCAAGCTTTGAGGATACGAGATCAATATACAAAAATCAGTTGTATTCTATACATTAGCAAGGACCAATTAGACAAGGACAAGAAATGAAGAGAACAACTCCTTTTACATAGCATCAAAAAGAATAAGATACTTAGGAATAAGTTTTACAAAAGTGCAAGACTTGTACACGAAAAAGTATGAAACATCATTAAAGAAAATTAAGGAAGACCTAAATAAATGAAAAGACATTCCATGTTAATGGATCAGAAGACTTAATACTATTAAGATGGCAGTATTCCCCGACTGATATAGCGATTGCTTTCAATCCATATTAAAATCCCAGCTGATTTTTGTTTTGCAGAAATTGATAAGTTGATTCTAAAATTCATATGGAAATGCAAGGTACCCAACATAGCCAAAACAATGTTGAAAAAGAACAAAGTTGGAGGACTCACACTTCCCAGTTCCCAAATTTATAACAAAACAACAGTAATCAAGACAGTGTGGTAGTGGTGTAAGGGTAGACCTATAGATGAATGGAATAGAATCAAGAGTCCAGAAATAAATCCTTACATTTATGGTCATAAGATTTTTGACAAGGGTATTAAGATAATTCAATGTGGGAAATGATCATCTTTATAACAGATGGCTCTGGGACAACTGAATATCCATAGGCAAAATAAGTTGAACCCCTCCCTCCCCCACATTATTACAACGGAAATTAACTCAGAATGGATCACAGACTTAAATTTAAGAGTTAAAACTGTGAAACTCTTAGAAGAAAACATAGGAGTAAATCTTCATGACCTTGGATTAGGCAGTGATTTCTTAGATATGACACTAGTAGAAGTGACGAAAGAAAAAAATTAGATAAATAGCACTTCATCAAAATTAAAAACTTTTGGCCCTCAAGGGATACCATCAAAAACTGAAGAGTCATCCCACAGAATGGGAGAAAATATTTGCAAATCACGTATCTGAGAAGAGACTTTGTATTAGTTTCCTAGGGCTGCTGTAACTACCTGCCACAAACTAGGTGGATTAAGACAACGGAAATTTATTCTTTCACAGTTTATGAAGCTAGAAGTCCAAAATCATGGTGTCAGCAGGGCTATACTCACTCTGAAGGCTCTAAGGATGAATCCTTGTTTGCCTCTGTCCTGGCTTCCGGTGGTTGTCAGCAATACTTGGTGTTCCCTGGTTTGCAGACACATTCCGTTCTGTCTCCCTCTTCACGTGGCGCTCTCCTCTCTGTGTGTCTCAGTGTCTTAATATGCCCTTCTTATAAGAATACCAGTCATTGGAGTTAGGGCTAACCTTAATCCAGTATGACCTCATCTTTACTTGATTCCATCTGCAAGGAATCGGTACCAGGGGTTAGGACTTCAACATATTTGCGGGGGGCAGGGGCAGCACAATTCAGCCCACAACAGACTTGTATCTAGAATTATAAAACAATCTTAAAACTCAACAGAAAAAGACAATTTAATTTTTAAAAGGGGTAGAGGATTTGAATAGACATTTCTCCAAAGAAGACATAAAAGTCGTCATAAGCACACGGAAGGATGCTTGATACCGATCAAAACCACGAGATATCATTTCATACCCATTAGGATGGCTAATATAAAAAAGACAGTAATGTGTTGATGAGGATGTGGAAAATTGGAACCCTTACACATTGCTGGTGGGAAGGTTCAATAGTGCAGTAGCTTTGGAGAACAGTTTTGGCAGCTCCTGAAGATGTTAGACATAATTACCTTATGACCCAGCAGTGCTCCTCCTACGTGTGTACATACCCAAGAGAACTGAAAACATATGTTCAAACAAAAACATGTATATGAATGATCACTGCAGTATTATTTGTAGTAGTCAAAAGGTCAGAATAGCCCAAATGTTCATCAACTGATAAATGGATAAAGAAAATGTGGTATATCCATGCAACGCATTATTGTTTGGCAATAAAGGTGGTAAAAGATAATACAAATGATTGACACATGCTACAACATGGATAAACCATGGATAAACCTTGAACACGGTTATGTTAAGTGAAAGAAGCCAGTCATACAAGAATACACACTGTATGGTCCCG
The DNA here is from genome assembly GCF_008692025.1 of Phocoena sinus. Classification (NCBI taxonomy): domain Eukaryota; kingdom Metazoa; phylum Chordata; class Mammalia; order Artiodactyla; family Phocoenidae; genus Phocoena; species Phocoena sinus. Next base: position 14,407,740 of record NC_045784.1, read on the forward strand.
ATGATATGAAACGTCCAGAACAGGCAAATTCATTGAGACATAAAGCAGGTCAGTGGTTGCCTAGTGCTGGGGGATGGAGAGAAAAGAAAGTGACTGCTCATGAGTTCAGGGTTTCTCTTAGGGGTGGTGAAAATGTTCTAAAATTAGACAGTGGTGGTGCTTTCGGAACTCTGTGAATATGCTCAAAACCACTGAATTGTACATTTTAAAGGGTGAACTTTGTTGTGTGTAAATTGTATCTCAATAAAGCTGTTAAAATCACTGACATAGAAAACGACCTAGCAGCATCGTATGCTATCACTTATATGTGGAATCTTTAAAAAAAAAATGGTACAAATGAACTTGTATACAAAATGGAAACAAACTCACAGACATAGAAAACAAACTTACGGTTACCAAAGGGGATGGTGGTGGGGGGGAGGATAAACTAGGAGTTTGGAGTTAGCAGATACAAACTGCTATATATAAAATAAACAAATAGGTCCTACTGTAGAGCACAGGGAACTATATTCAACATCCTATAGTAAATGATAATGGAAAAGAATAAGAAAAAGAGACATACATATATATTATATAGTGGATAACTGACTCACTTTGCTGGGCACCTGAAACTAACAACATTGTAAACCAACTATACCTCAATTTAAAAAAAAAAAAGGTGCAGTTCTTTGTGAGGGGAAGCGGATGTTAGGAAACTTGAGGAAAGTGGTAACAATTTGGAATCCTCACTCAAAAGAATGGGGGAAAGAGCTGTGTGAGTTATGCTAGGTCAGCTACAGCAACCAGCCGCCCCCAACTTTCAGTGGCAGAGCACAGGAAAGTTTCTTTCATCCAGTTGTCTGATCCTAGCCAGGTCACCATCCTTGGTGGGTATTCTTCTCCAAGTGGTGCCTCAGGGACCTAGGTTCTTTCCATCTTTTGTCTCTGCCCTCGTTGAGAACTTGGGCGCCCTCTTCTTTCAGCTGCTGGCTGGGGAAGGGAGAGTGGAGGGTTGAGAGTTTTGTGATCTAGGCCTGGCTGAGGAGCTGGAAGTTCTCTTCCACTCACAGTGCACTGGCCGGAACTGGGTCTCATGACTACACCTCCCTGCGGGGGAGATTGGCGCATACCATCTGCTCGTGTGTCGGAGAAGAAAAAGGAAACAGGTGTGCTGACCAGCTAGCCAGCCTCTGTCACAAGGGCTGACCAAGGGCAAGGAGAAATGTGGCAGGCTCAGAGCCCAGCTGGAGGTGGCATGGGTTTGTGGTCACCAGTGAGAGTAGGCCTGCCTCGTCCCCCCCACCCCCCACCCCACCGCTCTTCTTGGTGGTACAGTCCCAGGTCGAAAGTACTGCTACGGGGCACATTCCTGCTGGTGCTTGTAGCCCGGCTTCCATTAGTAACGCCTGGGGAAGGATGTAAAGACCGGGGCAACCTGGAGCATTTTAGCATCTCACCAGTGGAGTGACAAAGCCACATTGTCGGTCAGAGGGGAGCAAGAGATGAATGTGGGAAATAAACCGCTGTTTCTTTGCACTTGGACATGGGATGAATAAAAATACGAATCTGTCCCCTTTTAAGATTGTGCTTTAAATAGAAATCTGCCCCAGGCCCTTCGTGATCTTTTTCTTCTTGGCTTGCTCGGAGTGTCCTTCACTCCCAGCCACATCTGCTCCTTTGTGGCCGAGGGACTTGAGCTCTACTTGGGAACCAGGTCGCTTGAGTGGATCCCTCCGATGGAAGCTCCCTCCTCCCAGTACCTTATGTTTTCAGGGCTGCCATGACAGGCCGGCTATTTTAGTGACATTTCTGTAGTGATTGTCCCTGCCCTTCTAGATGAGTGCTGCCTGTCTTTCTGACAGCCTGTTTGTTTGTGTCTAGCTGCTAAGGCCATAGTGAAAGTCACCTTTACTGGCCTGTCCTTGTTTTCAGTGGCACTTGTCTCTTGGTGTAATGCTGGATGTTTAACGAGCTTTGTTTATGGAGAGTGTAAGATGGGATAGGACTGCCTCTTCTTTTGTGGCATCAGCCCCCGTGGGCTTTGCTGAAAGGCATGCTGGGACCTTGAGGACAGGCTGGCAGGAAGAGGGGAAGGGGGAGCACCAGGGCCAGGGAGAGTGATTCTGCTGAGATTGGGCCCTTAGAGAAGACGGCCAACTGTCCAAATCACAATGGCCGAGGTTTGGGGTCATGGTGGGTGGGGTCTGGGCTGACGTCAGTGCCCAAGGGTCTGGTGCATGGAAGAGGTTTCCGGTTGGTCACTGTGTTTGCCTGTCTTGTCCTCCCCTAATCCGTTGTCTATACTCCTGCAGAGTGCAAGGCACAAATCCAGTCACATCACTCCCCGGTTCACATTCTTCCATGGCTTCTTATGGCTCTTCCTGGTAGCATCTAAATGAATTGGTTTTCGAGATCATATGAGTCTGGTCCCAGCCTCTCTGCAGCCTCATCTCTCCATCTGTCTCCCTAGACTCATCGCTTTGGTCCCAGTTCTAAGATTGCTCGGGATCCTCTTATATGGAGAGCTCTCTAGCTCCTCCAGCTTCACCTGGCCCTGGCCTTTGTGCCCCTTTCTCCTAGTTGCCTTGTTGACTAACTCCTTCACTGAGCCAGCAGCCACTGCCCTGTGTCTCCCTCTCCACGCCAGGTATCTCGCTCTGTTGTAATTTCCTGTTTGTTTTTGCACACCTCCACGAAACCGAAAACTTTGTAGGCTCAGGGACCATGTCTCGTTCCCCATCATACTCCCAGGTGTTTTAGACAGGGTGGACTAATTTCTGTAACACAGACCCCCAGACATCTAAGTGACTAATTTCTTGCCCACATGACAATTCATTGTGGGTGTTCAGTAGATGGCCTTCCACACAGTTCCTCAGAAATCTAGGCCCCTTTCTTGTTGTAGCTCTCTCATCCCCTAGGGCTGTTCTCTTTTTCCAAGTCTGCCTCCGACAGGCAAATGGGAGAAGGGACAATGGAGATCATATGAGTGTTCTTATGGGTCATGCTCGGAAGTTATTCAGTTGGCCAGAACTCAGTCACGTGACCACATATAATTGCAGGGGATGCTGGGAAATGGCATCCAGCAGTGAGCAGGCTGGGTGAACAAGTAGCTGGTCTCTGACACCCCAGTGCTTGCCTCGCGCATCGTGGGAACTGAGTAAATCTTTGTTGAATTTGTTGAACGGGTGAACATTGTATGCTAGGCTCCATCTTGATTCTTAGGTGATTTAATTTACTCATCAGGAGGGACATGTGATAACAGATCACAGAGAAAGAGCCCAGTGGATTCCAGGGGCCCGAGCACCGTGGAAGTGTTACAGACAGTGGCAGAGGGAAGGGCAGTGTAGTCTGGGAATCTGGCACCCAGACAGCGAGGTGCTACCCTTCCAAGTCCTCCAGGGGGACAGATTTTTATTAATACTAAAAGTTATTTTCTCAGAGGGGACAAAAGAGATAACAGAGAGGAGGAGTGAGGACTGCTTCTTTAATTTTGTAGAAGGTAATGGTGTCAGCTTTTTTCACACGTTGCTGCTAGGTGTATGTGGAGGAAGAGCGTGGCGTGCCCGTGCATGTGCCCGGCTGCCTCTCTCTCTCCTGCCCGGCGGGGAGCAGGTGTGTAACACATGTGACGTGGCCATTCTCTCTTGCACGGTCAGAACATCCCTGAGGCCATGCTCCCTTCTGATTGGAGTGTCCACCTGGGCTTCTCCTACGACCCAGCCCCCTATGGGTGCAAAACCTCATTCCCCACACAGATAGGAAGATGCAAGAGAACCACGCGGTGATAGCTACCGGTGACCAACAATTTAGTTTGCAAATTAACCTCCAAAGACTCACCTTCTGGATGGGCTGGGATATAGTAACTCCTTGCCTGTGGGTGGCTCTAGAATCTTCCAAAGCACTTTCTCACACCTTATCTCATTTCACCCTCATCACAACATGGTGAGGTCAGAAAAGCCAAGGGTGATTATGTCTACTTTACAGGTGAGCAAACCGAGGCTCACGTACCTCAGCTGACTTTCTCAAGCCCATGGGGCTGCGCTTCCACACTGGCCATTTCCACCTCGGGCCCCATCGCTCAAATCTGCAAACTGTGTTCCAGAAGATTCCCTCATAGCTTGCGATTCGGGAGACTGGAAAATATGTCTGATGGCCGACCTTCCCTCTCAACACTGCCCGGGTCTTTTCCTGTCTAAACAAGCGGGTCTGCAAGAAGCTACCACACGATCCTCCCCGGTGTTTAGATCCTGTGTGCTGTGGATTGTGACCTCCCTCCGAGTGCTGGCAGAGAAAACCAAAGACAGCTAAAACCATTTCCTAGTTGCCGCGCCCCACATCCCAGTTAATTAAAACAGGGGCTAGGTGGGGTTGTACCTTGGGACTCTTTCTTATTAAAACAAAACCAAACCAAATGCCCAGAGCTGGATGTTTCCATAACTGTCCACGTGCACGCTTGCTGGCAAGCACGAGTGTCGTATTCCCAGGACTCTTTAGCACTCTCTCCCGACCTCACTCAGACGGAAAGCCGACATTAACCTTGCTATCCTATCTAATTAAAGGTGAAGGCTGTAGTTTGCGCAAGTCTGTCATAATCTGGTTTCTGGTTTTGCCAGCACAGAGGAGGAGGGAAATGCTGAAGGCTGGCTATAATGTGGGAGGATGCAAGAAAGGGCAGAGGGGGTCAGGATGAGTTCCTTACCCCACAGAACCTAAAGCAGAATTTCTACCATCAGAATCCTCACAGCGCAAAGAAGGTATCCTGGTGGAGGAAAGGATGGCTAACGTCAGTTCCTAAACCTCCCTCCCTCCGTCCCACTGGCTCAGGTATACCTGGGAAACCCCCATCTTCTGGCATGGTCTCCCATGCATTGTTTTCTCGGGAGCAGAGCATGACCGCCGTCTAGTAGAGTCTATGTTGGTATCTGTCTCAGCAAATCCCTTTCCATGTTAAAAGATTAATGTAGTAAATCCAGAGTTAGTGGGAGACTGTGATGTTTCCTCTTCTGCCATCAGAGACTTGTTTATTACCACTGTTTTCTGTGTTCCTTTTCTGCTCTCCCCTCACATCCCGATAAACCATATTTTGAAGCCGTCCTCCAGTTTCTCACTTTTCCTAATAGTAATAAAAAGCCCAAACAATTTGGATGGCATCTGTGCTTCGTCTAACAGAGAAGTTACAGGTCTATATGATCTGGCCTAAGGTCCCTTGTGTGAGGTTGACATGAAGAAGTAATGCTTGGTCCGTAAAATTTGAGGAAAGGCTCTGAATAGCGGGCTGTCTCTGAGGAACACTGATACTGCTTTTTGGAGGGATTATTTTGCCACTGTTCAGGTAGGAATTCAAACCTGCTTCTGTCACTCTTCCTGACGGCCTCGCGGTGTGCTTACTTCAGATACTGTGCTATGTGCTACGCAATGACCACTTGCTTTGAATTGTACATTAAGACGTGTTACCACAGAAGCTTTTCTGCGAGCCGAACATTTGCCTAATGGAGCTGAGGATGAGGCTGTTACTCGTTCATCTTTTGCGAGCACCTGCTGTTCACAGGGCACCATACTGGTCAGACTCCTTCCTTTCGAGATATTCCCGGGTAAGTCAGCCAGTCCGAGACCAGCTCAGGGAGAAGATGGTGAGATTCTGAAGACCATGTGGTGAGAAGGCCATGGGGTGTTTGTCCCCCAACCTACCCACTGGTTATTGATTCTGCCCATGGTTGAGCAGTATGTGCACCTCTATGAAGAACAATGAGTTGATCAATAATTGTGTATTACCTGGTTCAACTGCCAGCACCATGTTTAATAGCACGTGGTAGGTGCTCAGCGAGTGTTTGTGGGGTTGAAGTACAGTAATATGTTTGCTCAATGTATTTCCCATTAGATTTTGAGTTCTTCGGCATCAGGGCCCATGTATCATTGGCATTTGTGTCCCCAGCTCCACGCCCAGTGCCTGACACATAATGAATATTTATTGTGCTCCCACAGAACACCTATCTGTCTGTTAGGGATCGTTCAAATCCCCCCTTCCTTATGATGAGCGCTTTTTCATCCTAGTGTCTTAGTCCCGAGAGAAATTCCTTTCATGTGATCACCAACTCATCTCATCGTATGCCCACATGACTAGTCCCAATGTGTATTAGTCAGATCAGGCTGCCATAACAAAGCACCACAGACTGGGTGGCCTAAACAACAGAAATTTATTTCTCATAGTAACGGAGGCTGGAAGTCCAAGGTCAAGGTCCCGGTCTATTCAGTTTCTGGTGAGAACTCTCTTCCTGGCTTGCAGATGGCCCCATCCTCACTGTATCCTCACATGGTAGAGAGAGAGAAAGAGCTCTCTGGTGTCTCTTCTCATAAAGACACTAATTCTGTTGGATCAGGGCCCCATTCTTATGACCTTATTTAACTTCAGCTACCTCCTTGGAGGCCCCATCTCCAAACGGAGTCACACTGGGAGATTAAGACTTCAAAATATGAATTCGGGGTGGGCACAAGCATTCAGTTGATAACACAATGTACTTGTTGCCTAATGTAACATCTGGAATTTCCTGGTCAAGGAAAGGGTGATGAAAAATAAACGCAGTACTAGACTGTTCCTGTAAATAAGCATAGTACCATGCATGAAATGTCTGAAAGGAGTCAGGTAGGAGCACTTAATGAAAGTGTGTGGTTGATTGAACCTAATTTTACCATGCCCTTGTCTTTCCCTTTCATTATGAATTTTTTTTTGAATCCACGGGAATTTTCCCGAACGTGTCTATTGCAGAAAGATACTCATGTTTTGAAGACAGGGCAGCAGTAGTCAAAGGAAGTGGAATAGGAAAGTCAGGATAAGCTGGGTTATGCTGTGATGATAAACATCCCCCAAATCCCAGCGGCTCACTGTAACAAAAGTTTGTTTCTCCTTCCCACTCCGTGCCTAAGGTGTGTCAACAGGGGTGCTCTGCTGGTTGTAATTTGTTCTGGGATCCAGGCTGACGGAGGTTCCATTTTGACACATGTGTCACAAAGGGGAACGTAGTAAATGGCATACTGCCTCTTTAAGGTTTCCCCTTCATGCTTATCGTTGATTGGCTAAAGTAAGCCACATGGCCACATCTAACCGCAAAGAGACTGATGAAATGAAGGAGGAAAGGTAAAGTGTTTGGTGCTTCAAAAAGGCTTTATCCTTATGATGGGGTAATAATGAGGCTTAGGTAAATGTGGATAGAACTTGAGCAGAATTTGTGGCACAAATGAGAAGTTTTAAAATTCTTTAAAAAAAAAATCTGTTTGCAGAAGAGCTCTCACAGCTGGGATTTCTTGCCTAGCTGAGCATTTCTGTGCCTGGAATGAGATCCAGAGAATGAAGCCATTTTTCATTGAGATCATGAGAGTTGCCTTTCAAGTGTCCATAGAGTATAAATAACAATAGCCTCAAAGAAACAATTAAAAGCTCTCCAGGTGGCTTATCTCAGATCCACTGAGAAATGAAAACCCCCAAACATGCCAAAACATTAAAAAAAAATGGCCATGTCTGAGGGTGGTCTCCTTGTAATGATAAAGCTTTCTCCCCATCCTTCCTGAAAGTGATACCAGTGTGATGTTAGCAGAGTATCGCTGTCTGGAAGGGGATGGCTGAATCTGGTGGGATTACGTTTGAGCTGCATAAACACAGGTCGAATTAAGCGTGGTGAGTTGGTGATGGGGAGCGGAGAAAGAGTCAAGACCTTCCGTTGAGATAATAACTAGTTCCTTATCTACCCAGACAAAAGTCCTACAGGCTTTCAGCAACAGCATGGAAAGGAGACTAGACTGACCTTTCTGACAGCAACTCTCTGCTCCATTTTTTTGAAAAACAGACCTTAGAACACCAGTGAGTAAGGAAATTATTGTTCCTTCTGACACCCTTCCTTCCCCTTCCCTAGCCTGTCCAGTACACAGGCCTTTCACGCCCATTGATTTTGGAGTGGCTGCCTTTGTTTAAACTACTTATAATGGAAAATTCCTGGAAAAATCTCAAATAAGCCCATGAATAAATGTTATTAGATTACATCTCCGGCATTTTTTTGTTTTTTTTTTTTTTTTTGCGGTACGCGGGCCTCTCACCGTTGCGGCCTCTCCCGTTGCGGAGCGCAGGCTCAGCGGCCATGGCTCACGGGCCCAGCCGCTCCGCGGCATGTGGGATCCTCCCGGACCGGGGCACGAACCTGCGTCCCCTGCATCGGCAGGCGGACTCTCAACCACTGCGCCACCAGGGAAGCCCCATCTCCCGCATTTTTACACACTCTTTTCCACCTCTTCCTCACTCCTCAATTTTGTCTTCACATCAAAAGGCAAAAATGCTGTCACTTAGTCAAAGGAAACTTCTGCCTCTTGTCCTGAATCTTCCAGTTGTCCTTCAAAGAGCCCATTATGGATCGTTGGAAGGAGGCAGCCTGCCGTATTATCTTTGTGTGGAACTTAGCAAGCGCTGTGGTGTGGATGGGGTACTTGCGCTCGGAACGAGAAATGATAGTTCCAAGGGGCTTTCAAGACATTCAGGATGTTTTAGCATCCTGAGTTAAGCAACAGCAGCTTAAACTTTTCCCGGGAGACGGTGCTTTTGGCTAAGTGTCATAAAAGTGTTACCCCAAAGCCAGAGATGCCGATGACGTTTCAAGTGAATGATTTTTCCCTTATTCATTTTGCATAATCGTTTTAATACACAGTCATTTTAATATGTTCTGTAACGGACTGGCAAACCCTGGGCAATATATTTTCTTTCCACTACCTTAGAAACCTTGTCAGTAAAATGAAGACTGGTAATACAGATTTCTTACGTGACAATCATTTTTCTTTGTGAGAGGAGTTGCTTCAGTAAGAGGAATGGCCTGTGTTGAATGCCAGATCATAACGAGGCCTGCTGGCTCCAATAAATTACATTTGCTCTAGGTTGACTATCTATGGAATGAGGTCACGTACCCTTGATCCAAATCATGAATGTGACAGTCTGCATCTACGTACAGAATAACCCAATCATTGCTACCCTACAAAATTTCATCACCGTCTCTGTCATCTGTAGGGCATGGGTTTGACGGAGGATGACAGGAATGATGTGTATTATGCTCAGCCCTTAGCCTCAGACAGTCAAAGCCTTACATTTAGATTTTTTTCAAAAAGATAATTTCATATCACCTAGGGATAATTAATGGGTTCCGTGTGAGAAATGAAATGAGAATTGTTAAATTTAGAAATAGAGGGGAAAATGGAATATTCCTTGAAATAGATTCAGATAGTATAGAATAAGTTGTGACCAGATTCTGTAACCGTTTCCTCTCCCTGGCTGCCTGCCCCATGTTTATATTCGCCCCACATGCACTTTTAAACACACAACATGAGAAAAAAGAACGTGAGCGATAAGAACAAGTAATTTTGGGGGGAAATAGGATCATCTCATCTGGTAAGGGGTAAGTGGATGTTACACCCAGGAGAGATATGTGTGAGAAATGTATTTCACAATGGTATTAGAATTACACGTAGCTTCATACCTTTTGGTGACAGGGGGTTTCAGTTGGCTGTTCAGTGGTCCCTGACTGTTATACGTCTTGCTGAATTTTGCACTGAGATAGAATGAAATGAAAGTGAACGATAGTAAATGTAGTTATGGAGTTGTGTGCGTCTGTCCATATGAAATAATAGGAAAAATCCTGTGCATGTATGAAGCTCTTGAAACACATTTGAGTAGTATTTGTGTAGCTCCATCTCAATGATACTTATACGCTTAAGTAATGTATTTATAGTACATATTATATGTTAGAGTAATATATATCTATTACAGCATCATATCAGGAACATAGCTCAAAAACATTTCCAAAGAAATTAAGGTTCAAAATAAAGATAGTAATTACACTAAGTCTCAAAAGTTTCTCTTACCCGAATTCTTAGCCTGTCATGATACTTAACAACAAGCTTCCAGTAATTTGGGGAAAAAAAGGGTTTAGAGCTTGTTGAATCAGACCTGAACAATGAGTACAGGCTGACTTATGTGTGAGTGAGAAGGTATTCGTTCTCTTCATCAGGGATTGGCAAACTTTCTCTGTAAAGATTTAGATAGTAAATTTTTTAAGTTTGCAGGCTATACAGTCTCTGTTGCAACTTCTCAACTTTGTCATTGTAACTCAAGAGCAGCCATAGACAATATGTGAGTGAGTGAGCACGGCTGTGTCCCAATAAAACTTTATTTATAAAAACAGTTGATGGGCCAGTTTGGCCGGGGGCCTGAAGTTTGTCAGTCCCCGATCTTTAACCTAGGAAGCTTTTTAAGTGTAGCCTAATTGAAAAGCAATGTATAGATGGCACCTAGTTGAATCTGAGAATACCTGTATATTTAGTGCACGCACGTGCACCCAAACGTGTGTGTGCGAGCGATGCACACACACAAGAATAAGATGGAGTATTTAGAGGCCTTTTAAAGATCAGTCTAGAAGAATTCCTGTATATGTAATTTTGTCTTACAGTAAATAAACATGCCCCATTTTCTAAATAAATATTCTGATTCTCTCTGGGATTGTGGCTACCTTATCCATCTAAAGTCCGTGCCGTGTTGTCATTGCTGTCTTTTCTCCTCTCAAGTTCATTGCTTCATGATCATAGGGGCTGCTTAATTAATACTCTTTAGTGGTGATGATGTTACTCACATGGGCTTTTTTTTTTTTTTTTTAATGTGGGCTATGCAAGTCGCCTTTGTTATGAGTCATTCTCTATTGATGTCATTATACAGTTTTCGAGGAGGCATTAATTGAAACGAAACCACAGGTTTGGTCAGACTGATCAGTCTTTTCAGACTCTCTTCAAAATACTTTTCTTCCTTCCCAGAAAAAACAACAACAACAAAAAACTGTAGTCATTTGCCCAGAAATGGGAGAGGACAGTGCTTTCCTACACGATCAGTCTGTTTGCTTTGAGAAGTGGATTTACTGGGATGATAAAGCTGGCTTGTACTACGAGCTCACCTGTTTGTCCTCAGGGGAACTATCACTCTTTATTAATCCTTTTACACTGGAAACGTTGAAATGATAGACAGTTTCAAAAGTTGGACTAAAAAAAGCTGATAAGGATTGAAAAAAAAATGCCTCTTCTACTTCAGATACGTGCTGGATCAGCATCCGGGAGCGTCTCCTTACGAGAGACAGGCAGTCAGATGTGCTGTGCCTTTTTATAGCTGGGTCTGCCTTGTATTTGTGAAGCTCTGTCTTTAAAGAGATTCAGGCAGCGGGTCTTACTTTCTAACTCTTGGACTAAACATCTTTCTTTCTTTTTTTTTTTTTTTTTTTTTTTTGCCAAAGAAACAACTGATTTGTTTTCCTAAATAGGAAGAATTTAAGTTAAAAGGCTGATTTTCACTCACGAAATGACAGGGCAGGTAAGTTTAGAAGTTCAAATAAGAAATGCAGATATCATTTACATTTTATTTCTAGGAAATGACCTTTTATTTTCCTAAAGAGTTTTCTTGAGATCCCCTCCCTACAAGAAGGGGTATTCTGCCCCCCTCCCCGCCTTCAGCCATAACGGATACCATCTGAGTTTTCTAAGGCAGCACAAAGCACACACAGACGGTCAAAAAAAAAAAAGAAAAAAACTAAGAGAAGAGTTAATGTAGACCTTTTTGAGGCACCCCTCAAAAAAACCGTCAGAAGGCATATGGAAACAGAATAACCCCTTCATCACGGGAGGGAGCTCATTTTAGCAAAATCTAAATGAAATCCAGTTAGACACTTCTTAACATGGGCAAGCCTGAGGAAACATTCTTGTAATTTTTTTTATTGATCCTCGTTTCCTTTTGACGCACCTCACATCTCCACCGAAAGCCTGGAAAGCCACACCAAATGACATTGGCTCATCCTTTTTTATTATTAATTTTTATTGGAGTATAGTTGCCTTACAGTGCTGTGTTAGTTTCTCCTGTACAGCAAAATGAATCAGCTATATGTATACATATATGCCCTCTTATTTGTTTTCTTAAAAAATTAATTATTATTATTATTTTTTTTTGCGGTACGCGGGCCTCTCACTGTTGTGGCCTCTCCCGCTGAGGAGCACAGGCTCCGGACACGCAGGCTCAGCGGCCATGGCTCACGGGCCCAGCCACTGCGCGGCATGTGCGATCTTCCCGGACTGGGGCACGAACCTGTGTCCCCTGCCTCGGCAGGCGGACTCTCAACCACTGCACCACCGGGGAAGCCCCTAATTATATTATTTATTTTTGGCTACGTAGGGTCTCTGTTGCTGTGCGCGGGCTTTCTCTAGCTGCGGCGAGCAGCGGCTACTCTTCGTTGCGGTGCGCGGGCTTCTCATTGCGGTGGCTTCTCTTGTTGTGGAGCTCGGGCTCCAGGTGCGTGGGCTCAGTAGTTGTGGCGCACGGGCTTAGTTGCTCCGCGGCATGTGGGATCTTTCCAGACCAGGGATCGAACCCATGTCCCCTGCATTGGCAGGCGGATTCTCAACCACTGTGCCACCAGGGAAGTCCATCCCGTCTTATTTGGATTTCCTTCCCATTTAGGTCACCACAGTGCCTTAAGTAGAGTTCCCTGTGCTATACAGTAGGTTCTCATTTGTTACCTATTTTATACATAGTATCAATATGTATTGATATGTATATGTGTCAATCCCAATCTCCCAATTCCTCCCACCCCCTCCGTTTCCCGCATCCTTTTTAAATGTTAGCACCCCTTGGGGCCCGGGCTACTACTTCTGGGCATTTTTTCCACCAGGTTTTATTAGGGGGGACTGGCCCAGACAGTGTCCAGATGAGAATTTGTTTTCCCTTGCTTGCTTCTGTGCCAAACCACCCACGTTCTCTTCACCTTAGTCCGCTTCTTTGTAAAATGAGCTAATCCTTAGCATAAGACGGCAGCAAGCAAAGATGTAAAAGTCACCTTGAGGGGGTAAGGAGAGAAATGAATCCGTGTGGCTCCGGGTGCAGTGGTGCCTCCGTAGATCCCCTCAGCACGTGCAGTTACGGATGTTAGTGTGACAGTTCAATCCTTTCATCATTGGCAGTGGTGTGCTTTCCTGTGCTATCTGTTCTTAAAAATATGTGCGCTTTCAAGTTTTTCATTTCATAACGTTTTCTCCCCTCGGTGAAATAATTGGGTAATATGTGCAAAAGGGTGCCTCTTCTTAGCGGGGCCTCTTGGCTCCAAGAGGTTCCTCGCTGTGTGCTCGTTAGCAGCAGCAAGGAAATGGCACCCTTGCAGCTTTTGCGAACGGGATCCACTGGGACCCGAGAGGTGGGCGACTGGCTGAGCGGCCAGGGCCGCAGCAGTTTTAGCAGAAGGGGAAAAGGGAAATAAGGACTTGTCTAGCCTCTGATGTTTTCGTGCATCCACTCTGCAAAGCAGGTGAGGATAATGAATTCCCCTTTAAGATGGGCAACACAGAGGGAAAGACAGACAGATGTGCACACGCACACTGAGGCTGAACAAAGAGATGAGAGATTCAGGGTGGAGCAGCAGGGCCCTCAGTCATGGGTCTTTGGAGTCATCTTTAATCTTCGTCCTTCCAGGAAAGGGGGGTAGAAAGGCAGAAGAGAAAACGGTGAATATTACTCAGCCGTAAAAAAGAATGAGATATTGCCATTTGCAGCAACATGGCTGGACCTAGAGACGATTATGCTTAGTGAAGTAAGCCAGACAGAGCAAGACAAATAGCATATGATATCACTTAGATGTGGAATCTAAAGAAACGGTATGAAAGAACTTATTTACAAAACAGAAATAGATTCACAGGCATAGAAAACAAACTTACCGTTACCAAAGGGGAAAGAGGGAGGAGGGATAAATTAGGAGTTTGGGATTAACAGGTACAAACTACTATGTATAAAATAGATAATCAACAAGGATCTACTGCCTAGCACAGGGAACTCTACTCAGTATCTTGTAATAACCTCTAACGAAAAAGAATCTGAGAAAGAATAGATATATATATGTATATACATGTATAACTGAATCACTTGCTGCACACCTGAAACTAACAGAGCGTTGTAAATTAACTATACTTCAGTTAGAGAAATGGTTATTAAAAAAGAAAAAGAAATTGGCACAGCAGCAGTTCTCTGTTGCCCTTGGCAACACTGCAGGAGGTCGGTGGGGGGCGGGGGACGACTGGCGTCTTGGGAGCAGGCCTGCCCTGCCCTGGGGAGGTCACGGGACATCACAGAGGGGTGGACACCTCTCTGGGGAGGGCTAAGCAGTGTGGTGATCACAAGACTGCGCTGGCAACAAGCAAACCTTCCTTGCTGGACACTGCGGCTCTACCTGGTTCCTTCTAGCACCTTCTGAACATGGTCCCTGGGGCAGTCTATAGTCCCCTTATGGACCCTGTAGGACTCCCCGCCCCCACCCCGCCCCAGTTCAGTGTATCAATTCATCAAAGTAAAATCTGGCCAAGAATAAGAGTGGGGAATGAAACAATCCCCCAGACTCCTCTCTCCTCCCCCTCCTGAGTCTCCATGGTGTCGGATGGCTGGTTGCAGCCATTTACTTCTGATTGAGCGCTCTGATTTCTTTAGTCTCTTATCTCCTCCTCCCCCACCCCATTCACCCCAGTCCCCTCTGCTCTCCTCTCCCCACAGCGTTGGTAAGAAAGAGCCAGCCTTGAATTCAAACATAATTGCTCGGTAGGGGGGACTTCCTTGAAAAAACCTCAAATTTTTGGGCTGTAACAGTGGAAATCTGTTTGAACCCTTGAACTTCCTTTATTGTTGAAATGACCACCTACAGAAACATGCTGGGGGAAAGTAGCAGAAGCACAGTGGTCCCTTTTATGGGAAAAACAGTAGCTGGAATTATTTCACTTTTGCAAGAATTCTATAATGAGGAGGCATTTCTGAAGGGGAGTGTGGAGCAAACATTCCACAAGTTGGAGATGTCTGGGCTGCGATCGGGATATTGTAATAATCGATGCTTCTGGGGCTTGGAAACAAGAGTCTTCATTCTTTTTTGACCATGAGTACAAAAGCTGGTAACTGTGGCATTTCTGTCTACTTTTGTTGCCATTTGCAGGGCTCTGCTCGGGATACTGGGGATTTTCAGACACACAGCGACAGTAGGGAGGAGAAGGGTTTTCGCCTCTTATGAAGTATAATTGGCACGCTATGACTGTCCTGTAGTTTCCAACGAACAGATCGCGTGAACTCTCTCTTCGGTTCACCCAGGCACTAGGATATCTTCCATTTATGGAGGCCCTTTCACTGGGTGTGCTGGGGAGGGCTCGTGGGTGGACACACACTGATAAATCTGGGAAGATGTTGCTTTATGTCTCTCTCCCCCTTCATCCTCCTCCAACTCACCTCCAGTGTTATCGTTTTTTTTTTTTTTTTTTTAATCTTTGGGCACACTGTACAGCATGCCGGATTACGGGATCTTAGTTCCCTGACCAAGGGTCGAACCCGTGCCCCCTGCGTTGGAAGCATGGAGTCTCAACCACTGGACCACCAGGGAAGTCTCCAATGTTATCTTAAAACAGAAAGAGCCTGTCATTTCTCTGCTTAAGAAGCGCCTATAGCCCCCACCTTTAAAGATAAAGGTGAGACTCCTTAGCAGGGCATAGGTCTGACCCCAGCCCACTTTTTCAGCTCACCCCTTTGAACTCCCCGGAGCTCCAACCCGCACACACAGTGTGTATGTATCCCTGCACCCGCCACGTCCGTTTCACTTCCCTGCCTAGGCTGTTCCCACTGCTTCCGTGCCCTTTGTTCTCCTCTTCACTGGAAACAACTCCTACTCAGACTTCAAGCCCCAAGCCAAACGTCACTTCCTCCCTGAAGTCTTCCCTAATTTCAGCATCTGTTCTCTCCCTCCATTTTGCTGCCAAAATATTCTCATATTTTACAGATATTCCTCTGGACAGTACTTACCACATGGGGCCCTAATTATTTGTGACATGCCTGTTGCAGTCCGTTGCCAGCCTGGTGAGGGCGGGGAGCAGGTCTTCTTTCTTCTGCTTTGGCTTCTCGGGGCCCAGCAGAGTCCCTGACATCCAGTGGGCGTTCAGTAAATATTTACTGAATGAATGAATGGGGCCCATGAGGAAATTGTGGAAGTGTGTGTGTGTGTGTGTGTTTGTGTTTGTGTGTGTGTATGAGAGAGGGAGAGAGAGAGAGAGAGAGAGAGAGAGAGGGAGAGAGAGAGAGAGAGAGAGAGAAGATACTTGTATTAGTCTTGTCATCTAATTACAAGATTACAAGAGTCATCGTTTTCTTGAAATGAGCATTGAAAGAGGGGATGTTTCCTTCCAGAAATAGCAAGAAAATTACATCTACCCTCTTTATCAGCCTTCTGGACAGACACCCAGTATTGCTAGGAGATGACACAATGCTTCTGTACTTTACTGAGATTTGTGGGTCTGTGTGAATTTCAGAAGACACACATACGCAAACTCTCGGTTTAAAAAACACACACATCGACATTTTTTTTCATTGCGTTATTACATACCAGGGGTCAGCAAACTTTTTCTGTAAAGGGCCAGATAGTAAATATTTTAGGCTTTGTGAGACATGTAGTCTTTTTTATAACTACTCAAGTTGGCCTTGTAGAGAGAAAGCAGCCATAGACGATACATAACTTACAAAACATAATTTAAAAAAAAAGATTTTTAACTTTACATACAAAGTCTCTGCTTTTGAATAGTGAATACTCAGCAGTGACTTTATCTTAAAATTATTTTTTCCTGCAACTTTTTGGGACTACATAAACCACATGAAGGGAGATACAGTGGGAGCAAATGCCCTGAGAATGGGCGATCAGAAGATTGGAATCAGTTTTGTTTTCATGTCAACCACAAATATTTATGATGAAATTCTTCAAACTGCCACAAGTAAAATAAAATGCAATACAAAATCCAAGTTTTTGGCAATAAGTTTACTTACTTACGCCCTCCACGGTTCATTTTCTCATTTGCAGTGGTTAAACATTGGCTTATCTGAGAAAGATGAATTTTTCCAGAGAAGATTACTGTTTCTTTTTGGCATTGCGTTGATCAGAACATTTAGAATTGGGCATCAGAAATATGTTTGTAGAAGTTACAGCATGGCCAGGGTGTCTGCATATTTGGTAACAGCGCTGCAGAGTATTCCGTGAACCAGTCTAGCTAGCGATGTGCGTTTGGATGAGGAATAAGGGACCATGGGTTTTGTGCGTCAATGTCATGCCTTTGGTTAATTTTGCAATTTCTTGTTTTGTCAGCTGTGGCCTTCCTTTGCAGCCACATTCACAAAGGCCTCACTTTAGGCAACTCAGGTCCGGATCACGTGTGCCACCTGAGAGCACGGGGACAAGCAGTCCGGAAATGGCAAGTCCCACAGAAGCGTGGGCTTCTATTTAATGTCACTATTTATCACGGGGCTGCTCGCATCTCCACTTAAGCGTGGAGCTCATTGACTTCACTGCAGCATATTTGCAAGGTTGTAGCCTGTTCTTGTACGTCGAGAGCTTCTGACAACACTAAGCAGTAAGAAGTCAATGCAAAAAGAAGAGATAAACCACAAGGAGCTGAATGATGAACGAATGTGTTAATACCGAAATATTGTGAGAAAGCAAGATGGTGCATTCAGAGAATTCATTCCTTCTCTGAGTACTAGAGTCTTTTCACGAGTGCTCATTTTTAAAAAAGGGTTGGAGGTGTAGCGCTGACCTCTTCATCACCCTAGCAGGGGCTGGCCCTTCCCTGCTCCTCCCTTCCAGCGTGCTCTGGCCTCCCCAGGACATGCCTGCTCTGCCCAGGGTCCCTACCTGCCTGGCCCAGGCTGGTCTGTGTCATTTCCCTCCCAGGAGTCCTAGTTTCTTCTGCTGGGCCTGCCTGGAGCCTGTCCTCAGAGGCCTCAAATCCAGTCTTTCGGGACACCAGAGTTTCTTTCTTCTCACGCTTGGCTGCCCTCAATCCAATGCCGAGGAGGCTGGGAAGTTCCCTCAGCTTCTTGCACGTTCACGCCAACTTTGTAGAAAGAAACGTCTCTACCCTCTGAGGATTTGTTAATCCTCAGATGGCTGGGTGGCCTTGAAGCCTATGATACATTTTCTTGAAGGCCTGCGCCAAGGGTTCTTGCCAGTGCATTTTGCCAGGGCTTACCTTCGTGATGATATTCATCCAGCCCATATAATAGTAAGTGAAGGAAAGAGATTGCAAGTCGGAGAATGATTAAGGAAAACTAGAAGGAGGAGGAGGAGGGAAAGAAGGAGCAAATCTATCGGCAAGAGGCCAATAGAAGAAGACACTGACGTTCAGGCTGGTGACTGATAAACATAAATTTCACAGCTAAAGCCCTCGGAGCAGAGACCTCTCCTTCTGGCTCATGTACATGGATTTGTGGATAGGACCGCAAGTAAGTGGGACTGTTCTGTTGTAAGTATTTTTGTTGCAGTTTTATATTAGCGACTTCATGGTTCAACATACATCTTTGCTTTGATGAATATATCTTAAAGGCAGCAAGCTTTGCTGTAGACTTCTAAAACCAGAATTTTCTCTTTTTAGTGTGGAGCCTGGAAATCTAAAGAGCATGGTCCTTCTGGGCAGTTCTTTTGTTTAAAATCTAGAGTGACTTGTCATCAGCACCAGGAACATTTTCAAACTGGATTCTGGACTATTATCTTTGGTTTGCGTTAAAATTCTCGACGGAGGCTTTTTTCTTTTTCAAGTGGAACTTCTGAACTTGGATGTAAACTTCCACAATCTAGCATATTTCTCAGAATAGTAACACTCAAAGAAAGCTTTTGTCGAACTATCATTTCCGGCTTGAAGTGAGAGCAAAAATGTAGACACAGTGCACAGGTATGAAACACGAAAAGACAATAACTGTTGTCTTTAATGTCTGTGGGAAACCTGGGTGGTATTTGCTCTGGGCCGCTTATGCTTATATAATGTTACTTAAACTTGGTTTGATGCTTCAGGAACCATCTGTGTGTCCATGTGTGGGCATGTGTGATACAAAGAATATCTCTGGATTTGGTGTATAAACAATAATTGGTTAGAAGGTGAGAAACCATTAGTTGTGACCACGATCCGCCCAGCCCAGGGTTCTGCCGTCGACTACCTTTAAGGCATGTGCCATAAAAAGCTAAAATTGTTCCCTGAACGTCACTTTTAAAGGTGAGGCGTACGATACCTTCTTTCTCAGTTTTGAATTATTTAAGTGTCCTGCTTATACACACTTTAGAATAAGTGGTTGTGCAGATTGTTCCTAACATTTCTAAATGTGGGGAGCAATCTGTGTTCACTTTATTCCGGCACTTTATGGATTTACAGATTTCTGTTGTATTAACCTTGGCTTTCGTCAACAAATCTGATAGCTGAATGGCAGCTGTAGACTGTTTCTTTAACATCTCGGTGTCATGGTGTTCTGTCTCAGTATGCGATCTGCTCATTCCTTCACTTCTGTAAAATATGGTTCTATTTTAATTCTTAACATTGACAGGTGTTAACTAAGGACCTACTATGAACCTGACTCTGAGAAACGTTGTAAGTAGATGTCTATGGAAACAAGTTGGGAAGCTAAAAATAATTTGCCAAAGTATATAATCCATCTGATAGCACTTTGTTCGTTCATCCTTCACCCACTAACCTGACGTTCATCTTCTCATCCCTCTACCTGCTCTTCCCATCACTCGTGCATCCATGCATCCGTGCATCCGTGCATCCATCCCCACATTCCTTCATCCTTCCCTCTCCCCATCCATTCATCCCCCCATCCCTTTATCCCTCCTTCCCCCATCTGTGCATCGTCCCATCCATCAATCATTCACCAGACAGATGCTGAAGGCTGATGATGGTTTTGCACATGTCTTGGTATTTTAAATACAAAGTTGACAGAATAGTCCCTGTCCTCTGGAAGCTCAAAATCTGAGTGGGGAGACAGGATAAATAAAAGAATTCTTTATAAAGATTTTAAACTAGTGGAAAAGCATTCTTCAATCGCACAGAGGCCTAATCACAATAAATGTGTGTTGGGCATTCTTTAATAGTTACTGTTTTAAAAGACAGTACTAAGGTTTACTTTGGCAACTGAATATTCTCTTCCTGTCCTCTCTGACTTCTTCTATACAGGTAGAGCATTTTTATAATCTATAAGGTATGCTTTTAAAATGGAGGTAAGAAATATAGAGGCAGGTGTTCCATGGTGTTAAGGGGCTACCGGAATGTGGGAATTGATTAGGGGGACATAGGTGAGAACTTACTGGTTTTAAAAAGACCATCTTCTTTTCAGTAGCAGGAAACCAGTGATCTTTTTATTTGTTTCTTGGGAGGGAGCGGGCACAGACAGTTTCTTAATTATGAAATGCAATTGCTTAGATTTTACGTAGTAGTATTTTTGTTATGAGCTGCCCCAGGCAGCCACATCAGAGGCAGTGCTGTGTGTGTGTGTGTGTGTGTGTGTGTGTGTGTGTGTGTGTGTGTGTTGCTGGCTTGGATCTTGGAGACAGACCTGGTCTGTCAGACTTGGATTTAATTTCATTGTTTGAATGGGAAATAAGTTAGTGTGTTCTTTCTGGCTGAGAGAGTCATTTTTTTCCCCTGCTTTGTTTCCTAGCGATCAAGTCTATATTTGCATTTTAATTAAGAAAGACAACTCTTGCGGCTGAAATTTGGATGAAAGCTGTGCATATCTATCATTGGAAAGAACCTTGTTAACATAAGTCTACCTGTTTAAAACCGTAGTTTTAAACTTTTATACTGTGGCTGAGTTTTGTACTTTGTGTTTTTAATTAATGTTTTCCTTTATAAACGGATCTTAAGTGTACAGCTTGGTAAATTTTTGTGTGTTCACACACATCTGACCACCAACCAGATCCATATGTAGAACATTTCCAGCGTTCCAAAAAGTTCCCTTGTGCCCATTTCAGTCATGAGTTGTATCCCACCTCTTGCGACAGTAACCGCTCTTCTGACCTCTCTCATAGATTCATTTTGCTTATTTTTGAACTTCATAAAAATGGAGTCATACGGTATATATCTTTTGTGTCGAGGCTTCTTTGATCAATATTACACCTCTGTAATTCATCTATGTTGTTGTGTATTGAAGAGCTGTTCTTTTGGGGGGAGGGGCGGATTGCTGTGTTGTATTTTTATATAATGACTGACTTTTTTTTTTTTCTTTTTGCTGTACGCGGGCCTCTCACTGTCGTGGCCTCTCCCGTTGCGGAGCGCAGGCTCCGGACGCGCAGGCTCAGCGGCCATGGCTCACGGGCCAAGCCGCTCGGTGGCACGTGGGATCCTCCCGGACCGGGGCACGAACCCGTGTCGCCTGCATCGGCAGGCGGACTCTCGACCACTGCGCCACCAGGGAAGCCCCTATAATGACTGACTTTTGACAGCTTCCCCGGGTGTGTTATCTTAAAACCATACTGAGATTGAGCTAAAGTGTTCTGTTTCTTTTTCCATTTATATTCGGTTGTTTGCCCCCCTCCCTCATGATGTAATTATGGTCCGCGATCGGCAGTCAATTAACGAATTTTCTTTACACCTACTATGTATCCAGCATCACTGGGGATAAAGGAAGTATATGCCGTGATCCCTACCATCAAATATCTCATAGTTGATTTAAAGTAGATAAACTATATGCTTTCGTTCACAGACAGAATGATCAGGGTTTCTGCCTGGGTTCTAAGAAAGTGGAATTGCTACCTGTGTTGCTCTTAGTTGGGTGTGTCCGATTTCTTCATTTTGTTGTGACAGCGGGGGCTGGTCCCAGTGATAGAGGCGGCTGATGGTTTAGTCCGTCAGGCTGTCGGGGTTTTATTGAAATCTCACTTACTGTGTGCTCAGCGTGTGCTTCACCGAGATGGTTCTCTTCTAATCCAGTTTCTCATCCTCAGCACTATTGACACTGGAGGCTGGCTCATGCTTTGCAGTCGGGGCTGTCCTGTGCACTGTAGGCTAACCAGCAGCATCCCTAACCTCTGCCCACTAGACGCCAGTTGCATCCATGCCACGCTCCCGTGCCAGCCATGACAACCAGAGATGTCTCCGGACGTTGCCAGATGACCCCTGGGGGCATAATCACCCCCAGTCGAAAACCACTGACTTCAACGTAGCGCTGCTGCTTCCTCCATTTTCGTTCGTATGCCTTTTTGGATACTTACTGCGCGCTTCTAATCGGAAGGACCTACGAGGGGTTTTGGAGGAATGGGGAGGGTGGTCTCCACCTTCGCCATTTGTCACGTACCTGGATGTGCGAAGCACGCAGAGTTCACTTCTAGGGCTGGAGAATAGTGTGAAAAAAAAGCACGACGGTAGAAATTGGTAAGCTTGGATGGTAGCTGGCGACAGGGCAAACGGTCAGACTTAAAAGCGGCAATTCTGAAGACTGTGCTAGCAGTCCGAATCTCCAGGAGATTTTGAGAGCTTTTGAAAATTCAAGCACTTCTGAGACCACCAGAGTTTGGAATTCTGCCTTGAGTAATAGGCCTGGGGTAGACATCAAGTTCCTATACTGCATTTAATTGTGAGGTTTTGACCAGGGTTCCAACTGGCTTTTGCAGCTGAGGTTTTGGTCAGAGAAAGTCTGGTCCTCAAATAGGAGAAAACTTGGATAATAAAAGCACCGTGCTGATGCCTTTTCATGTATTTGTTAAGAACCTGCCTTGGGTCCAGGACGGGTTTAAGGTGGCTGTCCTTCAGCGCATATGCCGTCTTCAGCATTGGTTGAAAATTCCCAGGAGGGTGGCGATCTCGAGAGAGGAACGTCAGAGTCTTGGCTCAGAAGACGACTGGAGAGGCATCTGTTCTCCATCCTCCTCCATCTAACCTTCAAAAAGAACCTGCCCTAACCAGACAGTTCAGTGAAATCGTGAATTAATTATGGACTCGGAAGGGTTAGCATGAGAGTCTTGTCTCTCTTGCCTCTGGCTCTCTGTCTGCTCGGGCTCCCTCCTGGTTGGGAGCTGTTGGCAGCACTCAGGTTGGGGATGAGATACCTCGGCAGGCCTGGGTGGGCATCAGAGACACTGGCAAGGAGCCCAGCCCAGGTTCTGGCAGTGTTGTCTGTCACCGGCTTTTATGCCCGTGTTCAAAATACTCCATTTCCCCATCTGTGAAATGGAGATAATCCTTCCTCACCTTGCAGGGCTGTTGGGAGGATCAATTAGCTAATGTTCCTCAAGTGCTTTGAAGATGAAAAAGCCTGTGGAAATGCTAAGCGGTCTTAAGGAAAGGCAGAGTGCCTGTTGGAAGGGCCCTTGTTTCCCCCATTCTCTTTTCAGCAGTTGCGTCTCTCTTGACTTTTAAGTGCGTTTCATGACACAGTGCCGCCTGGTGGGCAGGACGGGGTGCTGATCGCTAGAGAACAAAGGCAGTGCCGCCCTGTTTTATGCCTTGGTTCTTAATCTCCTTTGGGGTGGAGGGTTCTCTCAAAATGGAGGTCAGTTTCGAAGTTATGAAAGGCGAGAAAGACGGCCAGGGAGAGAGAAGCTGAGCGGAAAATGCTCTGTGTCCTCCTCCGCACTTTTGCAAACAGCACTAGGACTTCCACTGTCCCAGCGGCAGCTTGCTTCTCCAGGCTGTCATGCCTTCTGATGATGTCTTTCAAGAGGTGAATTTCTCCTTCCTAGCCCAGACTTAGAAGAGGGATTCCATGCAGGTGCCCAGACCATGAGGAGGGTTGATTGGTCATGACGGTGGCGGCTAATCAGTTCGTCCTTTGCTGCCCTGAGGTTTCTGCATCTGGGTGGAGCTCACGGTGACGGGGCTGTGTTGAGAAGTATGTCTCCTACTCTTGGACTGGTGGCTTCTTTAGATCTTGCAACTTCCCGAGGGTCTTTTCGAGGCATGTTATTGTTTGTGATAACCCCCTTGAGCCTAAAAGAAGAGAGGTGGTAGTACCAGCTGTACTTGAGTTGAATATTGTCATCTTAGAAATTCGATCTCATTCTTCTGAGAGGTTTCTGTGGTCGTTGATTTTGAAGACCACCTTGCTTTAGAGAATGCGTATGTTCCCGAAATGCTGAGGGCAAACCAGATATTAGTTAATCAGGTTATCTTAGGGGTCCCACAGGAGTTTGTCAGTTAAATGATGCTTAGAGGGAATCCTTGTCTAAGGCAAAGTATCTTGTGTATTCTGTATCTTTCAGGAACTTAGATCTGTTGACTTTGTCATGGGTGTGTGGGGAGATGAGACTAAAGACCAATAGGCAACATATGGCAAGATGTCCCCCCAAGTGACCCTCTGGAAAGGGTTGCAGGTATGTCATTTTGGTGGGGTGGATCATAGGGTCAAGAAACCAGGGAGAAAGCTGAGAGACTGGCATTTATAGGTCTTTCTCTTTAAATCAGGTCTGCTTATGATCTGTCTGGTATTTATTCTCCTCCATTTCTAAAACCGAGGCCCCAGATTCCCTTCTCTTCAACGGCCTCTTGGCAACCTTCCAAGTAATGGCAGAGTTCGTTCTGATTGGTGTCCGGTGAGTGTAGCTCAACTGTGATGGAGCTCAACCTGTCAGACTCGCAGAAAAATGTCCATTACATATTCCATCTGTTCCTTAAACATGCTCCCTAAGAGCTATTTCCATTTGTTAGCTGTCAGAACCATGTAGAGGAATTGCTCCAGACCCTCGGATGTCATCAGCCACCTTTGTTTATACACCATTGTTTTTTCTCCATTAGCCAATCAGTGTTTGGCAAAGAGGACGCACAGGCTAAGAACTTTGCCTGATGAGTTGCTAACCCCAGCCTTGGAGCTCTTCTCAGCGAAAGGAAATTGAGAGGAATTTGGTTTTTCATGTTTTCCTGCCTATTTATGAGACCTGTGGAGGGCTGCCCAAACTGAATGCGAGCACCCCCATTGACATTGGCAAACATGGAAACTGGATCCCACTGCTGCTGGGAAAGGAATGCTTGGTTGCCCAGAGCATTAAGATAGGTAATGTTGAATCCACCTGTCAACGCTCCTGCCTGGAGTCATCAGAGATGCAAGTGACTTTTCGAGACTTTGATTCTCTCTGGGTCCCTTGGACATTGGAACTGGAGGCTTTGGGGTTCAGTGAGTGAGGGGGTGGGGTATGCTGCTAGAATTTTTCCGACAAACCTGGATTTTTTTTTCTCGTGAGGCGAAAGGTCATTCTATCTTCCAATCCCAGTCATTTGGACTTCTCAGAAATTCCAGTGGCGTGCCGGCGTCAGCTTGCACCAGCCCTCGAGAGCTGATTGTAGACATCTCTCCCCAGCTTGTGTTCAATGACAACACATCGGTAGCTTGAAATCTGCCATGGAGGGAGTGTTTATACCACAGAAATAGACACGTGGTGGAAGTCAGCGTTCCCCACCACCCAGGCTGGTTGTTAAATGTCTACTAGCACAAACCGGAAGTTATCCTCACTCCTGACATCCCCTCAGCCTCAGTTATGGGACTGGTTAGCTTAGAGGGAAGAGATTCCCTTTGCTCTGGTTTCATTGTGTGTACCTGCTGTGAACAGGCAGACCGCCCGTTGTTCTCTCATCTACAGTACTCAGCCTGAGAGAGAGGATCGCAGGGTGAGGCTGTGTGGCAGAAGATCACCAGGGTGATGATTCTGTTCCTTTCACTAATAAGCTGCATGACAGGTCATTATACCTCTCTAGTCCTCAGCTGCCTCTTCACCGTAATGAAAATAATTTGAATCATTAGCTGGTCGCTCAGTTTCCTTTTAGCTCTGACATTCGGCGATTCAGTGAGGGCTTAGCTGCTGGGAAATGGCATGTCTTTTAAAGGCTCGGGACCCTTCAAAGCTCTGTTGTTTTCTTGTCGGATTTTGGGCTCCCAATCATTTCACTTCTATCTAGACTTCTACCTCCATCATGAATGAATGGGGGCTGCTCCAGGTGAGAACATCGGTAATTAGTTCCTTTTCTCTGGAGGTGTCAACGCACTTTCGAGGCAGCAGCCCTGAGGAAGGCTGCGTGAGTGTGCCTGTTTTGCAAGGGGTCTATGATGGTAGTGAACTGAGGGTCTGGAATTAGTGACTTCTCTTCTGTTGATCAGAAGAGAGGCTACTTCTTGGTCTTAAAGAAGTTCCAGTTTTGAGAGTAATCGGCTGTCTCTAGCCCCCGATAATGTGGCCTGGCTGACTTGCCAACAGAGCTGTGTATATTTTCCATCTCTCTGAAGTGGAAATACGCTCGAATAGGTTTTGGCTAGTCCAGAAGATTTTGGAACACATGTTTAAATAAAGCTTTCTCTTCAGATTTCTTTAAAAAGAGTGGTGTGGGTTTGTATGGGGGATTGAGGGTAGACTTAATGGGGGGGGGGCGTGTCTGGAAGGAGAAGGGTGAGTGATGGGGAAGTTGGGACTGACTACAGATTTGGGCAGCTTTGCGATTTTGCTAAGAATCTTGTCAAGACATGTAGGCCCCTATTTCAGCACTTGTAGAGATATACGTCCATGGGATGAGCCTTCTCTGCCCAAATGTGCACATTGACATGTGCCAATTCATACCAGCTGTTACTGTGATTGCGTTTATGGGCCATTCACTCTTTAAAAAAATTTTTTATTGAAGTATAGTTGATTTACAGTGTTGTGTTAGTTTCGTGTGTACAGCAAAGTGAAAGAGATTCAGTTATACATATATAATATATACATCTATATATTCTTTTTCAGATTCTTTTCCATTATAGGTTATTGCAAAGCATTGAATATAGTTCCCTGTGCTATATGGTAGGTCCTTGTTGGTTATCTATTTTATATATAGTCGTGTGTATTTGTTAATTCCAGGCTCCTAATTTATCCCTTCCCTGTCCCTTTCCCATTTGGTAACCATAAGTTTGCTTTCTATGTCTGTGAGTCTGTTTCTGTTTTGTAAATAAGTTCATTTGTATCATGTTTTTGGATTCCACATATAAGTGATATCATATGATATTTGTCTGTCTCTGTCTGATTTGCTTCACTTAGTATGATCATCTCTAGGTCCATCCATGTTGCTGCAAATGGCATTATTTCATTCTTCTTTATGGCTGAGTAGTATTCCATTGTATATATGTACCACATCTCCTTTATCCATTCCTCTGGCAACAGGTACCTAGGTTGCTTCCATGTCTTGGCTATTGTGAATAGTGCTACTTTCAACATTAGGGTGCATGTATCCTCTTGAATTCGAGTTTTCATCTTTTCCAGACATTTGCCCGGGAGGCCACGTACTCTTGAATCAGGAATCCTGAGTGCTTTACTGACTGTTATAGCAAGGTTGCTTACCCACCCTGACATCCCAGCAAGGCTCTTTGCATTCAGCAGCTGCGGCCGTGATTCCCACACCTGAAGGTTTGGGCCACTGAGTCTGCCACCAGAAGCGTAAGCTACACGAAGGGCTAGCAAAGCAGTAAATTCCTCTGGGATTCAACTTCAGAGGAAAAGTAGAGTTCTTCCCTGCACGGACAGCAGAGGCTGGATGCAAACCTCTTATCCTCAGACTGCCAACAGTGGCCCAGATCAGAGGTCCTCAAACTTTTCTTACAGGAATATTTCGTCAATATATTTTAAAAAGTCAAGCACCCCTTATACATTTTATATTTGATATCTGAATTTTTAAATAAGTTGAATTCATTGCAAAAAGTGTATCTCCCAGCACATTTTATATTCTCACGGTTCAAAGTGTGATTCACGGACCAGTAACCTCAGCATCCTCTGGGAATTTGCTAGAAATGCAGAATCTTGAGTCCTTCCCTAGACCCGCTAAATCAGAGTCCGCATTGTAATAAGATTTCCAGGTGATTTATATGCACATTAAAGAAGCATTGGTGTATGTCATATACGTGCTTCAAGTATATCTTCATCGAAACCTTTCAATTTATGAAGAAAGGTCTGTTATATGCCCTCATGGGAGAAGCCATTTCTTTTTGTCCAACCAGTCAGCCAAACTAGACTTGCTTTCAGTCAGTAAAAAGAACTGACTTTCTTTGTTGATTCACCTGAATGTGTTAATAGGTGTGCTCGGCCAATCTTCTCCCTTCTGAGTTCTGATTCTAGGATGGGTGGGTGGCTGCATTGGCTAGATAAATATGTAAGGCGCAAAGCTCTGCCGTGAATTTGTCACCTGAATAAAATACGGCACTGTAGTCTTCAGTATTTTTTTTTTAAAAGAAGGATATTTATTTATTTAATTAATTGATTTATTTTTTGGCGGTCCGCGGGCCTCTCACTGCTGTGGCCTCTCCCGTTGCGGAGCACAGGCTCCGGACGCGCAGGCTCAGCGGCCATGGCTCACGGGCGCAGCCACTCTGCGGCACGTAGGATCCTCCCGGACCGGGGCACGAACCCGTGTCGCCTGCATCGGCAGGCGGACTCTCAACCACTGCGCCACCAGGGAAGCCCTCTTCAGTATTTCTTATTGAAGCTTCCTTTGCTTGACTCTTGGGATTGGCCCTGTAAACTGTTGCTGTCTTAAATTATTCTCTTTGTTTGGGTACCAGGAGATGTTTACTCCCTGGGTTAATGCACCCTGGCAGGGTTGAGGATAGGTGGGCAATACACATTTCTTTAGGAAGCGGGGAGGGGGAGCTGTGAAGGAGAAGCAGGAGACCACAGACCTGGCAGGTCAGCTTTCAAACAAATGGAAGCTGAAGATCTGGATACCCAGCATACTGCCAGAAAGTCTTTGGGGACCCCAGTGGTAGGTGAACCTCAGTTTAGATATACTGAATTGGAGAATATTGATACCCCTGTGGAACTTACTGGATTCAAACCTTTTAGTCTCTTGAATTCGTGTGTGCGTGTGCGTGCGCACATATGCACACGCACATATGCACACATGTACAAGTATGTTAAACAAAAGAAATTTAGCCCCGGTTCACCAGGACCAAAGCTTCTTCCTTTTCTCTCATCTGCTCTTGCATCCCAACTTCAATTGAATTGACCAAATATTTAACACCTGCTGGGCATCGGGCACTGCACCATGCATTGGGGATGTAGAGGTTACCAACGTACACACGGGGACAGTCATCATTTAGTAAGTAACCAGTATGGAAACGGTTGTGGGAATCATACAGAGATTTTCATAGGATTCCGAAAGAAGGGCTGGCGAGAAACTCCCATCGTTAACCTAGCAGCTCAACCTCCTTATTGGGGGAGGTTCCTCAAGAAGGGATAATGAAGTATCTTAGAGGAAAGATGCGTCCTCCCTCCTGTGTGTGTGTGCGCGCGCGTGTGCGTGCGCGCACACGTGCGTGTGCCTTGTAGCTCAAATGCATCAGACATGCAATGTTATCCGAGTGCTTTAATGTTTAATTCCCTTTGATTTGGTCCACGGTAACATCAAGTGTTTCTGCGGGCAATTCCAAGGCATCCGAGGAGCCTTGCTGGGAATCAAAATCCAGTAAGACCTTCAGAGAAATTGGAGAAGGGGAACTTTAGTGGTTTTTTAGGCCAGTCTTATAATTTCATTCTGTTTTCCATCTGAGACAAACATGCACAGAATCTTTTATCACCCGTTAGGCATGTGTCCTGCCAATCACAAGGTTTAAGATGCGAAAAAGAAGCAAATGCTTAATTGGGAAGACAGCAAGCAGGGCCATTAGGGCCCTGGGGCTGTACCTGCACTGGGCCGTCAGACAAACCCAGGATCCAGGTGTCAGAAGAGAAACGCTACAGAGGCTCTAATGCCCTCCTTGAGCTGTGACCCACGGTAACTTGTCAACTCTGGTCCTGGGGTCAGGTTACTGCTGAGCTGCTGTTAGCATTAATAATTGTAAAATGGCCCTTTTATTTTTCTACCTAAGGTGAGATTATTTGGGTGCTTGTAGGGAGAATGTTCTCTGGGCGGCAACACAGAACTTCCCGCCAGTACTGTTTGGGGGACCCTTGGCCCCAGGCCCCTCCCCACCGTGCCTGTCACTGCAACCCAGCCTGTGGCACTTGTCGCCTTCTGCCCTCCTCCCTTTGGTTAACTTGACCGAGGGCTGGAGAGCTCATGAAGGAAGCTCACGGCTGTAAGGGGGCGGACATTTGGGCATTGTTAAATACCTAGAGACCAGAAGCGGTTACTGCCGGCTCGCTCTCTTTCTTCTTCTTTGTCTTTAATTTGATAATTTAACTTTTTAAAAATATCATTTCAAACTTACAGAAAAGTTGCAAGAATAATACAAAGGGCCCTTTCCTGACACTGACGTTGACTTTCATAACATGGATATCTTTGACGAGTTCAGGCCAGTTACTTCATAGAATTTTCCTTATTTGGAGTTTGCCTGATATTTTTGCATGAAATTCAGTTCACTCATTTAAAGCATACGGTTCAGCGGATTTTAGTAGATTCATGGTCGTGCCACCCTCGCTGCAATCTATTTTAGATAACTGTCGTTGTCCCCCAAAGAAACCCTGTACCCATTGGGAGTCACTCCCCAGTTGCCCCTCCCCACAGCCCCTGGCAATCACTCATCTCTCTCTGTCTCTGCAGATTTGCCTGTTCTGGACATTTCACATAAATGGAATCACATCATACGTGACGTTTTACGTCTGGCTTCTTTGACTTAGCGTCATGTTTTCAAGGTTCATCCATGTTGTAGCCTGTGTCAGTATTTCGTTCCTTTTTACAGCTGACTAACATTCCACCGTGTGGCTCCACCACATTTTGCTTATCCAGTCGTCTGCTGGGTTGTGTTCTTGGCACTTTTCGACCAGTATGAATGATGCTACTGTAGCCATTTGTGTACAAGGTGTTGCGTGAGCACATATTTTCGTTTCTTTTTGGTCTGTGTCTACAAGCGGACTCGCTGGGTCGTATGGTAGCACCGTATGACTTCTGGAGGAACACGTTATGCAGTTGTGACCTGTTTTTGTCCGCTGAGGCTTGAAGGTAGGAAAGGGGAGGGTAAGTTGTTATATATAGGGTACAGAGCTAGGGATTTTTTATTTTTAACCTCTCTTGAGGGACGCCTGTGAAACACGACCCCCTGGAGTGCTTGGTGGACTGTCAGCCCCGTATCTGTGGGGAACACAAACCAGCTAGCTGTTCAGCTCCATTAGCTCCCGTCTTATCTCGAAGTGCCTTTGGTAGGTCCCCCCGGAACAATGGCCCAAGTGATAGCCTTGCAGTTGCCAGCCCCCTTTAATTGGGTCCTTCGTTTCATAGCCTGTTATTTGCATGGTGTCTGGGCCTTGACTGGAGGGCCACGCTTTCTCTGAAACTCGACAGTTTAGTAAGATGTTTGATGGAATCCGGTGATTCATCTATTCCATGAAGAATGGGAGGGGTGCATGCGTGTGTGTGTGTGTGTGTGTGTGTGTGTGTGCAGTGGTGAGGGGGCACACGGGGCACCAAAGAGAAGTCACCTTTAAAACAGAATCAGATCAGGCTGGAAACACCTCTGCTTTCCATACAGGACCCCCTTCCGAGGGCCTTTCATGACTAAAATGACAGAAGTGTCTGGTCGCGTAGTTTCACTGATAAATGTCCCCCCCCCCCCCCCCCCCCCCCCGGCATGGATTTCCATGGCACTGGCCATGCCAAGTGAGACCTTCATCACTTACGTTCTGGGGCACATAGAACAACCTTCTTGTGCTTTGTCGAATCGTCCTGTATTTGGGGTGGAAGGCCTTCCCTGACTTGCGCCACTGGCAGGTTTACACAAGTTGCATTTATGTGTTTTCATCCCGTGCGTAGCCCCGTCTCAGATCATGGCAAAGACTGGGCTTGAAATTCTTTGCCCTGGAGTTCCAGACCATTCATGATTTAGGGTGTGGTGGATAAGAGCGAAGGCCGTGGAGTAAGACTGCCTGGGGCTAATCCGGCTCTGGGTGACCCTGAGCAAGTAATTTAACCTCTTGGAGCCTTCCTCGGTAAAATGTGAATAAAAATACCTACCTCGTGCAGTGGTCCGGTGGATTAAGTAGGTTGACAGATGTAAGACACTTAGAATGTGCTTAGGTCGTGCTCAGTTGCCTCTGTTGTTGTTATTTTCCTCGGCTCCATCCACTGATGGCTACTGGCCCAGCTCAGGTGCCGCCTCCTCTATGGAGCTGCGCCTGCGCGTGTGTCTGTCTGGCTCTCTGCTGCGTGCGCAGCACCAAACATGGTGCCTGGCGTATAATAAATGCTCAATAAATATTTGTTGACTGAATGTATGCATGCCTTTTCCTCTCTGGGAGCAAGCCACTGCTCCTCGAGGCCTTGCTACCACTTTGTCTCTACCTCCTTTTATGGCGTTTTATACATTTCACCTTTATTGGAGTTAATTGTGCTCTAAATGTAACTCCCTTATCCAGATGGTCAGCCCTTAGGGAGTGGAGCCTGGCTCAGTCATTTTGGTATTTCCTGTGAGGCCTTGCTTGGAGGGCAATAAATATTTGGTAAATAATTAATCCCTTTTGGAAGTGATGGTCTTAAGCCATTAAATTGCTGGGTGTTTTTGTTTTTGTTTTTTTTTTTTTACTGGATGCAAACACAGAAACGTAAGCATACGGAGAGGGTATCTCTCCAACAGTTTCGTGGCATGTGGCTTGCTTTCTTTTTTTGCTAAAGGAAGTGATAACGGTAAAAGTTAAAGAGGTGGGTGACAGTGGGAGCCAGAGACTCGTAATAAATAAAAATGTGAGTTCAGTTCAAAGAACAGGTTGATGTTAAAGTTTTATCAGAGTCTAGCGATTTTAGAAAATATATAGGTTTCATTCTGCTTTGAACTCCTGCAACTGTTGCGTTTTAAAAAAAATAAAAGCGCATAAAAATCCTTTGGTTCTATCTGAAAAATAATGGATTATTTGCATCGGGTTCTAGATTCTGAAGCTAATCACCGTTGCTGTGCTTCTTTGGTTCATGGTCAGGAATGCTGTGGTTATCTGGTTGGGAGGCAAGGCCTGTCTCTTCTTGGGCATAGCTGGTTAGAGAGAACAGAAGTGGTGCAGAATAGGGCAGACTTGGTCCCCGCGCAGGCCGGGGTCCTTCCCGGATTCCCAGAGGACAGGTGATCGGTCAAAGGGAGGTGGATGCCAGTGGTACCTAAGGATACCTCCCCATTGTATTTAGGGTCAGGTAACGCTTGGCCAGGTTGGGAGGTAGAGAAGTGAGTTACCCTGAACCAGACCCCACATGTTCTGCGGAAAGAAGCCTGTGCATCGGAACGGCAGTATGGAGTAAGTCAGGCGAGTTTTCTTCCCTTTGACCTTTGCATTTATGCATTCCATGTACCCTGAAGTTTTGGTAAACTGGTGAAAAAAATTTTAAAGTACAGTCAACCTTTGATCAACACGAGTCTGAACTGCACTTATACGTGGGAGGTTTTTCGGTAGTAAATACTGCATGACTTGTGGTTGGTGGATTCTGCAGATGCGGAACCTCAGATACAGAGGAACTGCAGACGGAGAGGGCCGAGTGTCAGTTACACGTGGATTTTTGATCACGGGCGCCGTCGGCGCCCCTATCCCCGGCGTTGTTCAAGGGTCAGCTGTGTGCTTCCCACGGTCAGCTACCTGATGTAACACCCTCGAACCTCAGTGACTTATCCTGGTAAATGTTTGTCACTCACGCCGCAGTCATTCAAGGCCCCAGGCTCCTTCCATCTTGTGGCTCCACCCTCCCTAAGGGCCTCAGAGTCCTCCACTGGATCCCCAAATTCCGCCAGCGGTCAAGAGACGAGAGAGAGCGGGTGTGGGCAAAGTGAAGGCAATTTTTATGGGCTGGGTCTGGCAGTGGCATTGCTCGCTGCTCCCCACACCCCAGTGGCCAGCCCCGGTTCCTGGCCACACCTAGCCACAGGGAGGCTGGGACATGTGGTCTAGCAGTGAGCCCAGAGGAAAGGGAAATGGTTTGGTAAAAAACTAGTCAGTCTCTGCCACCACAACCGAACTGGAAACTTCCCCTCTCAGTTGCCCTAAAGAGGGTCAGGGTATCTCACTGTGCTTTGGAAGACGCTTGATTTAAAATTTGCTCCCAGCGTGTCCTAGGGAAGGCGGCCAGCAGTGACTCAACCAAGGGCAGTCGTTCATTCAGTTTTCTGTTAAGCATCTACCCGGGATCGGGCATCCTCTTGGGCCCAGGGGCCGTGATGGTGAACAATACCAGAACCGGTCCCTGTCCCCTTAGAGCTGACGCCTGTCAGATGGCAGGCAACTGGACGTGCATGGGGTGTACGGAGGGATCACTTCTCCCCAGAGCTCTCGCGGGGCTCCACCGACACCGAGACCCGCCCCGCAGGGCCTAATGGACACACCACCTTTGGTGGTTTGGGGGAAGGTAGGGCCAGAGGAAGGTTGGAGTATGTAAAAGTCGGCCTCTCTCTCTGCTTTCTTAAGCAGAGAAGGGCCAAAGTCAGGCCCTGCCCGCCACCGGCTGGAGCCTGTGTTCCCCGGGGGCTGGGGCTGCAGCTGCAGCCCCGGAATTGTGGGCCCACCATTCAGCAAGCTGGCCAGCCTTCGGGCAAGGGCACCTTTAGAAGGAACCCGTTGGGATTTATCTGGTCAGCATGGGGTCCTGCGCACAGTGGAGGGGTTCACAGGCTACTGTTTCTAGCCCCCTCTCGGGCCTGCCAGTCTGCTCCCTCAGAAATGAGGCGAACACAGAGGCCCTAGGCCTCATGCCTTCCCCAGGATGCACCGTTCTGCTCATGTATTGGGAAGCTCCTGGAACATCCTTGGTAGCAAATACGCACCTGCTCACCCATGAAGAGTGACCTTAACGTGAAAAGCAAAACTGTGCTCCTTTTTGGAAAGCATAAAGCCTTAACCTTACAGTTTTATCATCCAAACGGCAGAATTGGAGGCATAAAAATATTGGGGCCAGGTATGGAATCAGAGTCAGAACTGTGTCTCTCAGAAGGCTGTGAGGTCTGAGGGGATTCATCCCAAATGTAGAGGTGAGCTTGTTTAAGAATAAAACTGAAGGCAAAGTTTAGACCCGTTCTGCCCTCTCATGGTGTCCTCTTGGGCACACATTTTTCCAGGCATCCTGGATGCTGGGTGTGGGGAAAAGGTTTGGAAATGGTCTGTCTCTGGATACTTACATTGTAGATTTATATGAATATCTAGAAACTGCCTTAAAATAAAATTACGGTGATCATATACTACAGCCATTTGGCCAGAAGATTTCAGGGAAACATGTAGGCTAAAAAAGTCAAGCCCCGCTCCCCCATCAGTTTGCACTGTGGGTGATCAGCCACTACGGCAATATGGCACCCGGCTTGGACTTTCTCAGGTATTGCAATGTGACACCCGGCTGACTGCCCGGGTCACCATTGCCAGACAGCAAGAATGAGCCGTGGCGGACAGGAAAACCTGCTAGAGTCCAAGACGTCCAGCAGAGTCAACTTGGCTTCTCTGCCAGAAACAACCCCCTTCTCCAACTCAAGGGCTCTTACGTCTCAGTTTTCCCACTTGACACATGGAAAAACAGAAGAGCTGAGAGGTCAACGACCCGGTCCAAGGTCAGACAACTGTTGAGTGGCAAAGCCGGGACTAGAAACCTGGTCTCCTGAAGCTCAGGGATAACTCCTTACCTTAACAGGGATGGCAGTCAAGTTTTCAAATGCATGCCTGTCTTCATCATTTGATAGCGGTTGTGGAAACACTGTGTTGAGAAGGATTCTGAGGCTCAGTATTCACTGACTAAGAAGTGCCCTGAGTCATTAGCTTGGTCTGCCTCGGGTATAGTTGAGAGGAGTTGCTGCACTTTGTGTCTCCAGCTGTTAAACCATGCTGTGTTTTTAACTTTAGAGTAGGTTCTAGAGCTCCTGTTGCCTCCACTCCTCTGGTAGTGTAAGCCAAGCTTCTTCAGGGTAACCTGACAGCTGCGTTTGCCGGCCCCGCAGGCAAGCCCTGGGGGAGGGCAACAGAGGCTTCTCAGGCTACCGGGGCACTTTCTCTTGACGCTTCTGAATGAGGCCCAACAGAACTCGTGGCCTTAGAATGTTCCACTCGGCGTCTCTACTGTACCTTTCAGGGAGTGGAAAATGAAATCAAAACAATGCTCTCAGCCACCCTGCTGAGACAGTGCTGACAACACTCCAAGGCAGTGGCACTGCGGAGGTTTGCTGTCGAGTACACGAGATTGCATATCGGTAAGGCTAGTGCCTCTGAAACCTTAACATGCGTGCGGGTCGTCTGGGATCTTACTTCAAATGCAGATCCTGACTTAGTAGATCTGGGCTGAGGGCCTGGGCTTCTGCATTTCTAAGGAGCTCCCAGGTGATGGTGATGCTCCTGGTCTGTGGACCGCACTTTGAGAAGCAAGAGTTCAGAGGACCATAGGCCAGCGCTGCCCTGTAAGTTTGGAGCAGCCAGAAACTGCATGGCCAGTTTGGTGGACTGGTGTTTCCTGCAGTGGTGACCTGCTGTAGATGAATGGACCAATACTGAAGCCCAGCTCTGACAAGCCAGGTTCCCGTCCCGGCAGAGTACTGAGGGACAGTGAGCGTGCCCCTTCTATCCCTCGGCCTTGGCGGCTCTCCCGTCTTTAAAGAAAACGGCAGCTTAGGTATCACTCTTGCCCTTCCCAGATTGGTCCTCAGCCCGGCATCACTGGGTTGCCTCAGACCTCCTGCACCTGAAGCTGCATTTTAAGAAGATCGCCAGGGGACTCACTTGCATGTTAACGTTGGAGGAGCGCTGGTCTAAGACTCCTTCCAGCCACACGATTCCGTTTATTTGTTAGGTTCTAACTCTAGCTGTGAGGACAGAAATCTTAGAAATCAGTCACTCCATTTACACAATAGATAGGCCTTTATCAAGAAATATCCTCTTTTAGTTCAACATTCTCCTTGGCGATGTACAGAGAAGGTCAAACCAGTAAAATTCATTCCAAAGCAGCCCTTGCCTGAACTCGATCGAGCGAGACGGGAGGGTGTTGAGAATCCCCGTAGAGTTGGAAACCAGGTGCTGGATGCCATATGCATCATTAGGGGCGGTGCTGATCGACAACAGACTTTGTGGCTTAGATTCTGCAGCTCTTTTGCACTATGTTCCCTGGAGTAACGGCTTCCGCTGCCAACGCACCTCTCAGATCCTCGATGAATTGCAGCATGGTCTCCCTGTCTTTCCCGGACCTAGCACCAGCTGGGTGCTCGTTTTTCGGGGCAGGATTTTTCAGAGTGCGTTGTGACCCATTGATGGGTCATGAATTCAAACCAATGGGTTGTAACTGGCACGGAAGAAAGTGGAATCGAATCGGAAATAGAATCAGACACATTAGAGAAGATCAGAATATGTTCCCCATGGTTAAGAGGAGTCACTGTTTCATCAAAGTTGTTTCAGTGACAAGGTGACATAGTTTACATTGACACGCAGTTACCTTGTCATTGAAACAAGTTCGAGGAAATTAAACTCACTGTGGATCACAGTCAGCCTAGGGATGGGCTTGCTCGTTGGAGGCCGTGTGTATCTTTGGCTTTGGTAGACCTTGCCAAATTCCTCTTCTAAGTATACCAGTTCCCCTTCTGTGAGTTTTTAAGTCAAAAAGCTCAAGGAAAAAAGGACCCCAAGGTCAGAGGGAAGCTGGAGGATGAAGAAGAAAAAATGCTGAGAGTTTCCACGCTCGTCTTGCCTGCTTTTCCAACCCTAGGCAGACATTGTGGGGGGGGTTTGACCTTGTAAATTTGCTTCTCATCTTAAAAAAGAAAAAAAGTTTAGAAGGAAATTCCTCGTCTTCCTGTCTCTCTCGCCTCAGTTCAGGAAGAGGCGAGCTAGAAGGAGGTAATAAATAAGCAACCCCCTTCCTTTTTGGAATCCAGTAATAACAAGTCTGACGAGAGCTGTGTCTAACCTTTGCTCTGGAACTGCCGTGCTCAGGTTCTCACAGTTGGACAAAGATTTCTCTGGGTCATCAGCAATGGTGCCATCGTTGTTGCTTGTTTAGAAATGAAGCAGGGATTTGGGGAGTCTGGTCAGTTCCCGCTCCAGTCCTGAACCCCTGCAGGAAGGCCAAGCCCTCTGTGAATGGATTGCTGGCTGACTTGCACCCTGATTTCCTGGAAATGTGTACCCGTGTATTCTCTCCCCCCACCGCCCCCTCCCCCCAGCGCTGCACAAACAAGACCTCAAGTTGCAAAGAAGGCAGGTTTGGAGGGGAGGGAACCCCTGAGCCCTTGACCTGGCCCCTCGTCCATGCCAGTCCCTACCATTCACCATCTCAGTTGATCCTTACAACACCCCATTCTATAGATGAGGAAACTGAGGCTCAGAGGTGGCTTGCCCAGGTCATTCTAGGATATCACTCCTAGCCTCATCGAGCACTTTCTTTACACTAGGCATTGTTCTAAGCACCGGACACAGTTCCTCTTTAAATCCTCATCCCAGTGAGGGTAGGTACCATTTTTATCCCAACTTCACAGGTGAGGAAACCGAGAGACCAAAAGGTTAAATCACTGGCCTGAAATTGCACAGCCAGTTAGTACAGAAGCCCAGATTTGAGCCCAGAAAGTCTGCCACGCTTGGGAAATCACTGACTGAAACAATAGGTAAGATTTTGAAAAGTGCAAGAAATAGGAAATGAGTCTGATCTGTGTATTAGTCAGAGTAGGTTAACTCTCCTAACAAACAAGCCCTAAAGTCTCCTCGGGGTGATGCGGTAAAGCGTTATTTCTTGTTTTGTTACAGTCTGGTGTGGGTTTGTCGGGGAGTTCTCTGCTCCATGCAGGCATTCAGGGCCCCAGGCTCCTTTGCTCTGTGGCTCTGCCGCTCCCTGGGGACCTGCAGTCCTGCATTGGAGCATCTGAATCTAGCCAGCGGCTGAGAGAAGAGAAAATGGAGAGTTGTTCAGCAGGCTTTTATGTGCCAGGCCTAAAGGAGAAACGTGTCACTGCTGCCCACGTGCCATTGGCCAGAACTCACACAGTTCTGCTTTACTGCAAGGCAGTCTGGGAAATGTGTCTCAGCCGAGTGCCTGGGTAGAAAAGGGAGCAGAGAATGAATATACAGCAGTCTTTGCCACAGCCTATTTGAGGATCCTCAAGGAACCTGATTTGACTGGAAAGGAACCTTCATGGTGAGAGAATAAATGAACGTTTCGTGCTCTTCCAAGGAAATATGCTACAGACAGTTCAGCTCATTATTTAGCATCATTATAGTGGAGCTGCAGAATGGGAAAAATAATCACCAGATTTAGGCCCAGACGCTCGTCATTGAAAAACTGTTATATAACTTCTCTGTACCTGTTTTCTTCCTTATAAAAATTGGGATGAGAGTTACGAAAGTCGCTAGCCCAGTGTGAAGCACATAACAACAGAGAGTAGTTCTTTCCGTGTTTCCTGCGCTTAGATGGACAGACGGACCCCAGCTGTGTGGCACTGGGCGCCCCTTCACATGGGCAGCTGTGGGATTCAGCTTTTACAGAACATAGGCACAGGCCCCATCTCAGCAGTTAGGCGGCTGTCCCGAAGGCTGCAGCGTGATGCCTCAGACATAGCCCAGGGAATCAGGCCCGAGGGCGCCGCCCCCCGGGCCTGCGTCCACAGCGAGATTCATTTCATACTTGGCCTTGGGAGTTGCACTGCCTGGAATCTTTGTGCCTCGGCTTCCTCCTGTGTGAAAAGGGGCTAATCGTATTACCCACCTCCTATGACTGTTGTGACGATGGGATGAGAAAAAGCTAAGGACTCTGCTGAGGAGTAGGGGATAAAGATTCATGAATTGCCTCGTCCGCCATTTCTCCCTCTTGGCGTCATTAGCTGAGGCCAGTATGGAGGTTCTTGGGGCATATAAACCCCTTAGCTTTTGTTTGATCTTAGGGTGGCCGTCCTCGGCCTGGCAGAGTCCTGCCCGCTTCCCACAAGTTGAGTGCCTTTCAGTTATTCAGAGAGGGCCCTGAACTGTCGATGGACGTGAACTCAGTCTGCGGGAGGAGGCGGTGGGAAAGTCTCTCAGCTCTTCCTCCGGGCTGCGCCTGCCTGTTTGATCAGTGGACCGAGCAGCAGAGAGGAAAGTCTCCTGGGCTCCTCGAGGGCAGTACTGAGGCCCGAAGGTCCCCCTGACATTCCGGCACCAGTGCAAGTCTCCTTCACTTCACCTTGTTATTGGCTCCCCTCAGGTCTGGGCCCTTTAAAAGGCTTTCTCTCCCCCTTGTTCAAACGGTGCAATTGTGGGTGATTGAAAACACATTTTTATATGTGTCAAAATCAGTTCAGCCCTTCGAAAGAAATCATAGTATAAATTGGATCATGTATCCTAAGTGGATGCCACCAGCTAAATTCGTTTGTTAGACTGTTCAGCTACATAGGATTAAGTGAGCGTTTACTCTTAAGCAGTCCCATGTGGGTCTCATTAATGCAGACTCTGGTCTGGCTTGTGCCTAATATCTTGTCAAATCGGGGGGCATAGGGAAGGCCCTCGCAAACCACCAAACGGCAGGGAGCCCTCACTTCCCGAGCAGCCTCTAGTGATTAATGGGTCGGGAGCCAGGAGGGGGCTGGCTGCCGTTCTCTGACTTGACGTTCCAGACACTTGGTGTCCTCCACTTCTGTTGACCTCTCTCTAAAGCAGAGGAGGGCAGAAGCCTCCCGCACATCTGCTTTAGTCCAAAGGGACGCAGACTTGGAATCCCATTGTGTGTACGTGGGCGTAAGGGGCTAGGAAAGAGCTTGGGAGGAGCGTTCCCTCCGCCTTACTGAAACGCACACTCAGTAAGTTGCGTGCAGCCTCAGAGGCTGTGGTCTGTACCCTTGCAGGTCCAAGTGGGGTTCAGGAGCGGAAAGCACCAGCAGCAGCGCGTTCTCGGGCCCCGCCCAGACCTACTGAATCAGAATCTGATTTTTCCTATGCGATGGAGACACATTAAGGTTTTTTTTTGTTTTGTTTTGTTTTGTTTTCTTTTTTTTTTGCGGTACACGGGCCTCTCACTGTTGTGGCCTCTCCCGTTGCGGAGCACAGGCTCCGGACGCACAGGCTCAGCGGCCATGGCTCACGGGCCCAGCCGCTCCGCGGCGTGTGGGATCTTCCCGGACTGGGGCACGAACCCGCGTCCCCTGCATTGGCAGGCGGACTCTCAACCACTGCGCCACCAGGGAAGCCCCACCCATTAAGGTTTAATATGTGCTGCTCTAAACCGTTGCTCTCAATCTTAGCTGCACATTGGATTCATCTGGAGGGTTTTAAAAATGTTAATGCCTGCATTCCATCCCCCACCCCCAGAGACTTAAAGGTCATTGTTTTGGGGTCGGGCCTGGGCATCGGGATTTTTAAAAGTTCCCTGGGCGATCATAACGCACAGCCAAGGTCAGGAAGCACTACCCTAAGGGCTGTGCCTCAGTCCCCCAGTGTTTAGGGGAGATTGCAATTCCCCAAATCCTCCCAGCTGCCTGGACACTGAGTGTGAGAATGTTGGGAACCGATGCTGAGAAGCGTTCAGGAACGCGTAGGCATTATTTTCATCCAGAACTGTCTTGTTGGCTGTCCTTGTGTTTTTTTGCAACATGACAGCAAAAGCTTCATTTGTTTGTGTGTGTGTGTGTGTGTGTGTGTGTGTGTGTGTGTGTGTGTGTGTGTGTTCATCCCTGTTTCATTTATTTATTGTGATTTTGCATAGCCAGCCAGTGGGAACCCAAGTGTGGAGAAGAACGAGTCTGGAAACACTCCCTTCCTGGTACGTGTACTGGAATCCAGATTCATATAGTGTGTGTGAAATTCCGGATGAGCGTGTTGTTGGCTGGTCCTGGCGTAGATCAGAGCCCCAAGGGCACAGCAGGCATGTCATTTGGCCACCAGATCTGTCTTTTATGAGGGGGTAGGTCAGGTGTTTTGACACAGGACTGACTCCTGGCCTGGGTGGCCCACATGAGCTGCCAGAGATTCATCCCTCCCAGCTCCCCGCCAACTAAGTACAACTAGAAACACTGCAA
The DNA here is from genome assembly GCF_008692025.1 of Phocoena sinus. NCBI lineage: Eukaryota > Metazoa > Chordata > Mammalia > Artiodactyla > Phocoenidae > Phocoena > Phocoena sinus. The sequence continues at coordinate 14,449,441 of NC_045784.1, forward strand.
GACACTAAATCATGCTCTGAGGCCTCACTTAGCCCAAGGGTAACTCCCGCCGTAACTTCTGACGTCATAGTGTTGTTTTCGTGTTTTAGGTAAATGAATCATTTAGTTTCTGCGCTTTTGTGTCTGACTTCTTCCGCTCAGTATCGTGTTTGTGAGATCCGCCGTGTGCAGTTGTAGATTGTAGTAGGGAAGAATTTCAACCAACTGTTGATCTTGGACTCTCGGCAGAGTTAGGACTTGAGTAAAACTAAATGTAGCAGCGTTTAAATTTTTGTTTCTTAGTATAGAAGCCTAAGACCTGCACAATGAACCAAATTTTAAAAGATCAACACAATAAAATAATAAAAGTAATCCCTACATCTGTCACCCAAAGAGAATCACTCTTAATGTTTTAGCGTGTATCCTCCAGGTCTTTTCCGACGTATTTTAATAAAATGGGCTTATAATCTACGTATTGCTTTGTTAACTGATTTTCACTTATTAGAACAAGGACATCTTTGTGTGTCAGCAAATATTCTTCTGTAACATCCTCTTTAATGGTTCCATTGTTTTTGTTTGTATAGCCAAATTAGGCTTAATATATTAAAAAAAAAGTTTTTTGGCGTGAGGTTTATGAGCTGCCTTAAACAGCTTTTATTGTCCTAAGAAATGTAATCAATAAGTCACATCGCCAACTCTTTTGAAGGAAAGCAGGCTTTAATTTGTGCCTTAATGATGTGTTTGCCCCAAGCTTTTGGGTGCCAGTTGGTGTCTGCTGGGTGGCGAGAAGCTGGGTGGGCACAGTTGCAAAATGAGAAGGTCTCCATGTGTTTCTTTCTTTCTTTTTTTTTTTTTTTTCTTTTTTGCTTGCGGTACGCGGGCCTCTCACTGTTGTGGCCTCTCCCATTGCGGGGCACAGGCTCCGGACGCACAGGCTCAGCGGCCATGGCTCACGGGCCCAGCCGCTCCGCGGCGTGTGGGATCTTCCCGGACCGGGGCACGAACCCGCGTCCCCTGCATCGGCAGGCGGACTCTCAACCACTGCGCCACCAGGGAAGCCCTTCGTGTGTTTCTGAAATGAAGGCCAGCATTAGGTGTCTAGTGTCCTGATCTCAGGTTATTTTCAGAAAGTAAAGAGCTAAGGGGTGATTTTTCATTAATTCACCTTTAGGTTGGGATTAGGAATTTTCTCAGCCCGGCCTGCCAAAAAGTCAGGCTGTGTCCGCTAGGCATTAGGGTCACAAGATTCTCATTTTGAAGGCATACCTTTTTAATTTTATGAAATTATTCACCTCTGTTCACTAGCACCTGTGGGCATTGGTTGCCCTTTTTCCTTTTTACTGAAAGAGATTAAATGGTAATCAGTTCCCTAATTCTTATGCACTCTTCTAAACTGAGGCCCGGACAGGTGGACATTGTCATTTTTATTGGGGATGCTATTAGAATGTTTATAAACCACGGAACTACTTTGGAGGACTTTAAAGCGCTTTGAGCCAGTAAGCTCATTAATGATGAGGAAAAGGAAATAAAATTTCATTGTCTTTATACACATGCTGTGGCTAAAGTCCAAGTCAGTTTGGCTTCTGTCAACGCTTTGAGAACAGATAGACACAGTCTTAGCAAGATTTTGAGTCAACAGTACAAGTGGGACTGTGGTCACACGCACACGGTGAGGGGCTGGGGATGTGTGTGTGTGAGAGAGAGAGAGAGAGAGAATGAGAAGGCTTTAGTCCTTTCTCCATTAATCATAAAAGAAGAAGAAACTGCTAGTTCTGAAATTCTTTGAGGCCCTTCCTTATGTGTGTCCTAAAGAGGTATAACTATTTCTGCTTAGAAAGACCTTTTAAAATTTCGTACAATAAATACCCGGCCTTCCTGGGATTTCAGGAGTCTTTAAGCTCCATCACTGTCCCATCACCCCGACCCCCTCCCCCAACCCCTGCCCCTTGTTGAACTGACCTTTAAGGTTGGGTTTTGAGTTGCTTCCTTCTGACCCTCTTGGGCAGTAAGTATAACAGTATATTTTCGTTCCATGCTCACCTCCTGGGTGAGATGCCTGAGAGAAATACGTTACGGGAGGTTTGTAATAATACTAGAAAATGTTGGACTTCCCTAGTGGCGCAGTGGTTAGGAATCCGCCTGCCAGTGCAGGGGACACGGGTTCAAGCCCTGGTCCGGGAAGATCCCACATGCCGCGGAGCAGCTAAGCCCGTGCACCACAACTACTGAGCCTGTACTCTGGAGCCCACGAACCACAACTACTGAAGCCCACGTGCCACAACTACTGAAGCCCGCGTGCCTAGAGCCCGTGCTCCGCAACAAGAGAAGCCACCGCAATGAGAAGCCCGCGCACCGCAATGAAGAGTAGCCCTCACTCACCGCAACTAGAGAAAAGCCCGCGCGAAGCAACGAAGACCTAACGCAGCCATAAATAAATAAATAAATTTATTTATTTTTAAAAAAGAAGAAAAGAAAATGTTTTAGTAGGAACGTTTCTTACTTTGTTCATAGCACCTCTGAAAATTTTCAGTGCCGTCTAGGAAACAAAATCTTCACAGCTGTTAAATGTTCCTTGATGCTGCCGAATGCCACTTACCCATCTCTCTGCAGCCCTGGGGCTTTGGGACATTTTGTAGGTGGTATGGAGTTCTAGAGGTGGATGGAATTCCTAAGATGATATCCTGGGACGAGTGGATTTAGATCTAGTGTTCGCTCTCGTGCGAATGAGAATAACCCACTTCCCTTTCTCCTCTTCTGAATACCCGCTCTGGTTTGGGGCCAGAAGTCTTGTCTCCCGCCAGTATTTTAGGGCCATTTTGTGAATTCCAGCTCACACAGTGTCACCTCAGCACGAGCGAACCCAGCATGCATTCAGGGAGTGAGACGTTTGCGTTCCCCAGACCTGCTTACGGCAGATATGTTCCTTTATGAATGAGGTTCCTCTCCCCGTTTTACGCTCTGTTTACTTTGATCTTTTGCCTCTGGGTTTAATGAGCAGGAGCTCTTTAGGAAGGTTGGGAGGATCTTTGTCACCTGTATCCTGAGATGAGGGGAGTTGAAGGTGCATTGCACCTTCGTTGGTCTATACTCTACCCTTCAGATGTCTCGCATGAAGGCATGAAGGATATTGTCTAATAATAAGAAGAATGAGAATCAGAATAGCTCATCTTTATGCAGTACCACATTTCAAGCGCTGTTCTAGGCATTGAATCCTTACAACGCCTGATGAAGTAGGTACTGTTGCTATCCCCATTTTCGGGGGAGGACACTGAGGCACAGAGAAGTGAAGAAACTTACCAGAGGTCACACAGCTAGGAAGTGGCCAAGCCAGCTTCAAACCCAGGCTGGCTGTCCCCAGCTCTTCACTTGCATGCTCGACTGAAAAGGAGGTCCCCAGGAGAAGCAACGCCTCCTCGCCTGCTGCAGCCCAGCACCTGCTGGCTGTGGATGACGTCCTCCAGAGCAATACCAGCAGTGGATTTGGACACCTGGGACAGTGTGTTGACGCATTGGAGTCAGTGGACCTGAGAGGAGCTGTCGGGATGTCATCCTCTCGAGGGCTGCTTCGCTGGTGCCCTGTTGGGGTATCAGGTTGTAAAAATGAGATAGATCTTGTGTCCTTGGTCACTTTCTCCTGTTCCCTTTCCATAATTTGCTTAAGTACGTGCTCGAGGACGCCGGAAAGAGAAGGGAGGCATATTTATATGGAGTTCAAAACCAGGCAAAGCTAATCTATGGAGAGAGAGGTCGGAGGAGTGGTTACAAATAAGATTTATGTAAGTGATACCTCAAGAAAAAAGTAAATAAAAACGGAGGTGTCAATAATTGACGTGTGACAATACTGTTGAAGCCTGGCCAAGGAATGCCGGGGAGGAGAAGTAGATGTATCTGAGCATCGGGAGTTTAGAGGTGCAGGTAGCTCTTCACCTGTGAGAACCAGAGGTTATTTCCAGGAAGACATAATTGCTTGTATTCAGCAGACGCTAATTTTATTACTCTTAATTTCTTCTTTATTTTCATGGTTTGTATTCTGGCTTCTAACGCCCCTGACCACTTGTGTGTCTGGCCTGTCTTCATTTGATCCTGGCTCTGCCTTTTAAAACGGTTGCTGCAGCTGCCTCTCCCAAATTCAGAATGACTTACAAATGTTTGAACAGAGAAACAAAGACAGAAAATGGGAGACATGGTCTGGTTTGTTGCAAATGGCTTTTCCTGCCAAGCTGTGGGGAGTGGTGTTGGGGCCAGCTTTGCCTTCCTAATTGGAACCATAGCTCCTCAGATTGCCTCTCGATTACAAACTTGAGGGCCCGCCACCCTTCAAGGGACCATTTCCCTCTGGACGCTGTGTACCGGCTTCTCACTTGCATTGGCCTGTAAGAGAGGACAGCAGAGTTGCCTACTCCGTTTGGGTAACACCGCAAGGGAAGTAGCTAACCTCTAAACCTCTATAGGTTTTATACTTCTTTGCTGATCTCTTCCCGCCCCCCTCTGGAGCTGTAATAATAACACTAGTTAACATTTATTGAAAGCTTACTACGTGCCTGATGCAGTTCTAAGCATTTTGCGTGTGTTAGTTCATTTACTCTTCAACTCTGGAAGCTGGTATTGCTATTGCCCTGTTACAGATGAAGAAGTTAGACACAGGGAGATAAAGTCCCTTGCCCAAGGTCAGACAGCTGGTAAGTGACAAAGACGGCCTCCCAACCAGAGTCTGAGCTCTTATCCACTGTCTAAATAAAATGTAGACAGTCTGATTTCCAGTGGGGCGATCCCCATAGCTCTCACCATGCTAGCTAGACCAGTATAGCAGCCCCTAGCCACACGTGGCCATCGAGCACCTGAAACGTATCTAGAAGATCACTGTGCGTGTAAAATACACACCCGGCTTCTAAGACTTAGTATGAGAAAAATAATGTAAAATATATTATCAATACATTTTTATATTGATTGTATATTGAAATAACATTTTAGATGTATTGGGTTAAAGAAAAAATATTAATTTCACCTGTTTCTTTTTACTTTTTTTTTTTTTTTTTACTGTGGCTCCTGGAAAAGTTACCATTACTATATATGGCTCGTGCTGTATTTCTGTTTTGCTCTCGGGCACTGACCTAAACCTTCTTTCCAGCATGTTCCAAGTAGAGTAAAGTTGGTTCCAGCACAGTCACGGGTAGAATGGATTTAGGAGTAACATGCCACAGAGCAAATTCCTGTTTTCTACCGCTACCACCACCTTGCTGACTATGTACAATTAAAAAACTTGTATATATGAGGGAAAAGATCTAAACCTTTAATGAATGTTATGTACCAGTTAGTGTACCAAGTCCTTTCACATAATGGTTGCATTTTAATCTTCCTAACTCTTCTACAAGATAAGCGTCATTAGCCCCATTTTACGACAGGGAAATGGAGGCTTGGTCTAGCAACTTGTCTACGTTCTTTCCTTTTTTTTTTTTGTCATTTTATTCTTTAGCTGTTCCTAGAATCCATTTCAAACAAAAGAATAAAAGCGATCATATAAATAGGTTAGGGAAGGGGAAAGGAAGATAGAAATGCTTACAAGTTGCAAACAGGAAAAAGAAATTAGGACATCAGGGCTTCAGAAAGGCTGCAAACACATTCATGAACAAAGACTGCCCTGGAGCAACCCTCATGTTTGTCTTTGCTCTGATGGTGCGGTGTGGTCTAGTGGTCTGACCAACTGGGAATCCAGCGCCTGGGTTCTCAGTTTTGCTTCAGACTCACTGTTCTGTACTGATTGGCCTTGGACTGGATGGTCTTGGACAGGGTTTCTTGATCTGAGAGATAGGCTGATTTCCCAGGTGAGAGGCTCAATGTTTATAAGTGGAAAGGTTGCAGAGGGGTGAAGAACATTGTTCCAACTAAAGCAAGGCTGTCATGGATGAACTATCAATGCGAGGTGTTTTATTTTTACTTGCACGTTTGGAGGCAAAACGCCAATCTTCTCCGCCCCTTATAGTGTGGTTGTTTGTTTTGTTGAGGTCCCTGCTAATCTAGGCAGTTTGCAAAGGGCTGGGGAGTGTGTGTGGAGGGCAAAGAGAATCACCTATTGTAAGTTCTGTTAGTAATAAGTGGTGGGGCCGGGATTTGATATATGTCATCTGACTCTAGTGCTAATGGTAGTTTTCCCCAAGATGATCTATCTTGGACAGTATGTATCTCATGGCATATGCATTGTGTTGGAGATGTTTCTCCATGTCTTACTCTCTCATATTAGTTAAATCCTTATGGGAAGTTCACAGTAAACGTTCATTGAACTGAATTGCCTTAACAACTGTTATGTGAGAGGCCTTAATTCTAATATTCTCCTATAGGGTTTGGTATCTGCTCCATTATTTTCCTCTTTAGAGCTGTGGCTAGGTCACTAAGCTTCCATCATTAAATTATTTTTATATACCTATGACTTGCTGTAGAAACTTCATTCACTGATGGATTCAATAAAATTATGAACTACAGTATATACTGTAGGACATTTACTGTGCCAAGCCCTGGAAATCCAAAGGAGACCAACAGGGTTCCTGCCCACAAAAAACTTATGGTCTGAAGTGAGATAGAGATAGATACGTAGGCATTACAGTGAACATTGTCCCTATGTTGTTAAGGAGAGGGGAAAGGGGCTTGTGAGCACATTGTTGGGGCACCTCACCCAATCTTCGAGTTTATAGGAGGCTTCCCGGAGGAAGGGGAAGAAGATGCTAAGTTTCAGTTCCAGGTTAGTGAAAATTAAAATGTGATTTTTTTTGCCCCCCATGAACCCTCTGAATTCCATTCAGAGGACAGAAGTGGAAGGCAGGGTGAATCTGAGGCCACCCTAGAGACCCATCATTGGGGCTCATGGTCTCCAGTGCAGTGCTCCACCATTAGTTGGACTCAGATTCTTTCTGGGTTCTTCCTTCTTATGACCCTGAGCCGTTCTTCCTTCTTACGACCCTGAGCCAAAGTCTGGCTTGCTTCTATGTTTTCTTTTAGCTTTGACTCCCACTTAGAATTGCCTCCTTACGGTATGTCTCAGTCCATATTCTTGAGCAGAGTATGAGAAAGAGAGGCTGTTTGACCCAGATTCTCCCCCCACCCCCACCCCCCCCAAAAAAATCAAGCTATATCATCGGCTGCTGACCAGTCAGTAGTTAGGCTGCTCTTGAAGCTGGTGTTCACTCTTGATCCAATCAACCGTGGCATGAGGAGGGGTGGGGACACGGTATAAACAGTGGCCGCCAAAGTCAGCCTCCTACATATATACCTTTTCTGGTCTGTGGTGGGTTGGACAGTTTATCCAAGGATGTGGCATGGCGGGCCTGATCACTGGTCTAGAAGTTCTTTAATACAAAGAGAAACAATATAATGGATAACAAGTGAGTGAGTGAGAAGCCTCCCTCTTTCATTTTACCAGGGCAGGTCTCTGCATCCCTTGCATTGGGATTGTTTTAGCTGTGGTTTCACCATGCTTGTAAGGCCATGCCCCAGAACATCATCTTTTCTTCATTGTCAGGGGCTCAGTTCAATATTTAGAAATTGTCCCTCTACCCTCTCCAACAACGACTAGTTGTTGGCATACTCCTTATTGGTGTGCATGGCTCATCCATACCTCCTTCAGCAATCCATCAGGGTAGCCTCTCTCTGGGAGAAGAGTTGATCCTAACCTGGAATGACCCTGCCTAAAGTGGTATGTGGATAGAATTCACGAAGTTTGGGAGGAAATGACATCTTCAGTTTCACTAAGCTTAACCTGAAATTTGGCATTTCCTTCAATTCTGAATAAAGCCATAAACCACAGGAGTGTACTTGTGACTTGGTTGCTAATAGAAATCATAGACATTGATGTATTGTGTTGCAACTACTAGAGAGATCTCAAAATAGGCTCATTACTTCAAAATCATGGTGGTATTAGACTCACCATTAGATCTTGTTATTTCACGTGTTAGAGAAACAAGCACACGTAATACTCTATGACCAGTTTTCTGTTTAGTATTCAGATGACTGCGTTTTTGATAGAGTTGATTTGCTCTGTGAGCCTATATATTTTATTTTACGCATAAAGCGTTCTGAGGAGGCCTTCCCAGCCCGCCGAAGGGGCACGGCACAGCGAGGTTTAGGAACTCCTGCTAAAGGAAGCCATCCTCTGATGCACGTACTCATTGTGGAGGCTGCCGCTCACCCCGGGGTCTCTAATTCATCAGAGCTGCACTGGTGTGTATTAGTCTGAAGGAGCGAAAGACTGAAGCTGAAATCCTACCGTGGTCCTGGGGAGCATGATTCGGGTGGTTTGCAGTCTAGGGACAAAGCTATCAAGGAGTGGAACAATGACTTAAAGAGGACAGTGGCGGGCAGCCTTTAATTAAAGTCACCCTGGTGCACTCACCCTGTGGTACGTGTATGAACGTGCACCACGGAGTGCATGTCTTCTTGTCTGGTGTTAACTGGCCCCGTATGCTTTGTGTTATGGAATGAACTGAGACTTTAATTGCCTCTCTTTCCTGGTTTAAAACGGAGTAGAGTGGGCACATTTTTGTTCAGGAGCCCAAGTCTGAGTCTTTGGACCTTTGTTAATTTCCTAGGCTCTTTGGTGTCATTGGCGCTCATTTAGGCTGGGTTATCCATGCCTTAGCCATTGGAGAGCCACATAAGGGAAGCTACTGGGTGGGCTGGCATGAAGGAATAAACTCGGGGCAGAAGGGGCCACAGAAGATATGGGCTGGAGGCAAGTTGAGAACTTTTCATGGATACCGTCTTGTCAGTGTCCCTGGCCACTGCCAATCCCAGATGCACATTCACGTAGGTTAGCTCTGGGGCCCCCCTGATACCTACACTCAGGGCTACTGGCTTCTCCCCTATTCTAGTCACAAGCGATCCATCCTCTCATTCTGCCGGTGAGGAGTTCAGAAGCTCAGTTCAGCAGCTGAATGTTTCCTGGGGGAAAGGAGCGCAAGTCTGGTGTAAGGAGACTGAGGTTCTAACTTTTCCTGTTCTGGTGACAGCTGTGTGACCTTGGGAGTGGCGGATTGCTTCCGTCCACTTCAGTTTCCTGATCTGATACGTGAGTTCCACCAGGGCCCCGCTTAGGATTCTTATGAGCACCGAAGGATATGAAAACACGTGGAGAAGAACAGAACCTGGCGAGAGCACGAGAGAATCTCCTAAGGCACCTGTGGGCTCCATCACAAGAGCCTCATGGCGATTGAACCTTGTCTTCCCACTTCCCACTTCTCCTCTCTTCCCACTGAAGAGAAGAGTCTAAAGCCCTGAGGTTTGTTTTCTGCCTGGAACACGTCTAGTGGTCAGCTGGCAAATTACAATGAAAGGTCTTCATTTTATGCTTAATTACAACAGGGTCCCTGTTGGTTTCTCCCCTTACCGGGTTGAGCACCAAGCTTGAGGACGAGGGTTGGGGAGTGGGTGGGTTTCTTTCTATTCATGGGTCCAATTTGGCCATCACAGAGGGTACCAGAAGAGAGGGGATCGTGGGGACCGGTGGAGAGCAGAGTGGAATCCTTCTCCTCCTCCTAATCTTCCTCCTCATTCCCATCATCATCACATTATCATCACGATCACCACATATCCTGTAGTTCACCCCTGCGTGGGGCACCGTGGCGTTTAGCTCCCACAACTGTACTCCACTGCCCTTAGGCACCTGAGGCTTAGAGAAGCCACGTGACTTGTCCAAGGACACAGCTGGTCACATGGTAGAACTGGAAATCGAGCAGGTCTGCTTGAACACAAAGCCTCTGCCGTCAGCCATGATGCCCTATGTGGTCTCTTTGGTACTTGACTGAAGTGTGATGAACACATGAGCAAATGGATAAAAGAATAAATACCACAGGGTGAAAAAAAAGGACTGGAGGTCATAGTCGTAGTGGATTTACTGAGGTGTCATTTATTCTTTTGTTGTCTCTTCACTTCCCATCCCAACTAGTATAAACACTGTTGCTCGGTTCCTGTAAATCTCAACTCAGCGTGTGTCTGCCTTTGCTTCTTGTGCCAGTTGAACCTCTCCCTAAAGGGCCCTTGAGCCATGGATCGGGGGTGGTGCTCAGTTTGTAGCCAAGGCAGGCAGAACTGAGTCCCTCACAGAATTTCCTGGAGATGTTTACAGGCAAGTAGACCCCTCCTGAGAGGAAGGAGTGTAGAATTTGCAGAGAGAATGTGAGTTCCAGTTTGTTACCTGTCGTCTCGGCTGGCCAGATACCAGGCTGGACACTGTCTTTTCGAGGCGGGCAGGCCAGGAGTGTCTTGGTTTGGATAAACTGTGAGCTCCTGGCCCCTGGGAGGCCTTATGCTAAATTATAACATGAAGTCCGTTCGTTAACCCAGAAGAGTTTGGCCTATAGGTTTATAAAAACATGCCCATGGCGAGGCCTCTGAGCCGGTTGAGATAAACAGAGATGGCGAATAATTGTCTGCAGACCTGGGATCTCAGACAGGGCAGGGGAGAGAGGGAAGAGGGCTGAGCTGCTATCTTTTAATCTAATTGTCCTCAATTCCATGGTGGGGATCAATAAACTGTGAACACAGGAAGTAAAAGCTCCAGGGGAGAGAACCAGTTGCAGCTGGCAGAAGTGGCCCACCATGGCAAGTGGTAATGCCATTTTAATTAGGCGAAAGCCTGAATGGGAGCCGCGTGTAGACCTTCTCCTGGGTGCCCTGGGTTGCTGCGAGAGAGAACATGCGCCCTTTGTGTACTTTGCCAAAACCCACCGGCTGCCACCTCGCAGGAGACTTACATTGGAGTCACTGGTTTCCAGAAGGGTGACAAGCGCACTGTGTGTCACTGAATGAGGGGGCGCGTCTTGCCTGACCCTGCCAGCTTGGGCCTGGACTCGAGCCATTGTGGCAATGGCCCTGATTTCTGAACGGGTCGGGTGTTTCCAGAAGCTTTTGCGAGAGCCGATTGGGGGTGAACAGGAAAAATAAGGGTGGAGGAAGGAAGCGGTAAGGCTGGGCTGGGCCTTTCCAGGCTCGGAAGGCTTGTTTTATCTCCCCACTTCTCAGTTTCACACCTTATAAGCCGAATAGCTTTTATTGTCCTAAGAAATGTAATCAGTAAGTCACATCGCCAACTCTCTTGAAGGAAAGCAGGCTTTAATTTGTGCCTTAATGATGTGTTTGCCCCAAGCACTGAACAACCACTTTCTAGGTACCAGGCACTGTTCTGAGTGCATCCATCTGCACGCTAGTCCTTTCACAGGGTTTCTACTGTTAGCCCCGTTTTAGGGATAAAGAAACAGAAGCACAGAGAGGTTGAGTAACTTACCCTAAGACCCAGAGCCGGCAAGCCAGGATTCAGATCCAGGGACTGTGGCATTCCAGCCAGAGGTGGATCTCAGAAAAGGCTCCAGTGTGCTCTGGACTCAAGTATGGAGAACGTCACCTGCAGAGGAACCTCAGACTCTCAGCTTTAGGAAAGCAGGCACCACATATGTCATGCTCACTGTGGGATCCAGGACAGAATGTTTTAGGCACAGTCCTTGTGCTCTTTCAGTGCTTTTTGGTACACTGATTTTTGACAAGGCCGAGAGATGCACTGCCAGGACCTGCGATTTTTGTTACATACAGTTCAATGGATGGATGCTTATTCATTCACTCCGTAAACATTCCATCGAGCATGTGTACCAGGCATTGTACTAGGTGTTAGAAGTAGAGAAATGAATGCGATGAGGTCTTTGCCTGCAGAGAACTCACGTCTGGAGGTAGATGCACACAGACGTAACGTGCACACACAGGTATTGCTTCGGCCCAACCTCTCCTCGCCGTTTCCCTCACTTGCTGCCTGGGTCTCTCCTCAGGCTAAGACTTACCACGTTTTACACCTACGTGTCTTGTGTCCACCAAGACATTCATGGCTCTTTGAGGCCAGCTGTGCCCCTAGAACAGTGCTCCTCCAAGTCTGGTCCACACACCGGCGGCATTAGCATCACCTGGGAGCTGGTTGGAAATGCTGACTTTTACTGACTGAAGAGCTCTGGGGGTAGGGTCCAGGAATTCGTGTTTTCCCGTTTCTCCGGGCGATCCTGATGCGTGCTCAAGTTTAGATGAGCTGCTAGGGTAGGGAGCCCAGGTCCTGTCACGTGTGGGTGCTCCATAAATAATCTTTGGATGATTGCATGCATATTGACATTGAGTGGGGGAGCTGGGTTGGTCTTACTAGGTCTGGGCAGGACTCCAGGTATCCGGTTTGCCAAGTACGAAGAGGCTGTGGGGAGATGGAGTCATGTTTCTTCCCCTCTCAAAAAATTTGGATGGAGGCACTAAATGGCTGGGAAGATCGACTCCACCAGCGTTGAAGAGCAACTGAGCATGTGACCTGATGGGAACCGAGTGACCGGGCCAGTTTATAATGAAGGCCAGGAGATGAAACAGGGCGGAGTGAGAACTCCGTGCAGATGGTTTGGGACAGTATGCTAAAGCCACAAGCGGAGAAGAATTGTATGTTTGGGACTCTTGTCTGCTCCAGGGCCTTATTGCAAATTAAACCTCCCCTCTTCTTGCCTATGTGGCAGAGCCTTGGTGTAAGTCTATTTCAAACTAGGGTTTCTCTCCCATCCCGTTTCCCTTTTCACTTTCTTGAACTCTCCCGTTGTTCCTCGGCTCCCTCCTTGTTTCTGCCCAAGAGGGTATTGTTGTCCAGACTTTGATCAGGATTCAAGCTACCCTGTGGCCTGACATTTGTCAAGGGCAGGGATGTGTGGGCTTCTGTGAGTAGTCAGCAGCTGTTTCTGGAGTCATGGTTTTAAGGAATCTCCCTCCCTCAACAGTGTGATCGTCCCCCCCCCCCAACACCTCCCCCTCCCCCTCCCCCTCCCCCCTGAAAAACCTTGCCTAAGAGCAGTTGGCTCAGTATAATAAAACCCAGCTTGGCATCAGGAGCTACATACACAAGAGACATTTAATAACCTGCGTAGCATTTTGGCAGTGGGAGGGACAGTAGCACCCAAAGAGACACGTATGGTGGGCTTAACAGCGTCCTGGACTCATGGGAAGAGGAGCCCTGGGTTTAGCTGCCCGGGGTGAGGAGGTGTGGTGAACAAGGGGTTAGAGAGACTAGGCTGGTTCAGCGTCCTTGGGAACACTGCTCTACCTAGGTCTTCCCAAGGACAAGGCTTATTTATGTGATCTGATAAACACTTAGGTACATGCCAAATAGTATTCTGTGGTATCGTAACTGTGCTTTATATTTATCACGTCGGTTCTTCCTCACGACGGCATCATGACTCACAGACGTGGAAACTGAGGTGCCGTTAGTACTTCGGAGGGTAATGATTCAAACCCAGGCCGTCTGGCATTAGAGTGCGTGCTCTTATTTAGTCTCTCTTGCTGTGCTGCCTCTCCATGGGTACAAAATATGTCTTCATTTCTAACTTGGGGAGTTTCTTTTATGTAACGACCGCTGGATTTCTAAAACTGTAATGCTTAGTTATATGCAATCTGATAAGATTTTCTTGAATGCCTGATTTGTGCCTGGAGCTTTACTAGGTGCTGTGAGGGATGGAGACAAGTTTCTGCTTTCGAAGAATTTAGCGTTTTGCTTGGTAGATAAGACTCAGATGCACACGGTAACATAGCTCCCCGACGGCCACGTGGGATCATATACGATCTAAAGCCTAAATGCGTACTCCAGGTAGAGGAAGTCCCCCAAGAAGAGGCTAATGTCGGTGAGAAGAGCTGAGGACAACTTTTCAGAGGCCATGGCTGTGAGCCAGTTCTAGCCCCTTGGCCTAATCAGTCCCAAGTTGCATGAGTGGAAGCTTGTAATTGTCGAGAACCCGCACCGTGTTTTAATGTCCCTTCCACCCACAAAGTTTTCTGCTTGTTATGTTCCAACTTTTAGATGCCATCTGTGTGTCTATAATTATACCAGGAAGCTTTTCCTCTTAAGCTGTTTTTAATAGAAATGTCTTGAGGGGGTTTTGCTCTCTTTAGAAAAACTGGTTAGCCAAGGCACAGGGCTTGATGTGTGTGTGTGTGTGTGTGTGTGTGTGTTTATTGTAAAATGCCTTATAGCATCCACTTGTTAGGCTGGCCACCGAAGCCTGGCAGACAAGGATTCAGGAGTAAGAATAGTACATGGAACTGCATTTAAACTCTAGAAGGCCTGGTTTAGGTAGCTTGTGCTGTGTAACAAACCACCTCAGAACTTAATGGCTTAAAACAACAACCATTTATTTGGCTCCTAATTTTGTGGATCGTCCGGGCAGTTCTTTCTGGACTGGCTCAGCTTACCTCATGTATGTATCTGTGGCCAGCAGGCGGGTCAGCTCATGACTGGGCCGCAAGTCTGCCTCTTGGCAGGCTTTTGGTCAGGGTATGGCTCTTGGCTAGGGTGCCTTAGTTCTCGTCCATGTGGCCTCTCATCTCCAGCAGGCTAGCTCAGGCTTGTTCACAGGGTGGACACAGGGCTCCCGAGAGCAGCAGCGGAGGGCAGGTCCCAGTTCACAAGCGCTCTTCTAAGCCACTGCCGCATAGTGTTTGTTAATGGTCCGTTGGCCAAAGCAAGTCACGTGACCAGCTCCGATTCAAGGAGTGGGGAAATCAGCTCCACCGCTTGATGGGAGATCTGCAGTGTCATATTTCAAGGGTGTGAATGCAGGGAGAGGATGAATCTGTGGCCATTTTAGTAATCATTCTCAAAGTCAGAGCATATAATGGCAATAAGGTTAGCCAACATCTACTGAATGCTTACAAGCTGTAGGTACTATTAGAAGTAGTTCATATATGTATCTTAAGTCATTTCAATCACACAGTGGCCCTGAGAGCTAGGTGTTAACCATTTCCCGCATTTTTCAGAGGAACAACTTGAGTCTCTGAGAGGCTAAGTAACTTGCCCAAAGTCACACAAATAGTGAGAGGTGGCCCAGGATTCTCATCCAGGCAGCCTTGCTCCAGAGCCTGTGGGCTCTCGCCCGTTGTGCCATCTTGCCCGGTACAGGCTTAGTGAAATTTAGTTGATTCGCCACCAAACTACAGCAAGAAGACTAATATTTACTAACGTGTATTGAAGACGTAGGATATGCCTGGCTCTGTTCCAAGCACTTTCCACACATCGTGGCATTTCGTTCCCATGACCGTCTGCCCCATCAAGGACTGCGTTTATCCCCATTTTCTAGATGAGGAAACCCAAGGTCCGGGAAGTAATTTATATGTCGTAGGCCACACAGCTTGTACACGGGCAAGCTGAGATTCAACTCTCCAAAGCGTCTACACTCTTAGCTAATTCGCAGCCTCGTTTCACTCACCCAGACTTTATTTCATAGTCTCAACTTACAGTGGTGGAGGAGCGGGATCTGGGAACTCTCCAGAGCATAGATAATAATAAAGAAGAGGAAAAAAGACATCTAGAGATGCAGCTAGAGTTGTCATCACGAAGCCCATGCATTTGCCGGGGGAGTTTATTAGTTCGTTGTCCACTGTACCAAGTGGAGCCAACTGTGCCCTGTCCCCACTCCAGGGCCTGGTTTTCTACCTTGTAGAGATTAGGGAAGCAAATAAAACAGGATTAGGTTAAAAAGTCTGACGATATCTTGTAAGGGGGCACCACCATCGGACAATGAAGGAAGAGTCAGAAGAACTAGTTTACCAAAAGCACAAGAAGTCAAAGTACGAGAGTTTGGGGGTGTTGGTGTAGGGCCAAAGAGCCCATAAAAAGTTCCGTAGCTCCTGGGAGGGGGTCACCATCTTACTACTTGGTATAGTAATTGGTTTTTAGAGAGGAAAAACGGTTAGGTTACATTCAGATGCTTCGTTGATCAGGGAGGGAACTAAATAATGAAATTTTGAAAGATTTGTCATAGATGATGACGATGAGATGAATGTTTCTTGGGTGGAGCACCTCATACCCTGAGATGACAGGCAGATGAGACTTTATGGAAACTGACATCTCAGGGTTGCAGTGGCCTCTTGGGGTCACTTTGACTTTTCCTATTTTTCCTCTTGGGTTTCTGCAGGGTGGATGTAATTCTAAATGAAGATGAGTGAAGGCTCTCAGGGATCAAGGCGGTGGCCAACGACCATTAAGACTTGTGCAAAAGCAGCTTTTTGACTCCAGAGGTGGGTTTACACCTGGCCTTCGGGGTAGTTCTTCAAGGCAGATAGAGTCTGATGGTCTGGCTGGCAATATTTGGACACTGGTATTATGTTGCAAAATGCCTTCAGTTCCTGGGATGAAAGATGCAGAGCAGAAGATGGGCATAGTCTCGCCACCGGATTGTGGGAGCATTCTCAGCAGCTGGTGAGTCATGGACGCACATGTGCGTCTTCAGTGGGGCCGGGAGAGAAAGGAGACCCACGTTTCAAGGTAAGGTGGTTTGAGCGATTACACGTGTGGATTGTAGGTGTCTGGGGTGCAGAGTTTGACCAGGACTCGGGAGCTTTTGGATGGGTTCGGTGAAGGTACGATGATACTAAACGATGCGCTTGGCTGTTCAGCTCGTTAAGGTCTTCGTGAATGCCCCAGAGCCAGAAATATGGAAAGAATTAAAGTAGCCCTTTGGAGGCCTCCACTGAAATTTCTTTTCTGTGTGTCACATGTGGTCAAGACAGCAGCAGACAGCATGAAAGGAGAGGGCTCTTTGTGCCCTTGTCAGTGTGGGGCTCAGATGGGGTGAGCTTGTTCATCGTTAATCCTTGTAATGATATCTGTGGAGGCGAAGAAGAAACGAAATTCCCTTCAAGCTAATTTCTCCGATTGCCGGAGCAGTCGATGGAGGCTCAAGAACTGGGTTGCCTGAATCTCGGAAGCATCTGCTCTCCCAAGGGAAAGAAAATGTCCTCCTTACACAGTGGAGGCTAGCGTCTAGGAGAGCGTTTTCTTTCTCTGGGAACACACCATTTTCTGTTCCTGTTTTTCACCCTTCCGTACTTGTATGTGCAGAAATTTCCATTGGTCTGTTCGCCTTGTCTGTTTTTAAAGCATCAGGTTTTTCGGTGTACGCTGCTGGTTCATTGTGAGTAGCATCCAGCCCGCCAAAGCTGTTTCATATACGTTTCCCGGTGGCGTGGAAATCTGGCTAGGTGCTTATCCAGCAGCGCCCTTCTGGCCGCCAGGCGAAGCGGCCTTTTGCCTGTCCATTCTCTCGCGTGTGGCCTGCCTTTGGTGTATAATGGGATTTGAATGTGTAGCCTATGGGAATTAGCTGTGACACCGGCTGTGCACGAGTGTGCTGTGAAATGACACGTATCCACATGCATGTGCCTTCCTGCAAAGGCATGAGAACACACATGCTTATTGTGGGGCTAATCAAATAAAGTTTTGCCCTCCTGCCCCTGCGGGCATCATATTTACCTCACTGAGCGCGAGAGAGCTGCAGTGGAGCGGGCGGGTGGGCAAGGACGGGGAGGGGAGTTTGAGATGCCATATGGAAGTCGTTGCAAAACAGATGGGGGAAGTCTGGAAAAATCCAATTTGTTGTCCTTGGGTATTTTAAGGAATGTCGTGACATTAAGGTGTTAGAAAGGATTTCAGTGCCCAAGACGGGTTAGAATTAGATGGTACAAAGCAACTTCCCAGGTAGGATTGGTATATAACTAACCACTGAATAATGATGTTTCATTCGGGGCCAATGGGTCAGTAGAAAGGCTAGTAGGTCTGTCTATTAGGCAGGGTTTGGGTGGAAGGAGTTGGCCAGAGTTGGGGTAGTCACGCACCTCTTAGTGGAAAGAAAGAAGTATGCAGATAATCTTATTGTAATCTCGTCAACAGTAAAAATGGAAGGGAGGAACAGAAAGTTGCTTTGCATCGCTGGGGAAGGAGCTGTTGCCAGTAGATTGGTTATACGGCGTCAGACCCCAAATATGTCATTTTTAATGATCGTCTCTGAGGGGGATTTTGATGCAGTCCAGAAACGTAGACCTTCCCGCCCTGGACCACGCACCCATCCAACTTGGATGCTATTGACTGTACCTTTAGAGGTGATGGAAGCTCATTTGATGTGTTTGATCCCATGATGGGAGCAATACCACACCCTCTTCAGGGGTTCCTTTCATGGGCTTCTATTGAAGAAATCCCATTTGCGGTCACATGGAAGCCTCGGATGTCCTTGTGAACCAGCTGTTAAGGGGTCATGGCCAGTGGCTCCACTCGGAGTGAAGGCTTTCTCTCTCTTAGCTCCCATGCTCAGCATCTAGTCCCAGGGCTGGAGAGCTTAGAAGGCCTGGGAGGGCTTCAGACCTCTGGATCTTAGCCGTGCTGACATGACGGAAGTGCTCCTGGGTCTGCCTCGTTCCTGATCCAGTGCCCCTGCTGTTCTGCTGTCTGTTTGCTAATTTCTCTTGTCCCCTACATTACCGTAATGCTCCTAAGGAACGGTGATGGTCCTATCAAAGTTGCCTTTCCTTTCCTTTAAATTTCAAAAGAAGACAGAAATGCACTTTTACTTACTACAGGGGGTGCATCTAGTTTCCCCAACCTCTCGCGCTTTCCTTTTGGTGTCAGATGTGCATCTCATCTCTTGGTTTCATCTCCAACTGAACAAATGAACTTAATAAGGTTGCATTGTAATAAGAGCTGGGCATATGGGTTCCTACTATTTCAGGACTTTTTCTTGAGGGCGGGGATCATAGAGGGGTGACATCAGCTTTCATAGTAATTCAAGTTGGATTTGCAGTTTACCATTCTTCAAAATGATAATTTTGCCAGTTGTAATCAAACATGTTTTAAGAACCTGAATTTTCTCACTTAAAGTTATTCCCCTAGACACACTTTAAAATTTTTAAATTAATTACCATTTCACTAATTAATTACTTAATTGGCTCTTAGCCCAATAACTGAATAGATTTTAACAGAAAAAGGCAAAAAGAAAACAAAACCAAAGCCAAACAAAATCTACACAAGGATTTTTTCTTAACTAGAAATATTTCTGGAATGATCAGACATTAAAATCTGTACTACACAGGTGAAACTGGGATTTTAAAAATTTTTGAGGAAAAGACATATCATTGTAATTGATAGGAGTCAAGATTTCAATCTAATTGATTGGCTTTTAAAATTTTGGGTCAGTTAAAAGCACATGAAATATACTTGCTCTTCATGGGAAAGAACAAATTTACAGATTTGAACACATTCATGTAAATCATCGTTTTGATTTTTCTCTCTCAGCATACCCACTCCTACCCTGGGCACTTGGGAATGGGCTGTTTCTGGTTATATTATGAACATATAAAACTGGACTCATTGATCTACTGTAACAGACCAAGGAAACAAAGCCATGTGATTTCTAGGCACGACATGGTATTTGTACACGTACTCTTTTCACCTACCCAATCCACTGCTGGCTCTTCTGATAGTGCTATTTGCCAGTATTAAAAAAGAGGTGGGGCTTCCCTGGCGGCGCAGCGGTTAAGAATCCACCTGCCAGTGCAGGGGACACGGGTTCAATCCCTGGTCTGGGAAGATCCAGCATGCCGCAGAGCAACTAAGCCCGTGCGCCACAACTACTGAGCCTGGGCTCTAGAGCCTGCGAGCCACAACTACTGAGCCCACGTGCCACAACTACTGAAGCCCCTGTGCCTAGAACCCATGCTTTGCAACAAGAGAAGCCACCGCAACGAAGAGTAGCCCCCGCTCACTGCAACTAGAGAAAGCCCGCACGCAGCAACGAAGACCCAATGCTGCCAAAAATAAATTAATTAATAAAAAAAAAATAAGATACTAAAAAAAAGAGGGAGAAGAGGAATAAGCTCTCCATGCCATCAAAATATAAAGTCCCTCACCATCCATCACAGTCCATATAATTCTTGAAAACCTTTCTCTTGAGGTGTGAGCCTTTGGCAGGTTCAGCCATGTACAGGGTGGCCTGAAAGAAGCAAGTATCTGTCAGGGTGGGGTTTGCTGTCCTTTTCACTCCCAGCACGCTGTTTGAAGGACTTCGGAGAGGGTGACATCCTGGTGGTGGCACCAAAAGCCGATGATCACACGAAGGTCTAGTTCCCATCAGAGTTCGACCTCACCAAGAATTCTTTTCCAATACACTTTAAAATTGAAGCAGAACCTAGACATAGAAGAGGGACCACAGTTAACAGTACAGCTTGATGAATTTTCACAAGCTCAACACGGAACAAGCAACAGAATGTTACCAGCACCCAGACGCCCTCGTTGGCTCTATCCACACACCGTCCCCTCGCCCCCCGCCCACAGGAAAATCGTATTCTGACTAATAACGCCATGGATTCATTTTGCTTATTTTCATACTTTATATAAATGGAATCATACAGTATGTGCCTTTTTGTATCTGGCCTCTTCTGCTCCACATATGTTTGTGAGATTCAAGCCTGTCGTGGGTAGAGCAGGGCTCATTCATCCACATCGCTGTATGGCATTCCATCGTGCAAGTAGGCTGTGGTGCATTTATTTATCCAGCCTGTTGTCCATGGGCATTTGGGTCTTTTATGGTTTAGGGCTATTCCTAATAGCGCTTCTATGAACATTCTTGTCCGTGACTTTTGGAGAACATGTGTTTCTGTTTCTTTTGGATGGATATGTATCCAAGAGGGGAAATTCTGGGTCATTCAAGAGGGATTATTTATCCAGAAACCTTTTGTTCCCCCGCCCCCCATCATCTGCTACAGGTGAAGGTACTTATGGCTGGTGTTTTTCTCATTCTTGCCCCCTGTGCTCTAGAGCTCAGGGGCTTCACTGAGGGGAGGGGGAGCTGAGCTTGGGTGGGTCCCTCGGAGCAGTGGCCCTTTTATCTGGCTCAGAGAGCTGTTGGAATTCCACACAGTATCTTGTTTTAAGAATGAGTTCTATAGGTTTAAAAAGATGAGTTTGGAAACAGGTGATTTTGGTTAAGAGAGGGCAAACAGGCCTCCATGGCAGCCTGCTGCCACTTCATGGCTTTTCCTTCGCTCAGTCCTCACCTCAGTCCTGCGAGGCTGCCACGGCTTCCTCCCTAGTTTACAGCTGAGGAAACCAAAGGGTAAAGCGGTTAGGTGACATTCCTACAGACACACATCTGAAAGAGAGCTGAACCCAGGCAGCCTGACTCCAGGACTCCCCTCCTTAATTATCCAAACCAGAACAGTCTGCTCCCACGCACTGCCCATTTCACAATCTCTCCCAGACTGTCAAGGGCCTGCGTGATACATTATGGTGACAGTGGTTGACCTTTTTGGTCCAAATTTTCATTTCTCTGGTAAAGCTATTGCCTAACGAGCCACGGTACATAGGGACAGGCCCAAATAAAAATGATCCCACTAGCTTTTCTTTTCCCCTAAGTCCATTTCAGAGCAGAATCTCACCCTTTGTATTTGCCCTTCTACGTGCTCAGTCCTCTGTGATTGTTGCTCTAAACCTGGGAGATAAGCACGATAAATATTACTAGCCCTTATTTTGTCCTTCTCCCTGCTCAGATACCCCAACCCCTTCAGTGCGCTCTAGCCACACTGGCCTCCTCAGTATGCCTCAGGACCTTTGCACTTGCTATCCCCTCCGGCAGGAATTCTATTTCCCGCATATTCTCATGGCTCACTTTCTCATTTCCTTCAGGGCCCTGCTGAAAGTCACTGAATTAAAAGAGACCTTTTCTGACCTCCCTGTGTAAAATTAACTCTTCGTTGCTTTCCACTTCCTGAGCCACTTTACTTTTCTTTCAGGTATTTCTGCTACCTGGCATGTGATATATTGATTTGCTTTGTTTGTTTTATATCAGTTGACAGACAAGGTAGGCTTCAGATGGGTTGGGGCATTTGAGATCTTGGGGCGTCCCTGGCACACCAATAAATATTGAATGAATTAACGAAACTGGCTTTAAAATTCAGAAAATCGATACCCAAAGAGGGTAGCTGGAACTGACGTTTAATGGGGGAAACTCTTATGTGCCATATCCCTTTATGTTTCCAATATTCTTTATTTTTGCGTTCTTTCTTTTTTTCTTGATTATTCTTACCAGAGGTTTATCTTTTCAAAGAACCAGCTTTTGGTTTGGTTGAGCCTTTTGTTCTAGGCCTTTCTTCTTGTTCAGCTCTGTATTCATTTACTTCGGTTTGTATATGTCTGTTTTATCTCCACACATTAAAGGTTGTTTGAGTGCTGAGACCGTAGCCAACCACAACTGTGATGAGGCCTGCTGACTCAGTTAGACCTTGAACCTCCGTGTCTGGGAGTCTGTGCTTTAGGCCTATTCTCCTGCCCTCCTGGTTTTACATGAGCCACTGGAGTGGAAAAGAGCAACACTTAGATTTTTAAAAAGGAACAGATGATCCAGTTATCATTTAAACCAAGCTAGTTTTAAACAACATCCCAATTGCTATGGATCGGTTTCTGACCTGCGAGTATGATTGCTATTATAGTATCATTTGTTAATTCCCTTCTAACAGACGTCTTCTGTTATTTGCAGTGTTCCTTGTATGATTTTACTGTTGTAATTAAAACCATGGGGAGATGAAGGTGACGCTAGAATGAAAAAGTTCAAACCACATTTTGAGGTTCTTTGGCTCTAAGTAAAATCTAACTATGTTAGAGTAACAAGATAGAAAATCGATCTCTATAATTAGGAAATGAGCAGAGCCAGAATGAAGTAGTAGGAAGGTACATTGCTAAGGGATGCTTCTCCCAGTGCATACAGAAGCCAGTAGCAATTAAAACCTATGTGGACAAGGAGAATCCTGTGCACGGACCTTCAGGGGTGGAGATGTGTGCTTGAGGGGCAGGGAAGCGACCGATGGCAGCCTCATATCTAGTTAAAGCGCTTAACCTCCGGGGTGAAATCTTGGTCCAGAGAACACTGAATGGTTTCACAGGAAAAACGATGAACCCCGCCTTGTAAAGCGGTGGAGGAGTGATCATAAATTTGTTCGGAGATTCTTATGTCTCATTCTGGCTTTGGTTTGCAATCCGATAGGCTTGATTTTTCCCCGGGAGTCTCCCGACACCGTGTCCGTTTGTGTTAAGATTAAGCCATTTGGTTGCTATGTGAAACGTGATCAGGGAAAGCACCAAGGATTCTGCATCTTGGGGGGATCATCTCTGACTTGAGGGGAAATTGGGGGCAAGAAATAAAGAGAAAGTGAAAGGGGGAGAGAGAGGTGACGAGCAAGCGTGGGAGACACAGCAACAGACGGACACATTTGGGCTGTTCAGGATAATGAAAAAGTGGATCTGTACTGCCCTCCCAAAGATGAAAATTTCTCCCAATCCAACTTTTCAGACTCCCGCCACCGAGGTGCACAGCGAGAGGTGAGTTGATTCCTAGTGTTCCTTCCAGCTGGAACCTCCCTTGATTCCAAATACAAGAAGCACATTGTCTGCGAGGCAGGATAGCTTTCAGCATACCTTGAGAGGTCAAAGGTCAGCGGTTGTCACCTAGTGCCGTCCAACTGTGAATACAGGAAATGTTCCCTGCAGGTTCTGGGTACAGGGGTATTTGGGTCCAGTGTCTAGACAGTCATAGATCCAGGATAAGGGACTTTGTCCAGTCCAGTGGGAGTCAGTCTGGATTCTTTGGACTCCAGGTATGCTGATCCAGCGCGATGGTGTAGCCACTACGTGCAGAGCTATTTTCACTGGTCAGTCCCTCAGTGTGTGATACTAAGGCGATGTTTCCTTTTAGCAAATGGAATTTAAGTTCCAGATAGCAGCTGTAGCAGGAGGAAAAGGTTATGTTCTACTTCTTCAAAGGTGTCAAAGGAACAGAGTGTATTAAGTACAAGTCTGAGTGTAAAGAAGATTCAGATTTTCCAATGATACGCAGAGAGTGAAAACTTTCAATGTAAACACACGTGATTTATTTACCACACTGTATCAAGACTGTCAAGCCAGGCCATGAGGCGTGAGTGTGCCAGTAAAATCTTGACAAATACCGGAAGGAAAATGAGAACCCAACTTACTAAGTGGTGGGAAAGAATCAGTGGTGATAGATGGAATTCTTTTTATAGAGCCCATGTAGAAATAAGTGTAGTGTTCTCAACAGTGGCCCATTTACACCGGAAGATTTCTCTTTGACGTATACAAGCAAGCCAGATCACGGAGAGGGATGACGCTTCTCCCCATCGGAAGAGTAACCTGATTGTTTTTTTCTCAGCTAAATAACTAGTTTATTATCGACCCAGAATATTCAGTTGTCAAGGACTCTAAGGCTGTGCTATCCAATATGGCAGCCCTAGCCACTGGTGGCTATCTGTATACTTGAAATGTGGCTAGTGTCATTAAAGAGCTGAATTTTAAATGTTATTTCATTGTAAGTAATTTCAATTAAAAGACTGACATTGGATTCGGTTATTGGGCAAGGTTCAGTATCTTTGGAGCAGTCATGATACTGTGAATCTACTTTTCCAACTGTCTATTTCATGAAATCAAAATGCAGCTCGGGTATTTCTGATGAAAATTTGCCACCCAAATTGAGACGTGCTTTAGGTGTAAAAAACACATGGGATTTCAAAGACTTAATATGAGAAGGAGAACGTAAAGTATCTCGTTAGTAATTTTTTACATTGATCACATGTTGAAATGATAGTATTTTAGACATTTTGAGCTCAATAAAGTCCATTATTAGACTTAATTTCACCTGATGCTCTTACGTTTTTTTTTTTCTTTTTACTTTTTAAAATATGACTACCGGAAAAAGTAATGTTACATATGTGGCTTGTATTCTTGCATTATAGCTCATTTGCACAGTCCTTTAGGCACTGCATTGGATGGTGAAGGCTAGCTTTGCCGCTGAAGTTTGAAATGAATTGGAATCTCAGGAAAACGGTGGCCCCTCTAGCCTCCCGTGGAACTGGAAGCTTGCCCTGCACTTTCCTTCTGTTTCTGAACCCAACCATTAGGTGAGTTATCTAATGCAAATCTCTGTGTGAGGAGAAAGCTAGGTTTTACTGGATTCTGGTGTTACGTTTAAGCCTTAAGCTCAGTGAAGAATCTAGTTGGTAAATGGTTTCAGGACACTGGGCTTCTTCCTAGCAGTTCTCTTAGGCTGGGTTCCCTGGACAGACTCTGAGACGGAGGTTTGTGTACAGGAAGCTTACTGAGGGTGTCTGTGGGATCAACGCCTTCTGTGGCAGTTCCCAGAGCAGGAAACAGCTGTGAGCCCTCAGCAGCCCACACCCGCAGCAGCTGGGGGAAGGAGTCGCTCCATCTAGAACGTGGTGTCTCGGTGGCACAGCACAGCGTCCACCGCAATGTTTCAATCTTGCTCTAAGCATCAGCCCCCCCCAGCCAGACTCTGCCACGCCACACCTTTCAAGCGCCGCCATCCTAGACCCAGCCCAGCAGGCAGTCAGAAACGTGGGGCGGGACGGGCAAGGAGGAAACTGGTCCCAGAGCAGACACCCTGTCCCGATCCGTTTAGAAGGAAATCAAGACCCTCAGTGTAGACTAGTAGTCCAGTGGCTTCCAGCCACACAGAGGACGAGTGTCACTCAGGTGACAAGCCAAGAAAGAGAGCAGGTCCCGGTCCCCAGGGGTTCCAGAGAGTGACCCGCCGTTGCTGCAGTGGAAATAAGAGCTTAGGGGCCACTTGGTCCCGGAGACGTTGACTCTGATTTTTTTTTCTGTGTGTCTGTCTATCCATCCATCCATCTGATTGTTCTGTTTCCTCTTTTCTCTTTTGTCCTCCGGGCCGAGTTTACATCATGGTACTACTGCTTCCCAAGCATCTCCCCTGCCTATTTGGAAATGCCCAGTAGCCTGTGATCATTGGACAGGAGCATTTTCCCATCGGCCTCTTCCGCTTCTCCGGCTCATTTTCCATAAGTTAACAGCTGGGCGTGTCACACGTGTCTGTGCTCACACAGGGAGGCGCACATTCTAACTCGTACACACCTCTAAAAGCGTGCCAGTGCAAACTGGGTTAAAGCTGCCCTCAGCTACCTCATTTCCCCTCCTGCCCCCCTCGTCCCTTTCCTATCTCCAGCCGCCTCGCTCTTTGCCTCTCATTTCACGCTGCCTCTGAGAGAGAAATCTCATTATTTCTGATTCAGGGCGTCCTGTGCCCTCCCCTGCTACATGTCATGCCCATTGCCAGCTTATTACAGCATCACAAGGGAATTCGGAGCTCTGATTTAGCCGCCAGAGGGAATGACCGGAGGGGGGATTGACAGAGAAGAACCTCAGTTTTCACAGCTTCGGGATGCTTGGATTAGTTGGGTTAGGTCACGTGACGCATGTAGTGCATTTGATCAGTAGTCTAAAGAAGAAGCAGGGCAGGCTTTATTTAATTTTAGAGATGGGCTGCGGACGCGTCACTGGGGCTCTGGGAGAGCTGTTGAGGAAAGCTACGATGGGCTTTTTAATCCTTCTCTCCCTTTTCGTCCTGGAAAGTCGTATGTGGTGTGGATGGTCATATCGTTCATAACTTAACAGCTTCATGTCTCCCTCTGCCCCACTCATCAGGCAGGAATTAGACATCTTCTGTTGGGCTCAGTACATGGGTCTGGCACGTAGTGGGGGCTCAGAAAATGTCCGCTCAGCGCGTCATCAGCCAGGTCTCTCAGCTGTCTTGGGTTTGGTTCTCCCGGAAATAAACTCGAGACAGTGAGGGAGGTATATAGGTAGTTTACTTGGGGGATTCAGGCACACTAATAGATCATGAGGATATGATACAGGGAAGCGGGGAAGCCAGTAAAGGGGCATTATCAGGCTTAGTCCTGCAGGAGAACCCAAGGGGCGAGGGAGCCCCGGAGTATTTATACTCCAGCCTCCTGAGTCCTTGGCTGGGGGCTGCTTCTGGGGGTGTTAGTTCCCCAGCATTTCTGGGCCACGTCATGCACGGGCACCGTACTGGTTCAGGAAAATTGGCCCTCAGGCTCAGAGATGCAGGCGCCAGCAGCTGGAAACCTACTGGCACTTGCCTGAAAGGTCTGATAGGCATGGAGCGCTGACAGGGTCATTCATTCACTCAACAAATATTTGTTGGGCCGCCTCCGTGTTCCTGGCACTGTCCTAAGTGTTGAGGATAGAGCAGTAAACAAAACACATGCAAGCCTCTGCCGACAGAGAGCTCACAGTCCAGGCAGGAGACTAGACTATGAGGAGACCACCGTAAACAAAATACGTACGTTATATAGCTTGTCAGGTGGTGAGAATGCCATGAAAAGAATAAAGATGGAGGGTGAGGCTTGCTGAGGGTGCCGTATCAAATCAGGCGGTCGGGGGAAGCCTCACTGAGATGTGAGTAAGAACCTGGCGGGAATGAATCATGTGGATATCTGGGAGCAAACAGTTCCAAGCAGAGGCACCCACTCCTGCCTCAGGACCTGTGCACTTAGTATTTCCTCTGCCATTTACTCGGAATGAGATGGGGAGCCATCGAAGGGCTTTTAGTAAAGAAGGGACGTATTCTGGCTTACGTTACTGTGTGGAGGACATACCAAGGCAGGGCAGGGGTGGATGGAAGCAGGGAGGCTCATCAGGAAGCACATCTTCTAGAACCTTCCATATTACTGCATAATAAATGAATAAAAGTTAAGAGTCAGAACAGACCTCTTGAGGCTTACATGTGGTATGACACAGTTTCTGCTGCATTCTGTTGGCTGAAACAAGTCAAAAAATAAGCCTCGATTCAAAGGAAGGAGAAATGGTCTCACCTCTTGATGGGAGGAGCTGCAGAGTCGTTTCGTGTAGGGGTGTGGAGAAAGGAAGGGGAACTTATCGTGACTCTTTTGGCAAACAGTCTACCGTGGCAGACAGTGTCATGTTGAACTTCCAATATCCCTGTTCTTAGAATATCCCTGGGCCGCCCCACCTTCTATGATGGAGTACAGTGGAAGGTCCAGGAACATGTGCCTTGTCCATTGTAGACCACGGTGACCATCTCTGCCAGTGGGTGTGCGTATGGGGGCGCGGGACAAATTGGAAAAGCACTTCACGTGATTGCTTTGCTCCTTTTTGCCCTATG
Source organism: Phocoena sinus (assembly GCF_008692025.1). Lineage (NCBI taxonomy): Eukaryota > Metazoa > Chordata > Mammalia > Artiodactyla > Phocoenidae > Phocoena > Phocoena sinus. The sequence goes on from NC_045784.1 coordinate 14,477,259, forward strand.
ACATGGCCCTTTGTTAGCTCCCTTCTTCCCTTCTCATTGCTGCCTCTTCCAGGCCTCCATGTGCTCCTTTCTTGAGAACAAACACCCATCCCTTGTGTCACAAAGAGCACTTCGCCAGATCTTCGGTAACTTTGCTCTTGACCACTTTGCACTGAATCTTCCCATCCACTTCCAGTAGCTTCCAAGGGATTTTTCCCAGCCAAAAGCAGGACCCCCCAACCCTAACCCCCCACATGATTTCTGTGCCAGTTATTGATACTCCTTTTCCACCTGCTTCGCTAATGGATGGGCTTCATTTGAGAACTGAAGCTGTTCGGGGTTGTTCTCTGTGTTGTGTGCAGACTAGTATTCTGAGCGTCGTGTTGACCAGAGGTCTGGTACTAGGTTCTTGTATTCGAGTAATCGACGGGTAAGTTTCTTGAAGCCAAGGTCTCTACCTGTTTCTCTGATTTTCTTCCCAACACCTAGTAGCTGGTAGAGTTTCGATTAACGCGACCGTGAAATTGAAGTCAGTTTCTCCAATAGTCTACCTGATACCTCAGACCTTCCCCTCTTCTTGTCAAGATAGGAGGGAAGGATCTTGAAGCATCTCTGTAGATGGACCAGATTTTTGTAATCTGGACCAGCGCCGTCCCATAGAACTTTGCGTGGTGATGGAAATGTTCCGTATCTGCGCTAATATGGTCGCCACCGGCCACTTGTGGCTGCTCAGCACTTAACATGTGGTTAGCGCAACTGAGGAACTGAATTTTTAACTCGCCTTAATTTTATTTAAAATTTTAATTAATCTAAATTTGAACTTAAATACCAGAGTAGACTGTGCAGTTCTAGATGGTACTTCTCAAACTTTTCTACTGAAGCGTTCTTGGTGGTAGAGAAAAGAGAATTAATACCTCGATGGTTTGGGGGGTACAAGTTTTCGAGTACAAAATTACTTGGAAGTCTTAGCTTGAAAATACACGGCGATTTTGCATTTATAATATGTGTGTGATTTTGAGTATGTATACTCTACTTTGGAGCGAAATGGTCTAGGGAAGTTGTATGCCCGACCTCCTTAGCACACGCTGCCGTGTACTCTTGGGAGCTCATGAGTGCCGGTTGAGATAGGTGAATGCGCTGGCTTAAAGTTGAAACATCACATTCTTCCTATTTTGAGCGCAGCCTGAGAATGAAAACGTCTCATCCGACACCCCTTCCGTGTTAGGAATGACCTCCCAGCTGGGGTGAGATAGAACCTTCGTGCTGCAATGCAAACCTATCGGTTAAAAAAGAATCCTCCCCCAGAAAGCCCTTCAAGTGCATTTAATGAATAAGGTGGGGTCCGTAACTTTCTGTGACATTTACTTTAAAAGCCGTGGGAGTGATTTAGTGGTCAGTGGGCACTGACATTTGAGGAAGGAAAGACAAAGTTGGCTTCTCCTGACGTGACTTTTTTCTTCTCCTCTTGACTTACGGCCTTGCATCCATGGAAACTTTGTTTCCTGAGAGACATGTTGTGTTCTCTGGGTTTTGGAATTAATCTATTTTTTTTCTTTCGATACGCAGCCACAAATTAATTTCTCCTTTGTGTGTCTGATGGCGCAATTATTTGTAGTGAGTAGAGTATGTTTTCTATGGTATTTGAACTTGGTCTTGTTGTGAGGGGTGTGCATGTGTATGCATGTGCCTGTGTGTGTCTGTGTGTGTCTGCACATGCTTTTCCTCAATATAGAATTTGCTCCATCTTGTTTAGAAGAAAAACACATGGAAAAAAGAGGATTGAAGAAAGCAGATTTGAAAATATTACACAGATGCATATATAACTACACCTATAACCATGGCTCTGTACAAGTGTATGACTACCTCCCAGATCAAGATAGAGAACATTGTCAGCACCCCCACGAGCGTCTCTTTTGTCCCCTGCCAGTCCATATATCCCACCCAGAAGTAACTATTCTGACATCTGTCACCAGAGATTAGTTGTGGCTGTTCTTGAACGTCACATAAATGGAATCACACAAAATGTGTTTTACAGCATTTTGTCCTTAAGACTCATGCATGTTGCTGTGTGAATCAGTCCTTTATTTCTTAATTGCTCTTCAGTATTTCGCTATATGAATATACCACAGTTGATTTATCCATTTCCCCGTTGATGGATGATGTTTGGGTTGGTTCTAGGTTTGGACTATTATGAGCAAAGCTGCTGTGAATATTCTTGCACCTGTCGTTTGTTTGTTTGTTTGTTTTTGCGGTACGCGGGCCTCGCACTGTTGTGGCCTCTCCCGTTGCGGAGCAACAGGCTCCGGACGCGCAGGCTCAGCGGCCATGACTCACGGGCCCAGCCGCTCCGCGGCATGTGGGATCTTCCCGGGCCGGGGCACGAACCCGTGTCCCCTGCGTCGGCAGGCGGACTCTCAACCACTGCGCCACCAGGGAAGCGTGCACCTGTCTTCTGATAGGCTTCTGCCCTCCTTTCTTTTGGCACATACCTAGAAGTGGAGTTACTGGGTTGTCAGATTAAAAGGAAGGTTTGGTTACTCTAACAAAGACCCCACCTAACAGTGGTTTAGACAAGGTAGAAGTTTACTTCTTCCTCACATGGTAGTCAGAGACGCAGGGTCTGTCCATCGGGGTGCTCTGTCACTTCCAGTGAGATGCCCCTGTTCTGGTGGCCCAAGATGGCTGACCACCATGCCCACATTCCAGGCTAAAGGATGGGAGTACAAGGGGGGAAGTCGGCAGCATGCACCTTCCCTGCAAAGACAGACCTCCTGAGATCGGGGCACATGACTTCCACTGAGACTGCCTGCGCCAGAACTCGCTTTACCGCCACTCTCCCCCGAAATGCCAGAGGTCATCTTTATTTTGAGAAGCCTCGTGCTGGGGGAGAGACACTGAGATATTATGAAAAGTCTCTGCCACAGCTTACTTCTTGGGGTTGGCATCCACCCCAACAGGGGGAATAAGAGTGCAGGTGTCAGTGTTCAGCTCTTTTACACCCCGGACCAGGAGAACCTCCGAGGACTTTGCTGACTCCTTGGAGCAGTTAAACCAGCCATCCCACCTAAACTCTTTTACTAATCATGGATTGTGTTCACTCATCACTTGTATACAGATGTCTCCCCAATAATGTTTTGGTTTTGTTGGTTTTGTTTTTAATATTCTGAAAACAGAGTGTTACTACTCTTATTATTTTCAACATTATTACTCTTTTTCTAGTAGGAGCCTGCATCTTGGCTCAGTCACTTATAAGTTTGTGTGGTCTGGGAATAGTTGCTTGTTCTCTCTGAGCCTCTGTTTCACCATCCACAAAATGGGAATAAAAATGTCTACCTTGAAGAACCGTTTTAAGTAATATATTTTACAGAGGTGATATATTTTACACCCGGTATAACTGGAGCTCCACGTGGTCCAGTCTTGGTATACTGTCATGATAAAAACTATCTAGCAACCAGAAGATTAAATATAATTTTTGCTTCTCAAAATGTTTCTCAAAATGTTAAAGAAGATCCAAGTTATAACTCAGAGAAATAGTTCTCAAAACATACACCCCCCCCCCCAAAACCTTCCTCTTTTCAGCTCTCAAACACACCTAAGCATCTTGAAAGCTTCTCTCTCTCCTTGCCCTCAGTTCCTCTCAGTTCTCGCAAACTCTCCCAGACTGTCTCCCCACCTACGTGAGTGCTTATCTTTCGTCCCTCTTCCCATTTCTTTCCACCTCTGTTCTTTTTCTCTCGCTCAAGTAAATCTGAGGGAGAGAGGTGGTGACTTTTCTTACATCATTAGCGTTTTCTCCTGTAACACAGGTCAAATATCTGTCACTTAGTCCACAATCGGTGGTTGCTATTTTCGTAACCATCCAGATGATGAAGACTGTTAGCTCTCTTTGCTTATCTAGGACCCTCCTAAGAGTTTGAGTGGAGGTGAATGCCACTGAGGTTGACTCTGAGAGCGGGGGTGTGCGATGGGTGGGCTGTGGTTAGTCATAACAATAGCTGTCGTGCAGTTTACCAAGTGTTTGCATTTCATTCGTTCATTTGTCTCACTGATACTGATTTGTTTATTTATTGGTATCCTGGAACAGCTTTGAAAGAGTCGACAGAAAATATATCTAGCATAGGATGAAGTGAATAAATGCTGAGTACGATCAAAGGGAAATAACACCGAGGCCCGAAAATGCATCCCCCAAGCTGGTGCTCATCTCAGAGGCATTGGGGAAGCTGGAGGTATGAGCCTCACTGTTATTTTGAGGAATGAACCACGGGAATACTTTCCCGGTATAAAGTGCTTGACAGTTAGGTAGCGGAATGAGCTTTGTGCCGTCTGTGTACAGTTTTCATGACTGTGGTGGATGCCCGGTCTTTCTTTGCCTGATCCCAGCATTTGCTGCCCCAGCAATTGGCTTTGACCAGAAGAGGTACAGTGCTATCAGCTCCCAAGATCTTGCTGCTCAGCTGGGTCTCAAATACCCTTGGTCACTTGTTATTCATCACGGACCTGTAGCGAGTTTTTGGTGTTCTGAGAACTATTAAAAGACGAGCTTTTTCATAACACGTCTGGGTGCTGGGTCCCGGGCTGTGGTGTCCTGGAGCCAGCTTGTACCGGTTCACAGAAGCCATCCGTGCACATGTCTTACCAACTTGGCGTTCGGTGACATCAACTTGGTAGCTTGAAATCAGCCAAGGTGTGAGTATTTACGTCACAGAAATCAGCAAACGCTACAAGTTAGGGCGTTTTCTTTTTCCTGTGCGACGTCAGTAAAACATTCACTAGCGTATCACTGGTGCTCAGCGTATGATTATGTCAAGTAAAACAGATGCCACTGTTCGGGAAAGGAGATGGTCACAAGGCCTTCTGTGGACTCGAAGGCACTGCGGGAAATTGCAGAAGAATTCTGAATAATGCTTATATCTGATCTGAGAGCATCAGTGAATCTATCAGAATTTTAGAGTGGGCAACTCAGAGGTTGAACGCTGTGATGAATGTTCTTGATTTGTTTGAAAGTCACATGGGAGAAAGGAGGTCGGGGTTTTCTGCTGAAGCTGGAAGCGGAAAGCCTGAGACCACCGAGGGGCAGACTCACCTCAGGACACCATAGAGTTCAGCTGAAATGATCCTTCCTGACACATCCCTGGAGGAGAAGGAAACCAGGAAGGGTTGTCTCCGTGCAGCTGATGCCCTCGTCATAGTAACTCAGCTGACAGAGGCATCCTTTGGCTCCCAGTCGTCCGATCAACCAGCACTTTCGTCTCTTCAAGTTCAGTATCCAAGGCTGATGTGTTGACTATAGCCAAAGAGTTATCCAGGATCAAAAGTCCACTCATTTGAAAAGAGACACGCCCCGCGATGTTCACGGCAGCACTATTTACAATAGCCAAGACGTGGAAACAACCCGAGTGCCCATCAACAGATGAGTGGATAAAGAAGATGTGGTAGAAATATGCAATGCACTACAACTCAGCCATAAAAGAAAGAATGAAAGTCTGCCATTTACAGCAATGTGGCTAGACCTAGAGAGTATTGGGCTTAGGGAAATACATCAGAGAAAGATAAATACTGTGCCGAGGTTGGTCAAGGAGAGGGGAAGACGGTGGGCAGAAGCTTTTTACTGTGGTTTCCAAGGGAAAGCACGGGTGAGACCGAGTAAGCAGATTTAGGATTGGCCACTTGGACTAATGTCACCGGGCTCTGGAGTATAGGAGCTGTCCCTAGTTGACCTGGGGTGCTGAGGGCAGGTGGAGACTGGCCTGGAGAGCAAGAGTCCGTAAAGGAGGCGGGTGCGAGTCTGGGCTGTGGATTGGTTAGCTTGCGTCGGAGAGATGGGCTCCCAGGGGAGTTGTTGACTGTCTCGAGGAATTAGCGAGCCCTGGGAGAGGCAGTCCCTCCGGGGTCATCAAGGCCCCCAAGGTGTCAAAGCATCAGAAATAGAGAATAAAAAGACACGACTAATACAGAAGCCCACATTGTCCTGAGAGTAGAAGGCCGCAGCGTTAGATTGGCGTGGTTTCCAAATAAGTGGCGTGAGATGCCCGCCTGCCGCCTTGAGCCTCCGCTGGTGAGAATGGCTCATGTTGCACACACTGGCAGCTACAGCTGTCCTCGTAAGAAGCGTGACAGAAAGTACGCGCGGAGGTTTACGGCCAGTTTAGAGCTTGAGGTAACTGTGCTATCATCGGTCTACGAGGTCCCCAGCCTCAGCCTTCTGTGTGCGTGCATTCAGACTTTAGGGGACAGACATTTTACATTTCCAGAAACCAAGTGAGTGTTTAGAAGAAATAAACACTCACCGGTTGTTTTCACGCTACCACGTTCTGTGTTGCGCTTAAGAAGAGAAATATGCCTTCTAGAGAGTTGTAAACACGCTGCACCCGAGGCCCATTGTTCCAGGGCTCATAGTGGAGTCCAAATGGAGTGACCTGCAGACCAAACCCTTTCTTTATCCCCAGGGCCGAGGCAGAGGGCAGTGAGGGCAGCACGGGTGAAATGGCTTCTCAGGTGCCGTCTGACTCTGAAATGTGCTGACCTGGAGTTTCGCCAGTTGGCGCAGGTTGGATAATAGGCTCTTAGATGGCCTACATCGAAGGGATGATAAAATAGCGGCTTGGCCCTTGATCCCTGCCCCTGCCAGGTTCTAAAGAGCATCATTTATTGGAGGAGTTTCCAGATGGACTGCTTTGCAATTCCCCCGAGCCTCAGAAAAGAAGTTGGCCGTTAAAGACGGGGATTGCTTTAGCCTGAGGGAGAGAGAGAGATACAACTTACCGCCTTTCCCATCCCAGGTGCGAGCTGGGTTTTAGCCAGGAAAAAGATGGCAGTGCTTTGGATTCTGAACATCAGTGGCAACTTGGAGGCTGTAGAACTTTCCACAGAGCTGAGAGGATCCTGGACACTGACAGCCTTCCTGCTGAGCAGACACATGCCTGGCTAAAGACTTCGGTGGATTCCAGTGGTGATCATGGCATGCCAGCCTTCCTCCCCTGGCCAGGACTCAGGCATCACAGGGCACGATTTGGCTTTCTAAGAATCAGCGTGTTAGGCAGTGGAAGATGGTTTCACTGCAGGAATTAAATGCGGATACTGCTGAAGCAGGTGTTTCCGCAGCACCTAGCGTGGTGCCTGTGTGTAGTAGGTGCTCAGTAAATGGTGGTCGAGGGAATGAACAGATGCTTGTTTTATATATCCTGTAGCGGAAAGACAACTGTTCTTCTTCTTGTTTCTTTTTTAGAATGAGCGTTGTCCAAAAACAGAATGGAGTGTTTTAAGGTTTAGCATTAAAACCTCCGAAGTATCCAAGCTGTAGCTGACTTGTAAAGCTAATGATAATAACTAGCAGTCAGCCATGGCTGAGTAACAAATAACCCCCAAACTCAGTGGCTTAGAACAATTAGTATTATTCTTAGGCTTCCAGTTTTGCACGTCAGCTGTGGTGACTCTGCTTTGAGCTGCAGGTCTGCAAATGGGCTAATCTTGTCCGGGCTTGGCTCTGGTTTTCAGGTTTGATTCCAGTCGGCTTCACATGACTTCTGTCCTTCTAGGACCAGTGGCCTAACCGGGGCTCATTCTTTTCACAGCCATGGCAGAAGCACAAGAGGACCAGCCCCGCAGCTCAAGCACATTTGAAGCTTTAGCTTACATCAGATTTTTCCAACTTCCCCTTGGCTGAGAAAGTCATATAGCCAAGCCCAAAAGCCATAGGTGGTAAAGTATAGTCTGCCCTCAGTGGGACCATGAGGGCAGTGGGTGATCACTGAGCAGTAATTCAGACTCCCATAACAGTGACCGTTTATTGACTGTTTCCCTGTGCCAGGCACCACTCTAACCATTTTATATAGATAAACTCGTTTAACCATCGTGACGACCCCAGGGGGTAGGAGCCATTGTGTTTAAGCTCCATTTTACAGATAAGATAGTTGAGGCACAGAATTACCAGTGAACTTGCAGGAGGACACACCTGTAGGAGGCAGCCCAACCGGGATTCATACGCCAGCAGTCCAGTCACAACACCTGCTCTCTTAACCCCCCCTGTTCTCCCACTCCAGACAGCAGGAAGCGTGCTGAGCGACACGGGAGCGCCTCCAGGTCGGCTGCATGCTAGCACAGGTATTAGCTCATCTACCTTTTGTGGGAGCCCAGGTAGCGGAGGTCTTGCTCTCTATGTTTACTATGGATGAGGGGACTGAGGCTCAGAGAGGTTAAGGGACTTGGCCACGTCACACAGCTGGGGAGCAGCTGAGCCAGCACAGCGGCCTGGGCCTGGCTCCTGGCGGGAACTTCTCCTCTGAATGATGAACGCACTCAGCAGCTACCAAGCGGCTTTTTCTTCCTCATTGTGCCTTCGGTCCTTGGGAGGCTTCTGAGTTAGGGCTCCCACCCTACAGGGCAGCCTTTTACTTTACTTCTTTATTTATTTTCCGGCCGGGGGATCGCGCCCTGGTGCCTTGGCATGGGCTGTGTGCCGTGGCCAGATAGCTGCGCGTTAGTTCCCACGGTCTCCAAGTCCTTAGTTTCTCATGCCATGGCATATCCCTGAGTGTCCCCGGCCCTCCCCCCCGTGCACCCCGCCCTGGCTGGCTTCCTCCATCAAGTACTGTGGCAGCCCTGGCTGTCCCAGGGTGTCCGGTTACAGGCTCCGAAGGGTGAGGCCAGTTGCGTGGCTGTGATTTTAGTGCTGGATGAAAGGCCGGGGAAACGAAGGGGCTCTTTATGTCGTGTTGACAGGTGTCCCCAAGCCACAAGTCTCTGTCTCCTGGAGCTGACGAGATAGCAATGTTTTCACCCCAAAGACAGGAGAGGATCCGAAGCCACCGGTTTGGGGGAGCTCCAGGGACTTGGAAGCTCCCAACCCCCAAACGAAGCGCACGTCGGCAGCTCCGAACATAACCTTGTATTTGCTGCCCATCAGCTGGGGAAGTTGTGCCAGTATATCCGCCCACCCTTGCAACCGGTTCAGAAACATCTCCAAGCCAGCAAAAACCCGGTGCAAGTATTTCCCCTCACCTGTTTCTGCTGGCGTCTCACCTGGCCCTTCCTTCCCACCTCCCAACTTCTGTCCTGTCACAATCTGGCTGCGACAGCCCTGCCACTCTGGAGTCTTCGCTACAGGCAGAGATCCCCATAGATAAGGCACAAACAATCCAGAAAGGGCAAGCAGAGAAGAGTGGTACTTTTCTTTGGCCCGCTGCCCCACGTTTCTTAACCCATTGCCTGAATTCTCTTTGGTACCAGAGGCAGGGCTTATCTCCAAGACACTGGAGGCTTCCAGATGCTCCCAGCCCCCTGCCCCCCTTCTCAGTGCTCCAGTCACAGTGACATTTGGGCTTGAAGGCTGAAGGACCTACATTTTTTGGAGGGGGAAGGGACGGGAGATTTAGGCCTCCTGTGGGCACGCAGGGGCGTGGGGCGGGACAGCGCTTCCCCGGGCAGGTGTGCAGTCCCTCTGTGTCCTGACCTCGAGGTGGGATTCCTAACCTTCTCTTGGCCATGGACCCCAGTGGTGGCCTGGCGAAACCTGGACCCTTCCCCGAGTAAGATTTGAAAATGTAAAAACATCTGGAATTACCAGGGACCAGCAGTTACTAAACACAGTGACTAAAGAAACAGGGTTATTAAAATATTAACATAGGAATTTGTGATGTAGTGAAATGAGAGCTTCTTATTAACTCACTCAGGATCGAGATCTAGTTGAAGGGTTAGAAGAGTGGTATTTTGAGATCCTTGGAAGGACAGTGACTAGGACCTGAAAATGCCTGTGGTTTCTCTTGGTGACAGAGTCCTGCTTATATCACTGTGGTTTGCTGCCTGCATGCATAACCGAAAGAAATTCAACCCTTTAGTTAGAGGTGAGTGAAGTAAGATGTCAAACTCCCCTCCAGGCCCCTGGGCCCCCTGAATTCTAGGTTACGAACCCCTGATGTAGGATCGGGTTGCACGGCAGTTTGTAAGTTCTTTGAGGGCAGCTGTTACGTTCAAACCACTTACATACTTGAATTCTGCTTTTTAAAAAGAACAATTTTTGGAAAACGTTGAACATACAATAAAGTAAGCAGAACAATCCGGTGACCCTCTCCCAGGTGTCCACCAACCCAGCCCCAACTCTTACTGACTCCAGTCAGTCACGCTTCACCTGTACCCTCACCCTTCCCATATTATCTTGAAGCAAATCCCAGACGTTGTATCATTTCATCCCGTACTTTGATTTCTATATAGCAGATGGGCCACTAAATCTCTACGGATTGCTAGAGGCTTAATTCAGCAGTGCCGTTAGCAGCAATTGGTTCTCATGGCTCAGTGTCCCAGGAACATGGAGCTGGGTCAGAGGACCGCATTCCCCGTCTCTGTCCCTCCTGTGCTTTCCAGCCTGTATGTGATGCTGTATTATTTATTTGTTTACTTCCACGTAGATTTTTTGGGTCTCTTTCCACCGCATGGAAGCCCCACGTGAGAAAAGGCACGGTGCCTGGCACAGTAAGTGCTTAGTAATCGCGGCACATTTTGAATGAGTGAATGGCTGAAAAGAGAAAAGTAGGCGATGGGGACACGTATGATGTTACTACTCAAAGTGGGGTCCCTGGACCACAGCATCTGGAAGGCTTGCTGGAAATCCAGAATCTCAGGTCCTACCCCGCACCTCCTGCATCAGAGCCTGCATTTTAATGAGATTCCGGGTGACGCTATAGGAACATCACAGTTTAAGGGACCCTGATTTGCCCCCTTCACCCGGAAGAGTGAGCATACCAACCAGGAAGAGCTTCCCACTGTGATTTCAAAGATCTCACCCACCGGGAGGGGCGGGGAGTGCGTTCACCTGTGAGTCAGCCGTCCCCGGTGTGAACTCACCTTTGCCCACTTACTGGTTATATAGGCCTCTATTTTCTCATCTCAGAAATGGGGTGAATGAGGCATATCTCCCAGAGATATCATGGAAAGATCAAGTGAGGCAGTAACTGCGGTATGGAGTACAGAGCAGGTTGTAAATAATTCCTGGGCTAATTCCACTTGGCTGTCTTCGCAAAATACGAGGGAATGACATCTTTCGAAAGCTCTCATAATTTTGATTTCTGGTAATTTTGACTCGCTTTGCAAGTCCTTTCCCCTCTGGTTTGATCATGGTAACCGAGGGCGCTTAGCAAACTTGTGAAGTGGGAAGCGTGGCTCGGGTGCCCCAGCCCCTCACTTTCGCATCTTTTCCCCTTTTCTGTGACATCCTTCTCCTTCCGGGACGTCACATATCCTGTCTCCTGAGAGCCTGCTTCCAGGCAAAACACCCTATATCAGCGATCACAAAGCATTCCATTCCCTAAGGACTTTGGGTCCTTGATCGTGGAATTAAAGTTTGTTTTTTCCCCTGATGTAGGTATCAGGAGACTGGTGGGGGGAAAACTTAAAAAAAAAAAAAAAAACCAACTTTGCGTGTGTGTGTGTGTGTGTGTGTGTGTCTAGAATCGCATCCCATGGACAGGTGATGGTCACGTCTACCTTTAGCTGGAACCATGGATCAGCAAGTTTGAGTCAGTTCAGCTCAAGGGTAGTCAGAGAGTTTGGGACAACTTCTCCCTTTTCTAATCTGGAGGGATTCTTTTACAACTGAGCCCTGCAGGGAGGCAGAACCCAAGATTTTTAATAATTCCAGGGAATAGTGATGGCCAAGGTGAATGTTTCACACTGCCCTCCCCACCGCCCATCACTCCCCAGGCTTGCCTCACACATCCATTACATGATACACTGTGTTTACCTAGGGCTTGTTCCAACAGAGCTCAGCAATCCTACTTCTAGCTGGGCCTGGCTGTGTATTTACACGGTAAACATTTCTACAAAAGAAAGGGAAATATTCACTTTAAAATATCTTATAAAAATTGCCCTTTAGAGGTGAGTGGATAGGAAAGAGGAAACATTTCATATTTATAAAATGAATCGTTTTATAAAAATGTTACCCATAGACCAAAACTTAATAACAACAATATTGCTGAGAGTATAGTAATACTTGCTTAGGTTTCTTTAGCATTCTGTAGATACAGAGGCCCTTTCCTATACATCATTTCATCTAAGCTTCTCAGCAGTCAATCCAGTAGACACTGTCAGCTCCATTTAAAAATGAGAAAATTAAGGCTTAGAAAGGTTATGTAAATGGCCGATGTCACAGCCCTTGGCAGTGAGAGCAGGAAAATGAGCCTAGGTCTTCTGACTCAAAACCAAATGCCACATCAGCCAAGAGTAACTTATAAGCCAGCTGTAAACGCATTGGTACAGAGCTGCCTCCGAGTGTGTGTACCATTCAGCATTTAACCAGGATAATGGAACCATTCTAGGTATTTCACAAAGAGAGAATTTAATACAGGGAATTGGTTACGCTGACTGTGGAAGAGCTGAGAAGCCAAACAGAGAATGACGAGGGAAGCCAGAGAACTTCTTCCCTCCTCCGCCCTCCAGCCTCCTCTCAGGCCCTCCCATTGGCTGTGCCTAGCCGGCGGCCAAAGGCCCTGGAAGATGCAGCCTGCAGGGGTGAGGCTTCCCTGTGATGCCCAGCAGAGCAGGGGAAGAAGAGGAATTGATCTGGGGGTAACAAGCCCAGCGCGGCATCTTCCACTCCTGGGCATGGGTATACTCCCAGAACTAGGCTTGTGGTCTTCCTCCTCCAAGGATCCCCGATTCCCCCTGGTTTCTTGGTGACACCCACTCCCATTGACCTTCCTCCCTCTCCAGCAGGTTTGGTAGACATCTATTTCTGACTACTCTTCAGGGCCAAAAAAAAAAAAAGGAGCTTGCAAAGATGAGCGAAAGTGGTTTAGATAGGTCCAGTTACACATTTAAGGCCCAGACAGAAACTTCTGTCGCTCTGGGACACGGAGACCAGAGCTCCAGTGAGCCCACAAAGGACTGCGTCAGTGAGTATCTTGGCAAGCAGATGTCCACGAGAACGCTGCCAGATGCCCCGCCAGGAGAACTGGTTTGGCAACAAGCTGATAGGCCCCAAGGACTGGCATCCATCGCCCATTCTTCTGGATACCACTTAATTTGCCCGATTAAAATACTCATTTCAACCTTTGTCGTTTTGTAAAACTACAGAGTAGTTGTGTAGTTTTGTAAAACCCTCTCCCCATGTGCCGGATTCTGTAGGCTTGTTGTTGCCCTCTGTTTACCACCCCCCTCCACCCCCCAGGGCTCCATTTTCCATCTGTCTTTCTCTCGTAAAGGTAAGCTTGTTTGCCGGACCTGTCCCCCCTCCCTTCCAGAACCTTCTGTGTGGATAATTGGACACGTCTGATGCCCTTAAACCAAAATGGCGTAAGAAAAATCATTTCTGTGCTTCATAGCACAGTTCTGTGGACTCTTAGCAATGAAAAGGGAAACTCGTGGTCATTTGGGTTCACGATTGGGAAGAGATAAAAGGGAAACCCTACACCTCGTTCAGGGCCAGGCGCACAATAGGTTCTCAAAAAAGAAATGCTCGCTGAGTGGATGGGAACGTGCAAAATGTACAGTACCCTGTTCATTTCCTTCGACAGGCGCCTTTTTGTTTTAAATACACATGGAAGCATTTGATAGCAAGCAACCAACGTCTTGGAGTTGTTCTGAGGATTTGTAATAAAGTCTGTGCGAGGTTTCGTTTGGTTTCAGTTGTTTCAGGGAGTTACTACCTGCGCTCTCTGTACTGTTGAGTTTATGATGAATTTGCGGGCTTCCGTTTACGTTGAGTCATTTTATCAGCTTGATCATTTTTATGTTCTGTAGCTTTAAATACTTACTGTGCAGGCTTTCAAACTGAGCATAGCATGACAGCCACGTACCCACCCTCCGATTCTATCAAAGCTGACGTTTCTCCCGTGCTTGCTTTGTATTTGTTGAAAGAAAGAAAATGTTGCAGTTACAATTGAAAGCCCCTATGTCCCCTCTGTAATCTGATTACCCCCTCCTTCCCCAGTGGTAACTGTTATCCTCATTTTGGTGTTGGTCAGTCCTCGCCTCGATCTGTCTGAGTACTTTTACTGCAATACTGCGTGTGTCCTTCTGTAACTTGCTTTATGACTCAAACATGTTGGCCCGCATGGCTCTACTGGATTCATCTTTCACTGCCCTGAGGAATGCTGTTAGAGGGATTCAGTGCAATTTATTTATGCCCCCTCCTATTGATGGGTATTTAGGTTAGTCCCCATTTCTTGCTCCTGCAAACAATGTTGCCACAAGCAATTATGTCCAGCGTCCTTATGGCACGTGGGAGAAAGAAGGTCTCGAGGCGCTGGATCTCAACCTTTCTCTCCATATCAGAATTGCCCGGGGAGCTTTGAACCGTCCCGGGGCCAGGCTGCACCTAGCCCGATTCAATCCACATCACCGGGGCTGGGAACTAGGCACCTGCATATTTTTTAAACTCCCCCAGAAAATTCTGCTGTGCAGCCGGCCTTGACAACCATTGCTTTAGGGTAGCCGGCTAGAAACCAAATTCATGGGTCCAGGGGTTTGTTCCTCTTCAGCTTTGTAGATGTTGCCAAATTACCCTCCAAAGTGGTCCCTCCGGTGGCAAGGGCACCAGCAGAGTATGAGGTCTCTTGTCCCTGTGGCTCGTCTCCTCCCCTAGACTTTATTGATCTTGTCACCTCGGGGATCTCCAAGGAGACAGAGAGCTATCCCTTTGATGGCCTCCCACGCCTGCCTCTACCTGATTCATACCCTGATAAAATCTTGCCTCGCCCCAGGGTTGCAGAGGAGGAAGTGTTCTCACAAAGCATAACTCAAAGCTTGGGGCACCTAAAATGCCACGCTATTTTGCAACTTAAAGTGCTGCGGTCAACAGGTTCCTGCCATCCGTGCTACTCGGTGTAGTCGAAGAGGCTTTTCAGGGTGTGGTTTGGTGCTCATCTGTGTTGTCTAGTTTGGGGGGACCAAGTAACAAAGGGCACAGGCCAGGTGGCTCTGGTGTTGAAGCTGGAGAGACAGGATGTTCAGCCAGGCCCAGACTTCCATGGTGGTTCCATCAGAGCGATTGCAGACACACATCAAAGAGAGCCTAGTCGTGGGCTTCCCTGGTGGCGCAGTGGTTGAGAGTCCGCCTGCCGATGCAGGGGACACGGGTTCGTGCCCCGGTCCGGGAAGATCCCATGTGCCGCGGAGCGGCTGGGCCCGTGAGCCGTGGCCGCTGAGCCTGCGCGTCCGGAGCCTGTGCTCCGCGACGGGAGAGGCCAGAGCAGTGAGAGGCCCGCGTACCGCAAAACAAAAACAAAAAAGAGAGCCTAGTCGTGGCCTTTCTCAAACCCTGGCAGCGTAGACATATCTTTTCGCCGTGATCTTCTTTCTCTTTGGACATTATGGACGGTTCGCTGAGGCTTTCTCACCTGCTCACACACTGAAAGCTCATACTGGTCTTCCTCTCTCTGGGTTTGGGAAGATTTGGAAAATTGAACGGGTGAAAATTGGTGAGGCTGTCATTGTTTTCCACTTTGAACTTAGCCACCTTAACCCTCATAGAGTCAACTTCCTCGTGGTATGCACGTGAGGACCAAAAAAATGGTTCAAACGTGTAAACTTCTGGGCCAATGAAGTTAAGGAAAAATGGAGCGAGTCTACATAACTACCTGGCCAGGCGTTCAAGGAGTCTGACTGTGGGATCCGGATCTGTCCCAGTGCAGTGTCTGGTGGCATTCTCTGGTGGCAGTGGCCCTCTCTGGCTTAAATGTCAACAGGGACCATTCTGGGTCCCCTGGGTGGCTTGGGTATTCCAGGAATCTCCTGGTGACTTGGCACCTCTCTTATTGGCCTGTCTGCCAAGACTAGACCGGGAGAATCCTGGGGACTTGCAGGACTAACTCTCCTCCCCCCTCCCTGTGTCATTTGCTGAGACACAGTTGCCTACCTTTTCCTGGTCCAGCCTCACCTTCCCGTCCGTATTCCTTCCATCCCTCACCCCCCGAATGAGAGCTTTGCCTTTCTGTTTGAAGGCAGAACCATCACCAACTGCACTGCGTACAGAATCTCGTTATCCTGGGGCGCCTCCTTGCAGGGTTTTACTCTACTGCTTAACGTTGCTTCTAACTTTGTGTCTTGGGGCAGGTTCCCGAGAGGCAGCGCCCGAGGCAGGGATTCTAGTGTGTGGGGTTTATCGGGGGAGGGCTCTCAGGGGAAACGGCTGAGGGCGTGCAGGCAGCCTGATGGGGCAGGGGCTGTTGCCAAGCTGCGGCGTGCTCTCAGATAGAGCCTGGCTTTGCTCTCAGCTCTAGAGACAGGGCTTGTGTACCTTCTCTCAGGCAGTCGGTGGCTGGGAGCTGCCCGTGAACGGCATGGCCCTAACGTCCCAGGCCAGGTGGCTTTGCTCAGCCAAGGGCACCTCTCCTGAGAAGGGGGCAGTTGGGAGCCGCTAGCAGCTCCCACTCACAGCAGCTAGAGGACGGGTGCTGCGGCCGGTAAAGAACAGCTGGGTGGGGCACCATTGTCCCTACTGACCCCCGGGATACCCGGTAGACTGGCAACAGATGATAACACTCCCAGCTCTCATGTACTGCCATGTGGGGCTCTGCAAGGAGACAGGCTTCACGTAGGTAGGCAATAGAAAGCACGATCTCCTATCGTGGACATAGTGAAAGGACTATGTTTAAAAATGCATCTTTGGGACTTCCCTGGCGGTCCAGTGGTTAAGACTTCACCTTCCAATGCAGGGGGCACGGGTTCGATCCCTGGTCGGGGAGCTAAGATCCCACATGCCTCGCGGCCAAAACAACCGACAAAACATAAGAAAACCAGAAGCAATACTGTAACAAATTCAATAAAGACTTTAAAAACGGTCCACGTCAAAAAAATCCAAAAAAAAAAAAATAATAATAATACGCATCTTTCTTCTGGCTCCAGATCTGAGTATAGCTTTGCTATTTTCGTCGTGATCCTGGAATTGAGTCTGGGACTTTCATTGTGCCTGTGAGCCACTGTGTATGTTGAAAAGCGTTCTAAGGTACACGTGTGAACTGAGAACCAGAAGTGTCGTGATGAGATTAATCCCCTAGTGGATGGAAAAGGAAGGCCACTGCCTTTCCTAGTCTGGGCTCCCAAGCTGGGAGATGATTCACAAGCTGGTGCTTTGAGGCCTGGAAAGCAAACAGCAGACCCGGGAGCCTTGGATGCAGTCGCTTCCGTAAGCCATAAACCTGGGCAACCCAGATAACTGAAGTGAATGTTTGCTGGGCCGAGGTCAGGTCTTATTTTTCTGGGAGCCTTCCTTGATCCCGATTGTGTCTTATCATTTGTTTGTCAGCTGGAGGTTGTGCTGGGGGCGGCGGGTGAGGAGGGGGGAAGGATTCATCGAACGGCTGAGATCCTGTTGTTGCCTGTTGTAAGTGTGCGGCCGTGTTTCCTCCTGGGGTATTTGGTTAGAACTTCCACTCTGAAGAAACAGCACCAGAAATAAAGAGCTAAGATTGCGGCTCCCTTTCTGTGGGAGGTGAGAGAAAGGAGTCTGTGAGCGTTACATGGCGACTCAACGGGGAAATGACGTCTCCGCGGATATCTTCAGCTATTCCTTCAGGACAAGCGTGTGGGGACTGGTCTTGACCTCGGTTCCACCACTTATCGGCTGTGGGAGCTTCCTTAGCTGAGGCCCTTCACTGCTCCCAGACTCTATTGTTCCACCTGCAAGTGGGGAGAATAACACCTGTCGGGGGGGCGGTGGTGAAGGATTAAGTTAGATAGTGTATAAATTACCTGTCACATTGTAAATACTCGATAAATGGCAGCTGTGATGGCTTCCTAAGAAAGTTCCGTTGCATTCCTGGTTTATGGGAGCCTAGACATAGACTGGAGCTCACGGCCCTTCTTGGAGAGACCAAGAAAGGTATTAGGATATTTTGAGAGTCTCCCTTGAGACCCAGCCACAGCAGGAAAAAGACAGGTCAGAGGCATCCCATCCAGATGTGCGGGCAGGGTGGCCATGTGTCTTGAGTATTCCAGGACAGTTACGATTTCAGATATTCTGCCTCAGGGGGCAACCAAATGTACAGATTCGGCGTTCGTAAAATATGATCACTGTTCTTGTGGGAAAAATACAGCTCTGGACCAAGCTGCCTGGGGATATGAGGAGTCCTTGGAGCGTCTTCAAAGAAAGCGGTTTCCTCACGGGGTTACTTTTGGTGTTTAGGACTGCACTTTAAATTGTTTGGTGAGAGTCCATGTACGTCATTGGATTCCTTTTTTTTTTTTTTTTTTTTTTTTTTAACCTCAGTGTTCAATATCATAGGCCAAGTTAAGCACCAGGTTAAATGGATGCCCATTTCAGATCAGGAAAAAAAGAGTCCATTTGTCTCTGGTTCCTGCCATCTTTTTCTGTCTGCGTTGGTTGACGTCCCGCTCTCCCCACCGAATATTTGGAAGCACTCTTCCAACGCTCGGGAGGGACCCGTTTCCCATGGATGGTCGGGTGAATGAGGTCCCAGGAGCACTTTGTCATCCTTGCCCAGCTTTTCACTCTGCGGTTGGGGAGGGCGAGCAGGGGGCAGTGGAGAGGTGGCCACTGGCCCTTCTTCTCCTCTTTCCTGTCCCTTCTCTTTCTGGAGCCTTCTCCACGCTCCAGTTAACAAATCCGCATTTCAGCGTTCAGGCTGAAAGTCAAGTGCTAACACGAGGCAACTAATGTCAGATGACTGGAGCAGAGCCTGTATGTAAGGAGTCAGGGCTTCCTACTCAGCCCAACACACCTGCCTGAAAACAAATTAAAGGGGAGGGAGAAACCCCAGCCCATCTTCAGATGCTGACTTTATCCACTTTGCTCCCAGAAACACCTCCATGTCCCTCTGAGCTCCACTAACCCCACATTTTTTTTTTTTTTTTTTTGCGGTACGTGGGCCTCTCACTGTTGCGGCCTTTCCCGTTGCCGGAGCACAGGCTCCGGACGCGCAGGCTCAGCGGCCATGGCTCACGGACCCAGCCGCACTGGGGCACAAACCCCTGTCCCCTGCATCGGCAGGCGGACTCTCAACCACTGCGCCACCAGGGAAGCCCGTACCATTTGTATTCAAGCGACTATTTTCACCACAAGGATGGCTGTGGGTGAAGCACACATTTCTTGTTAGCTGAGAATCCCAAGAAGTAGCAGAAGACTCCTGTTGTCCCTAATACTTATTCAGCTATATATACACAGATGGGCACCAGGACAAAAGAGCTGAACTTTCAAATCCTTGCAGATTCAAAACTGGAGACACTACTTACAAAGAATGAGTAAGCCATGTGTCCCTAGAGTCTGCCAGAACCCCAGCTCTGGGGGACATTAATAAAACGCTACCCCAAGATTGGATTCCATGGCAACACAAGGATGGTAAACACTTGAATAATCAAAGTGGAATTGGTTTCTCAACTGTGGAACATCTAGGTTCCTTTCACAAGTTCACGTGCACTGTGAATTCCCAGAGGGTGAGACACGGCCTGCAGTGCTTCCCCAAATTCCTGCCTGGGAACCCTTTCTTTTAAGCCTGGTGCTGGATTAGTGAGCCTCGGAATGAGCTCTGAGAAGTCAGTTCATTCAGGGGTTGTTTCTCCTCCTCAACGTTGAGATCAGAGAATGGGTATGGGAAGTAGAAGCTACGCCACAGAATATGGTACCTGAAAGCACTATTTCAACATGTGGATTAGGGCAAAAATGATGAAAGTCAGGTGCTGCGGCTAAAGAAACCCTGGGAAGCTATCACTGTCCTCCATCACATCAGTCCTAGAATAGAATTTAGAAAGAATATGGCTCATCCCCAAATTCATCATACAAATAAGGAAATGGAGCCCCAGAAAATCCTCAAAAGGGAACAGAGCCAGCGGTTCAGAGCCGGGACTCTGGAGCCAGAATGCCTGGGTTCTAACCCCAGCATCCTGCAGGACCTCAGGCAAGTTACTCAACCTCTATGGGCCTCCCATTTCCTTATCTGAAGAATGAAGATAACGGTAGTCTCTGCCACAGAGGACTGAGGTAAGGATTAAGTGAGCTGTTATTTGTAAAGCACACAGGCCAATGCCTGGCCTACAGTAAGTGCTAGATAAGCTAACTCCCCATTGCCAGAGCAAATCTCAAGAATTCAAATAACACTTCTCCCTCTAGAAACACGTACTGTGTAATTATAAGTATATATATGTGGGCCAGGAAGGCAAGGGATACACTGATTTGTTTTTCTGCCAGGCTTAATGTTCCAGAAAGATCAGGTCATTTTTTAAAAAGGATGCTCACATTCGGCATTGGGGATGGGAGGGTGGGAACTATAGACTCAGAACACAGGAGGGGAGAGTCAAAAGTGGGGTTAGGGCTTCCCTGCTGGCGCAGTGGTTGAGAGTCCGCCTGCCGATGCAGGGGACGCGGGTTCGTGCCCCGGTCCGGGAAGATCCCACATGCCGCGGAGCGGCTGGGCCCGTGAGCCGTGGCCGCTGAGCCTGCGCGTCCGGAGCCAGTGCTCCGCAACGGGAGAGGCCACGACAGTGAGAGGGCCCCGCGTACCGCAAAAAAAAAAAAAAAAAATACAAATGGTACGTTTCAGATGTGAAGTTGTCCCCCGAGGCATCTCTCCCGTCACTGCCGCTCATCAGCTTGAGAATACGGTTCTCTGTTGATTTCTCCTCACCCTCTTCTTACACCTTATTTTCTCCCCATTTATTCCTGGGCTCCTTCCATATTTATTTTCCTTGGCTTTCCACTCCAGTTTCCCTCTGCCACCTCTACCTCTCAGGATTCCCAAGGACAAGGGTGTCCAGGGAGAGAGGACCGGCAGCTGGGAGAAGAGTGTTTCCTAAACCCTGAGCCTGGGCCACCTTGTGCCGCATCCCGGTGTTTCCATTTGCTATTTCTTGGTTATTTTTACGACGCCCACATGCAAAAAAGGCTTCTTTACTCCATTTGCTGGTTTTCTTTTATGCTGTGTAATTTGAAATTAAAAACAAAATAAAGTAGGTGCACAGGATTACAAAGAAAACCTCCAACTGCAAAGAAAGGAAGAAAATAAAATGAGACGTGAAAGCCTTCCTCTCCCCTGAGTTGGACTTCTTCTCTCCAAAGATAAGCACCCACAACGGGTTCACGTGTGTCATTCCAGGAAGGTCTTACTCAATTACCTGTGTGTGTGTGTTTGTGTGATTATCTCTCAGTCTATCTCATACTACACACGATTTTCATTATCTGGCGTTTTAGTTAACTTAATAACAAACCTTCAAAATCTTTCCAGGTCCGGATGAGCTACTTATTCTTTTCATCAGACGCGTAGTATTTACAACTCTATAATTTATTGAACCAGTCCCCACTGATAGAGATAAGATTTTCCATTTTCTGCCACCAGCATTGCTTCATCGTATGTTCCTTTACTTAGAACTTGGCTTCCTTTTGCAAGTATATCTGGGAATTGCCAGTTCAAAGGGTGCCACGTTTTGTAGCTGGAGAGATACTGCCAAATTGCCCTCCGATTAGGTTGACTATTGATGCTTTGCCCCTGTGTGGATGAGAGCCTTCTTTATTCCAACCTGCAGCAACTCTGAGTCTAACCAAGGTGTTAACCTTTGCTCGCCTGAAATAGGTGACGCCAGGAATATTTACCGATTTCAAACGACACCGCTCACGTTTATTGTGATTTCCTTTACAGAATACCTCAGACTCCATTCTCTTGTTTAATCTGCAGAATGAATGGTAATGTTAGGACTAGCGTTGTTTTCCATACGAGGAAGCTGAGGCTCAGAGAGGAAAAGTGGCCAGAGCCAGGCACTGAGGGAACAGAGAATCAAAACCAGGTTTCCTGCCTCAAGATTTAATTTGTTTTCCCTAAATTGCATTGTCCCTCCAGCAGGGCTGAGTGTGGAAACATTGTGTGGATGTGCGGCTAATATGGCACCAGGAGCTGAGAAGGAAGATGGCTGAACACAGGCTCTTTCTCTTCTGCTCCCAACCGTTCCCCTTAATACCCTGCAAAATTTGCATTTGGGCCTCAGGTCCTTCCCGCTACATCATCCGCTTTAGTTCTCACACCAGCATTCTTATTCCTCATCTGACTTCCAGCCAGATCATCACTGTGGATCCCACCGAAATAGAACCAGGGAATAGGAAATTAGGCGCCATGTGTGAAATTTAAGCTAGAACGATCTAAGAAATTTGTCACCTCACATCTCGAAAGCACTCAGTCCTAGAAGCAGCGTACACAGGCTGCCTCTCCCATCTCTTATTCTCATAAACATATTTGCCAGAAAGATGCGAACATTACACACGACGTGTGATTAAAGGCAGGTGACCCTTGCGCTGCTAGCACCGGAGAACCTTTGGGGACTTTTTCATCTCTGCTCTTCTCTCCTTGTGACTGTTGGTAATTCCTTGCGAGCGGGGAGCTACAGGAGTCTCTGTCTCGCTGATTATTGACAAGATGGTGCATTGGCCCCTGGCAGCCAGTTTTACCTCCTTGTAGCAAGCTTTCCTGTCCTTTACTGGTGACGCTGGAAAGCTCGAAACTACATTTCCCAAACTCTCCTGCAGGGGTCCTAGCTGGAAATTAGATTTTGTCAAGCAGATGTAGCTGTGCCTTTTGGAATCTGCTGGCGGTTCTTCAGATTCACTGGTTTCTAGGGAATAAATCTGAGATGTATCTTCCCCTGGACACACTTAAGGCTGAGGAGAACACCATTCATGTTAGATGACCAATCTTACATGTTAGAGTGTATTTTGAAGTGTCTACTTTTAAGGTTCCTTACTACCTTCTATAGTTGTTTTTTTTTTTTTTTTCAGGCTGTATCTGAGTTTCTACAATCCCGTTGGCTAGTCTTTATTAGGCTTTTTGCTAAAACAAACAATCCCCGAATAGCCAATAAACAAAACTGGTACAAAAAAAAAGTCTACCCTTTCATTTGTAAAAGGTGACATCTTCAGATGCCATATTTCATGGGCTTCATAAATGGATACTTAGCTCATGGGTCATTAACAATCCTGAAATGAGTGAAGAGAGGGTTTTATTGCTGTTTTGACATTTGGGGTATTTATGTGATGACATCTTTTCTACCGTGACTTGTACGCTCCTGTGAACTTGTCTGTCACACCTTTCCCGGTCTTACTTGTGCTGGATTTTGCTTTGAGCTGGGAAAAAAAACACAAAACACAAATACCTAAAACCACACTCACCACACTGTAATGAAGATCAAAGTGAAACAGTGAAGAATGGCAAGGCATCCCAGGTGTGTCCCCTAAATCTCTGGAAAATTTCGCCCCTGGGGATTCTCCATGCTGCTTGCCAGAAAGAACTTTCCCTTTCAGAATGTAAAAAAACAGTTGCTTCTTTTTCTGTTGTAGATGGGGAGTTTGAGGGGAGACCCGGCCTGCTGTCACCCTGGTCTACCTGGGGCACCTGGTCACTGTCATATTGGCACTTGCCCAAGACTTAGACAAAACCGCTAGAGGACCGTGGGGTTCATTAGGTGAGGTAAAGGGATATGTTCATCTGTTTTTAGAGTACACGTTAGATGAGCTTTTTTTTTATTAGGAGCCAAGAACGACATTCACTGTGAATCTAGTTCGTCCCTCATAGTGTCGCTTTGCTGAGTGTTTCACCCTCTTCCTCTGAGAGGTGTGGGCAGGTGATAAAGGTCAGCATTTATTGAGTGTTTACTCTGTGCCAGGCCTAGTGCTAAGTGTTTTCACACGCACCGTCTCATTTAACCCTCATAGTCAGCCCGAGGGTGGGATTGTTATTGTTTTTAGAATCGTCTTGTTTTAATCGAGGTGAAATCTACATAACGCACAATTCAGCATTTTAAAGTTAATGATTCGGTGGCATGTAGGACATTCACCGTTGTGCAACCACCACCTCTATCTAGTTCCAAAATATCCTCATCACCCTAGGAGGAAACGCCATACCCATTAAGCAGTTGGTACCCGTGTCTCCTTCCCTCAGCCCTGGCGACCCCCAGTCTGCTTTTCAGTTCTCTGGATCTGCGTGTTCTGGGCATTTCCCAGAATTGGAGTCATACAATATTTGTCCCTTTGTGTCTGGCTTCTTCCATGAGCATGATGTTTTCAAGGTTCATGCGTGTTGCAGCCTGTGTCGGTACTTCATTCCTTTTGATGGCTGAACAAGATTCCATTGTATGCACAGACCGTGTTTTCTTGATCTGTTTATCCACTGACGTCCCTTTGAGCTCTTTCTACCTTGTGGCTACTGTGGAGAATGCTGCACGAACATGCGTGTACAGGTGCTTGCTTGCCTACCAGTTTTCGTTTCTTTGGGGTATATATGAGGTTGGTATTATTTCCATCAGTATTTTATGTGGAAACTTGATACAGAGAAGCTACGTATGCTAATAAGGTGCTGTCCCCGGCATCCTTCCTGGGGAACTAACTTGCCCACAACACAGTCTCTTTAGCATTGACACCTGAAGTCTAGCGGCAATGGAAGGACTTCATGTGGGATCCCCTTAAAGCTTCCACTGCTCTCCAGTAAAAGGTGTTGTTGGGAGGCATCCTTCTTTATTCTTGAACTTCAGCTAACAGTTAAAACTAATTTGAATCTATATGGCAAGTTACTTTTATAAAAGATTTTGCACAGGGGTTTTCATTTGGCCCTTAGAACAGCCATCTGACGTCGGAAGGGCCAGCTTTATAACTTGCATCTCCGTTTTGCACGTGAAGAAACTGGGGCTCACAGAGGTTAAGGAACTTGCTCAGGGCCACACAGCTTAAAGGTAGGTGATCCAGGGCTTGTGCTGCGTTTCTGTGGTCTTTCTGCTGTGCCATGCAGTTATACAAACTGCCTTCTTTAAATCGAAAGCCAGTTGTAATAAAGGAATGTAATTTTAAAGCGATCACATATAATCCAGCACAGTAACCTTCTGCCGACATGTGCTCATCGGCACCTTAGTATTCAAAATAAGCATCATAAAAGCTCTCAGCCCCCGAAGGTACACCTCGTACCCCAGGGTCTATCTCAGAGTTTCTCTCTGGAAGCTGTTCACCCTTGGTGACGTTACGGTTTGGCTACAAACCGTAGTTATTTTTAACAAAAATACATAACAAAAACTTTGTTATTTTTTCTCTTTTTAAATACCTTCCCCTATCTTCCAGTTTTCTCAGGTCATAGGGACCACATCCTTTTTGAGATGAGGACCCTGGAAATGAGAGACATCGGGTGGGCAGTAAGAGCTGGACTCAGAATTCCAGGCGCCTTTCTGGAACTCCCCACATTGTTTTGCCTTCCCATGGAGGGCCGGTCCCCACCACACTTCACCCCAAGTAATGGACGTGGGCTTTACATAGCCTCTGCTCTGTCTCATTCCTCATGGCGGGTTTACTGGTCTACCGCTACCCACCTCCTCCTTTCCTGCTGGCATATTTGTTCAGAAGATGTCGCATGGAGGTGGGTTCTGTGTGATGAACTGCCATTAATGAGCACCGGGGAAAGCACTGCTTTCCAGGATGCCCAACACAAACACAGGGCCAAGGTTAGCACTGTTTCTATAGCAGCAGCCGAGGTGGTACTTAAGTAGTGAGATTATAAATTGAGTGGTGAAGCTGTTTAGATTTTCCCAAAGGAGCCCGAGTGGCTGGTCTCTCCATCTTCCCTTCGCCATGAGGGACGATTCTGCCCTGCTGACTCATACACTGCCGCATGTAAAAATAAACTCCAGCCTCATTACTCGGACATTTTATTTCTGGGCTTTTTGGATGCAGCCATAAGGCTTCGATGGCCAATTTAACTCGAGAGCAACATTTTCCATCCAGTTATTTCATTCCGTTTCATAGAGGAGGAGTTTGTTCGCCTGACCGGGCTTGGAAATGAACCGTATTTCGGGTTAAGGAAAAATAAGGAATTGAAGCTGATGCACCCCAGATTGACCCTGGTGGTAGATGGGGCTGCAGAATTCCAGCTCTGTGCCTGACCGCGGTAGTGAGGTGCGATTGCCTTGGCCTTAAGCTCTAGAAGATTAAATGTACAGCAATTTCCTGAAGCTGAGTTATCTCGAGGATGAGAGGAGCTATTCTGGGCCTTAAGTGACCTTGCTTGTGGGCGGGCAGGATGTGACCTTGGACGGGAGGCCCGCGTGCCTGGTCCCTCGCTCTCCATAAGCCACTCACTGCCGTGGAAGATTAAGGCGAGAGGCGAACGACGACAGCTGGCCTGCCACCCCTTGTTGTCTTCTGAGAGTGGGTGCAGTGGGGGGTGGAGGGGCTGAGCCTCATCACCTCAGGCCTCTGCCACAGTGATTTCTAGTCCCTCTTCTGTCCCTGGGGCTCAGCACGGGGACTTCTGTGGCCAGTAGGCATCTCGCAGAACTGGAGGGTTACTGGTTTGGCAATGTTTCCCGAGCTTGCCGCTGAGGCAGTCACCTTTGGAGGGTGGCAGTGGTGGGGAGGGAGTGTTGTGGACCGTAAAGAAGCTCCGTAGGCTCTTCCTCTGGAGAATTTGGTTCAACGGATGTGGGGTGGGACCCAGGAATCTGTATTTTAACAAGCCTCAGGTGATTCCTTGTACCAGGCATGCTTGGAAGATGCTGGCTTATAGTCAGAGGCCCTTGTCTTCTTTTCTTCTGCAGTGTTTTCCCCTTTTTTGCCTTCATGGCTCCTAGGGAGATGACTCACATCCCATGGGTCTTGCCAGTTCAGTGTGCTCCGGGGGGATTTCCATCTGTCAATCAGTGCATCTTCTTGCCTTCCCGAGGGCTCAACAGGCTGGAATTAACACCCCCGGGAGCAGCCCTCACCCGGGACTGGAGAGGAGTTGGTGTATAAATACCGCTGCTCCCTCGCCTCTCAGGTGGCATAAAATCTGAGCGGCATCTCGTACCACTGGGCTTGAACTCCGGTCTCCCACAGTAGTAACGTGCATGACAGCGCACTCTTTATAGGCTGCCTTTCCTTCCTGTCTCACTTCCTCGTTTCCTTACCCGCATTCCCCTTGCCTCTCAAATTTTCTCCAGTCAGTTCTACTATAACATGGCATGAGTTCCTAGAAAAATCACGCCACTTAAAAACTTAGTAGCACATGAAAAGTAAGATGGGAACCTAATAAAAATGATAGCGTGGTTTGGCACGTGTTGTACGGTTAAGAAATGCATAAGTACAATAGTTATGGCGCTCTACCTAGAAAAATCCCTGCAGGCGGCTTGCGGAAGTGGGCATCAGAAGGGTTGCAACTTGTGAGTTATTGTGAAGGGGTAGTTGGAGGATTATTGGGAACCAGACGGGCAGTTGTAACCCCAGGTGTGGATGGCAGGGGATCCTGATGTGAACTGAGGGAGCTGTTAGATGTTTGAGGTGTGTGCATTTCGTAAACGTGGCTCCATTCAGCTGGGTGCGCTTTTCGTGTTCCTCTACTGTTTCTTGCAGGCAGAACTGCACATAAACAGATACGAAATTTGCGTGATGTTCAAATCCTTCCCTAATACATCAGTCAGGTTGGAACGGATGTGTGTTTTCAAGAGAAGGGTTAAAGCAGCGACTGTACTTGCATAGGCTTCCCGGTTGCAGGGCTTGTTTCTAAACCTAAAGTAAGATACCTATTGATGGCAGCTTTATGTTGGTTTTATTTCTTAATTGGACCTTTCTTGGGTTGAACAAAGGTGCTCTCAAAACACAGGCCCCTTCACACCCAGATGAGTTCAACAGAGACTGTGGCTGGAGGTAGGAAGTGGCATCTCCAGCCAAAATGTCCCCACAGGAGGCTCTGCACCCCCAAACCATACGGTCTCACCCACCCATTATCTTGTAAGTCACTAGGGGACTGCGACCCTGTAGTACAAGTCCTCAAAGTCTTGGTTGCCTATTTGCAGTTTCTTGCAACTGATTTAAACCTAAAATCGAATGTCAGATTACCATGAGCTGGAGCAGAATTCTGCAGATGCTCAGTTCCTTCCTTTATTCGGAAAAAGAAAGGTTAACATAGAACCTTGGTAGATACATTATTCACCTGCATTCAGTGCTTCCCAGGAGGTAGAGTTACAGCATGACCTCAGCTCATTCTAAATTTCCCATGGTAGGTTACGAATGGGTTCTTTTCTGTTCTACAGCTTCTTTAATCTCAGTACTGCCTGATTTCTCCCACATGTAGCTGTACACAGTCAAGCAACTTTTATACCACATGGCTTATTTGTTTAACCGGTCCTGCTTTAGTTTCAGAGTCATACCTTCTGTAGCCTTGATTTTTGACCTGGGCACGCACCCGGGCTGCAAGATCAATGTTTTTCAGAGTGTGGACTTTCAGACCACCCACATCAGAATCCCTAGGGAGCTCGTTATAAACACAGCTTCTTGGGCTCCACCCCAGACCGCCTGAATCAAAATATCTTGGGAGTGGGGCTCAGGGATGTACCTTTTCTACAAGCTACCAAATGATGCTTATGTGCACTCAAAGTTGAAACTCAAAGGTTTAGGTCAGTGAGTCTCAACTGGGGCCAGCTCTGCCCGCACACACCTGCCGCGGGGATATTTGGCCGGGTCTGGAGACATTGCGGTTGCCGTAGCTCAGCGGGGAGTGCTAGTGGCATCTAGTAGGTGGAGGCCAGGGATGCCGCTGAACATCCTACAGCGCGCAGGACGGCCCTACCGCAAAGAATGATCTGGCTCCCGATGTCAGTGGTGCCAAGACTGAGAAACCCCGGTCTGGACCCTTAGGGATTTCTCCAGAGTTGGCTGCACTTACAGGGCTGTTTCCTTTGTCATTATTTGCCTTGGTTTCTTCACATCTGGGTGGTTTAAAAGTGACAGAGTTCTCTGGATGAGCATGTTGGACAGCCTGGCAGCTTCAGGTAGGTGGAGTCAGTGTGGTTCCAGGTGGGGTTGATAGCTGATTCTTTTTTTTTTTTTGCGGTACGCGGGCCTCTCACTGTCGTGGCCTCTCCTGTTGCGGAGCACAGGCTCCGGACGCGCAGGCTCAGCGGCCATGGCTCACGGGCCCAGGACCGGGGCACGAACCCGTGTCCCTTGCATCGGCAGGCGGACTCCCAACCATTGCGCCACCAGGGAAGCCCGATAGCTGATTCTTAAAAGATGCCTTCTCCAGCATCCAGGAGTCGGACTGAAAATCAGGTCAGCTTAAGTCATCCTAGAGATTAAGGGCTCTTGCAGAGTTGAGCAAATACCGCAAATTTGGAGATGTAGAAATGGGCCTTGCTGCCGGTGTGTGTAGATTTTTTTGTCAAACATAGTCGATTTTTCGTACCTCACTGATACGTGCATGATACAGTGAAAGCTAGCCCTATCTGTCAGCTAGGATAGTGCCTGCACTGGGACTTGCACGCTTCATTTGTTATTGACCCTTGCTTACTGAAAGATCTGGAAGCACCTTCTAAATCATCAGAGAGGAGTTTGTGTCATTTCAACACTGGGAGTATTCCATTGTGCCATGAGTTTTGGAAAACTGGTAATTCACGTATCGCATCTCTATCATATGCTGAAGAAAACGTACCTCCATTATAAGCCCGTCATGCAGTGATAAGGTTTCTCAGGTAATCTACAAAGAAGGATGGCTGGAGTGCTACTTAGTGATATTTTACAAGTTCATGTTGATTATTAAAATGTTTTGTGTATGTCCTAGCTTGACGGTGGAACCTCTTTCATCCGTAGCCTATTAAAGTCTGGAAAACACTTTGGGATCTTTTAAAATTCTGGAAATGTCAACATGGTTGGGATAATTCGAATACCTGACAGCTATTGAGCGCTCACACCTGCCGGGTGCTGTTCTAAACATCATCCATTTATTTTGCTCATTTAATACAACTCTGTGGGGTAGAAGTATGATAATTACCGTTTTACAGATGAGGTTAAATACCAGGCATACACAGAGGTCCAGCGGGCCGAACTCCAGTGGGAGCTCAGGCAGTCTGGGTTCTTAACAAGAGTATTATTCTGCCCCAACCTCGTCAAGTGTCGTCAGCAGTTTGTCACTTGTGGCTTGAACCAAGTGGAACAAACATTAAAATGATTCTCTTATTCCAACACTATCTAGTAGAAGTAGAACACAAGTCACATATGTAATTGCAAATTTTCTAGGAACAAAATCCTTTAAAGAGAAGTTTTAAAGACATTTTTCCAGAAACAGGTGAAATTTTTTTGGAGAAGATATTCTGTTAACTCAACATATCTAAAACATTACAGTTTCAAGATGTGATCACGATAGAATAGTATCCATGAGATATTTTACATTTTTATTTTGTACTCAGCCTTTGAAATCCGCTGTATATTTTATACTTAAGCACTTCTTAATTCGGACAAGCCATGTTTTAAGTGTTCAAAAGCCATGTGTGGCTAGTGGCCACCATATTGGACGGTGCTGATACTGGCCTCAGCCGATACTTGATGAGAACCTTTAGGCTTTGAAAAGTGAGCTGGAATGATTTTTGAAAAGGCAGAGAGGTGATTTTCCAATCCTGCTTAGCTCGAGTCAGAGAGAGACGTTAAATGGCTCTCTGTATTTTGACAGAGTTTTGTGGTTACTTCTGTCCAGGGGCAGGCTTCTGCAAATGGGCCCAAGCATTTATACTCTTCTTTGCACACCCAGCGATATTTAACTGCCAACGAATATTCTTGAAAGGGGGTTGAACTTACAAATACACACACACACACACACACACACACCATTTTTGTCATCAATGTACTGATTTTCATTTTCATTGGATTGAAGATTTAATACAAGTGTACAGGAAGGGAGAGATGTTTTATTTGTACCTATATGATCCTTTTCTTCGTTTGGCTGACCTTTCAACATTCACATAACTACCATCCTGGCCCCAGTGCAGTCTAAATGGAATATATATTTTTAAATATAGGTATTATATAAATTAATAGGTAGTATATAAATGTATAGTATATATTATATAAATTGAACGGAATATATGTTCTATTTTATAATATATGTTTATATAAATTATATACACACACACACACACACACACACACATATATATATACACATACGCACCCAGCAGTGGGAGTGTATGGATTTACAGCCTTAAGGGCAAACAGGATTGTCGTGTAGCTAGCTCAGAACTCCAGCAGAGCTCCCATGCCTGTCTAATGATGACACTAAGCTTCACGAAAGACATCAACTCAGAAAAGTACAGGGTTGTTTTATTAAAGTCTTGAAAAGCAAGTGCGTTTTGTGTGCCTTTCTAGCAGAAGATAGCAATCCCTGATTGATGACTAAAATACACAGAGGTGCCCTTGAACGCTCAGACAGGCCAACAGGAGCGCTAGCCGTTGGTACTGTCACCTTTCTGTTTATTAAACTCATGGGAGCAAGTGAGAAACAACATACTCCAGTGGGAAGGTCATGGACCAAAGGATTTAGTCTTGACCTCTGCCATTAACTAGCTATTTGACGTCCATCCCTCTGGGCCTTTGGGGTAAGAAAGGGGAGTGGGGTTAGATTCCAATCCAGGATGCACGTTAGAGACACCGGGACCTGCTGATGCTCAGGCCCAGTTCTAGACCAATGAAATCAGAATCTCTGGGGTTGAGGCTGTTGGTGTCAGAAATGAGCCCTCCCTTTTTTGGGGAAAATTAGAGGACCAGGGAGAGAGAAGTGGGGCATGGAGGTATCTAATTTCAAATGCTGTTTGTTTGTAATGTACTTAGAGAAAATCCATTTGTTTTAATTTAATTTCAATTAGGCCGTTTCTCATCTCAGAAAGGACTTAAGGTATCAGGGGAGGGGAACTAATATTGAATGTCTCCATCTCTTCCTCCTGGGAAGAGTTTCATAGAGAAGAGAATGCTGTGGTGTATCTCAACTCTAAAGCATAGATGAAATCAGAGTATTCTAAAGGTAGTTGATTGTATCATTCAGGATAGACCTGGTAACAAGTGACCCCCCCCAGATCTCAGTGGCTTACAACGGTAAAAGTTGATTTCCTGCTCGTGAAAAATGTCTCTCGTGAGTCAGCTGCAGCTCTATCCTTCACTACCTTCGCTCTAGGACTGAGGTTGATAGGGTCATTGTCTGCCTAGAACGCTGCTGGTCCAAGTGGTAGGTGGGGGAAGAGAAAATGGCTATCACGCGCTTGCTTTTAACGCTTACGTTGGAAAGTGACACAACATTAGTGCTTACCCTTAATTGGCAAAAGCAAGTCATGTGGCCAGGCCAGCTCTGAATTTAACATAGCAGAGATGGGGATGTGTCAACCTTCTGCAGGGATAAGGGTGAGAACAATAATACAACCCATCACAGCAGCAAAAGATGATGTAGTAAGAAGCGTGCTAAACTCCCATCTACCCAAGTGGTGCCCGAGTGGCCACAATCTGAGGTTGGCTCGTAGCTGGCATGGCCCGCCTCTCTTTTTCCCCCTGGTGGTCTACCAGAGTTCACTTTCACTCTGAACACACCAAAGGAGAGCCCCTGAGGCCTATTATAGCAGTAACTCCTGTCAGGCTGGCCTCTGCTGACCTTTGGCCTTTCCAAAATCCTTTCATCTGCTGAAAGATACTCGTTTGCTCTCCACGTGGACTTGCTGATGACCTGAACAGAGACCTAGGCTGGGCCCAGCCTATTCAGCGCTTCTTTCTTTTCTGAAGAGGCCGTCAAGAGCGATGGTGGGCGACATTGGTTCTCCAGTTTGGTTGCCCCTGAAAGTCACCTGAGGAGCTTTCCAAACTACTGATGTTTAAATCCTACCCCCAGCTTGGGCCTGGGTGATTCTAACGCAAACTCTGAGGACCTCTGGTTCAAAGCACCTGCTTCCGAGCCGGCTGAGACCTGGGTTCTGAACCTGGCTTCTCCATTTCAGAGCTGTGTTGCTTTTGTCCAAGTTACTTTATTTCTCCACTCCCTGACTTCTTTTTTTTTTTTTCCTCTAAGTACAGTTTCTTCTTTAATGATCCTGAAGGTGGTAACTACTTCGAACACAGATGTTAGAGTTGAAAGAGAAGTGTCTAGAGATTCCCGCTGTTGTCAGAAGTAGTTGCTGATGGTTTGGGTAGACTTTGGTGGTGACGATTATACGTTTTTGTTTTTTGGTTTTTTTTTGCGGTACGCGGGCCTCTCGCCGTTGTGGCCTCCCCCGTCGCGGAGCACGGGCTCCGGACGCGCAGGCTCAGCGGCCATGGCTTACGGGCCCAGCCGCTCCGCGGCACGTGGGATCCTCCCGGACCGGGGCACGAACCCGCGTCCCCTGCATCGGCAGGCGGACTCTCAACCACTGCACCACCAGGGAAGCCCGGTGATGATCGTATGAGAGGTGGCTAAAGCAGTAAGCGTTGTGCTGCCCCAGCGCCTTCTGGAGAATCCAGCTGTTCTCAGAGGTTGGCTGATGAAGGAATGGGGTGCTGTAAAAGCCACGCTGTGCTAGTCAACATGATTGCACTTAGCCATGGTCTGGGTTAAAGTAATGAAGGCAGCTCTCAGCTTTCCCTGACTTCTCAGGGCCTCAGAGAAGAAAAACGGGTCGGGATCTCCTTGGGCCCTCACTGCTCTTTCTCCCGTATGCAGCCCGGAGGGCTTCTTTGGGGAGGAAGCTTTTATGTTCAAAGAAAAAAAGAATGAAAAGCAGCGATTTCAAAACGTCTTTCCGTGGCTCTGCTGCTCGTTTGACTTTTTCCCGCATGAATGAGCGGGCTGTTTGGAAGTGGGGCTCGTTTCCCTTTCTCCCAGGGCCTTCCCCAGCCAGCTGGGCTCGGACCACAGGAGTGCTTGTTCCCCGGATGTTCCTGCATGTGTTTGGGTTTCACTTTGAAATTAAACAGGACGCGTGAGAAGTGCCGGGAAGAGGCTGGGTGGCGACCAGCTTAAAAGAGCTCTAACCACTTGCTTCTGATCTGATCATGTGTCTTTGTGGTTAATGATAACCCGCTGGGACCACCATCCTGGGAGACTTCCCTTAGGGAGGGGGGAGGTTGTCACTGTGGTACCTCCCATCATCCCTACTCCTTTTAAAATAAGCCTGCACGGCTGTTCAGCCTTTGAATGTTGATTTGGTAAGTTCCTTGCCTCTTAGTGTCTCAGTTCCTGAGATTGAGTCTCCCTGCCCACCCCACCACCCCATTTTTGGTCCTGGAGCTTTAAATAATTTAATGAGTCAATGTTAAGACTTACATTTCTGTTTCCAGGAACTATTTCCCGATCGTTCCTAATTCTTTGCATATGATACACACATCAGAGAGTTAGTTCCGTTTGACATTTACGAATTTATGGGAAATCTCATCTTTGTAGACATTTAAAACTTGGCCGCACCCATCGAATCGGCCTGAGGGAACAATTTTGCAAGAGTCCCTGAAGGATCAGGCCAGGTGACCAGTGAAATACCATCTCTGTAAATTCTGATTTCTCTGGGCTTTTGGTGAGAAAGATTTTTTTTTCACTTTCCTTCCCCCCCACCCCACCAACATGGAAAAGAGGAATGTCTCGGAATGATTAAGATCTAAGAGTGGATGACGAAAGCACAGACAGTGGTAGTGTCACGGCTGCCAAGACGGCCGGCTCTGTAGGGATTTGGGGCTGGCTCGGAGCACAGCCTGGATTGCTCACACTCTATTTAGACAGAAAGGAGAGCGGCGGGACCCACAGCATTTTACCCCTTTTAGGAATTGCTTCTAGAGTTGTGGCCCTCCAGCTGGGCTGGCTGCAGGACATCAAGCTTAAGGTCGTGTTGAGAGGAATCGTAGGGGGAGAGACGGAGAGGGTGGATGGAAGGAAATTAGCAATTTGTACGTGGACTTTTCTGAAGAATGACTGGAAAGCAGAAACACATTTCCGTCCATCCCGAATGACGCCCTCAGTGTAATGGGATGAGATTTTGCAAGCGCGACCCCTCTTTTGTAATTGAAAGTTTGATTGGAAGATGGAGGAGAGACCGGAAGGGGAGAGCGCATCCGCAGCCCTTATCCCCTTCGTTGCTGGCTGTATTTTAGAGCCTGGTTTCTCAAAGTGGGGTCAGTGGAACCAGCAGCGTTGCATCGCCTGGGAGATCGTGAGAAGTGGAGGCCCTCAGCCCCGCCTCAGACACCGTGAATCAGAGCCTGCATTTCAACAAGAGCCTGGGCTGCGTGGACTGCATGCACAGTACGGTCTAGGAGGCGTTGCTCTTGGGAGTTTCCAAAAGCCACAGAGGGTTCTCTTGCTGGGTTGACTCTCCCTAACTCAGTCACGTCCCATGTAGGGGCCCGATTGGGCCCTCCCCGAGGAGCACGGAGCGAGAGGCTGGCTGTGTGCTCTGTGACCTCACATCCGAGGTGGAAATAGGGGCGCTCTGCCTCAGAAAGCCTTGCTGGAGGGATGGCGTGGGCAGGGGGCGGCAGGGCATCAGTTGGAGGCTCCTCTCCTTGTCACGTGTGACCCGTGAGACCTTGCAGAATTAAACTGGGTTCTCCCAGTTCTCTGTTTCTGCCACTGAGGACATCTCCTGCTGACTATCCCCTTCCCTTGCCACGCAAATATTTGTTGTCTGGTGCCTTACGTATTTCCAAAAGTGCTTCTTTGGGAAGAGATGGTGCTTTCGCTGGCTGAATTTTCTTCGTTCACTCATTCATTCATTTGGCAAAACCAGATCTCTTTTTATTTGCTGCTAGCGCACTCTGAATATCAAGCTGGCTAAGGCCGGGGTGCCCGTAGCTGAAGCAAAGTGGAAAATTAAGAAATGACCTCCGTTTTGCTCTGTGGCCTTGGCGGGTCGGGGATTGGCTCCCGTTCTCTGGACAGTTGCCTCGTTGCTGCGTTGTGCTTTGCAGGGGAAGCAGCCCCGCATGCTTGGCCCGTAACTGTGTTTCGTGAAATCAGAACAGCTCCGTCTCTGCCCCCCTGGAGGCTGTGGGGGACTTGGAGGACAGAGACAGATGGGCCCTGGGCCGTAGCCACCTCCAGCGCCCGGGCCACTCGGGAGATGCAGTCCACTGTACTCCGTGGCATTTTAAGGTCGTTCTTCTCGAATCATCGCTCTGTCCAGCCCCTGAGTCGCCTGGAGCCAGCTGTCACATTAGCGTTTGGATTCCGGCCTCAGAGAAGTGCAGGGACTCCTCCAGCCACCAGGCTGTCCTGTCGATTGTGTGGGCCGCGGGGGGACTGACTTGGGAATGTTGTGGCCTTGGCTGTGTCAGGATGGTTTGGCCTGCTGGGTGCCATAGACTCTGAAGGGAACCTCTCGGGGGCGGGGGGTGGGTAGGGCTCTGCGCCAGTCCCACAATTTCCCCCTGGGGCAGCTCACACACATCTGCTCAGAGAGTAGCCGGAAGCCTCTGCGAAGCAGCCCAGAACCCTCTGTGGTCCAGGTTTCAGGAGCAGCGGCCCTGGCAGCTCTTCCGAAGCTCCTGGTGCTGCCATCTGGGAAACCCGGCCTGGACGCTGCTCAGGCCGGGCTCGGAGCAGCTGCGGCCTTGCCTGGAGCAAGGGGCCCCTTGCTTTGTGAAGCGTTGGCTGAAGGGCCCAGAACGTTGGCTTCTGGCTGTGGCTGCTGGCCTGCGAGGAGCTGTCTTGTGACACTCTCCCCGAATCTCTTTCCTTTCTTAGAATAATTCCTCTCGAAGGTACACGGGAACCCAGCACCTGAACCCCCAGTGACCGTGGTTGGGGCGGTGATGCGGCTCCTTTGTGCAGTTACGATGGACCTTTTTCCTGGTGCCTGCCTGGCCCCACCCAGAAGTCAGGTTTGCGCGGCAGTGAGACTCTAGAGGTCGGGGGTCATCTCTGCGGTTACTCGATCCAAGGCTTGTTAGGAAAAGAATGGATAGGGAAGACGCTTAACCTGGGAAAAACTCTCACGTTGGTGACTGTCCTTTGAAGGGTTGACCTTTCGGTTGACCTTCGCAGCCAGCAAGGACGCTTCCGGCACTGTCTGAGCATCCTGTGTCGGGCTGGGGTACTCACGGAGGTGGAGTCTGGTGAGAGGGGGTGACAGCAGGCAGCGCGACGCGCAGCAAACCAGTAGGTGGCACTTGAGCGACAGAGACCTGCTTCTCCTGGCAGGGATGTTCTTCCAGGGCCCACCCCGCCCCAGGGTGGCAGGGCCCACACAGCAGGATTGCTTATCTCCACTAAGCAGATGAGAAAACTGAGCAGCCATGAGACCTCCAAGGCCCCCGATGGCCCAGAGGCAGAGCCGGTAATGGGGACAGTTACTCCAGATGAGCTGCCCGCAGTGGATCTTTCCGTGGAAGGTGGAAGACCGTCGAGACGGGGTAGCAGCCAGCACCCCAGGGGACCATCTCGGGACCTGTGAGTTCTAGCCTGTCTCTGTCTCGGCTGCCCAGGCCCCTTGCGCCTCCGTAAAAGCACAGGCACTCTCACGGCGGTGCCAGCACGCGAGCCGCACAGCCTCCAACCACCAACATGGAAAAGCCCCAGGAAGAAAATGTTCAAAAGGAATCGAACTGTGGCCTGGAGTGGTTTCAATTTCCTGACTTTCAAGACGCACGTCGTCCCAGAGTGCCAGGGGCCTGTGGTCACAAAGGCTCCATCTCAGAAGACTCTAAGAGGGGGTCCTTTCTGGGGAAGGCTCTGGACAGCACCTCGGAAGGTGGCTGGGAAGGGAACCTGCTCCCCCCCGGTCGACTGCTCGGTGGGTCCAACCTGGCCATGCCCGCCGCTGGCAAACCTCCGAGTTTGTGACGTTGCTTGTCGGTTTTCCTTTTTATTTCTAGGAAAGTCGCGTGAACGATACGAAGAAGTCCTGGATATTTTTACCTAGGTTCACTACCACATTCCTGTTTTATCTCTTCGCTCTTTCTCCGTTTACGCGGACCTGTGCTCAGACACACACACACATTCATGTATATATGGAAATTTTTTCCTGAACCATTTACCGGTAAGCTGTTGACATCAAACTCCCTTTCCCCCTTGTATTTCCTAAGAACAGGAATATTCTCTTACGTAACTACAAACGGCTATTAAATTTAGGAAATGTAACATTGATTTAACACTTCTGTCTAATCCAGAGTCCGTATTCCAATTTTGTCCCAATAATGCCCGTGATAACACTTTTCTTACGATTCGCAAGCTAGTTCCGAATCCCACGTTACATTTTAATTGTCCTTCTCTTTCGTTTCTCTGAACCCACAACAATTTATGTTTTCCTTTGTCTTGTATGACCCTGGCCTTTTTGAACAGTGCTGGCCAGTTATTTTATAGAATGTCCCTTAATTTACGATCCTCTGATGTCTCCTTGTGTTTCAATTCCGATATATGCATCTTTGGCTGGAATGCTATGTAAGTGATGTAGGTGACCTGTCCTTCTCTGGGGGCCGTATCAAGAGGCGCAGATGTCCATTTGCGCCTTATTGGTGATGTCAGGTCTGATCACTTGGTTCGGGTGGTCTCTGTGTAGTCACTCTTTTCCCTTTTGGGATGAACAAGTATACTTTGTAGGAAGATACTTTGACACTATGTAAATATCCCATTCCTCCTCAGATTCTCTCCACCTGGTCTTAGTGCTCATCGATGATTCTTGCCTGAATGATGGTTGACTCTGAAGGTTGCATCCATCGTCCCTGCTGTCTTTCTGAATGCAGAGTAGTCCTGGATGGGGTGGGCAGGCACATCCCTCCTGTGGAGCTCAGTAGCTGAATTCACGGGGAGGAAGGGCCTTGACATCTTCCTTCGGCCCTGTAAAGCAGTCCTGGTCTGTTGCGTGTGTTTTGACATGTGTAGTAACTCATTTTGGAAATACTTATCGGATACTAGATGACTTTGGAATAACCTTCTTTTCTTTCCAGTTTTATTGAGAAAGAATTTACATACATCACGACGTAAGCTGGAATAACTTTAAATGCTCTACGAAAAAGGGTGGCTTTTGGTCACATGTGTGATAAATTATTTTGTGGCATCTGCTGGTAAAATTACACCTGGACCTCTTACAAAGTGTTGATCAGCAGAAATCTGATCGTAAAGAGAGTATTATTAATACCTTCTCACCGTCTGCACCCTGCTCCAGAGAACGGGGGGAAATTAGAGAGACTGTTTGAACTCTGAGAAGGAGGGTTGGGCTGGAAAGGAAAACTAGCTATTAGAAGCAGATGAATTAAGTAAAAGATGAACTTCCAGGAACGCTTCACAGTGCTTGTGTGGGAGCTCTATTGGGGGTGGGGGGGGAGGTGGGGTGAAGCCGTGAATGGCCTTGCTAGGAGTTTGGGCTTTTGACTGATTGGATTCGAAATGCTTAACCAGTATCTAGCTCGTTTGTTTGGCTCTAGTTTTTGCAAGCCATTTACTGCCACTTGCAGAAGGGGTTTCTGTGGGAGAACCTCTGTTGTTTTACTGGGGCTGGAATATTAGGTTCTTGGTCTTGAGTTTTACCTTTTCAAATAGTTCTGTATAGCCCACCGAAGGATCGAAGGAACTGTGTGGGAGGTTTCTCAGCTCTTGTGTGCTGTTATAACACTGGTCCTTCCAGTTCCCATTAAGGTAACTTTTTAGAACGGCAGTGAAAGCTGAAAGTGGACTGTGAAGGAGAAGCGGCTGTTTTCCATAAAACCTACAGATGAACAAACGCCAGTGAGTCCCGTGATGTGTGTCCTTCTGGAGCAGTCCTTCCCCTGTGTTCCGCGGGATGTGCATATGTGTGGACGCGGAGAACAGAGAAGAGTGAAGGAGAGAGGAAGCTTGTGGTCCCAGACATTTCAAAAACGCTGCGAGTCCTAACTCCCTCTCGGAGGATCTGCAGGGAAAAGAGTTCGGTCAGTGCTCTGCAGCGAAGAGAGCTCAGTCGGGGCTCTGCAGGGAAGAGAGCTCAGTCGGGGCTCTGCAGGGAAGAGAGCTCAGTCGGTGCCCTGGACGGTACGCCTTTGCCGGGGAACAAAGCACCCCACACCTTAGCGGCTAGAAACAACAAACGTGTATCTCGTCTGTGGTTGAGCTGGGTGGCTCTCCTGTCCGGGCCTGGCCTGGCCCCTCTTGGCTGGGTCCGTCATGTGCCCACAGTCCACTGGCAGGTCAGCTGGGGACTGACTGACCTCGACTGGCCTCGTCCCAGGGTGTTTTCTCCTGGAGGTGTTCCTTTGACCTCCAGCAGGTTAGCCCAAGCTTACTCACGTCCTGGTCACAAGATTCCGAAGCCCGTGGGCGGAAGCCCCCGCTGAGACTCAGGGCTCAGAATTCATGCGACGCCACTTCGGCCGCAGTGTATTGGCCGGAGCAAGTCCCGTAACCGAGCCTAGATCCGGGGGTACCAGAGAAAGACCGCATCTCTTGATGGGACGGCCTGCAAGGTTCTCCTTGCAAAGGGGTGGAGATGCCGGGAAGGGATGCTGGGGGCCATTTTCGCAGTCTTGCGCAGAGACCAACTCAATCCGTGGCTGGTTGTTATTTTTAGCTACATTTCTGCATTTGGGAAAATGCATAGGGAAGGAGGAAAATTAGATACAGATACTTTATAGTTACAGAAGTCATTTAAAAAGCTTCAGTGTGGATCTAATGAGTGAATCCAAGTTAGGCGCTTTGAACCAGCATGCAGTACGTGCTCTGTAAGCGTTGATGCTGTTACTATTATAATGAAGGGGTGTGCGGCCTTACCTAGAAATGAAGGTGAGGATTCACTTGACACAAGGTGAACAAGCTTCAGATACGTTCGCAAAATGGATAACCGAATGCATTGCAGCAACAGTTGAGTGCGGACCAGACAACTTCTTCCTCTCGGGCGCCGGCTGCTGGAAGAGATGTCCAGCGTCGCCTTCTCTGACCAGTTCACCCTGTTTGGCTTGTTTCTGACAGAGGTCAGAGTTTGGCGGGGTTATTGCTAGACTGGAGTCTGTAATAAAGAGGGTACCCAGGTGTGCAGGTTTTTATTTTCTCAAGACTTCTTCTTTGTTTATTTAGTTAGCCTTTATGAAGTGCTCTGCAGGCTCCTTTGTTATTTGATGAAGACGGCGCCTAACTTTCCAGTGACTGATCTGGCTCCTGAAAGAGGAGGGGGTGGCCTTGCCAGCTTCCCCAGACCTGTCCCTTCCAAGCACCTGGGGGAGCAGTCCACCGACTACAGCCAAATGCCCTTGAATTCTGCCCGCGCTCTTGACTCCAGGGGTGGGGGGCCTGGGAAGGAAACCTTCTCTGCCCCTCTTTCACTTGTTGGTCTCAGCGGTTCCCCTGCCCTCCCTATGCCAACCCCCCTGCCATTCGGCGTGTGTGTGTGTGTGTGTGTGTCTAGAAGACAAATTCTCGGAGGATTAAAAGCAGACACGATAGAGGGAGTGCTCCCTCTTGCTTTAATCACTTTGGGGTGCTATGTGTTGGCAGAAAGTGTGGTTACTCTTCAGGTTTAAAGAAAGGAGCATTCAGGCTGGCGCTTGGAGTCTTTTTATTGCGTGGAATTCTTCAAGTAAGTTTGATAAGCTATCTGCTGAGCCTCGAGACACTCCCTTTTTTAATTGGCTTCTCTGCCCCTTTGGCCTGCTCACAAAGGCACCGCTACCTTCCAAGGGCCCCATATCCCGGCGACTTCTGGGTTGAAGACTCTCCTCTCCCTGGGTCTTATCTGCAAGTTGAACTGGAATTTGAATTCTTCTTGGCCGCAGCCTGTGAGGTCTTCCTTACATCGGTGTGTGTTTTCCTTCCATCTCTGTTCCCCCTTCTCTATACTTCTTCCTCTCTTCTCTTTTGTGTCCCCACCCCACCCCCGCATTGATTGGTGCCTGGTGACTCGTTCCACTGTTCCCTCTTGTCTCCTTTGGCTTCCGTCTGGGGCCCTGCTTCCCAGCTGGGGTGCGACTCTGCCCCACTCGCAGTGCGGCCTCTCGCTCCCTCCTTCCAGGAGAGGACTGTTCTTGTGTCTTGTGTTGCTTACGTCATCCCAGCCTTTATATAAGTTAGATCCCCAGAAGGAGAGAATACTCCCTTCAGGGTGCTACTGCCCCTTGAGTCCTGAAGTCCGCAAGAATAACTGGCTCACGTCAGCACTGGGAACTCGGAGCGGAAGTCCCAGTTCCGGGTGGCTTGGGGCGGCAGCTGTGTCGGGTTGAGCCACACGGGAGCTTCATGGCGGCTAATCTCTGACTCTGCTCTGCGGAAGCAGTTCTCTCGGGGAGTGCTGACTAACTCACCCCTTCTTCAAAGAGTGCTTGTGTGGCTTTAGGGTAGGATCGCTGGCTTCAAAAAAACAACAAAAAAGGGAAGAAATAAATGAAAACACCCACACTTCAAGGCGACCCCTATGAATATATGTTACACTGGCAATGCCCCATTTCTCAAATATTTATAAATGTGTGGTCTCCTCAGAATGTTCCAGATCTGTCATTTGCAAAAGTTAGCCAGCCCTGGGCCACCATCCTTCTTTGTTAGCGTGGTACACTGTAACCAACCCCAGACTTACAGCTGACGGAGGCCCAGGGTGGTGGTGGTGGGTTGACCCGGGTTGACCCAGACCTGAGCCGTGGAGCTGGCTATGCCTTTCCTGACACCAGCCCGGCAGCAATATTGTCTGGAAGGTGGCCACTCCCGGGATAGCTCCTTCGTCTTCCCCTCTCCTAGGGTCATTTCAGTAAACACCGAGTCATGTCTGTGGCGTGCGTCCTGTGTGCCAGGCACCCTGGGAGGCTTTGGAGAGGTGGCGGTGAACACAGCCGTCAGAGCCTCTGCCCAACTGGAGCTGCCATTCTAGCGGGGGGAGACAGACAATGCAGGATGCACAGAATGATGTGTGATGTGATGCCAGGTAGTACTGAGTGCTCCGATGAGCGGGGATAGAATGTGGTGGTGGTGGTGGTGGGGGGGGGGGGGATGAGGGCGAGCTCTCAGGGGAAGTGGCATTGAGCAGACACCGGAAGGAGGCAGGGGAGCCAGGCCTGAGTGGCTCGCTCTCTGGGGAAGAGCATTCCGGCAGACGGACGTGCAAGGGCACAGGCCCTGAGGTGGGGACGTGCTTGGCAGAGCCGTGGAGGAACCACATCTTCGGCCCCGGGAGGCCAGGGGCGGGAACTTGGGTGTTGGCTCTGAGCGTGAGAGGGGCCAGTGGTGGCTTTGTGGTGGGGATTGACATGCCAACTGTGCCTCCCAGAAGGGGCGCTTTGGCAGGTGGAGACTAGACATCGGGAGGCCAGGGCCCCGGCAGGGAGCCAGTTGCGAGGTCACGGCCGCAACCTGAGAGAGACGCTGGTGGCTTGGACTTGCCTGCCCTTTCTGGCTCCCAGGCTCTGTCCATGGCCAGTGTGCTGCTTTGTTGTCGGTTCCCTCCAGGGGAGGGAGTCAGGGGAGGTAGAGTCACCCTTTGTCTTCCTGGGGTAGACTGATGAATCTTGAGAGCCCCCAAAGATGCCGAGGAGGGCCTGTGCGCTTAGGGTCGGGAGAACAAGGACCTAGCAGGGGGTTGGGCCCCTCCCCCCTCCCCCCCTCCCCCCTCCCCCCTCCCTTTCTTAGCACATCAGCACGAAGGGACCACAGCTTGACTTTCTGAAGCCGGTCAACCAGCATGGGCTGCTTGTCAGGAAGGGTGCCCCGTAAGCTGAAATGCTGCTCTCATTTCCACATTAGCCCTTCCTGCTGCTTGGTGAGTTTTTTAATTAGAAGACGCCGTATTTTCTAGGGAAAACATTTTGAACAGAAGAAGACCTGATTTAGCTGGAAACGGATGCCTTTATTACGTGTCAGGGAGCTAAAAAAAAATTGCCCATGAGCTGTCCATGTGTGGATGTCTCCAAACACAGGACAACACGGCACCAGAGCGATCAGAAGAGACACAGGGAGGGCTAGGGGCACGGTGGATGGCCTGATCCCCGCTCGGGAGCGTGCAGGCTTCGGCTGGCTCCAGTCTGGCTAACGCTCTGAGCTGGCCCAGAGAGCTGACTCGCTGGTTTTCCAGGGGAAAAACTCCGCTCCCTCTACATTCCCGCTGCAGACAAGCAGCGTAAAACCGAAATGAGACCCAGCCGCCCAGAGTCCACAGAGACTCCAACTCAGAGTCTTTGAATGATTTATTCAATTCTTGCCACTTTGCACATTTTCCTTAAAAAAAAAAAAAAAAAGAAAGAAAGAAAAGAAAAGGAAAATCAGTTTACAGTAGCTGTTAAAAGCAGGAAGGTGACCTTCTCATCAGGATTCGACTGGTCCCAAGAGAGAACTTGTAAGTGTCATTCTCGTGAGGAGATTTCATGTTTGGGAGATGACAATGTGAATTTCACCGGACAGGAGGTCAGCTAAAACTCACCTGCTTTCTGTTTACCTGTGTTGTTTCTCTGTTTGTTTTGTTTGTCCTCCCCTTTGTGTCTCCTTTTGGCCTGTGCCCTTCACTCACTCTGCTTCCAGGCTCCCTGGATGGCCGTGCGAGTTTGTGGCTTTTGGCGCCTTGGTGGCAGCCGAGGGGGATAGGATCCCTCTATTTCTGGGCCACAGAGAGGAAAGAACAGAGATGCTTTCCCTGCAAAGATGCTTTCTCTCCAAACTTGAACTAATAAAGCTCCCCTCTTAAAGGACCTAATGGTTTAAAATAGCTCGAGGAGAACTTGAAATGAATTTCAGCAAACACACCTAGTAATCTCTGGATTCCAATCTCTTATGTCCTCTCCAGCCAGGCTGTTGGATGGGGTGGGTTATTCTGATCTCCTGGGTGGGTTTCCAGCCCTGCTGAGTGAGGGGCCTGTGTTGGGCTTTCCCTGGAAGAAGTTGGGCTAAAGAGCATGCCGTCTTTCAGGTTTCTGGAGAGATGATGATCTGGCTTTGTGTTGACAGCTTTTTTGTCACTGGTGAGCACATGAATGGTCTGCTCACCTTGGACCCTTGGA
Organism: Phocoena sinus; assembly: GCF_008692025.1. Taxonomy (NCBI): domain Eukaryota; kingdom Metazoa; phylum Chordata; class Mammalia; order Artiodactyla; family Phocoenidae; genus Phocoena; species Phocoena sinus. The sequence goes on from NC_045784.1 coordinate 14,521,822, forward strand.
CCCTTGCTGCTCAAAGTGTGGTCCTGCTGCTAGTAGAATCATCACCTTGGGAACTGGTTAGAAATGTGGGATCTTAGGCTCCACCCCTGACTACTAGAGTCAGAACTTGCTGTTTAACACGATCCCCAGGGGATTCATATACACATTAGTGGTTCTCAAACTTGAGTGTACATCAGAATTGCCCACTTTAGCCATCATGCTGAAACATGGATCTCTGGGCCCTGCTCTCGGATCCATCAGGTCTGGAGCAAGGCCCGAGAATCTGAATTCATTCATTCATTCATTCTTACTCAGCTTTACTGAGGTATAATTGACGCAACTGTGAGGTATTTAAAGTATAAATCATGGTGATTTGGTGTCTTTCTACACTGTGAAAGGACTCCTCCCATCTAGTTACTTAACATCATCCATCACCTCACATATTTACCTTTGTTTTTTTTCATGAGGACATTTAAATTCTACTGTCTCAGCAGAGTTCAGTTATACAATACAGTGTTTGAAAATCTGCATTTCTAATGGGTTCCCTGGTGATGGCGTGGGGCTAGGGTCTAGGACCACACTTGGAGATCCCTGGACCCTCGCTCAGCCCGTGTTTCCCGTCTCCTTATAACTCATCCACACTAACGCGGGCCCCCCTACTCTGTCCCCTTGATTCCCCTCTTTGGGGAGGCAAGTTCCTCCCCCTTAAGAACCTCCCCACTTCGTGCCTCTGAATCCAGGCCCACCTCACCTCTCTCGAGCCCTCTGAGCTTCCCCTCCCCCTCCAGCAGCTTCCCAGTTCTCCTCCAGTGCCCCCAACTTCCCAGTTAGGTTGTAAGTCCCCTGTGGACCTCCCTCCCCATCCCCCCACATCCCATCTATCACCAGATCATTTGTTTCACCTCCCAAGCGCCTCCCCTCCACCCTGACCACCTGCACTGTGGTCTCCCTGGCAGCAGTCCTCAAAGTGGTCTGCCTGTGGCCTCTCTCGCCTTCATCCAGTTTTTTTTTCCAGCCGCAAGTTCCAGTGACCTTTTTAGAGTCTCCCTCACCATCACTCCCTCTCCTCCCCTGCCACTGCTTCAGCCCTTTCAGTGGCTAACCATGGGTTAATACCAGTCAAGCCCTTCTGTACGGGGAAAGACGGAGGGATTTGTCCAGTAAAGCATCTTACACGTCTCACAGAAAAGCCTTGTGCAGCTGCTTGACGTGTTACAGAGCCATTGTCACCTTCACACCTCTCTCTACAGCCAGACTGTCCGGGTTTGAGTCCCAACTCTGCCACTTAACTCCAGCCAAGTCACTTAACCTCCCCGTGCCTCGATTGCCTCATCTGTGAAATGGGGATCTTAGCCTACAATCCCGAGCATGGCCAGGAGTCACTGTGGGTGGCTCCTGCTGCGCTCACCCTGCTCTGCCCTCTGCTCCAGCCACACTAGCCTACCGTCAGGCCCCACGGGGCCTTTGCACGAGCTGAGACGCCCCCCCGGCAACCTCACCTGATTAGTGCCTCAGCAGCCTTCAGATTGCTCTCCAAGCTTCCCCAGGGAGGCCTGTTGTGACCCCTTCCCAACTGGGGCTTTCCTTTGTTACAGACCCACGGTCTCACGCTCAGAGTCTTTCTTGCTCTTTGAGATTGTACATTCAGAGTGTCGTGATTGAGTCAGTGGCCGTCTCTGCTCGTGGACTGTAAGTTCTATGGAGCAGGGACCCGATTCATTTGTGTTGGTCCCTGTATTTTCCGGAGCGGGCGTCCGGAATGCACCCAGTACACAGCTGCTGATGAAGCCAGCGGCATCCTTTGCGACTCGGTGCAGTGGCGTGCACGCTGTGCCCATCTCGGGTGGACCGTGTGCCTCGGGTAGGGGCTGTAGGGGAATACAGATCTCCTAAAATATGATACTGAGAAACAAAAACCAGACTCCCCTCCAAATCTTTAACAACTGTCTTTTAAAAACTGTCTTACATACATAAGAATTCGGCTGTGAATGTCTCCATAATTGGTAGCACGAGGCGGCCCTCGAAGTCAGGAAGGTTTCTTTGCTCTGGCTTTAATTAGGACAAGCGGAAACCACTTCTCTGTGAATTAACCAGGCCATCGATGTACGCTTCTTCAGCCCTGACTGTATGCCAGGTGGCGGGCTGCAGCCCTAGGAGAAGGAGCTGAATGATGCACTTTCTGCCCTCGAGGGGCCAGGAGGCAGGTGGCAGGCCCCAGAGAGTTTAACCGCGGGGTGGAATTCGGTAACACTATGGACGAGGGCGTCAGAAGCGAACTTTGACCTTAGCCCCAAGCTTAGTCACTGTGCGTTTCAGAGAGCTTGAGCCGTCACCATGAGAAATCTACAGAATGTCTTCAGGGAGGGGGTGAGATCTGGGTACTTCAGTGACAATGTCAGCGTTGTTGGAAGGGGCCCAGATCAAAGAAGCAGCTGGAGCTGGGGAGCAATCCTGACCCTGTCGCTCACCGGTGCCCAACTTGAACACTTTTCTGACCTTCTCTGAGCCTCAGTTTCCTCATCTGTGAAATGAGAATAATAATATCTACCTAGAGAGCCACGGTGAGGAATAAGCAAAATGACCTATTTAGCACAGCGCCTGTGGGTAGAGACGCTGGATGTCTTGTCAAGATCCATTTCAGGCCTGCAGAGCAGTGCCTACCGAAGACTTATGTGGACTTTTCTATGAGGAGCAACAGCCATCACCCAGCCTGTGAAGTTGCTGGCAGGCATCTGCCCTGCCCACCACACAGGACTGCTGGGGCATCAAAGAAGTGCGGGCGGGTCAAAGCTCTTGAAACAGTGAAGGTCACTGACATGCCTTTATATGGCATCTTTCCTAGTGCCTGAGTCCATGTGCTTCCACAGTTTATTACTCTAAGTCCTTTACTTATTTTTCAACAACCTTTTTTGTAAGGCTTCTTGTTGTCTTGTAAAATTATGGATTGAAAAAAAGTATGTCTAAAGCCATCAGGGAATCATCACTTCCAAGTACTGGGCACAAAGTGTCGACTCCTGCTAGGTAGGAAGGTAGGTGGGCCTTCGAGGCGCGGGCATAGCCTTGGGTTTCAGAGAACCAGGTTTGTAACCTGACGCAACCCCTTGGGCTCTGTGACCTTGGGCAGGCCCCGTGGCCTCTCTAAGTCTCGTTTTGTAGCCTGTACAGTGTGGTTTATAGTAATGCTTATTCCAAGGGCTGTGTTGAGGAGTAAATGACATAGATAGAAAAGTGTCTTAAAAACCTGTCCAGTGAATTGTCAGTTTCCCTTCTCTTTCCATCAATATGCACTTTCTCTAAGCGGAAGTCTTGTCAGCACTTAACAGAATTAATTACAAAACCAAATTAAGAGAGTCTGTGAGTGTGATAGTTTACTATTTTCTCTTTTTGATGATGATTTCTCTCACCTTCTGAGGGAAGGAAAGGCTTCTGCAGAGTCTGTCTGAAAAGTCGTGTGTGTGTGTGTGTGTGTGTGTGTGTGTGTGTGTCCACCCCCATGTTAAGAAACTTTTCCCGGGACACACTCATGACGCCCTGGCAGCTGATGGGTCTTTGGAAGGATTTCTATAGGTTTGGGACCACGACTTAATTTCGTGAGCCGAAAATTGTATATTTCGATGATGGAACGTTAGAGGATGCCTCCTGGTCACGAGGAGGCCAGTGTGGCCAGTGGTGCCTGGGACATTGGCTTCTGGGAGTCGATGCCGTGCTTTCCTTCCCCCTGCCCCGTGGCTACCTTTGTTCACCACGCACACACCCTCAGGAACCAGTGTGCTTAGAAACCTTGGTGGCCTGTGCTGGATTTTGTGTTGCTGTAGCTCTCCTGTTTCGAAAGTTAGGGACTGGGGCTGGGAAAGCCAGCAACCACTTCAAAGAGAGAAATGAAAAGTGCAGTTATGGCTCTAGCGGCCGCATAAATGGCAACGCCCTGGTGCCTGGGGCTTCCTGAAGGACCCTTGGCCAGATCTGCTTTGGGGGTCCAAAACTGAACAGTATAAACTGTTCCACACGTAAAGACAAGCGTTTAAAAAATAATCTGGGCAGTTTGAGCCCAGGTTGTTTGATTCACGTACTAAATAAGTGACTGGAGGCACTGTTCAGCTTAGGTCTTGGCATCTCTAGCAGATGCTACGGGTGCCCACCCATGTGTTCTTTTTATTTTTTTTTAATAAATTTATTTATTTATCTATTTTATTTTTGGCTGCGTTGGGTCTTCGTTGCTACACGCGGGCTTTCTCTAGTTGTGGTGAGCAAGGCCTACTCTTCCTTGCGGTATGCGGGCTTCTCATTGCGGTGGCTTCTCTTGTTGCGGAGCATAGGCTCTAGGCATGTGGGCTTCAGTAGTTGTGACACGTGGGCTCAGTAGTTGTGGGTCGTGGGCTCTAGAGTGTAGGCTCAGTAGTTGTGGCGCACGGGCTTAGTTGCTCCACGGCATGTGGGGTCTTCTCGGACCAGGGATCGAACCCGTGTCCCCTGCATTGGCAGGCGGATTCTTAACCATTGCGCCACCAGGGAAGTCCCCACCCATGTGTTCTTGATGTCTGCTGTTCCGGTACATACCTGGACAGCGTCCCACTCCAAGGAGCTGCAATTCTCAGCCTGAGAGCTTTTTCTCAGCCTGCGAATTAATGCCCCTGGGAGCAGCCTTCAGTCAATAAAGAATGAAGCCGGAGGATCAATACCCCAGCTTTCTCACTGCTCAGGTGGGACACATCTGAACTGTGTTTTACAGTATCCCCCCAGAGTCCCCCAAAAAGATGGAACCTCTGTGGCCCATGGTGGGAACCTGTTTGATAACCTACCCTTTATGGCTGCCTTTCCTTCCCCGTGTCACTTCCCCACTTGCGCTACCGCGCTTCCCAAATATACTACTTACACTTGAATCTTCGCCTTGGGGTTGGCTAATTCCCAGGGGGAATCCATCCTAAGGCAACGTTTCAGGGTGCCCCTGAAAGAGAAAAGTGATGATCTCATTTACTGCAGTTTAATATAAAACCTGGGTTACCAATCCCAGCCACGTTGCTGTCTCCGGCCTTGGGCAATTCACTTCATTTCTTGAGATCTCGCCTTCTGTAAATGAGGGTCATGGGGTGCTTCAGCCGGGGTGCGAGAGGTGGTTTGGCTGGGACAGTGACTTGTGTGGGATGAACTGGGCATCCCAGGTCATCTTGCATCTCTGGCCATGCCTGCTAAAACCAGTAGTAGTGGGAGGCCCTCCCCTAGTCATAGTGAAACAAAACACCCCCCGCGCTGCCAAATACCTGCAAGAGGCAGTGCCACCCCCCAGTCGAGAACTGCTCCTAGATCATTTCTGAAGTCCTTTCTAGTTTGGACATTCTCCGATTAGTTTATCCACCAAGAACCTCAGACATGGAGCGGCGTCCACCATGGCATATTTCAGTTGCGGGGTGTGGTTCAGTGATGACTCTGGAGTAGATTCTGTGATGTCAGATATAACCGCTGACTTGCCTCCTTCTTAAAACGTTGAAGAAGGAAACGTTTAACTCGGTCCCTCTGCCTCCTTAAATTCCTTGACCCGTTTTCCCCTTTTTTTCATTTGTAGTCAGTGAGGAACTTTAAAAGTTTGCATTGGCTCTTTCTTAGAGCAGGCTCACCCTTGGGTAACAGCATCTCTGGTTATCTCTACCTTGTCAGAGACCCACAGGTATGGTATAGAAGAAGAGAGAAGGAGAGCGTTCTAGAAGGTTGGCTTTGCCTTAAGCAGAGTCAGATTTGCGATTTATTCCCGAGCCATTTATTGTTCTACCACTGGAGTGTTTTGGGGCCACCACCATTTTCCTTTTCATTTCTTACAAGAGGGTGCCAGGACCCCAATAAATTGCTTCTTTTTCTTGAAGAAAATCTAAAAATATGTCCCAGTGTGGGAAAGACTGGTCTCGTTATGCCACACACCTAGCCACTGTCTGACAGGTAGGAAACTTTTCGTAAATGTGGACTGGACTGACTAATCAACAAGTTGTTCACTACAGGAGACCTTTGAGAACTTTTCTTTGCAAAGATTTTTTTTTCCATTCTAAAAAGGCATTGGAAGACCATGCTACCATGCTTCTTTGGTGTGAGGTGAGCTTAATATTTCCAGGACGGAAAGTCTAGGGGAATTTTTATCTTGATTTTCCATAAAATGATTGAATTGTGGAGATAAAGTGAAATGTGAGTCGTAAAACTTATTGAAGTAGCAGCAAAGTCCTGCCAGATAGGAAGCAAAGCAATTACTCTTGTCATGTCCAGGCAAGACAAGGACCAATCCAAAAGGGGAAGAAAAAAGGGGGCATTTTGCTCCCATCTTTCAGGCAGGCATATGGCATCAACCTTGAAGTGGAGTTTCTGGAAGACATTTTGCCTGTTCTGTTAGGCTTTGGCGTCAGCAAAGTTCACCAGCCGAGCGCTGGCCAAAGCACCACGGGGAGATGGGGGAGCTTGATCTTTAGATTGGATTCCAAGCATAATGAACGATGAAATAGCTATGATGACCAGTTTAAGTGGGGGGCAAATCTACCTGTAGAAGTAGAACAAGACAGAATCTCTTTGCATAAGGAGGAGAAAGCGAAATGAGTTAGAACTCGGTTATGTAGAAACCGAAGATTTTCTGGAAAACATGCTTCCCAGTCTGTCCCAGGCAGAGGTAACCACAGGGTCCTGCCTGGTGTTACCCTGACGATGTCAACTTTTCACAACTCTTTAACTAACCCTGAGGAGGTTAATTTCTGTAAAAGGACAAAGCCGAACTTCAAAAGAGGAAGGCTTCCGCTCACAAAAAATGGAGGCTCAGCACAGGGGCTCAGGCCACCAGTAAATGCGACGTCTGGCCTGGTGGTGACAGGGGAGCGCGTCGAGACAGAGGTCAGCAAAGCCAAAGGGTTTCAAAGCAGTGGGGCATGGGGACTGTCCTGATCAGCGTCCTGACCCACCAGGCTGATGTCAGAGGGTTTATTCAGATTTGAGGGCCTTTGTTTGGGGGGATTGGAGTGGTTCCTAAGAGACAATGCCGGACTGGAGGCTGGAGGCGCACGACGCCGGAATTGAATTTGGACAGTTGCTGAGCAGATGGGGATCAGAGGGACGAACAAAGGGGAGGCTGTTCCCAGCACATCCACAGGAAGGGGGTGGGGGAGCGGCAGAGCCAGCCACCGGCAGGAGGGCTTCCTGCGTGGCCTGGCTGGGGGGCCGCTGGGCCCCCATCTTGTGGGAGACAAAGCCTCCCCGGGGCTTGTGGGGCTCTGCCCGCTTTGCAGCCAGGTCCGTGAACTTGTCCCGCAGCTCACATTTCAGGGGTTTTGTGCCATGGCCTCATCTGGGGGCTGGGGAGGTTCCTGGCTGCGTAGGCTGTAGAGCAGAAAGTGGCCCCCTGGCTAATCCAGTCCCACACCCTCCTTTTAAGTGCGTTGAAGGCAACTTTCGAGACTCGGGCGTGAAATGCTTTTCCTGGCTCGGGCAGTGTCTCCGACGGGCTTACTCTAAAGACAGACCCAAGGCCGCGTGGAGCGCGAGCCGTGTGTTCGGAGGTGATCCCAGGAAGCCGCTCAGGGACTGGGGAGGGGAACCAGGGCCCCCACGGTCGTGAGCAGCGACCAGTGGGCAACCGGGGCTCAACGTGCTGGGGACCTCGGAAGACAGCAGCACACGCTTCAGAGCTTCCCACCCGGAGGGGCCAGTTGATCCACAATTCCTGCCCCTCGTCGGTTGAGAGCTGCTCTCAGAGGCCTGGAGCCCATGGCGCTTCTGAGCTCCCGTGGCCAGAGAAAGCCCTCGGGCAGAATGTCACAGGTGCCCCGGCCATGTCCAGGATGGGGTGGATTCACCCGAGGGGGTCTTAGTCAAGCTCTTGCCAACCCCTCCGCCAGTGGGGAGGCCGGCCTTTCTGAATCCAGGCACGCACATCTCTGAGTGTTCAACACCCCACAGATCAAAAACGCTTTTCTGTGCTCTTCGGGGTGCACGCTCCTCTCTTCCTGGGAGCACATTAGATGTTCAAGTGACACGTCCAGCGACTCTCCCTCCAGCCACTGCCCTTGTCTCCCTGCCTCGCTTTTAGCCAAGCTTTAACGAAGGCTGCGTGCCCGGCAGAGCCCTCCACCTGCATGGCTCGCCTATTTGTCCTCTTTATCCCAACTGAACTGCCTCCTTGTTATTGCTGGAAACACACAAGGTTCCGCCTCAGGGCCTTTGCCCTTCTGGTCCCCTCTGCCCCGAGCCCTTTCCCCTACTTTACCGTCCTCTTTAGGGCGTCACTCTCAGCTTGCCCTTCCTGACCCCTTCATTTAAAATGTGACACACACACACACAGACAAAATAAATTAAAACAAATAAAATAAAATAAAATGTGGGGCTTCCCAGGTGGCGCAGTGGTTGAGGGTCCGCCTGCCAGTGCAGGGGACACGGGTTCGAGCCCTGGTCCGGGAAGATCCCACGTGCCACGGAGCAGCTAAGCCCGTGCGCCACAACTACTGAGCCTGCGCTCTAGAGCCCGCGCTCCACAACGGGGGAAGCCACCGCAATGAGAAGCCCACGCCCCGCAACGAAGAGTAGCCCCCGCTCGCCGCACCTGGAGAGAAGCCGGCGTGAAGCAACAAAGACCCAATGCGGCCAAAAATAAATAAATTAATTAATTTTTAAAGAGTTAAAGGGCCTGAGTTGTTAAAAATAAATAAAATAAAATGTGCCGCAACCACTGGCCTCCTCTGTCTTCCTCCCCTGCTTGCTTGTTCTCCGTAGCCCTCAGTGCCCGTGGCACGCCGTAGAATGTTGGTTTAGTTTCACCTCACCCATCTCCTTGTCCGAGTGGCCTCTCTAGAATATAACCTTCGTGAAGGCAGGGACCGCTGTCTGTTTGGTTCACAGTTGCGTCCCCAGTGCCTAGAACCGCGCCTGGCACATGGTAGATGTGAAATAAAATGGTTGACCCAGTGAATGGTACCATGGGGGTCCACGGAGATTAGACGACATTCCTCCTTTCCCCGAAGGCTCACAGGCTCTCTCCGCCCTAAAGCTGAACCGCCACAGAGCCTTCTCCTCGTGCAGTAGACAGAGGAGAGGCTTTGGGAGCCAAGCGACCTTGGCCGGAACCTCTCGGTTCAGAGCCCACTTCCCTCAATGTCCTAGATGTTAGTCGCTCACCAGTATCCAGCTCTCCTCTCCTCCCGGGCACGTGGAAGATTACACTCCTCGGCACTCTTCAGTGGCGCAGGGCCACGTGACTGCTTCCAGCCAACAGATTTTCAGTGGAAATGGCTCGTCACTTCCTGGCGGAGGTATAGCTGAGCAGGTGTGAAGCCTCCATGTGCCCTGTCGCCTGCCTCAGTAAACTCTCAAGCCAGCATGTGGAGATGGTGGATCTTCTGAGTAATGATGTAGAGCAGAGCCCCCACTCTCTTGCTTTGGACATACGACATGGGCCAAAGCAAACCTTTAATTTGGGGGTAATTTTGTTATTGTGGCATGACCTAGCCTATCCCAACTAATATCATCAAGTACTAGTGGTAGTGTTGTGGGTAAGTCAGTTCACTCTGAACCCCTGTTTTCTCATTCACAAAGTAAGCAGTCTTTGTACCGTAAGGCAGATATTCAGCATGGGGGAGGGGGCGGTGCATGGGCGAGACAGGGCACATGCTTTAACTTGTGCCTTCCACGGTAGCCCTAGGGAGGAGATAGTATCTCGTCCAGGTGGAAATAGCATGCTGCCTTTGGAGTCAGAAGAGGAAACAAATTCCATGATGTCAGACTATCAGGGCATCAGGGGGTTTCTTGGTGAATTTGTACCTTGACCTGGATTCTTTAGATTGAAGAGATTATCACCAGGAATGGCAGAACCGATTGTGAGTGATAAAAGCTAAAGCATTCTGGGCTGGGACAGTTAGATATGACATCTGGGGCTACACAGCAGGTGACTTCGGTATTTGAGAAGGTGGAATGTCGGCCCGAGGGAAAAAGATTAGTTGATCAGACCAGGACCACCAAGCATCTGTTGTTGTTGTTCTTGTTGTTGTTTTGCTGTATTTTATAATTTTTTTCACGTCTTTATTGGAGTATAATTGCTTTACGATGGGGTGCTAGTTTCTGCTGTACAACACGTTGAATCAGCTATACGTATACATATGTTCCCATATCTCCTCCCTCTTGAGCCTCCCTCCCTCCCACCCTCCCTATCCCACCCCTCTGGGTGGTCACAAAGCGCGGAGCCGATCTCCCTGTGCTGTGCCGGTGCTTCCCACTAGCCATCCGTTTTACATTTGGTAGTGTAGATATGTCCATGCTGCTCTCTCACTTCATACCAGCTTCCCCTTCCCCCCACACCGTGCCCTCAAGTGCATTCTCTACATCTGTGTCTTTATGCCTGCCCTGCCCCTAGGTTCCTCAGTACCGCCTTTTTAAATTCCATATATATGCATTAGCATACGGTATTTCTTTTTCTCTTTCTGACTTAACTTCAGTCTGTATGACAGTCTCTAGGTCCATCCACCTCACTACAAATAACTCAATTTCGTTCCTTTTTATGGCTGAGTAATATTCCATTGTATATATGCCAAGCATCTGACTTGGGTGGTGGAGAGAGGGCGGATAGAAAGAGACAGCAATGGGGATCCTCGTTCTTGATAAACAGTCAGCCCTCTGAAGAGATTTGGAAAATTAAACCTGGTTAGGGCAAAACAACAGGCATTTCCCAAGAGGCTGTGAATAATGACGTCATCATGACCGTAAGAGTTCCCACTGAGTGAATGTTCACTGCTCGCCAGCAACTTGGCTTCAGTGGGTCACTTGACTCACCTCATGTCACTCTCTCCATCACGCTCCGAGGGGGACAATGCTATGATCCCCATTTCACAGATGAGGAAATCGAGGCACAGAGAGGTTAAGCGACTTGCCTGGAGTTAAGTTGCAGAGTTGGGATTCAAACCCAGACGCTCTGGCTTCCGAGTGAGGTGTGAAGGTGACAGTGGTTCTGTGATGCATCAGGTGACTGTACGAGGCTTTTCACGAGCTTAGTAAAATGCTTTTAATGGAAAAGTCTCTCTTTCTTTCCCTCTGGAAGAGGGGTTACTTGGTATCTGTCTTTTGTCTTCCTCATGGGCGCATTGTGAAGGTGAACAGCTTGGTCAGTTGGTAGCCCATCACTCAGTTCAGTGAGCGTGCTCAGAGATGCTAATAGATGTTGATAATGATAGTGATGATTTTTAACTCACAGGTGACACTTACCACGTTTTTTTTTTTATTGAAGTACCCTTGATTTACAATGATAATTATCACTGTACAGCAAAGTGATTTAATGATATAAACATTTTTTTATATTCTTTTCCATTATGGTTTATCATAGGATATTGAATATAGTTCTCTGTGCTACACAGTAAGACCTTGTTGTTTATCCATTCTGTATATAAAAGCTCACATCTGCTCACCCCAACCTCCTACTCCATCTCTCCCCCAACCCCGTCCCCCTCGGCAACCACCAGTCTGTTCTCTGTTTCCGTTATCAAATGTTAATAAAACGGGAGGAAAGGTGTGTGTGGTAAAGGATGTAGGGGTTCTGTCTAGACCCTCAGAATTCTTTTAGGGTGCCCCCAACACTCCAGCTTTGATGGCTCTCTCAGTGGCACGCACCCCTGGTTCATCTTCCAAGGACCGTCCCTGGGCTTCTAGACCTGCTTTGCCCACAGGCTGGCAGAGACATATACACACACTTGCATGCACAGATGGACATGCCCACGTACACACAGGCTTTAGCTAAAGACTGAAGAAGGGGACAAGAGCCCAGCTCCCTTGCCACAAGCTCCAACGACTCTGAGCTGCAGCTTCCCCTCCAGAGTTCCCCACAGCCTCGCGGGAGCTTTGCCCGAGACCCCACCTTTGCTCGGCTCTTCCCCTTCTCTGTCCTGCTTCTCCTGCCTTACCTGTCTCTCCTGAGAGCATCTCTTTGATAAATCACATGCGCATGAATCTTCTTTCAGGAGTCTTTTGGGGTCTGCTTTCTGTAGAACGTGACCTAAGAAAGCGGAATACCAAAGGTCAAAAAAACTCTACCCGGTAGCTGATAATCCCAATTGCAACGGGGAAGGGTGAGAAGAGGAGACATTGAAAAACACCCCTGTAGGGGCATCTAAACATTTCAGAGAGGTGTGGCGGAGAGAGCTGAATCTCCTTGGTGTGGTCAGGCATCGCCCGCTTAGTTGTTCCGGAGCTGGGCCTGCTGCGAACTGATCTCCACCCTGGTGCCCTTCCAGCAGCATCGTGCAAGGCGGCCAGAGCCTTTGCAAGCAGCCTGCGGAGAGCCTGCCAGGGTTCGCTGTGCTTGCACACCCGCTCCCCAGTTGCGAGAAGCAGTTTTTACATTTCTGCCGCTTGCCTGACCTGCTGTGGCAAAGCAGCCCGCGCGGGGGCGGGGGTGCGAAGACTGGAGGGGGATGGCCATTTCCTTACAGCTTCCTGTCTCCTAGAAGTTGTGGCTTCCTGGGTCAGCCTCATAGGCGTGTATTGTTCAGATGCCTGAATCCAACAAGGAGATACCTCAGGGGCCTTTTCCTCGAGGAAGTCCTGAATCGAGAGAGGGAGAGACGGGGGGGGGGGGGGGGGGGGGGGGGGGCGGGGAGGGGGAAGGGGGAGAGAGGGAGAGAATATGAATGGTTTATAAAGAAACCAGTGCTTCTCAAACTTCAGTATGCTTAAGGATCACCAGGAGAGAGTTGGTAAAAATGCAGATTTCTGAGCCCCACCCTCAGAGATTGTGATTCCACAGGTCTGCCTTTCTAACAAGGTCCTGGTGATGCTGGTGCTACTGGTCCACGGACCATACTTTGAGTAGCATTGCTATAAACCACAGGACAGCATTATCCTTACCTGCAGTGGATATTCTGAAGCTTTGAGGGTTGGATGCGATGCATTTCATCTTAGCCCACGCCACGAGCTACGCGTGGGATCGTGTGACTTTGACCTGACTGCAACTCCTGTTTCATTTGGCTGCAGAGTTCATGCTTCACGTTGTCCTAAGCACTGGTAAGACAGGAAGGCAGGAGCTAATGCCGAGGAGAAGTGACGTAACTAAGAAAGGCCGAGAGCTTGAAGGCTGATTCCGCCTCTGAACTTGAACGTAGTTAGGAGTCAGAGCGTATTGTCATCACAGAGGAGTGAGGGTTCCCCTTCCCCGGGAAGGCAGTGGAGCTGATGGAGGGAACTGTGTTCTTCTCTGCTTTTCTTGCACAGAGTTCGTGCAGAGAAGAAAATAAGAGTGCTTCAGAAATACTCTTTGGGCAGTTCTTGATTTATTTTTTCTTTTGTAGTTATGAGTCATGCAAATCAAATACCGCACCTATCAAAATAAAGGGCTAGATTGCCCTCAGTGTCCTGTCCGTTTCCCCTTACATCTTCCTATGCAGCGCCTTCACGCAGAGTTTGGGATTTTGCTCTCTTCTCCATATCCTGCCTTTTTTCCCTTGATACCAGAGGCTCCTCCAACTCACAACTGCCTGGACTTGGGGAGTTCCAGAGTTTGGATCTCCCTGAGGACAAAAGGCAAGAGAAAGGGAGCTGTAGGGCATCCAGAAATCATGGTCTCTTTTTTTTGTGATGTCTTGCCACATTTTCCCAATAGCCTACCATGAGGAAATATCACTTATATAATCAGAAAGCCTCACTCCTCTTTTCTTTCAATCAAGATTGGTAATTCTGTACATAGTCTACAGCAACAGCTGACATTTCCCAAGTGCTTTGCCTCAGCCGGGCAGACACTGTGCTAAGCGCTTTCAAGCATGCCATCACTGGATTCTTGCCACGAGGTGAAACGAGGTGTGAATCATTCTCCCCATTTTACAGGTGAAGAAATGGAGACACAAAGAGGTGAAGTCACTTGTTTGAGGCTGTAGATCTAGGAAGGGGCCGAGATAGGCTTCAGATCTGATATTTTGAACTCAGTTTTGAACCATAATGCTTCAGTTGTATATAACTATAACCACGTAAAAAATATAAGCCGGGCAAAAATTCTGGAAGGAAATACATCAGCATTTTGACGCTGATTTGTCTGCATGGTGCAGTCATACAACTGTGCACCTTTTCCATCTGCTCTGATTTTCTGGTTACTGTTCCCATGACCGTGTATTAATTTACAATCCATAGACTTACTAGTTGAAAGAAAAATCACTAGCTCAGTCTCTTTCTCCTAGTTCAGTGTCTGAAGTCATCCCAGGCAGGTGATCTTCTGTTGTTCTGTGAGGGGTCCCAGGAATACAGACTCTGCAGGAGCCCATCAATTCGGTTAATCATTCTGTAGATTGACCTGCGTGAGGCCCCCGAAAGGGGCTGACTCCATGCATTATCTGGATGGAAGGGCTCCTTGTAATCATGCTCTTTCTTGCTGGGCAGGGACCAGCTGTCAGGAGGCTGTGCCCTTTGAGCTGTTCTTCCAGTTGTTAAAAGGAGCTTCTGCTGATCACCCAAATTCCTGTTTAGCCACCTTCATGCCCCGAACCCTACCGCAGAGAGCTGGACGTCCAGGCCTAGAGATCAAACTCACGCCCTTGGCCTCTATTGGTTGGGGTTTATTGCTGCAGCAAGCAGCCCTCGAATCTCCACAGCTTAGTGCGATAGGCGTGTATCGTGTGCTCAGCTAAGAGTTTCATTTCATCGTTTTCTATTTCCACATTTGGCAGGAGATCCTCCCCTTGGCCCGAGACTAGGCCCTTCCCCCTTGTGGTTCTGCCTCACAGTCTTCCTTATCCTGTACATCTGACCAGTGGACAGGGGAGTCTCACCCATGGGAGATGTCCGTGGGCCAGGTCTGGAAGTGGCACAGATCACATCTGCATTTTCCATTGGCCAGTACCTGGTCACATGGCCACCATAATTGCAAAGGAGGCTGGGAAATGTAGTCCAGCTGTGTTCAGAGAAGAAGGGATAACAGGTCCTGGGGAGCACATAACAGTCTCAGGTACAGGCACATTCATTTGTTCAATGAGTATTTTTGGAGTGTCTGCTGCGTCGGGCCCATTGATGCCGTGTGTGTCCTGTTGGCTGTAGGCATGAGTTAGTTTTGTCTTTTGTCTTTTTGGTCAGAGCCGAATTTGGAGGGTCCTACTCTAGACTACGTAGAGGTCCCTGTGCCTGACTTCGGGGAGTGCCCAAGGCGCTGCTGCCCCTAGAAACACCCTGGTTCCCATATCAGTCAGGATGCAGCCAGGAAGAGAGCGACCATGCCAACTATTTTAACCGAGGCCATTGGTTAAGCAGGCATTAGAAGTGAAACAGAGGTGGGAACTGCAAGAAGTAGTGACCACCCCTAGGACTGGGGGAACAAAGGGAATGGGTCGAGGTTATCAAAACTGAGAAGTTCGTGACAGAGGATTAATCTCCAAAATATACAAGCAGCTCATGCAGCTCAATATCAAAGAAACAAACAACCCAATCCAAAAATGGGCAGAAGACCTAAATGGACATTTCTCCAAAGAGGATATACAGATTGCCAACAAACACGTGAAAGGATGCTCAACATCACTAATCATTAGAGAAAGGCAAATCAAAACTACAAGGAGGTCTCACCTCACATCGGTCAGAATGGCCATCATCAAAAAATCTACAAACAATAAATGCTGGAGAGGGTGTGGAGAAAAGGGAACTCTCTTGCACTGTTGGTGGGAATGTGAATTGGTACAGCCACTATGGAGAACAGTATGGAGGTTCCTTAAAAAATCTAAAAATCAAACTACCGTACGACCCAGCAGTCCCACTACTGGGCATATACCCTGAGAAAACCATAATTCAAAAAGAGTCATGTACCACAGTGTTCATTGCAGCTCTATTTACAATAGCCAGGACATGGAAGCAACCTGAGTGTCCATCGACAGATGAATGGATAAAGGACATGTGGCACATATATACAGTGGAATACTACTCAGCCATAAAAGGAAATGAAATTGAGTTATTTGTAGTGAGGTGGATGGACCTAGAGTCTGCCATACAGAGTGAAGTAAGCCAGAAAGAGAAAAACAAATACCGTATGCTAACACATATATATGGAAACTAAAAGAAAAAAAGGTTCTGAAGAACCTAGGGGCAGGGCAGGGCAGGAATAAAGGCGCAGACATAGAGAATGGACTTGAGGACAAGGGGAGGGGGAAGGGTAACCTGGGACGAAGTGAGACAGTGGCATGGACGTATATACACTACCAAACGTAAAATAGATAGCTAGTGGGAAGCAGCCGCATAGCACAGGGAGATCAGCTCGGTGCTTTATGACCACCGAGAAGGGTGGGATAGGGAGTGTAGGAGGGAGACACAAGAGGGAGGAGATATGGGAACATATGTATATGTATAGCTGATTTACTTTGTTATACAGCAGAAACTAACACAACATTGTAAAGCAGTTATATATACTCCGATAAAGATGTGGGAAAAAAAGAAGTCTGGAGGTGATACCCAGCAGAGCTGAGACCCAGAGCCCTGAGGACGAAATGCTGCCCGGCTACTGTCGGTGTGTCAGGGGTGTGTGCGAGGCTGGTTCCGGGATTGCCAACAGAAAACAAAACAAAACACAACACAACGATTCTGGAACCTGTGGCCACTGCCCTAATAAAGGGCTGTTACTGAAGGGATGCTCGTGGAAACCGGAAGCCAAGAGGCAGAAGTTCCTTCTTCCTGCAGTCGCCAGTCTCCCTCTAGCTCCCCCTACTGGCAGAGCCCAGCAGGGAGCAGCTGGCAAAGCAGGAAGGAGGTGTGCAGAGTCCCAGCTCCAGCATTACAGAGCAGGGTGTAGAAAGGGTGGATTTGGAACTGAGAGACAGTAACTTAATAACTGGTACCAGCTCACATGATTTATGTCTTGGTTACATGGTGCAACCACAGTGGAATCTCACAGGGTCACTCAGAGAGACCTCCAAGTACAGTCCACTCGTTCATCGGTTCACTGAACACATTCTTGCATGCCAGGCGTGTGCTCGATATTGGGGATGGAGCTATAAATAAGGCAGCTCTTGCCCACAAGGAGTTCACACCACATGCACGTGTGTACACATAAGCAGGCATGCACACACGTGGTATAAATGAGGAATAGCAAAGCACTGAAAGCCACCTGGGCTTGAGAGTAGAGTGTGGTTCTTCTTCGCTGCCTCCATTAGAGGATTGTGTGGCAGTGGGTTTAGCTCTTCTCGTTGGAGAAAAGAGAGGAGGAGAAAGTGGCAGTGAGCGCGGCCTTGGCCTGGCGTGGAGAGCATCGATTGTTCTGCTGCCTGGATTTGCCCTCCAGCGAGCAGCCTTCCTGTTCAGGGGGCAAATCAAGGGGAGGTTGACCGTGACCGAACAGAATGAGAGAAGTAGAAATTAAATGAGGGCAGTCAATGCACGCCGGCCTCTTGGAAGCCTGTGCTTTCCTCCCTGGGGTGCGCAGAGGAGTCTGGCCCTTTGATTTGCATCTTTTAGGCATTTGCTGCTGAGCACTCAGAGCTGAATTGTTTCTAGCACGTTGGGAAGGTGGTACGTTTTCTGCGACTCTGTGGGGGGGGAGAGGAAGGGCCCTGCGGTTATGAACGGTAGATTGTTCCTTTAAGTTTTCCGCATTCATGGCCTCATTTGACATTGATTGAGCACCTGCTGTGTGCCAGTGACAAAGAACAAGAGAGATCCTGTGGCCTTGAATCCGTGGATGGTGTGTACTGCGGAGGCTCACCGCCATCCCTCTGATGCAGGAAAGTCACCAGTCATCCAGACACCCCCTTTATAAAAATTATGAGTGTCATCTTGCAGAGGAGGCCTGCCATTAGTTTTAGGACTGACGGAAGCCATTCACCTCCTTGGGCCTCTGTTTTCTCATCTTTAAAACGGCAAGTCAGATTACACTATCGAGAGTTCGGGATCCAGCCAGTACGTATTGAGGGCTTACTCTGTGCCATTTCTACGCTGTTGTTACGGTGACGTGTTTACCTTAGCATTTCTGAGACGGTCCTGATTTCCTGTAATTTGATTCGTTTCAATAAAGGCAACCTCTAAACAGATAACCCGGTGCGATCTAATGTTTTCTCTTGTCTGTAGACTTTTGATCTGAGTTAGAAAATAGTGAGGTCAGGTTTAGAGGTGGTGGCTGTGGTGAGGTAGTGGAGGTTATCTGTTAACTTTCGCTGCAACTTAGTGACCTACAGGCACACATGCTTATTCTTTCCCATGATCCTGTAGGTCCGTGGGCAGGTCTGCTCTGGGCTGGCCTGGCCAGAGCTGGAAGGTCTAGGCTGGCCCACCCCCAGGGCTGGGGTCTCAGCCTGGACGGCTGTGGTAGCTGGGCCTCCTCCCCACGTGATCGCTCATCCTCCAGGGGGCTAGCCCAGGCTGGTTCCCGTGGTGGGGGAAGGCCCCCCAGCAGCAAGAGAGGGCAAGCCTCCAGGTCCTTCTGCCTTTCTCTCTTTGAGTCAGGTTTGCTGTTGCTTCTTGGGCCAAAGCAAGTGGCAAGGCCGGAGTCAGCATGGGTGGGGATGACCCAAGGGCCACATTGCCCACAGTTTCCACAGGAGGTAAGAGAGGCTTGAGACATTTTGGCGCCTTGTTTACAAGTGGGCGCCAGTGAGAGAGACGCGGGCTGTGAATGGTGTCAAGGGCAAGGACCAGATTCGCCGAATGAGATTTTGTTTCTTCGCAGGTTGAGGTGCTCTCACCCCACTATGAACAGGCTACTCGGGGTCGTTCCACACATACTTCCTGAGCGCCGTCTCTTTGCCAGATCTGCAGATCCCCTAGGACAGAGGCTGAGGTGGAGGCAGTAATGTAGTGGAAACGTACGAGTTCTTGCCATGGAGATGATGGGAGAAGAGATGAGAGACTTGAGACTCCGCTGGAATCTAGAGACACACACGTGCATACAGGCACAAGCGTGCGTGGGCCCTACTCGTGTGTGCTCAACCCCCCTACATGTCCACGCGGCCACGTGTCTGCGCGCTCACACACCGCCCATGCGTACACACACCACGCACACGCGCGATGTGTACCTGCATGCACGACCTTCCAGACAGTCTCAGAGGACTTACAGAAGCTGGTCCCAGGGGATCCTTGAAATGCCAAACCAAAAGCAGGCTGCGCAGACGGGAGAGGGAAGAGGGTGGACAGTAGGCCCCAGGGGAGAGCGGCCCCTCTTTTCTTGAAGTTGAACGTAGATTCAGGAAACCACCACGCTCTGCTCTAGAGAATGGTTCTTGAAGTACATTTTTGTGTATGAGACTTGTCCCGTCTCTTTAAAGAATAGGGTTGACACGTCTGTTTAAATGAATTTTCCCGTCTCGATGGACACATTTTGGGGGAACAAGTTTTCATGGTGATAACAGAGAATCAGGGTGGTGGGGTGGGAAGAAAAAGGGGAGGAGACCTATTGAAAAAGGTTTCAAGATGAGTAGGCCCCTCATTTAAAGAAAAAAAGGCCAGGCTGGACATTAGCATCAGAAAAGCAGCCCACTTCAGTGCCTGCTTTCCATTAGGGCCTGCGGTGGCCAGTTATGTTGGTGGCTGTGAATAATAGGCTCTTTTGGAAAATGGGGAAGCCACCGAGCTTCGTCCCTGCTTCCCCGAGGGGCTTAGTTTTTTCCTGTAAGTCCTCCCCTGGTCTCATCATCCCGGACACTTGTCAGTCAAAATGTGGGCCTCAGCCCGCGGGATGCAAGAGAAAGGCGAGCCGTCGGTGGCCCCTCCCAAGCAGCTGGGGCCTTCCTCCTGTTTGTGTTCCGAGGTTTTCAGATCACCGGAGTGTCATCTTCCATCCAGCACTCAATGGCTTTACAGCCGCTCTCGGCGGTGGTGAGTGTGAGAGCGCCGACGGCAGGAAAGCTCGGTCCCGTTTGGCAGAAGCGAGAGGGGACAGGGTGGCGGCTGAGGCCACGCTCCCTTACAGAAATGGCCACTGTTGATTCTCCCAGGGGAAGCTGATTTTCTCCGAGGTGGAAGGCCCGCTGATAGCAGCACCGGGGAAGCAGCTGGGGGACTTGGGGGGCAGGGGTAGCGGAGAGAGAGAATTTATAAAGCCCTTAAACCCCAGCTCAGGAACAAGTGTGTTCAGATCGGGCCACATCTTTGGTCTGGAGGAGAGGACTTGCCCGAGAACCGTTGAGCCTGCAAGGGGAGTGAGATAGACACCACGAAGGCTTTGGAAGAAACACTGAAGTTCAAATGCTCGGCCTTTGGGCTACTAACCATAGGGCTGTGGTTTTCCTTAAGAGGAAAAAAGTCAATGTAAAGAAACAGGTAAGGAGGTGATTTCTTGATACCCCAAGCACCCAGAGACAATTACCTATTTTCTCTAGTTCTTTCACCATCTTGTGTGTGTGTGCGTTCATTCACACACACACACACACACACACACACACACACCCCCCACACACACACCCCCCACACACACACAGCCCAGCCAGCTGGCTCTGTGAGACAGAAAGGAATTCACCTCACAGGACTTTCTGAGCTTCTTCCTGACCACAGGTTTAACTCTTCCTTTTTAAAAATTATAAACCTTCCTTGGACTTGGCATCACCTCTCAAGGTCATACCCTAGGGAGACGACTGCTTTATTGTTTGGGTGCCTGTCAGGATTCTGGCTAAAGATCGGGCTGGCAGGTGCTTGGGTCGGCCTCTGGTGGTACCATGGTGTTGCAGCAGTGAACAGTCCAAGGCACGATGTGGCCTGGGGCACCCGGCTTTTGCTGTCACTTAGTCACAGAGTAGCCATTGGACACCCAGGTCTGGAGGCGATCTGCTCCAGGTGGAGCCTGGGGGGGGGGTCCTGCCTGGAGGGACAGAGGTGGTCTGTTTTTATGCCCACGGGGCTCCTCGGGTTGCCCCAGCTCTACCCCAACGCCCTGGAGTTCTGGAGCTTAGCAGGGTGAGGTGACGCAAAGTGCCATCATCTGGCCCCGTGGATGACTGCGACGGCCTCCTGTCTCCCTGCTTCTGCCCTTGCCAGCATCTAGTTCGTTCTGCATACAGCCGCTAGAAGAGGCCTTTTAGAACAGGTCACATCGTGTCCCTCCTCTGCTCAAAGCCATCCAAAAGTCACGTGTCTCACTGAGGGTAAAGCCCGACCCCTCACCTTGGGGCGGCCCACAAGCCCCGCACGATGGGCCCCGGCATCTCTCTCCCCCGCTCCCCTCGCTCTCCTGCTCTGGCTGCAGTGGACTCCTGGCCGCTCCCAGAAGACACCCAGCACTTCCGCCTCGGGGCTTCCGCTCTTGCTGTTCCTCTGCCTGGAACACTCTCCCACCAGATGTTTGAATGGCTTCCTTCCGTCGCCTCCTTCAAAATTCGCCTTCACAGTGAGGTCTTTGCTGACCACCCTCTAGGCCCTCTGAATCCCCCTTCCTCACTTAATTTTTCTCCATAGCGTTGATCACCATCTAACGAACTATATATTTTACGCCTGTATTTTATTCTCCTCCTGCACTAGAATGTAAGCTCTGTGACGGCAAAGATTTTTGTCGTATTCTCCACTGTAGCAGCAAGGCCTGTGACAGTGCTCGGTGCATAGAGGAGCTCAAGAAATATTCGTGGAAAGGATGAATGGACCCACACCAGAGGCTGCTTTTCGGGATGGTACTAGAATGGTCCTAAATCCTGGTGCTTCCACTGAGCTGCAGAAGCCAAGCTCTCTCTCAGCTCCCGTGGCCACACCTCTTGGCACAGAGAGGGATAGCGTGTTTCCATGGCATCTGTTAGAACTCCTAGGTCTGGTGATGAGGCGGTTTCCCCAGGACATGGCCTGAATTCACAGCTTGACAGCGGTGGGGTGCAAGGGCTCCAGTGATGAAACTGCTGTCCCCATAAGTGGTGGCACACACTAGACGCTCCGGGGCAGGTGATCAAGTGGAGTAGGGCAGCCTCTGAACGGGCCTCCCTGATGTACAGACATCCCTCTCCTCCCTGCACGCCCCCTCGCCCTCCCCGCACCCCTCCACAGATGTCCCCGGCAGGAGCCTGGGCCTGACACACTGCAGCTGTGCGAGCAGGAGACCCTTATCTAGGCTGCCGTCATTCAAGGCAGGTGCTCCAAACAGACGCCAGCACAGATCGAGTGCCGTTTTCTGTAATAATATCTGCTATTTGTGGTGTATCTGCTGTGTGCCAGGTGTTTTACACATATCTTTAATCTTTACAAGAATCCTTCTGAGGAAGCATTATTATTTCTCTTTAAAGAGAGGGAACTGAGGCTCAGAGAGGTTACATAGCTGGTCCGGGGCCAATTAGGAGAGCAAGTAATGGAACTGGGTTTCTACCAAGGTCTGGCTCCAAACACCATGTGCTGCGTGACCTCCAAGATCGCCTTGTACGGGAATGCAGGTGGTGCACTGCACAGCCCCTAAGGCATCGTGAATGATGCTCTGTAGGGACACAACCCCCCTGACTATCTGCTGGAGTAGTACTTGGCTTAGGGAGGCTGGTTGTATCGGTTGGGACTGCATCGCACTGGAAGGAATAGAAAAGCTGAACTCTTGCGGGGCGGGGGCGTTGAACAGTGTGGGATTTTGGTTTTCTCACACAGGCAAAGGTCTGGAGGAAGGTGGCTGCCGAGATTGGGTCAGTGGCTCAACAGTGCTGGGTTTAGTGCCTCAGATTCTCTTGGCCTTTTCGTCATTGTTGCAAGATAGCTGCTGTAGCTCAAACCATCACATCTGTGTTCTAGGGAGAAAGGAGATGGGGAAGGGGGCTGTCAGTCGCATCGGTTCCCTTTTTATCATGAAAACGAAACTTTCCCAGTCTTCCATCTCCAGCTCCCAGAAGGTTTCTGCTCATGACTCATCCACCAGAGCTCGAGAACAGGGGCACCCCTAACTGTAGACTGGAAAGAAGTATTTTAAATTTCAAGGCTTTGAAGTGGATGGCAACAAGGAAGAGGGTTGGAGAGGGAACTGCGGACCAGCAGTGCCTGCCGCAGCAATGTTTCCGACTCCCTGGCCGGGAGCATTTTCAGCAGACCCTGTGGCCAGCAGTGTCCCATTCTTTATTGGCTATGCCAAGGCAGTAGGACGTACTTGTCCTCCTGGGCTGAAGTGTGGAAGAGGGATTAGGAGGCAGAGGGATGCTCTGATATGGTGTGTGACCTTCCTCAAATAGGCAGTGATTCTAGATCCCTGACGATGACGTCAGCCTGGACCCTCTAAATCAGAATCTGCACTTGAGCTCAATGCCTGGGTGACCCACGTGAACATCAGTGTTTCTAGAACATAGACCAAGAACACGGGATCTTCTCCCTGGCCTCCCCCAGCGTTCTCACAGCTTTCAACTCTAGCATGACTGACACATCCCAGTTTGCCCAGGGCTGTCCTGCTTTTAGCACTGGCAGTCCCATGCCCTGAGAAACTCCCCAGGCCTGGGCAAACCACCCTCTATCAGCTTTTGTCTACGGAGGGTTCCTTGTCTCCCTCTGCCTTTACGAAGGCAGAGCCAATAGCTAAACGCCTAGAAAGCTTCCTTGCAGAGGTCAGGAAAGGCAGCTAGAAGGCCTTTCGCTTGGGATATGGGATTGAACAAGGCCTGAGCTGTGACTTCTCAGCAGAGGAACATGGTGAGGCCCTGCCCTCCTGGGGGAAGGTGTGGAGAGCTGGCGAGGAGACGCTTAAGAACCCGGTGGGCTTTTCATCCGGGTGGTTCGGAGGTATCATTACTGGACTTGATCACACATCGACAGCCAGCATGAATGGGCTTTGGGTTAAGAACCCGGTAACACAGCAGATTAACTCTTTCCTCACTCCTTTCTTCCACCCCTTCGTGTTGCTTTCTTCCTTCTGCCAAGAAAACAGAAGAGAAATGCCTGAATCCCACACAGGAAGCACTTGTCGTGAGTCGCACTGGTGACTCAGAGTTATTTTTTAGTCCTGCCAGCCAAGAGCAACAGGAATGAGCTGGAGTGATCTGATTTATTAGTGGAAAAAACCCAACTTTTCCTGACCTCGCGCCTCTTCTGAGCCCTCCCCCTCCTGCTTCATGCCCTGGGCGGCCCGTGTGGCTGCCCGGAAACTCCTGTGTCGGGGGCCTCGGGGCCGACGGATTTCTCAGGCCTCGCGCTCCATTAACAAGTATGTGCCCCGGGCCTGCTGGAGTGGAAAGGAGAAGACGGGGCCCGGCTACTGAAGCCCGGTGTCTGGGAGCCACTCGGCAAGACACACAGTGCCACACGCTAGGACTTCTGTATGCCGCCTGTGGGAGGGGGCGAGAAATCCCAGAGCAGCTGGGGCGACTTCTTTAAGAGCTTGGATTTGGTCCTTTAGCGCCACCGTTCTGATCGTGAGCGCGGTGGCTCTCTGCCACACAGCCAAGGACAGAGAGTACTGTCCCCAGGGCCTTAAGTCAGCTCACTGAGGCCAGTGCCTCTGTGTTTGTCCCCTTAACCGCTTTGCTCTTGTCTGAGCGATGTTTGGGACCCAGACAAATGGCACAGCCAGGAGCCTTGCTGTAGAATTTGCTGCGCTGCTTCAGACTCTCTTCTGTCGTCTAGAAAGACAGCTGTGGGGTATCGGGGTGTAGTTCCTCAAGCCAGGCTTCTGTGATTGAGTTTCGCCAGTGCCTGTCCTCAGGAAACTAGACAGAGACCTTTTAAATGCCTCGTGTCCCCAGACACAGGCCAGAGCTGCAGGGGGACATAGGTCATGATGACGGGCAGGGGTGACGAGGTGGGTGACACAAGGGCAGCGGCCGCCGAGTCTCCCGCCTGGAGTGCAGAAGCTCCCTGTCGTGCCGAACTAGGAACCGCGGTGTGGTCGGCCCGATAAGGACCATTCTGGAAGGAGCCATTTCTCACTGACTGGGATCCGGTGAGATGAAGTGCTGTCTCATTCTTCATTGTTTGGTCTCTAAGAGTTTGAAACCCAACTGGAAGACATTTGTCGCTGTTTGCAGTACCGGAAGAAACAGCTCAGGGTCAGTGGCCGTGTTTACAACCCTGGTGACCATTCACCCTCTTCCAGTCAGAAGACCCTTCCTGTCAGTGAGCGCGTCGTGTGGCTGCAGCGAGGGGCTGCCCGGGGGCTGCTGAGCTAGTGGGAGGGCCCGCAGGGGACTGTGGTCTTTCGGCCCTTGGTTTGGATTTGATTCGCATTCAGTAGTTCATCTGTCCCCTCTCCAGACTGCAGTGACGGATTCGAGCTCCAGGGTCACGGGTCTCCGCTGTGTGTGGCCGACTGCCTAAAGCAGGGCTCCTCCTATGGGAGCGTGCACAGAATCACCTGGAATGCTTGGCAGCGCCCAGATTGCGGAGCCCCACGCTCAGAGATTCAGATTCAGTGGGTCTGGAGTGGGGCTCGAGAACTGACAGCTCTTGTAACCTTTTATTTTATACTGGAGTATAGTTGATGGACCATGTTGTGATCGTTTCAGGCGTGCAGCGGAGTGATTCAGTTTCGCATAGACACGTATCTCTTCTTTTCCAAATTCTTTTCCCATTTAGGTTGTTACATAATATTGAGCAGAATTCCCTGTGCTCTACAGTAGGTCCTTGTTGGTTACCTATCTCATATATAGCAGTATGTGCGTGTCAATCCCAAGCTCCCTAACTATCCCTTGAGAATCGACATTTCTGAAGGCTCCCTGGTGATGCCCAGGGTGCTCGTCCAGGGGCTGCACCTGGCGTAGCAGTGGCTCCACAGAGGTGCCGAGTGCTCTGCCCCTCACTAGCCACACCCCCGTAGCACGGATTGACTGTACCAGGATAAGAAGAACTCCTTTGCTTTTGAGCCTAGCGCTTCATTTCCACTCCCCCAATCCTCGTTTATGGGGGGAAGTTAAGATACCATTTCGGAGTGTGAAGCGGGAATCCGAGGTGCTCAGGGCTCAGCCCGGCCGCCCCCCATGCTTCCCCTCCCGTCCCCCCCCCCCCCCCCCCAGGGGACCTTGGGGGCCCGGGAGTTCCTGCTGGTGCTGCGGTAGCAGGCAGTTTGCATCTGGAGTTACACCCTTCAAAGGTCTCTGGAGGAGCAGGAACAAACCGGAGGAGAAAATTACATTTGAAATAATTTATTTTCACATGCAGGGGAGAAATCACATTTGGTCTAGATTCATGTAAAGAAAACAGAGATTAGATTTTAAAAAATGTGTTGCTGGCAAGAGAGAAGAGCAGACGGGTTTGGATAAAATACACTTTCTGTTGAACCTGGCCTTCAGTCCCAGGCTGCATTTAAAGGGGCTTGGAGTTAGATTATGGAGGAGAATCAAGGCTGGATTTTATTTTCAGTTCATTTTTCTTTTGAAATACTTCCTAGGTTGGGACTGGAAGTGACAGAAACATTTACACTGCAGGAAAAGGTTGTTCCCAGAATTTCGAGCTTTTTGGGTCTGCTGTGGAGGAGGCTGATTTAGAAGTTTCATCTGAGGAGAGAGAGGATATTCCTTTGGGATTTCTAGCCGGAAACCCGAGGCTCAATCCTGAGGAAGGCGACAGGGGGAGGTACAGTAAGAGCCCCCGAGCAGAGTGAAGGACACACGTGCCAGTGGCCACACCCCAGAGGCTGTCTCTGTAGGCCCTTGGGGTGGCAGTGGGTCACTGTCAGGGTAAACCCATCACGGGGATGATTAAGGAAACAACCACAGCACCCGCTCTCGTTTATTGGGTTCTCAGCATGTACCTGGCTGAATGCACATCATCGTGTTAAAACCTCACCTATCATCATCTCCGTGTTTTAGATGAAGCAAATGAAGAGAAATTATTTTCGAAAAGCCCCACAGCTGTCTGACCAGCATTATCATTGTGAATAAAGGGCCATCGTTTACATGTCCGAAAATTTATTAGGTTGAATCAAATGAAAGAGCTATTTTTGTAGGTTAAAAAGATGGTTGAATATTGGTAATTTCATATGGCTCAACCAAATATACATATATATGCAAATGTATGTATATATGGCGAGAGAGAGAGAGAGTGTGTGTGTGTGTGAGGGCCACATAGCAAGCATATATGTATGAGTTCATTGTCTGGAGAGGGGATAAATAAATTGTGATGTAAGTAAATGATGGATTTCTATAAGGAATGAAAAATGGATGACTTTAAGCCATTAATGACTTAAAATGGTTGTATATAAAAATATACTACTGATCGAACTATCTAGTTGCAGAAGGATACAGGGACTATAATACAATTTATATATAGATGAATATATAGAAAGCTATATTTTGTTAAGGGGTATATATATATACACACATACACACACACATACATACATACATACATACATACATACATACATACATATATCTTGCCTTCCAGAGTCTGGTTCCAGAGAGTGGTTACTTTTGGGGTGGGAGGCCAGGAAGGGAATACGATTAAGGTGAAAATACAAAATGGACTTTAAGTGTGTTTATAATTTTTTTCTTAAGCTGAGTGAGCAGTAGACAAATAGTCACTATATTATTCTTTGTACCTCTTTGTACTAGTTATCTATGGCTGCATAACAAATCATCCCAGAATTTAGTGGCTTAAAACAACAGCATTTATGATCTCAGTCTCTGTGGGTCAGGAATCTGGACACAGCTTAGCTGGGCCTGTCGCAGGCAGCATCAACGTGTCAGCTGGGGCTGCAGTCATCTGAAGGCCCAACTAGGGGTGGGTTTGCTTCCAAGCTCACTCAGTGGCTGTTGGCGGGATTTGGATTTATTGTCATGGGCTGTTGGACCGAGGGTCTCAGCTCTTCGCTAGCTCTTGCCTAAAGGCCACCCTCAGTTCCTTGCTACATGGCCCACTTCAGAGGGCAGCTTACATCGTGGCAGGCAGATTTATCGGAGGGTTTTGAGAGACAGAGGGTGGGAGGGGGTGGGAGGAGTTACAATCTTTTATAACCTATTTATGGATGGGATATTTCATCATTTTACTAGAAGCCAGTCACACTCAAGGGGAGGGGATTACACAAGGGCATGAATACCAAGAGGTGAGGAACATTGGGGACATCTTAAGAGGTTTGCTTATTGTAATATGCCTGAAATATCTTATAATAAATTTTAAAAGAAAAATCTGTTCACAGGTGAAATATAACTGACTGCTGGCATTGTAAACTCTCTAATCCTCCATGGTAGCCACATATTTGGCTACTGCTAAATCTTGCCCAGGCTCCCACCCCCATCTCATTCTCCCCAAAGGGCATCTTAATCAACAACACAATCACTTAACGATGTTTTTCTCATTACCGGAATTAGAGAGATGTCAGTGTCATATCAAAAGTGCTTTTCATTTCTTCAGCTATACTTTTGCTAAGTTGCTAATTAATATTTTAGAAGTCTGTCCTCTCAGATCCCCCACTGGCCAGGGCAGTGGGGTGTGCATGAGCTTTGCAGCCAGAGTTGGGTCCTGACCCCTGTTCCACCCCTTACCAGCTACATAACCTTGGGGAAGTTACACTCTCTGAAAATTAGTCTTCTCGTCCAATAAATGAGAGGAATAATACCCGTCTCAAGGATTCCTGGAGGATTAAATACATGAGGAAAAAAACCATGTGCAGATGGAAGAGCAGTGCCCAGCACGCAGTAAGAACTTGACAAGGTGAGGAAAGGCTCCTGCAGACCCCTTCCCGCCCACTTCACGCACACGTTGCGCAAACTATGCTTTGGAAGGTGACGAGGTGGGGATGCCATAAAAAGACCGGGTGTTCGTCGTAATTTCTCATTTGATCTCAAGGTGAATCTCCTACTTGTAGACTTGAAGTTTGTTTCATTTATTCACTGGTTGTCTGTTCATTCCTGTACTCATTCAACACATAGTATTTCTTGAAAAGAGGGAAGACCAGTCTTCTTCAAAACTCGGATGCCTTTTGATCTCCCGGGAGCGGGAAAGGGAATCTGACTTAATTGGTGAGCAGTTCCTCATGTCCAGGGTAGCAGAAGCATCAGAAGTGGCTCCGATCTACCTCTTTTCTGTGCGACTACTTGGGTAGGGTTGTTCTATGAAGTGAAGATGCTCCAGTGAATGCTGGCCTTTGGGATTTTTGCTTAGCAGAGGACAGGAGCTGATGGCCTGAAAGAAATGCAGCACTGTGGATGGAAGTCAATGTAGACGTGTTCTCTGTGGAGCCCTGCCTGCCACTAGGATGCCCGCCATCCCTGCTCGTTGACCGAGAGCTAGCCATCGGCCTTGGCATCTGAAGGAGGTTGTAATGTTTGACTCTGGAGACCTTTAAGTAGAGGCTTGATTCTGGCCTCACAGCTAAGGCAAAGAGAGGTGCTCTTAGAGCATGGGTTAAAGCAGTGGCCTCCATGCAGTCTGATCAATGTGAAAACAATAGAGCCCACGGTATTTATTTAGAAGTTGTATGCATGGGTAGCTGTAGTAATATGTCGCTTTCTGTAGCAGCCCCTGCCCACCTCCCTGAGCCTTCACACTTACGGCAAGCCTTCTGATAGCCAGCTGCCAGATTCTCCATCTTTTTGCCTGTGGGCTTTCTCTAAAGATGCGGAAGACCCCTCTGCTTGCTCCCTGGGCAGGCCAGAAGTGCAGGGGGATTCACATACCCCTGGAGAGTTCTCATCCCATTAATGAGGGGGGCCCGGTGTATAAATGCCTCAGCTCCCGTGGAGGTGTCGGTTCTCTGCCGCTTTTGCGGAGTCTCCCAGGGAGACTGAGCTCCAGTTACTTGCTAGCCCTCTCTTGAGTGGCTTCCTTCCCTTCTCTGTTTTACTTTGTCACGCCCCTCCCGGGAGTGCCTTGCCCCTCCCCAATAAACTTGTTACCCTTGAATCCTTGACTCTGAGTCTGCTAGAGAAACCCAATTTACTTATATTCTCAAACAATTACCTCTTAAAAGACACGTAAAGATAGAAAATGTGAAAGGAGGAGATGAACATACATACGCACATCCGTGGCCTGATGTTTTTCTTTGCTCGCACTCTGCATTGCAAAGGCCACTGGTTTAAGGAAGCTGGGAGCTCCCCTTCCAGTCTCGCGAGTTGTCACGAGGTTGTTGTCCCAGCACTCTCTCCGTGGGTGCCTGCTTCCAGGACCCGTTTGACTTATTTCAGGTGGCTTGCTGGACTTTCACATTGATCTGTGGTGGCGGTTTGGGGGTCACAGGCTACCCGACTGAAAGATCTTCAGGACTGGTTGCTAGACTCTCCTGTATCTGAAAGAGTAATTTCCGTACCTTGGACTTCCAATGATGTAAAAAGAAATCTCCAAGTTCAGAATCAGGGAAAAGCTCCCCACAGATGCTTGGCTGCCCTTGGGAAACCCATGGTTCTCTCTGTCCAGCTCTCCATGCAAGGAGGACCATGCAACGTGTATATGTTGAATGGGCAGCCTCATGGTCTCAGGGTGGCGTGAATATTCTCATTTGCCAGCTGTCACTCCAACACATGGCTCGGCACTGTGTAGACATGTAAACATACGCAGTCTTCAGCTTGAAAACAGATTCCGTTGGCCTCAGGATAAAGATTTGGGAGGGCAGAATGCTCCCTTATTTTCTGTCTTCCTGGAACAAAGCCTCCTATTGTCTTTCAGGTGATCACATTTTTTAAGCCGTCCAGATTCGAGTTGCTCCTTAACCAGTTGAACTGTAGAGGCCCACTCTGCTGGCTCGGCCAGGCTGACGGGGCAGCACGAGCTAACATTTTCCCCAGGGCCTCCCGGTGGCCTTTAAATGAGGTGGCCTTCACCATCCTGAGAACAGTCTCCAGACCACTCATCTGAGGAGAACTTTGCAGCCAGAGTTGGGTCCCGACCTCTATTCCATCCCTTACCAGCTACGTGACCTTGGGAAAGTTACACCCTCTGAAAATCAGTCTTCTCATCCGATAAATGAGAAGAATCGTACCCGTCTCAAGGATTCTTGGAAGATTAAATACATGAGGAAACTTGTGCAGATGGAAGAGCAGTGCCCAGCACGCAGTAAGAACTTGACAAAGGCTGCCCACTAGTTCTGCTCAAGAATAACTCCCATGTCTTTGTACAACAGCTTATTCCCTTGGCGATGAAACTGAAGCAGAGGGATGTCCAGTGAGGCCTGGTTTATAGGGAAAGCCTTGGGCATCCCTCTGCCCTGCCAGGTTGACCATCCAGGGCCTGAGGTCCACGAGCCTTGTCTTGCTCTAAGTTCCCTTGAATTTCCCACTGACGCCGTATTGCTCAGCTGGATCGACGTCATGGTTGTGTAGTAGTGGAAAACAGTATCTGTGATGATGGAACAGGCAGAAATACGAACCTTTCTCTTGCTGTTTCCTCATTCCCAACCCCCATGGGCCTCTCCTTTTACTTTTGCCAGATCACCCACTTGGGAGGGGTGCAGAGGTATGTCTCCACTCCACTGTCTGGTGGGGGGGGGGCAGCGTTCACACAAGTGTCGTGAGTGTATTGCAATGAAAAGTCCTCCCTTGCGGGGCCTTGGAGGGAGTGAGAGCAAAGAGGAGCCCTCTTGCCTGCATTCTCAGCTCTTGACTTCTCAAGCCAGTCGATAGGGTCACTTTGAGGTCTACACACATGCAGGTGTACACACACACACACACACACACACACACACACACACAAATCATGCCTTCTCAAAGCATGGTTTGGCTTGGCAGGGCTGGATTAGAGCTTGGAGAGCTGCCCACAGTGTGGTGCCAACTTTTAGAAAGAAAAGAAATAACCCAGGCTCATGGGCAAAGTTCTGATGAGAAATAACAGGCACTGAAGCAGTCAGGGAAGAGACCCTCTCCCTGAGAACAGAAAACATGATGTTAATTTCCCCACAATAGGGCACTGAAATCTTGAAAAGCTTTTAAGGGGTTGTGAGAGGAAAGGTTAGGGAGTTGAGGGTACATTTGTCTAACCTTGGATGATGATACAAGAGATCTAAATGTGTATTTTGGTCAGGAACAGAATCCTAGTCCAGGTGAACCAGGGTCTGAAGTGTCTGGCTTTCATCTTTCCTGAAATTTGTTCTCAGCCTTCTCCCTAATACGTGTGTATGTGCACAGAATGTAGAAAAACCCTGTGCTACTGCTCCCAAGTGGCAAATACTGTAAGTGGTTTGTGGATGGTCATCTTAGTTTGGGCTCCCCAGAAGTAAACCTTGAGACAAAGGCTGAAGTGCAAGTAGTTTACTTGAGAGGTGAAGGAAACACTTGGTAGTAGAGTGGGTAAGGGAGATGGGGAAGGAAATGCAGCTATGAAAGGGTTATCAAGCGAATTACCACTGTGAGCAACTGGAGCTGAATCCCAAGGGAGATGCCAGGAGTGCAGAACACTCAAGAGTGCTCCCGCCTAAGGGGTGAGGGAGCTGGGGTATTTATACTCCAACCCTGAATAGTCATTCGTTAAGAGATGCTCCTGGGGGTTGCTAATTCCCCAGCATTTCTGGGCGAGCCTGTGGATCGAGTGGCCTTCCTCAGTTATGGAAAGAAAATCCAGATACACAGATGCAGATAGAGACCTTTGGAAGTCAGGTGCAGTACACCGAGGTGAGAGGTCCAAGGGCTATGGGGAGGAGGGGAGCCTCTGGCAGTGGCTGCTACAATCACATAGGGGTATGTATTGTATGTTGTTGGGGAGGGGGACTTTCTCACAGTTAAGGTATCTATAAATATTTCTACCCTTTAATTAGATACAACAGAAGATTTGGAATAATAAACGAAAACGTTTTTTGAAGAAAGATTTTCAAGGTATGGGTTCCGTGGTATATATTTACACATTTGTCAAAATTACTTATATTGTACGTTTCAAATCTGTGCATTTTACTGTGTGTGAATTATACGTAAATAGAAAAAGAAGCAAGTGTGAAATTCTAGATTTTAATACCTTTCAGTAGAATCCTTAGTTCCTGCATATTTGGGGTACACTTGCCTGAATCCTTAAAATTCTGCCTGTGGACCAACAAATGAAGCCCTTGCTCTAGAATTACAGTCAGGTAAAATTGGGGTCCTGGCAAATCAGTGACTTCCCCCCCCCCCCACCCCGTAACAAAGCAGCCTCCTTCAGCTACTTCTGTGCCATGGTTTGTGCCCAGGCAGCCACGGCTAAGTTCTCCCGGTGACTGTGGGCTGCATTTTGTGAAAGCAGTGGCTAGGGATTCCATATCTGAGGCCACAGGTCAGACATCTTCAAGGCAGAAGAAACTGACAGAGGGTCTGATCTTATGAGGCCACAGCTGGATAGGGAAATAAGGACGAGATGATGTTTTAGGATGGGCACTAGGCCAGGTTCAGTTTCAATGCCTGGCACATAGTGGGCACTCAATAAATGTTTGATGGGACGAGCAGATTCCCTCCAGCTCACTGATACCTCCTGGGACCAGCCTCAGCCGAGAACAGAAAGGGGTGGAGGTGGGGTGGAGATGGGAGAAGCACCGATACAGTGGAGGCCGTTGGGCCCTTCTTTTCTTTCTCAGAAGCCCCAGATCTGGAGCTGACGAGGTGGGCCTTCACAGCGGAGGGCCTTTCTGATGACTTCTCAATTAATTGACTTGACGCTGGTGGGGAGAACGCCAGAGGCTGCAAAAGATGAAAGGCATTGAAAGGGAAAAGCTTTGATGTCACTGCAGTCCTGTTCAGATTCGGGAAGGTTTTTTCAGGAACTTTATATCTTAACCACAAAAGCCTCACAGGGTCGATCAGTCACGCAAGAAAATTTTTGTCATTCTCTGGGATTGCTGGGTGATGAGAGGGTGAGTGGAAAGCCAAGAAGGAGGGGCCAGGTATGGTTTCTGTGGGTGGCGAGTGTGTGTGGTGGTGGGACGGGGCGGGAGAGCAAAGGTGCCCTAGGAGGGGCAGAGGGTGAGGCAGTGTGTAGGCGTGAGTCACATTTGTAGGCCAGCGGTGTGCTTGTGCTACAAAATTGGCACAGATGTGTGTTTTTCCAACAGGTTGTGTTCTCCCAGACTCAGTGTCTTCTTACTGGGTTTGTTCCTAAAGCTAATCTACTGATCACCCGATACCATCTGGCCATTTAGATACACACACCCCTAGGCAACTTCTTCATACGAAATCTAAATGATCAGGAAACTCGAAGAAGTGCGTCGTCATCACAGATACATAATATGTAGAATTTTAGAAGTAGACAGAACACCTGAAAAGCAATTGTGTTATTTCCTATTAAAGATGAGGAAATGGAGCCCGGACATGGAAATTGACCTCTCAGCTACCTAGACCAGGACTTCTTAACTTTGGCACTAGTGACATTCAGGGCCACGTAATTCTCTGCTGTGGTGGACTGTCTTGGGAATGGGTGTTTAGCAGCATCCCTGGCCTCTAACCGCTTGATGCCAGTATCACCTCCCCCGAGTTGCTGCATTCAAAAATACCTCCAGACGTCGCTAATATCCCCGGAGGGGCAAAATCGCCCCTAATCGAGAGCCACTAGCCTAGATACAGGCCTAGTGGGTCCTAGGATCCAACGCTCTTTGTACTGCTCTGTGCGATTTGGGGGTTCACATGGTGCCTCATATATCTTCAGAATCAGTCACATTTAAGTGGAATGATTCCACGTGTGGTGTGCCTGAGAGAATTGGCAGTGTTCACACGACCCACCAAGATTCGTCTTAGCAGGCACTCCATTCTCCAACAGCTCTAAATCAGATGGCATTTTTTTCAGCATGGCTTAGGTTAGAGCCTATGAAATGGCCATTTTTTGAGGCTCAATTGGTCAAATATCAAGCAGTTTTCGTATGGTTCAACCTAAACACACAGTCTTAAGAGGTACGTCCTGAACACCTTTCAGAACTCCCCAGTTCTGGGATGTGGAAATGTTTGTTTAGGCTCAGGACTCTTCTCAGGCACATTTCTAAGGTGAGTCCAGTGTTTTCCATGCAGAGCCTCATACCGCAAGCTAACCACACTGCAAAACTCCCCTCCAGATTTCTCTCCCACTCTGCAGTGAATTCAGTATGGCCACAAATTCTTTGCAGTGATTCCCATTAAGGGGTGGAGTCTGTGCTCCACCCTGTTGACTCTGGGCTGACCCTGTGACTTGTTTTGAGCAACAGAATCTGGTGGAAGTGGCGTTGTTCAAGTTCTAGAGCTTAGACCTTTAAGAGGCCTTGCAGCTTCTGCCTTGGCCCTCCTGGCCACTGTCCTGAGACTTCCCTGGAAGGAAGATGGCATCACTTACTGGCGGATGAGTGGCCACGTGGAGGAGGGCTAAGGCAGCCCGCTAACAGCCAGCACCACCAGCCGGACGTGTTGGACCTTCACGGTCTACTCCCCCCAGGTAAATGCAGTCACATGACTGAGGCCACGTGAAACCCGCAGGACCACCCAGTGGATCCATATAATCATGAGAAATGATAAATCATTGCTGTTGTTTTAAAAATAAATTTATTTATTTTATTTATTTATTTTTGGCTGCGTTGGGTCTTCGTTGCTGTGAGCTGCTGCGCGCGGGCTTTCTCTAGTTGCGTTGAGCGGGGGCTACTTTTGGTTGCGGTGCGCTGGCTTCTTATGCGGTGACTTCTCTTGTTGCAGAGCACGGGCTTTAGGTGCACGGGCTTCAGTAGTTGCGGCACGTGGGCTCAGTAGTTGTGGCTCGTGGGCTCTAAAGCGCAGGCTCAGTAGTTGTGGCACACGGGCTTAGTTATTCCGTGGCATGTGGGATCTTCCCAGACCAGGGCTCGAACCCACGTCCCCTGCACTGGCAGGCGGATTCTTAACTACTGCACCACCAGGGAAGTCCCATCATTGCTGTTTTAAGCCACAAAGTTTTGGGATGGTTTGTTAGGTAGCAGTTGATAACTGATACACACCTACTGGCACTTTTATGGTTTTTAACAACCTATGAGAGCGTGACTTCAAATAAAGAGCAGCAAAGCCATGCTCGCCTGGACTGCCAGATGGTTGGCTGACATCACTCACTAGGCGAGTGTCTCAGGCACTCACACCAGCCTCCCCATGGGCACTATTTGGTCACATTCTTTAGGAAAACTGCTGACTTCTATATTTGGAAGCCACAAGAAAGGCTCAAAAACTTATGAGTAAAAGCTACAAAGGCCAAGTGTGCTGTACAGAATGACGCCCTGCAGAGCGTCTGGATGTAGGGGACGCCTCACCGTCCTGCTCCTGCGTATATACCACGTACCAACGTCACACATACGTAGCCACTTTCACCATGCTCGGCTTGACCGTGACACATCTCCTAGGCACGGTTATGTGATGGAAAATATCTTCAGCCTCCATTTCCCACTGTCACACTTTGGAAGGGGATATTTCAAACATTTGTAAGAATTTCCTCACAAATGGTGGACATTAATCGACTTTTTATCTTAATGCTTTCACTGAATATTGCTTTTGATCTAAAGCAGATGCCTTAGGAAGCCCTTGCTTTATTATCTAAATAAAGCTGTAGTTAGCACTCACCACAGTAATTCTTTGTGAGTTCGTTGTTTAATGTGGCACATACCAGCACCCACCGGGCTTTACTTACATGAGAAGAGAAATTCTGTCTTTCTCTTTGCTCATGGCATCCCCAGCACATAGCACAGGGTTTGACTCCTGGTCGCTCCTCAACGCATTTGTGGGTGGATAGATAGATGGATGGATGGATGGATGAGTAAATGAGTGAATTAGAGAAGCTGAGATCTGGGAGAGGGCTTGGAATTCATCACCTTCCATCTCCTGCTCTGCTTGATGGGTGAAGACACTGAGATTCAGAGAGGATTAGCGTTTGTTGTTTTTTTTTGTATTCCAGGACTTTATTCCTTTAAAAAGCCACTTGACACACCTGATGGTCTGATCTGTCACAGCTTGTGATTATGGGAGAGGAAACGTTGAGAATTCCCTCTTGGGCTCAGTGGGACACGCTGTGAACATCCCTGATTTGGGCTGGCTTGGTGCCATTGGGAGCAGGCTTCTGCCCACCCTGCTGGGCCCTGTGAGGGGCAGCCAGGCCCACCCGGGCACTGAGTAGGTGCCAGATGTACGTCTCTGAGTTACATTGGTATTACTGTTCGTCAGCCTGGGAAGCCGCGTCCTCTTCTGTGCTGCAGAATGGGAAAGCAAAATTGCCTTTTCTGAGATGAAGCTAATAATAGTTCTCATCTTGAGTCTACTTAACCCTGAACTGAAGATTTGGCCTGTAGGGTGAGGCTTATAGTTAATTCATTCACTTTGAAAATAATTACGGAAGGCATAAAAGAAATGTCCCCACGCGGGCCAAGAATGGGCTGATTCTCCGTGTTTCTCAGTAACCAGTTGTACGCTGGGTGCTTGAAAGGATGAGACCGGGGCGACCCTGCAGCCTTGGGCGGAAGGCAAAGCTGCAGTGGGAGGCGCTCTGCCTGTCCCCCTGCCACCCTCTCACTCCGTTTTCTCTGATGACCTAAATGAGAAAGACAGTTGGTTTCCTTCCCCCTCAGCTCGGTCTCCCACACAGACAAACAGGCTGTGTCTCTGGCAGACTGCACTGGGGTTACATGCTGTCTCCTCTACTCAAGGGTGATCTATAGCTTCGAAGGGAACAATAAATAAACAAGCAGCGTCCACCCTGCCCTTTGTCTCAGAGGACATAGATGGGCTCCCCGGCTTCCACCACCTCCCCTCCATGCCGCCCTGCCCCAAGCCCCAGCGAGGGGGCAGCCAGGGAAGAAAAGAAGCTGTTGCCAGTTGTGTGTGTGTGTGTGTGTGTGTGTGTGTGTGTGTGTGGGCACGTGAGACAGAGACAGAGAGGTAGAGTGAGAGAGAGGGAGAGGGAGACCTGGGGGAGAGCGAGAGAGAAGAGAAAGAGAGAGGGGGAGACAAAAAGAGGGAAGGAGCCCTCGGGGAGGGGGAGGGAGGAAAAGCAAGCCAGAGGGAAGAAGACAGGGAGCGAGGAAAAGGGACCCCCTGAAAAGAAGGCAAAGGGGTGATTCAAAGTGTGACTAAAGCTGTAAAAGTATCTTTCCCCTCCCTAATTTCCCGGCCTTGTCCTTCCAGGTGGAGTGGTAGGTGCGCCCCCCGCCCCCCTATCTGTCCTCAAAAGCAGTAGATAAATCAGGCATCCCCATGGGAGCTGCCCCTCTGCCGCACTGCCATGTGGCCGCAAAGGTCAAGGCGACAGGACCCCATGTTCCCGGGGTGTCAGCCAGCTCACCTGAAAACCACCGGTGGGTCGCTGGGCTTGCCGGACAGAACCGGCCGTGTCTCGACTCTTGTAATCTCAGAGTGTCACCTGGGTGCCCCGTCCCGCGTAGAAGGCGGTCCTGCAGAGGGCCTTCGCCCTGCACGCAAGCTGGATGGAATGTTCCTAGTAGCGCCGTGGAGAGCTCATGTGGTCTGCCGTGTGTATTAGTACCATTTAGGGTAAAAACTAAGCGAGATCATCCACGTCACGCATATGGCACGTAGTAAGTGGTCGGGAACTATTAGTTCCTGCGACCTGATCGCACCATAATAATAGCTAACAGTTTTTTTCGAGCACCGTCTGTGCCAGACACAAGCAAGCCTTAACCGTGTGGTAGGCGCTATTTCATCCTCTTGTAACAGACGGGAACTGAGGCACGGGATAGCCCCGTTCCCAGGATCTAGACCTGAGGCTCTGTTTTAACATGGCATCCAATCATCACGAGGCGAGCCGGAGACAACAAGGGCAGAAGAGAATTCACTCCCATCCGCCTCCTTTTCTCCCCCTCTGACACCACTGCCCCAGACCAGGCCACCACCTCCTCTGTGCCTGGACCACAGAAGTCGCCTCCTCTCTGGCCTATGTCCACTCGTGGGCCGCACACTGGCCTGCCCCTCTACAAGCTCTTCATCATTCCCTTCCCATTGTGCTTGGAATGAAATCCACGCTCCCCCGCCATGCTGGCCTGTCACCAGTCCTTAAATCCACGCAAGCTCTTTCTTGTATGCCGTTCCTCTGCGCTTTTCCCCATCACTTCATCTGTCAGAACCCTGCTCATCCTTCAGTAGCCCCTCCTTTCCCATTTTTCTCTATCGCAGCACCCTCTTTTTATCCTTCCTTGAGCTTCTCACAATTGAGAAGTATTTTTATCTGCTTGCTTACGTCCTTGCTTTCTTTCTACTTCCCTCACTAAAATGCAGGCTTATAATCATGGTGATATTGTTTGCTCTTGTGTCCTCAGCCCTTAGCATGGGGTCTGGCTCCTGGTAGGTGGTGTGCAGTCAGTATTTGTTGGTACACGAATGGCTGGTGTATCTGGAATGTCTGGGATGTGTATTTGGAGATGTGACAGGCTGTGGCTGGGGATCACCTCGCTTCACTCCCCCGGCTACCAAAAGTCTTACTTGCACACTGTCGCCTGCCGTCATGTGTTTCAGACCCGAGTGTGGACCTCTTTCATTCCAGAGAGTTGTGCCCTCATTGGAATTTCAATGGAAAGAGCCCACAGATCTCTTGCACGGCAGGAAAAGAGGGTGTCTGTGGCTGTCGGTTCTCTTGGCCTGTGGCAGGACGCAGAACGAGAGGTAGAAGGATATTAGATGTTCAGTAGTTCTCCTGTTGTCCCGCGTGTCCACACGGTAGTCAGTCATGTGTATATTCATATTCACCCTCAAATAATAGTACAGAACGTGAACCAGTAACCTAAAATTCAGTGTCCACTTGAGAACTTGGCTTGGTACCACTGGCAGTTCATTTCTCCTTTGTGTCACTCGAGACATTCTCTGATAAAAGGAAAGAGGTGGATAGATTTCAGTCTCTGTCCACCTTCCAGACATTCCTTGAATTTTTCTTAGAAAGATTGATACAAGGCAAATCTCAGTTTTTCTTACCCCCCCCCCCCCGACTTTTGTCCCGGCCGAGGGGTGAACTGTGGGAAGATCTCATGGGTGGTGTTCTAAACAACTTTCCCTTGATTAAATAATCCTTCTCCCAAGGGCTACTTGTGTGGTTTAAGTTACTTAAAAAACAAAACAAACAATCCAGGGTAAGAGAATCAGTCTGAAAAAATAGAAGGTTACCAACAGACTTGCCGTGTACAGCTGGGAAAGATGTGAAAAGCACAGGCTCCAAGCAGCAAAGAGGATAAATAAATGTGTCGCAAGTGCCGTTAAGAAAACACATCTGCACACTGTCAGCAGTAAGGATAAACACCCAGTTGTTTTCCCTTTCACAGGGAGCAGTGACGGGGAGAGGCGACATGACGGACCCCATCCAGGTCTGTTCCGCTTACATCTTCTTAAGGTTGAGGGATGGGCACTTATCTAGACTTGATGCATTCCCAGAATCTCTCATCAGAAGGAAATCTTCAAACAAAACAAATAGTATATTCATTCTCCTCCCAGCTCACAGACACGAAAACAAACAAGAAAAGAAAGAAAAGCTTATCCGGTAGACCTCAGTGGCCCAAGATTGGGGTTTTGGACGTGACATCCTTCTCTGGTTTGCTTCCTTCTCCTAATTGCCCTGCCAGTGGGAAGAGCAATTGGAACTGACATGACTATCCCTTATAGTTGTTGAATGTAGCCAATGTTTCTTCCCTTAGCCCGCAACTCAAGACTTCCAGGGTCCATCAACTTCCCTTGTGTCTCAGTGAGTAGCTTTATAAGTTGGTATGGACCATAATGAGAATTCATGAATGGTAACTAGGAGCCTAGGGAGTTGTGATGGATCCACTGAAATCCTCATGGACCTAATTTGAGAAAAGGTTCAGATGCACAAGGAAATAAAGATGACCTCTGGAGATGCCAGCATCCTGGAACCTCCACGCTGTATATTCCTAGGGTTACTGACAGTTCACTATTTAAATTTTAAATGGAACCTTGTTCGTTTTGATTAGGTCAAATACGTCTTCTATTATGTGCCTAAATCAGGGAATGAAATATGATGACTGTCTTAAAAGCAGGCTTAGATTCTAACATCTATGTGTCCTTGGTCACCCAAATTTCAAAATTTGGTCTAGAATGAATGAAATACAATTCCAACCTCAATTTTTCATACTATTAGAAAGTGGCCAAAGACAAATATCATATGATATCACTCACATGTGGAATCTAAAAAAAAAAAAAAACGATACAAATGAACTTATTTACAAAACAGAAATAGACTCACAGGCGTAGAAAACAAACTTATGGTTACCGAAGGGGAAAGAGGCGGGAGAGGGATAAATTAGGAATTTGGGATTAATGGATACACAGTACTGTATATAAAATAGATAAATAACAAGGACCCACTGTAT
Organism: Phocoena sinus; assembly: GCF_008692025.1. NCBI lineage: Eukaryota > Metazoa > Chordata > Mammalia > Artiodactyla > Phocoenidae > Phocoena > Phocoena sinus. Next base: position 14,562,794 of record NC_045784.1, read on the forward strand.
AGCACAGGGAACTATACTCAGTATTTTGTAATAACCTATAAGGGAAAAGAATCTGAAAAAAATAGATACATATGTATGTATAACTGAATCACTTTGCTGTACAGCTGAAACTAACACAACACTGTAAATCAACTACACTTCAATAAAACGTATATATAAAAATTTTTTAAGTAGCCAGAAAATTGCCAACACCTCAGAAATTATTCACATTTGACTTTGGAAGGTGTCCCTGGTCTGTTAGCTGACATGCTGAACGTTGGCTTCCAATGCCATCATGGAGAAATGGCAGGAACCGAGTCAGGTGGAGTTAGAAACCTGTCTTCTCTCCCCTCCCCTCCCTTCTCAACTTCATTAAACTCTATTTCCTCATCTCTACAAAGGGGTGGGAGTAGAGAGTTAGATTAGAGTATGTCTAGGGACTCTGGCAGTACCATAGTTCTGAGAAAATGGATGCCCTGATTTAACTCTCAGCTATTCATTCATTTAACAAATTTGTTTGAGTGCCAGTTAGGTCCTCCTGTGCTAGTCAAGAAAGATAAGGGTAAGCTGTGACAAAGCGAGAGAGTGGCATGGACATATATACACTACCAAACGTAAAATAGATAGCTAGTGGGAAGCAGCCGCATAGCACAGGGAGATCAGCTCGGTGCTTTGTGACCACCTAGAGGGGTGGGATAGGGAGGGTGGGAGGGAGGGAGACGCAAGAGGGAAGAGATATGGGAACATATGTATATGTATAACTGACTCACTTTGTTATAAAGCAGAAACTAACACACACCATCGTAAAGCAATTATACTCCAGTAAAGATGTAAAAAAAAAAAAAAAAAAGATGAGATGCCATTCTTATCCTAGAAAGGGTATAACTGTCTGTTAAATATGCAGCGAGCACTTCATAAATGCCGATGAAGGGCGTGCAAAGTTGATGTTATACCAGCCGTACTGAATGATGCTAGAATTAATGATGCTGTTTAATTTTGCCAACATTCAATATCTCATATTAGAGACCTACTTAGCTTTTTCCAGCTGTTGGAAATGATCAGAGAAGTGTATACACCCAATAACTGAAGAACGCTCTCAGACACAGAGGCCCGGAGGATTCTATACCACGTCAAGGTTACACGTGGGTAGAGGTCGAGCCTGGCCTAGGGTCCAGCCCTCGTGCGTCCCAGCATTGGGTTAGTTGATCGTTAAGAAAGTGGGCTTGGAGCCCAACTGCCAGGTTCAGATTCTGGCTCTGCCGCTTACAGGTTTAGTGACCTTGGGCAAGTTATTTCACTTCTCTTAGTTTCCCTCTCCATCACATGGGACTAGAAGAGTAATTGGTTGCATAGGGTGTGTGGATTAAGTGAGTTCCGACATATCGAAATGCTCAGAGCATAAGTAGTATAGTTTCATATTTAATAACAGCCGTTAGCAACTAGAAGTAAGGCTAGAATGCATTCTGACCTACAGCCTAAAATCAATTGGCAGTACGAAACAATCAAAACTAGTAGTATAGCCTGGTCTTAGATCTGTCTAAGATATTTCATGAGTAAGTTGTGTCTCTGTCAAAAATGAAGACCCTCTCGACAGTGGTACCTGGCACATAGTAAGTGTTCAAGAGGTGTTAGCCGTTACCTGTGTCGCGATACTGCTTCCCTTTCCTGCAGTGTTGGACAGGAGGTTTTAAGAGCTTCACTGGAGCCCAGAGATGCTGCTGCCACCCCGCCCCCCGTTCTGTGCGGGCACGTGTGAGTGTGTGCCCGTGGACAAGGTGTGTGTGTCGTGGCTGAGATCAGCCAAAAGATCCATTGCAGGAGATCAAATTCAGATCTGTAAGCCTGGTGAGATTCAAATTCCTTTTAAACACTTATTGCCGTTTCTAGGCAAGAAACATTTCCCCCGATCAGATTGTTTTGGCCAGGAAATCTTGCATTTTCAAAGCAAGTAAGAAGTGAAAAAAAATAATTCTCGGTACGTGACACAATTTACAGTTAGCTTCTCAGGAATGTGTGTCATGTTTTAAACTTGAGTAGGTTGATGCTCTGCAAACACCCCAGTGCCTCACATTTATAGCGCGCTTTATTTTAGAGTGTTAACAATGAATGAGGGAAAAAAGCGCGGAACTTTCTGCAGGCACTTTTTTGTCTTGATGCTGTTTTGATTTGGAGGCGGTCTTGTTTCTCCTCTTTTTCAACCGCCACAGGATTCCATTCTCTTGCTCGCTCTCTTTTATTCCCCAAAGGAAACACTTCAGTTGCTTTTATTGATGAGGAGAGGAAAAATCTAAACCATAGGCAACTGGGCTAATGAGAGACAGGCTGATGTGAAAACTAACGAAGAACAAAACCAATTTACGCCTCGTCATGTAGGTGTACCGGGCCACCCGGGGGTCACCTGTAGCTCAGTAGACAGTCCGCTGCCCACCTCAGCTTCTGACTGCAGCCTCTCTGTCCGAGGGCTTTCTCAGGAGTGTGCTCCACACCTCTATACACACACACACACACACACACACACACACACACGGCAACCTTCACCCGAAGAGTAGGGAGATTTGGTAGAAGAATACTCTGGATTCCTCCTCCCCACTTAGTGGGACGATCCTGAGATGCACTCCACACTCTCTCAGAGGGTCCACTGCGGAATCGAGCCCGCATCGCCCACAGTGACTTGCATTGGCTTCCTTCCTTCCCCTGTCTCACGCCCAGCCCCCGCCCACTCTTGCTGGGCTTTCCAGAATCACATCTTGCACCTAAATCATCCATTCAGGGGCTGCTTTTTTGGGGAACCCCAAATAGGACATGAACCTAAAAATATTTACCCAGTTATATGCCTTATCCCGTCCCCCTTCCCCACGCTGTCTGAGTGCCAGAATCAAAGATGGGAAAAGACTGTACATATAGCTAGAATTGGGTCCCTCTCGTTGCAGCATTTTTAATGCCATACTCTAATGTGGAATGTACAGTTCTCTTTAGGTTCGGAAGCTAAGGTTTCTTTGCCTGCTGGGTTTCATTAATTCACTCGGCAAATCTTTATTGAGCACCTACTATGTACCACATACGATTCTGGGTGCTGGCATCATATCATTGAGGACAGGGGTCCTGTCTGTAATTTTAACTTGGCTTGTCAGTCACTTTTCTGTCTCCTGCAGAGGGGAAATGGTGGAGCTTGATTCTGGGACCAGCCGCCCCCCGCCTCCAGACAGCCCCCTTCTCTCTCCTCATTTTCCAAATCAGCCTCCAAGGAGAAGCTAAAGACAGGAAACAAATGTCTCTCTTCTCTGCAGATGAAGTTTCTTGCTCACGTTGACTTCTTTGCTCATAACCTGGAGCTTGGCTAACACTCCTGTGTTAGAATTGATGTATTTCCACCAAGAAGGAAATGGTCAATGCGTGACGCATGCGTGCCAGGAACTGCCTCTCTGTCTGAAGCCCAGTTGAACTTTCATGGCCAACCTTGCCAGAGCCCGGGCCGCTAGGGCAGGAAGGGCAGGGAGGAAGTGGGAGAGCATGCCTGGTCCCAGTTCCCCCGTAATTACAAATGAAGCTTAATGATTAGTTTCAAGGGCGGGGCGGGTAGCTCTCGTGCACAGTGGAGAAATTTGAGTTTCACCCTCTCTTGCCTCCTGGGACCAGGCGTACATGATACTGGAACAAAGGGCTGGTCTCAGAGGTGCAGCATTGGACGTGGTTACCAAGGAGACAGGGAGCAGGGGACAGTTTTCATATCCCTCCCCACACGGTGGCATCGGTGGTTAAGGACGGAGCTCAGGTTTCTTATGATAGCCCCTATTCCAGGGGTTATTCCCAGAGAGGAGGAGAAGTGTGGCAAGAGAACTGGGCCAGGTCAGTGGTTGGGGAGGAAGATGGCGGGCTGGTGTCGGGGCAGGAATGGCCACTTGCACCGAAGGGCTGGCCGCAGAGAACTCCCCCTCCCCAGAGGTGGGAAGAGACCCGGGGGGCGGGGGTGGTGGTGGTGAGAGGAACCAAAGAAGCCACCTGGGAGGGAGGGCATTCGGGGCACTGGGACCACCAGCCGTGAAGCGAACTGAAGGAAGAGTGTCAAGTCAAAGACACAGCAGAATCCTGTTGGAGTTGGCTAATAATTCCAGAAAAGTAAAATGAGATTGTCTGCTTTATCCTCTGCTGTGTGATGTCTGTGGAATTGCTTGGGGGAAAGGCAGGCTGATCTAGTCTTCGAAATTAAGGGGTTAATTAGAAAATGGGGATTTCCTGCTTCTTTGAGTTGCCTCTCACCCCAGCCCACCCCCCCGTCCCCCCCGTCAGTGACTTGAGACGTTTGAAGGCAAGATCCTCCGTGAACGTTTAGGATGAAACACTTTGTCGGGAAAACAAGCAAATAAATTTGACAGCTGCTTGATGTAGGACAGTCATTAAATTTTCAAGAGTGTAGGTCTTCTATTATTTAGTGACGTTAATCTCTCTTCCAAAAAAGAAAAAAAAAAGTGGAGTCCAGGATTGCAGAGTGAGGAAGTTGTGTTGTTTGCTTTGCTGAAAGTTGCCAAGGGCTCTGCCTCCGCCCCCCGCCCCGCCCCTGGCTCCCTTTCTTCACGGGGCTACTAAGCTGGGCCTGTCGGGCCAGCATCTGTCAATAATTTGGTTGGGTTTTCAGGGGCTGGTGTTCAGACCTTGCTTTCATTCAGTCCCCTCACTTGCATCCTCTTTTTCTATGCGTTTTTGTCTATTTCTTCACTTTTTAGACCCCGCCCCCAATGGGGGAAATGGGATGAAGAAATAGAACTCAAGTCAGTCATTCATTTTGCTGCTTGGGGTGTCTCTGGGAGGAAGATCTGGTAGGAAGTGCAGCTGAAATGCTGGCCAAAAGGAAAGTTTAGAAAAATCTGTGACTTGCTTTGTGCCCTGGTACTTAGGGGGGATGACTAAGAATTGATGTATTTCTTTTCCAAGAAAGGCTGAAACACCAGAGGGGATTTTTGTTTGTTAGTTTGGTTTTTTTTTTTTTTTTTTTTTTTTGCGGTACACGGGCCTCTCACTGTTGTGGCCTCTCCTGTTGCGGAGCACAGGCTCCGGACGCGCAGGCTCAGCGGCCGTGGCTCACGGGCCCAGCCGCTCCGCGGCACGTGGGATCCTCCCGGACCGGGGCACGAACCCGCGTCCCCTGCATCGGCAGGCGGACTCTCAACCACTTCGCCACCAGGGAAGCCCACCAGAGGGGATTTTTAAGAAAAGGTTATAGAGCAGTGTTCCGTCTCGACTCCATGCAGCCCGGAAGTGAGACGGGATGTCCAGCTGGCGGGGGCAGGGTAGGCGGCAGGGAGGGTTGACAAGGACTGCTCTTCTGGTGGCTTTGAGAAGAAGAGAGAGACCTTTGAGCTTTTCCTCAGACATGGAGGAGAAGGATGGCGCTCTCCCTGGGCCTGCGGGGGCACAGCCGGACTCTGTGCTGAGAGGCCTCCTGGGTGCACTGTCTGGTCCCCCGCGGTCTAGGTGGGTGCAGCTAAGTGAATACATCGGTAACCGAGTGCTCAGGGGTGAATCCTATCTTTGCAACTTGCCAGCTGCATGAGCCGGGTCTAGTCGCTAGTCTCTGTGTACCTCTTCTGTCCAATAAAGATAATAAACCCAAGTTCTAAACGCTGTGTCCACAGGCAGACACACCCACCCACATGTGAAACACTCCATGAGGCTCTTCCTTCATGCCATTTGGGATGCCACTCTCCAATGATATCCCATAGCTAATGTAGTCATGAGTCTCATTCAGCAAGTATTTATTAGGTACCTACTACATAATTCTAGGTGTTGGAGATATAATGGGTTGCTAATCAGATAAGGTCCCTGACCTCATAGAGCTTATATTCCAGGAAAGAGAGGCAGGCAATACACTATGTCAGGTGGTGATATGTGTCAGGAGTGCTACGGAAAAGATGTCCCAAGTCCATCTCTCAACAAGTAATGCCTTCAAATTCATTCCTTCATTTCTTCAGAAGGTCTTGAGGGAGCAGTTGGGGGTGTGAAGAGCTGTCTGACCTCCAAGTGTTGTTTACACAAATCATCCGTCGCCCCTTCCTCCCCAAACTAGGCATTTTGCATTCAACAGAATGACCCGGGGCAGTTAATCTGGAGTCAGTCATTCAGCGCGGCGGTGTCCGCCAGGCATGGCCACCCCAGACAGATGACTTCCGGCAAAGGAATTATACACGTGCATTTTGTGGGCCTTGAGCTGAACTGGCAGCTGGGGAAGGAATTCCCAGCACATACAGGACTCCAGAAGGAAATGAGGGGAAGTTGGTCTTCATGCTGCCCCAGAATGTCCCTCTTCGTGTTCAGGCCAAATGTGCCCCCGTGTGATTGTAGATTTCCCTGTACTGTTTCCTTTATTGGGCTGGACTAGGTATCATCTCTCTAGTGAGGAGTCTCTGCTATTAAGTGAGTTGTAAGTTGACTCTTACCGAGTTTTCAGGACAATGTTCACGTAAAAGTATGTTTAGGCCATTTCCGAAATGGAGATTATTGATCCAATTATGCACGCGTCCCCGATTCTTTCTTTCTCTTTGTTTTCTGAGAGGGCTGGAAGTTGGCACAGAGGAGGCCCTGATCAAAATGGATAAGTTCGTCTCTGAGACAGGCCGTTTGTGTCTGTGTCAGAAGACAGGACGCTTTCCTTTTGAGGGGATGATAGACAGTGAGGAGAGGTGGGGTGGCCGAGTTTTCTAGATTCTCTGATTTGAAAATCAGGGACTCAAAGGAAGTCTGTGCTTCCCAAGTAATTGCATCCCGACACTGTCGAGCTTCCTCTGGGTTTCAGCTTTCACCCCAGCCAGGCTACGAGGAGGGAGGACAAAGCAGAGGGTGCCCAGCCCGGCGGCACAGGCTGCTCCGGGTGACTGCAGCTCCGCTTCCTGGGCAGAGGAGCTGGTGTCCTGTTTCTCCTTCTCTTGCTGGACGCCTCTGTGGGCCTCTCACTGCCTTTTGTGCACGTCGGTGTCTACAAGGTGGCCGCCACACAAAGTTGTGTTTCACAAAAGGAGGTGACACCAAAGGCATTTGCAGTTGGGTTTGGCAGTAATGCGTGAATTTCATTCAGCTGCTCTGTCCTTGTAATACGAACAAAACTTATTGGACCGGAGGCCACTCGTGTGGAATCTGAGATGTTGGTTCACCAAGAACCAGAAAAAGAATAATGCTGGGACTGCTGAGAGAATGCATAAAATGCTTCTAAAGAGGACCTGGCTTCGACACTTAAAGATGAAAAACTCTACTTTTGAAAGTAATATTTCACAGCTTACGCTCATTGCTAACATAAGGACTTAACCGTTTTTCCAGTTAGTCTTAATGAGGCTCACTTTACAGTTTGCTTACCTCTTTTTACTTAAAGAAGTAATATCGTTATTTGCTTGTGGCAAAAAAAATATAATAAGGTAAAACAGTAAGGTATACAAGTTTTCAGAAGTGGAAAGTGGACTCTCTTCAAACCATTCCCCAGCCTTAAGCATGGTTTATTGCTCCAGCTGTGTGTCCTTGGGCAGGATGCCTGACTCTTCTGTGCCTCAGTTTCTCCATCCATAAAAGGGGGATGATATTAGTACTCATCTCGTAGGTGGTTGGGAGGATTTAGTACACCGTCTGACCTATATTCTGACTAGAGCAATATTAGCTGCCGTTGTCAGTAGTATGCATTTTTTCCGTACATCAGTGTTGACTTTGCATCCTTCCTGGATTCAGACCTTTCAGGGTATGGCCAAGCCTCAACGAGCAGTATTATGCCAACAGCATTTTCACTCAGGATAGGGTCTGTGTAAGTGAAGGAGTCCCGCCCTCCACGTGACTGTCTCTAGAGGGATCCACTGTGGTTCCATTTTCTTCACGGCTTCTAAGGAACGCCAAGCTTTCTTGAGTAGGAGAGGGGACAACTTGGAATGGGCCTTTGGCTCCGAGGAGGGACCTGACAGATCACGCCCTTCCTTCCCTTGTCAGCCCCTGTGAGGCCTTAATATGGGTACCATCACCCAGAGGAGCCTCCACTTCCCAGGAATATGCTGGGGGACTGACAGCCAAAAGAACAGCTCAGAGCGACTTAGCTGGAAAGAAGAGGGGGCCAAGGTGTCGTGCTTGACGAGCTGATGGAAAATTATATGCGGGTTTAGTTTTGTTTTCTTTTTTTTAATGAAGTGGGAAAAAAGAGCTGTGTTTGTTCCTTCTGCCAATTTCACTACGAGAGACACAGTAAGACTATATGTGTGCGGTTGTTCGTACACCTGACAAAAGGCAAGACCAGACTGGAGAGAGTTGTTTGCTTGCTTGCTTGTGTCTCTCTCCAAAACCGAGGGCATTTGTTAACAGATCACTTTTCAGTGAAGGAGTCAGAACCTGTCTCGTTGGCCCTGTCCCACCATGTGCAGCCGGGACCGAGTTACTTAACCTCTCCGGGCCCAGGTGTCTCACCTATTTAAGAAAATGAGGCTAGAAGTGCTATTTGCCGGTGGTGGTGGTGGTGGGGGGGGGGGGGGGGGAATGAGAGAAGTGACAGTGGGTCGCGCTGTCACCTTGTTGGGTGAGTGTGGGCATATCTGTCCATTCTCTCCTGGAGGCTTTCCTCTCAGTGTGGAGAACTCTGGGTGCCCGGCCTTAGAAGGGCTACGAGAGAAGCAGAAGACGAGCCACTGCCCTCAAGGGCCTTAGAAACAAAGAGGACCCAAAGCACAGGTGTAAAAGCTGCCTGAACACTTACTAAGGCAAAGGATAAAATGAGAGTCAGCACCAGAATATTTCAGAATAAGACGATAGATGCCGAGAGAAAATATGGCTGGAAACGCACATGGAGTCGACAGAGTGACAGGATACGTTGTCAGTTGCTTTTTCAGTAGAGAGATCAGGTTCCCCGTTTGAGCCACATATCCCCTGGCCATCTTCTGTGAACAAACACAGCCATAGACTTGAGGTCTGAGAGTGCCCCTGATGTTGCTTGACCTCTGATAGGACCAGAATCCATGACTTGCCCTCTAATCAACCCTGCCTGCCTACCAGGGCTTGGGAAGCCAGGCTGAGATGCCATAAACAAAAGCCTGCAACAGCAGTGAGAAGCATAGGCGCACTGCTCTGTGGGCAAGATGGTGGAGTAGCCCTGAAATCAATCCTTCGCTACGCTGTGGGCTTTGCGTAGACTCGTGATGTTTCTTTTCTGAACCTCTGAGGTTGACAGGACAGGGAATGCTAATGAGATTTTTCTCTGAACTTCGTGTCTGACTGGTTTATTAGAGAATTGTGCGGGGGAGGGTTAAGACCTAAAACATTGGTTTTCCTCATACCGAAGACGGTGCTGATTTGGTAAGTTGGTGTTCCTAGGGGAAGATACAAATACGTTGACGTCTATTAACTTACTGAGTCATTAATTTATGCAGTGACTGCAAGCCTACATTAAAGAATGCAAATTTTTTTTCACTTAATGATAAAGTGAATCGCCTCTCGTACTCTTCTTTAGCGTCTTCCAAAAACACACTACCCAACTGGTAACCGTCCAGTTGGAAGTGGAGTCTGTCAGACGGGTGCCCAAGTTAATTGTTGAACTGAGCAGTATAAAAACCACATAATAACCACCTAGCACAATGAGTCCGTTCCCCTCCTCGGCGGGTCTGCTGCTTTGGGGGGTAGGGGGTAGGACCCTCAAGGTTTGAGTCTACCAAAAATCACTTCCTTGGCCACGTACTAAAAGTGAGTCTTCCATGCAATGCCTTTTGGGCTGAAGCCGGTGGTCCACTAAATCTGCTTGGGAACTGACTTGTTAATTATTCTTTTCTTTTCGTGACATTCTTCAAGATAAACTTGCTTGGGCCAGCCTCCTAGAAAACCTTTGAAAATGCTAATTGTGCAGTTGTGCGAATGATGTAAAAATAAGTCATGTGGTGCACTCAGCACTTGACTGATTAACGAGCACTAAATGAACCCTTGCCTGGCGAATTCTGCCCTGGACTGTAGGAATGGCAGAGAGCTTCATGGAGCCTCAGTTGGAAGAGTCTGGTTTTAAGTTAATAGGTTCTTACAGGAATTGGCCAGTGAAAATCAAGTATTTTGGGGCATAGCGCTATCTTTTATCAAAGTTGAACGTAATTGGTGGATTCAATTCAGGGAGTGTTTGCTGAGCGCCTGGAGGGCCCTGTGATAGGCCTGAGGAACAGGGATAGAAAGGTGAATTAGACACAAAGGATGCCCTTAAAAGTCAATAATCTAGTGAAAGACAGTGGTGAGTAATCAAAGACAGTAGTAGGATGCTTCGACAGAATACCCAACTAATGGTGGCTTAAATGATAAAGATATTTAATTATCTTAGAAAATATAACGTCTGAAGGTAGGTGGTTCTAGGATTGGTTCAGTAATTTGACAGTGTCGTTCCACCAGGCTCTTCCCATTCTTTTGCTTTGCCATCCTCATCATGTGGGCTTTTTGTCTTAGGCTTGTTGTCTCATAGTTGCGATATGATTGTCTTGCTCCAAGTATCATATTCTCAAATGACAGAGCTCATAAGCAGTAAGCAAGACAGGGGGGCGGTGGTATGGGACTTCCCTTGTGGCGCAGTGGTTAAGAATCCGCCTGCCAATGCAGGGGACACGGGTTCGAGCCCTGGTCCGGGAAGATCCCACATGCCGCGGAGCAACTAAGCCCGTGCGCCACAACTACAGAGCCTGTGCTCTAGAGCCCGTGAGCCACACCTGTTGAGCCCGCACGCCACAACTACTGAAGCCCACGCACCCCCACGCACCTAGAGCCCATGCTCCGCAACAAGAGAAGCCCGCGCACTGCAACAAAGAGTAGCCCCTGCTCGCTGTAACTAGGGAAAGCCACATGCAGCAACGAAGACCCAACAAAGCCAAAAATAAATAAATAAAATAAATTAATTAAAAAAAAAAGGCAGGGGCGGTAGAAGATCTTGTTCACTCACATGCTATTCACCATAACAAGTCACCTGGCCACACCTACCTGCAAAGGGGGAGGTTGCCTAGAAATCCCCTTTGGCTGGGCAGCAGCCACTTTCCGTCATCAACTCAGTCCCTGTGATCCATCCCTACGGAAGGGATTTTAAAAGTTTGTTGGGCAATGAGACATCTCTGCCACATAATACCATAAGTGCTCGTAACACACTAAGTGCAGATGTGTAGAGTATGGAGACAGTTAATTCTACCTGGAAAAATGATGGAAGGTTTTGTAGAGGACCTGACATTTGAGCTGAGTCCCCAGGTGGATGGGGAGAGAAATCCAATCAGGAAACCCGATGGGCAGAGACATAGAGGCACGAAAGAGCTTGTCAGATTCTTGTGCTGTTTGTTTGTATTTTCTTGCCCTCTTCCCCCCATCTTTTGGTCAAACCTCTAGCAGGTCATTGAACTCCTCGGGGTCTCAGAGTCCTCAGTTATAAAAATGAGGCGGTTGCATCCTGTAGTTGTAAACAGGTCTCCAAAGTGCTCTCATTCATTCCTTCTCTAACTTCCCAGGTTTAAGGAGACGTTACCAGGCAGTCTCACACCATTTCTTACATGGACAGCAGAGTCGTTCTTTAATCTTACCGCCTCTATAAAAATACATTTCAAACATTTCTCGGGGAAACAGTACGGTTTCGTAGGCAGAGCATGAGATTGGGAATCACAGATCTGAATTGAACACCAAACTTTGTCATCTGCTCGCGGTGTGACCTTGAGAAGACGCTTCAGATCGCCACACCTCAGTTTCCTCACCTGTAAAGTGGAGATGATGGTAGTTTTCTTGCTTGGTTCTTTGGAAGACTTAGTTGTTATTAAACATGGAGCACAGTGCTGGATGCTTATTAAGGTCTCAGTGATGCACAAGGAAATAAAAATGGCCGATATACAAAGTTTTAAATGTTCAGTGAGAAATAACTGTGTGTGTTATTGTACGTGTATAGCAAACGGGCAAAGGATTTTTAAATTGGTGATCCCCAGGGTGGGCGAGGTTACGGTGGGACAGGGACTCTCGGGGACCGCTAATGAGAATATGAGGTGATAATGACGCTTCTCGGGGACAGTGTGGCCATTAGAATCTGTCTCTTGAAAATGTTCACACCCTTTGACCCGGTAATTCAAAATCTAAGAATTTATGCCTGGTGGATAACCAATGATGTGAACATAGGGTATGGTTTCATAAGGCTGTTCATCCTGGTGTTGTTTGGAATTAAAAGCATCGGCATCAACACAAATGGCAAACATTAGACGGTCGTTAAATGAATTAAGCTCCGTTCACATATTTTAATATTACCCAGATATTAACAGTCATGTTTTTGGAAGATATTTGATGATATGGGGGAAACGGCCATGATATAATACTTATGTGAAAAGGGCAGTCTTTAGAACAGTATATGCAGTATGGTCTCAGTTTTGTAAAAGTAAATAAGTACCATGCTTAGAAAAGTGACTGGAAGGTAAAACACCAAAATGTGAAAATGATTATCTCCGGGTACCAGAAAAACAAGGTGTTTTTATTTTCTTCTATGCTGCTCTGAATTCTCCAGGTTGTCTTGCGCTGCACACGTAATGACAAGGAAAAACACTTATAAACTTAAGAGAAAATATCAGGTTAGAAAAGTTACCCTCCAAAGCAGAATACACGGACCCTAAATATGCAAGAATACCCACACCTCCTAAAAGAAAAAGAAGATTGGAAGGAAATATGTCCAGATCTTACCAGTGATTTTTTCTGGATGATGGATTATTGCCATTTTCTTCTTTATGCTAGGTTGTATTTTCCTACTTTTCCATGAATGGTATATATTATTTTTATGAGCAGAAAAAGAAAATCACCATGCCTCCTGAATACACCAGGTCCCACATTCTCAAAGGCAGAGGGATAAGGTCAGAGTCCCTGGTGATGGGGCAGGTGAGTGGAATTTTGCTGGTATAAGAAATTGCAGTAGAACCCGTGCTCCAGGCTGCAGGCACTGAGGAGCAGCCTGCTTTTTTAGAAACGTGTGCTTGCTGATCCAATAGGTGCCTCTGGCTGGATGCGTGGAGCTCTCTGGTGGCCAAGAGGTGTCAACGCAACAATTTTTGTACTCCCGGAGCTAAACCCAAGACCTGCTAGCCAAGCCAGAATGTTCAGAAACTGCTGCATACTTGCAGATTAACTTTCAAGCCCTCATAATGGGTAGGAAAATATCTGTCTCCGTGATTCCCATAGCATTTCCTATGAAGGTGGAACCCTCCGTACCTTCCGGATAAAGTGGGCACCTTCTCTGACTTCCTGGCCATGTCACAGTCACTTGACACTGCTTGGTTTTGTTATAGCTGTTTCTTAACTTGCGCAAGGTACACCAACTCATGTGTGAGCCTTGACTGCGTTGCTTGTCCCAGAAGTCCATACTGTGGGAAATTGCCCTCGTGGGTTATTTTTCAAGGGGGTCTTGATAGCATCGTAGAATGTTGAGGCTGGAAGGAGCCTTAGGACCAAAGAGACTGAGCTCCAGTGAAGTCGAGCGGCTTAAAGAAATGACTCATTACTGGCTGATCCAGGAATGGAACGTATTCCAATCTTAAGAATTTTGTCCAGCAGACTCCCCCACTTCCCTGATGCTGCTTTTAACCAAGGTCGCCGACTTGAAACCCAAACTAAGGCTTCAGACTCTCATTGTCCCTGGGTCATCTTGTGTTTCTCTATGTTTGCATCACACTGTGACTATGGGCATCTGAGATGGGGTGGTCAGCCTGTGTGTGTGTGTGTGTGTGTGGGTGTGTGTGTGTGTGTGTGTACACGCGTGTGTGTAGCACTGTGCGGTCATAAGTCTATGTATGTAACTGTCACTGTATTTCTGTGTATCTCTATCTTTTTATTTGGGCGTATTCTTTACACTCAACCATATTATAAATTCCTTGAAAGTGATCTTCTGTGTCTTTTGTGTTCCAATATAATATTCTCTAGAGGTGTTGGGACCATTGACACAATTCATTTTACTTTCTTTGTAACCCATGAATAAGAATAATGTCAGAATCATTTGGGTCCTTAGACTCAGGACTTTGTTTATAGGATATTGTTCTATATTTAACTTTCGTATTGGCACTGGCATTTAGAGGAGCCTGAAGATTTGTGGGAACTTACCCCTGGGGTATTCCATTGAGAGGTAATTAAGGGAAGGAAAAGGAACAATTTGTACTGCCCAACTGGCAAGCCAACTATTTGGTTATATATTTATTTTTGCTAGAGCAAAAGTCGTCTCAACAATCGCCATGGTAGCTTAGCGATGGCACCTTAGAACTTTGCCAGGCGGTTGGAAGTCTGAGGTTAAGCCTTGAAATGTTCTCTACAGTCAATTTGAATATTTTATCAAATATATTAATTGTGACAAGTTTCCTTTAAAAAAGAGAGAATGATACGTAAGAAATGATCAGATAAAGTGGGCCCTGGGAAGTGCTGCAGTGGTGCTCAGTGCTAGGAAGAAAGCAGGGACCAGCATGGCAAGGGGTTTTGGAGCCAGACCTACAGGGTTTGATTTTTGGCATTGCCAGGAAAGGAGGGTGAAGTGGAAGGGGGTGTGAATGGGGCAGATGGACCCTGGATGGTTGTCGTATATGTGTGATGAGTACCTGGGGTTTCACAGTTTAGTTCTATCTACTTTGGGGATAAATTAGAAATTCTCCATAAGAAATGAAACTGCCCCCCCCCCCCAATAAAAAAGAAATAGAAGAAACTTGGCCAAGGTCACTTAACAAGTAAGTGGCAGAAAAAAACAACATACTTAATACAAGACTATAGTTACTAAAACACCATAGCACAAAGGTTATCATAAGCACAGACTTTGAAGGAGGACGTGAGTTCAAATCATGTGTGTTACTCCAAGACCCTGGGCAAGTCACTGACCTTTGGTTTCCTTGGCTGTAAAATGAGAATAAACATCCACCTCCCAGAGCTGTTGGGACCGTGAGAAATTAACATCTGTCCATCACCTAGAACTCTACCTGGCCTTGGTACGCATTCCCTGAAAGTGGTCCCTGCTTTTTTTTTATTAATACTCTAAGTGGATTAAGAGTCCCACTGGATTCCAGTGGGCCCACTGGGAGGGAGCCTGTTTGGGAGCAGTTATTCCTTCAGTGTTCAGGAAAGCAGCAGCTCTCAGGTCACACACAGAGGACCGGCCCAGCAGTTCCAGTTTCTTGGAACTTGATGATTTGGGAGCCTCTTCCAGGCTGCAACAAGAATTCAATGGGGGAGAATTTCCCATCAAATCCCAAGGGATACCTAGTTGTTTCATTGGATGGGAGTGCAAGAATCCTACACACAGGACGGACTTCTGAAATAAATGATTTCTCAGTGTGGAACAGAGCCCTAAAACGGACCTGAGGAAAAATGCCTGTTCTTCTCTGTGTTCCGAGAGTAGGGTTTAAGTTTTCAGTTTCTTTTTTATACCTTACTTGTCTTTTAAGAAAATTCTCACTGGGCTTCCCTGGTGGCGCAGTGGTTAAGAATCCGCCTGCCAATGCGGGGGACACGGGTTCGATCCCTGGCCCAGGAAGATCCCACATGCCGCGGAGCAACTAAGCCCGTGCGCCACAACTACTGAGCCCGCGTGCTGCAACTACTGAAGCCCGTGCGCCTAGAGCCCGTGCTTCACAACCAGAGAAGCCACCGCAATGAGAAACCCGCGCACCGCAACGAAGAGTAGCCCCCGCTCGCCACAACTAGAGAAAGCCCGCGCGCAGCAGCGAGGACCCCAGTGCAGCCAAGAATTAAATAACTAAATAAATAAATAATTCTCACTAAGAAGAACCGGTGATATACCAGATAGTCTACCACTGGGTGCCTTTTGTGTACCAGGTAGGGTATCAGTGAACCCTGAGTTTTTGTATCATTTAATGCTCACAACACTCTATGAGGTTGGCCTTATTAATATCATTTTACAGAAGAAGAAATCCGCGCTCAGAAAGATTGAAGAACTTGCCCAAGTTCACATACCATGTAAGCCCATGCTCTTCATGTACGTCATGCAGTGCAGGCATAATGACAGCAAAAACCATTGATATAGAAGTGAGGAAGAAAGTCACTAACCCAAACACGTTGCTAAGAGGCAGGGGGTCACTAATCAGAAGAAAGTCCAATGGAAGAAAGAGCGTCTTCACTTGGATATACATTGGAGGGTGGGCGGCAGATGAGAGGAGGTCATGGATCAACGGAAGCAGCAGAGAGGTATCAGCCAGTCTTATGCTCTCAGGCTTCTCCTCCAAGTGGAATTCAGTCACTGGTTGGAAGGAGTCAAGTGGATTCCTCTGTCTCAGTTCTGCCTGGGGTACCTCTGGGTTGAAGCTACTGCACCTGCCCACAGGGGCAGCCTCTGCACACAGATTCTCAGGCAGCCTGGAGACGGTGAAAGAGGACCAGACGTCCTGCCTGTCCTGCTGTCCTTGCACCAGATTCGGAAACAGGAGCAGCACAGGAGCAGAAACTAAGACATTGCTTTTTGTGCGTGTGCTTCATCAAGGGCGTGCTCTCAAGAGACGGGGAGGAAGGGAAGCAGGACAGGGCAAAGGGAAAAGATCTGAGCACGTCTGTGGTAGAGACCACCGCAGCGTTGATCCCACCGTGAAGCAAGCGCTGGCCTTCTTTTCACCGGATTGGTCAGTCGTTAGCTGTGGGCTGCCCCTGGGGAAGGGGGCATGACCTCCTGGGCTGGGTGACTCTCATTGACTAAGGACAGTTCTCCAGAGAAGGGATCAGCCATGAGCTGCCGTTATCAGCCGACACTCGTAGCAGCTGGGGAAGGGGATTTCAGCCCAGTTAAGGGGATCTGGGTAGGGCATCAACGGTATCCACTACACCCACCAAGCGCCGTCTGTGTACCCGCTGGCCTGGAGTGTATGCGGAATTTCTGCGGGTATCTTGGCCATCGCCCTTCTCATCCACATGGAGACTGACTTGCTGAGATAGCCCACCTGGATGTTCATTCTCTGACCCTGGAGGAGAGGGGGTACCAAGCAAGGATCCGTCCCAGGAGCCTGTCAGTCTAGAGACTTTCCCCACTCTTTATTGGCCGTCTGCTGCTGGGATTGCCCCCACCCCCAGACTCAGCTGAAACTGGATGTCCTTGGTTAAGTCTATCCTAGGGTTTTTACTCTAATGGCATTTGTCATGCACGGTCCCCTTTGATGGAGGGCAGCCACCATCATCACTTCTAGGCGATACCTTCTATTCCCAAGTTTTATTTCTCCTTTTCGTTCACATGTTCCCCATATTCCGGCTAAACTCCTATCCAACCCTTCCCTCTCTATTCCTCTTAATACTTAACCAGGGCTCAAGGTTCCTTTGGGTGAAGGACAATGAGAAAGCAGTCAAGCTGGCTTGGAGTGCTAAGGGAATGAATATTAGTTGTGTGTCCAGTTCCTAAGCGTGTGCCTTTCTTTCTGCTCAAGATTGAAAGAAACCAACGGATGTAGACTTTTTTTCTTGCCTTTAGACCTTAAGGATTAGTCATAGGGTTTTTGTGAGATTATTCGATTCAGAAATAAGTGATTAACATTTAACTTTCTTAATGGGCAGTTAGTCAACAGCTATGCCAGTGGGTAAATATTTACCCATCACCTATTCCGAGGAGTGAATGTTGAGTCAAACAGTTACTTGTGTTGGTTCTTTAATAGTGGAAAAGTGACTTTCGTGTAGCTCTAAGAGCTCCAATTTCCTGCCAAGTGAGAACTGACGGAAGGATGTTCAGAGCCCTGAGGTGGGCTTAAATTACAGAAAGTTTACTCACCTACTCCCTCACTCCAAGACAAAAACAGAGAAACAAACAAACAAAAAAACACTGAAGATCTGTTATACTCACGACTATTCACTGAAATCTGGCAGCCCCCAAACTCACAAAGTCAAATATAATAAATCAACTCAGTTTCTCAGTCTGTAGGTCTGTGTCAGCCTCCGTTTACCACAAAGCTGCCTGTTTCTTGACATTATGGATGCAAGTCAGAGCACCGGAAAAGCCAAGATGCTGAGCGGCTTGTTCTTTGTAATGTGTTTGTAATTATTCTGCTTTAGAATGGGAAGAGTGGCTTGGGAGAACTTGTCCAGCTTGGAGGGAGTTGGCAGCTTCCAGTCTCTTTATTGTTTGTCTACACCGCAGCCAGCAGGACTAATTCAAATATCCTGAACATGCCCACGTGGACACACAGAGCATATGGCCTGACGACTCAGTTAAGGGAATAATGGTCACCATTTCTGAGACTTTGAGTTCGCTTCCAACAAGTACATTTTAATCAACAGGCAGAAAACCATATTTAAAAGTTGAAACATGAACCAAGGTTACAGGTGGAGGGTCAGGACTTGGGACTCTGATGCTAATACTCCAGGTACAGCCTACCATGCAGAGAGTCAAAGACACCCGCACAGGGAACCACTGAGAGGACCGGAGTGTCCACCCTGGTAGAAAGAAGTTTGAGAGTCTGGAACTTGGTACATTAGTCAAGGTAGGCAGACTGCTTTGCCAACTACTCCAAGTCTCAGGGCTTCATACAAATTAAGGCTTATTTCTTGCGCACGTCACATTCCAAGGGAAAGAGGGCTGCCTTCCTGCAGGCGTTCAGAAATCCAAACTCCTAACATTTTATGGCTTCACTCTCCCCTGGGACCTTCCAGTCCTCTCTACCTCCAGATCTGCTGCATCCAGCCAGCAGATGAGGCCAGAAAAGAGCATGGGGACTTCCCTGGTGGCGCAGTGGTTAAGAATCCCCCTGGCAAAGCAGGGGACACGGGTTTGAGCCCTGGTCCGGGAAGATCCCACATGCCACAGAGCAGCTAAGCCCGTGTGCCACAACTGCTGAGCCTGTGCTCTAGAGCCTGAGGTCACAACTGCTGAGCCCTCGTGCCGCAACTACTGAAGCCCGTGCGCCTAGAGCCCGAGCTCCGCAACAAGAGAAGCCACCGCAATGAGAAGCCCGCGCACCGCGACGAAGAGTAGCCCCCGCTCCCCGCAACTAGAGAAAGCCCGCTCACAGCAACGAAGACCCAACGCAGCCAAAAATAAATATAATAAATAAATAAATTTATTTTTTTTAAAAGAGAGAGCGTGGTGGGTAGCGCGGGAAGTTTTACGGGCGCGCCCACATTCTGGCCGGAGCTGTCACATGACCCCCACAGCCATGCAAAGGAGGCTGGGAAATCTGTGTGCCCGAGACGTAAAGAGAAACGGTTTTGTGTAAAAGCAGCCAGTCTGCCGCACATGGTTTGAAGAACTTGAGACCATTCATCTAAAAAAAAAAAAGGAAAGGAAAAGCGTGGGAGTTGGGGGGATTCTCTCCTCCAGCCAGCGTTTGGAAGAAAGCTGGAGAAAAAGCTGAGAAAGAGGGCAGGCAAGAAACTAGTTAACAGTTAGTGGGCTATTCCAGGAGAGTTGCCAAGTTAGAGTAGATTCACTTACACACATAATAGGAGATAAAAATTGTTCCCATTTGGGTTATTTTGTTCAGGCACAGGCTTTAGAGGGTGAGTTCAACTTCCTGAAGCAAAGGATGAGATGAGAGGGAAATGTGCTTTGATTGAGGACCCAGCTGAGTCAGAAAGTAACCAGGTGAGAGGAGCGGGGCGAGCCCCGTGGCAGGCGCCTAATTGTGGTGGACTCGGGGGGTGACCTGTAGCACTGGAGGCTCCCCAGGCCCCTCCTTCACTAGGGATGTTTTGGGAAGAACAGACTCAATGGAGAGAGCGGTTGGGCCCAGGCTCATTTCTGGAAAGCTAGGACCCCCCTGCTCTGTTCTCTCTCCCTCTCTCTCTCCCTCTCTCTCTCTCTCTCTCTCTCTCTCTCTCTCTCTCTCTCTCTCTCTCTCCCCTCTTTCTTTCTTTTCTTTTCCTGTCTGTGAATGCAGCCCTGTCCCTGTCAGCTTTTTGGGGGAGGAGACCTGTGATGGAAGGGAAGGTTCTGGCAGGGAGCTGGAGGAGAGGCAATGGCTCAGGTGGCGTCAGGGGGCCTCCAGCCTGCCGTGGGGCCTGGTGTGGCTCTTCACTGCATCGTGTTCTCCCTCCCCAGCAATTCCCACAGGCCCTCTGGGGCGGACTCTCCTGTGGCAGTTTCTGGCAGTCCCAAATGTGGCTCGTTGTCAAGTCTCTGGACTGGTTCCCAGGAGCCTGTTGGAAGTCCAGACTCCCAGTAAAGAACAGAATTAATTGGCTGAGCACCAAGATAATATTTTCCCTCATAGTCAAGAACTCTGCCCAGGAAAGAAGTTCAACCCCTCTTATTTTCTTAACTCTTCTTCAATCTCCTTTAGACTGGTGATCATTAAAAGGCTTGTTTTTAAAGTGCACCCCCCCCCCAAGAAAACTGTTTTATTTATTTAACAAACACATATGGTACTTAGTCTGGGCCTTACACTATTCTAAGTATGGTACAAATATTAACTCATTGGATCCTCACAACAACCCCATAACATAGGTACTATTATTATCCTACTTTACAGGTGAGGACAGAGAGGTAAGAAAGGCTTAATGGCTTACCCAGCACCATGAAACTTATAGGTAGTAAGCCTAGAACTTGAACCACGGCCATGTAGTTTCAGAGTCTGTATTTGTAACTCAACTAGGCCACCTCTTTATATGTTCTTTCCCCGAAGAGAATGTGGGTTGCTTTTGTAAAACGGTATCACACACGTGCAGAAAAATGCACAAATCCTAACTGTACAGCTGAATGAATTTTCACAAACTGAACACACCCAAGTACCCAACATCCCCCCACAAGCAGAGCACCACCAGGCCCAGAGGAGCCCCCTCACCTCTACCTTGACCCTAAGGGTAACCCGTATTCTGACTTTTATCAACATGGATTAGTTTGAGCTGTTTTTGAAATTTTATACAAATAGAATCACGTGGTATGATTTCTTTCCCTCTGCGGCAACTTTGTTATTGGATACGGTTGAAATGTATTTGTTCTCATTGCTATGTAGTATTTCAGCTTTTGAGCATATCACAATTGATTTGTCCATTTTATTACTGATGGACATTTTGCTAATATCCAGTTTGGGGTTTTATGAATAGTGCTGCTATGTACACATCTTTTGGTGAACTCACAGACATATTTCTGTTGGGGATATACCTAGAAGTGCAAAATCATAGGGAATAGAAATATTCGGCTTTAGTAGATACTGCCAAGCAGTTTTCCAGACTGGGTGTACCGTCTTGTAGTCTCATCAACAGTGTGAGAGAGCTCCAGTTGCCCTGCACTCTTGTCAACACTTGGAATTTTCTGTCTTTATTTTTAGCCATTGTGGCAGGTGGCATGTATCACACTTTTCAAAAACAAATAGCCTATTTATAGAAGAGTTTTAGACTTACGGAAAATTGAGAAATGGTACAGAGAACTCCCACGTACCCTACACCCAAGTTTCCCCTACTGTTAACACCTTACGTTAATATGGTACATTTGTTACAATGAGTGAACCAGTATTGATACCTTACCCTTCATGTAATGCTTGTTAAACAGCAAACACACCTGAGAAATGGATTAACGGTGTTAATATCTTCTCCCAATGTCAAATTGAGGACTGTTAGGTAACAGTTTCACGGTCAGATTATTCAAATGGACCAGAGCGGGCTTGATAACGCTGGTGAATTCTTTGCTTGATAAAGTCAAACCCACCAGATGATGCGGGACGTTGTTACCTGGTATAAACCTTTAGGATCATTGTTCTTTTTTTTTTTATTTTAAAATTTTATTTATTTACTTTTACGGCAGGTTCTTATTAGTTATCCATTTTATACGTTATTAGTGTATATATGTCAATCCCAATCTCCCAATTCATCGCACCACCACCGCCACCACCACCACCACCACCACCACCACCACCACCACCACCACCACCCCCCCACCCCACCCCACCCCACCCCACCCCACCCCACCCCAGCCACTTTCCCCGCTTGGTGTCCATACGTTTGTTCTCTACATCTGTGTCTCAATTTCTGCCCTGCAAACCGGTTCATCTGTACCATTTTTCTAGGTTCCACATACGTGCGTTAATATACGATATCTGTTTTTCTCTTTCTGACTCACTTCACTCTGTGTGACAGTCTCTAGATTCATCCACGTCTCAACAGACGACCCAGTTTCATTCCTTTTTATGGTTGAGTAATATTCCATTGTATGTATGTACCGCATACGATCACTGTTCTTGATTGGGGTTTCTCCAAACATGGACCGTAGAAGCGCGTGGGGCTCCTGTTAAACTGCCTGTTCTTGGGCTCCATCCCACACTAAGAATCAAAACCTCTGGGGTTGGAGGTCGAGAATGTACCTTTTGAACAAGAAACTTCAGGTGGTTCTAATGCACGCTAAATCCTTATAGCGCGTGTTCTAGACATAGAAAATCAAGCCCAGTTAATAGTGCTGTTATTGTTACACGTCCAGGGGGCCTATTTTCCAGGCTGGGCGTCTAGTACTAAGACACTCATTTGGTTCACATTGTATTTATTTTCATAAAATAAAGGCTTATGGGCAAAAAGGCAGCCTATTAATACCAGCGTCCTAAGGAGGATGACTCTTGAGTTAGGTTTCCCAAGACCTTGACTAAAAAAGATTGCATCAGAAAACATAAATGGTGCAGCTGGTCCCCAGTGGGTGAGGAAGCTTAGGCAGAGGGTTAGGGCTCTTGGCCCTCTTGGAATCTCAAAAGGAACTTTCATGTCAAAGAGGGTGTGGAGGACAGCAGGAAGAGATCAGTGTGTAAAATATTCCAGTGGCAAATTCCAGAAAAGCAACAGTCAGAGCTAAATGGGACAAGAGACAATACACATTAATTTAAGATGACGTCATCAATTTCATGGCATGTTTATTGAAACAGCCCTCCGTGTTCTGAAAATTAACACTGGGGTACAGACCTCTGAATCCCTGCAGGAAACTACAAATTCCTGGGAGGGGACAGCAGCCCCAATCCTGACTTTAATAACAAAAGGCAATTATTTGTAGTATTTTCCAGTAGAGCTCAGCTGTCTGGTGTCGTCAGGCTCTGTTCCTGGAGAGGTGGCATTTAGAGAGACCGAATTAAGTGAGTGGGGATGGGAGGAAAGAGGGGATAAAAGAAGGAAAGAGAACGAAGGAGAAGATGAGTGGGTGCCTATAAGCTTTTTCACTCTGGTACATCATGCGACGTGGCGGACCCCAAGACAGAGGTGCCAGTCATATGATAATAAATGCCGAGACCAGACCTCCAGGAACAAATTTACGGGGGCTCTAAAAGAAGCAATGTGTCAGACTGGTTTCGGGGTACAGGGGAGTGTAAAGAAACTAGAGAGAAAGTAGGTCAGTGATAAATTCTGGTGGAAGCACCTGGGAAACCATCGTGGGTGCTGGCATTGCCACTCACTAAGAAGTGGTGAGACCATGGGAGGTGGTGGCATCGCACGGGGTGGTGGCAGGTTGTGGAGGGGAGGAAGGGGATGGAATTCATTTTTTAAGCTGCTTGGAAAACCCCAACTTGTAGGCTCAGCCGATCTGATGAATGTTTTGAAAAATCGTGAGGAATCAGGAAGGTTGTCGAGTAGAGAGATGACCTTGCAGAGCATTTGTGTTTCATGGCGGCGGGGGGACGGGGCACGTAAAGCACTGTCTCGCCCATTTCAGGCCAGAAAACGAGCCTTAGTTCCCTATCGAAGTAAAGAATAAACCCCGAAGGAAAATAGTAAAAGATCTGGGCATTGCAGAATTGTTTGCTGTGGGCAGCTTACACATCTTAAATGAAGATAAATGGATTTGATGGTGGAAAAGAGCCGTTATCCTCAAAATTACATAATTATTGGGTGAGGAAGGAGAACGTTACGTCTGGAGCTTTAAAAGATGTTTCTGTACTGTGTTAGAAAATCTTGCTTGAAAAACTCCTTCAGGTTGGCCTGGATACCAGCAGTCTCACCTAAGTTTTTAAGCGGCCGAAGGAGCACAGTCCCCAAACGATAACTTACAGAAACATTTCCACCTGGGATGAACACAGGTACTTGTTTTTTAAGGGTTGGCTGTTAAATGGCACGTCCACTGACCTCACCCTCGTATTCTGGGAAAAGAGCAACAAGCTGACAGGTCTTTTTAGCACCGTGAGAAGAGGGATCAGCCTCTTTTACATAAAAGGAGATTTCAACTCAGACGTTAAGTCACTGTCTCAAGTCACAAAGCGCATTAAAAAAAAAAAAAAAAAAAAAAAAACAGCTCAGGACTTCCCTGTTGGCGCCGTGGTTAAGAATCCGCCTGCCAATGCAGGGGACACGGGTTCAAGCCCTGGTCCGGGAAGATCCCACGTGCCGCGAAGCAACTCAGCCCGTGCGCCACAACTACTGAGCCTGCACTCTAGAGCCCGCGAGCCACAACTACTGAGCCCGCATGCCACAACTACTGCAGCCCGCGCGCCTAGAGCCCATGCTCCGCAACAAGAGAAGCCACCGCAATGAGAAGCCCGTGCACCGCAACGAAGAGTAGCCCCCGCTCGACACAACTAGAGAAAGCCCGCGCTGCAACAAAGACCCAACGCAGCCAAAAGTGAAAATAAATAAAATAAACTTATTTTTCAAAAACCCAAATCAAGTTTTAAGTGCTGTTATTTAAACTGAGAGTCACTTTCCATCAGTTCTCTTATAAACTGGAGTGTAACGTGTAACCGGCAGCTGGCCCTGCACGCCAGGAAGGAAGCAGGACCAGTAGCAAAGTTCTCCTGAGGAGCTTAGAGCTATCGGGTAGGACAGTGAACACAATTCCTCCTTCTAAATAATGCAAGCTAGGCTTCCTAAAGAACATGTATCTCTCTCTTTCACACACACACACACACACACACACACACATGCAACATACACGCACAAACACAACCAGAGAATCAGACCTATGTGATCCTCAAGCTCTTCCTTGGTGCACTAGAGAGAATCTGAGAAATCCTTTTCGAGTCTTCCCGGGAAAGCATACTGAATACTTAGAATTGGTGAGACAGAAAACGGATGGTGAGTCACAGCTTCCTGCCACACGGGCCTCTGGTCTTTGGTAGTAACTAAAGAGGCCTCATCACAAACTGGGTCAGATAGGCTTCTGGCTAAGAAAAGAGAAGATTGCTCCACTGGAGATGGCCCAGTACCCTGGAAGGAGGGAAGGGAGGGTGGAAGGAAGGAAGGTGCCGTGAGACAGCACTAGAGAAAGGGAGTGTGTTTGCTGTGACTGGAGACGAGGTACCTTGGGGAGGGACCTGTGGCCATGGTGGCAAGCGGTATGGGGTGGCCTAGCGTGGATGCTGAAAGTTCGGCTCTGCTTGCTAATAAGCAGGTCACCTTTCCCCGTCTCTCTCTGAGAACAGTGTTTAAGGAAAGAAGAAAATTCTTTACACTTCTCTAAGTGGGGTTCCTCCTCTGTGTGGGAGTCCCTTAGAGCGTAAGGCTACTTGGCAACAACCCAGCTACTGTTAACACGATACACTTACTAAACGTTTAATTTCCACTCTTACATACATTCGCACACACGCTTGCACTTTTTTCCCTCAGGCACTGAGCAACAGTGATTTCAGGCTTGGGTGTGTAAATCAAGATAAACCACTTTCCTTCTTTCTGAAGGGCAGGATTCGAGAACTACGTCAGCCAAGAGCCAGAACAGCCTCAGACAAAACACGCTGGCTTCGTTTGGGGACACTGAATTGATACTTGCCACAATGTCAGACTTCTCTCCAAGATATGTCAGAGCTCAGAAAAAGAGAACAAAAGGAATTTGCATTCTTTTCTTCTCTCTCCAGAGTCCGCAGCTTCTCACGACTGCCTGCCAAACCTACTATATACTTAGACATTCATTCAGTCATCCCCATTCCCATTATTAATGGTTCAAACAAAGAACATAATCAAATATAGTTATCAGTCTAAAAGATGTTGCTATGACTTTACACCATGGCTCAACACCATCCTAATGTTCCTGCTTCCACGGCCAAGTCATTCAGCCTCTTTAGTCCTAACTCTGATTGGCACCCAAAGCTCAAGTGGCAGTAAGAGAGGGGCACATGTTTTAATAAGCTACTAGAACTTTCTTTGCCCAAGCCCCTGGGACCCACGGCCCCAGAGGAAGACAAATTGGCTTGGTTTCAGTGACCTCTCAGAGAAGACTGTAAATTCCTTGAGGGCCATGAATTTGCCTCTTTGATGACTTAGTATCTCTACCCCACAGCATCCTACTCTTGGCCCTTAAGAATCTCACTTAGACCGTTCTTGTGTCCTGATAATAAACTATGTTAATAGTATTTTTAATAAGAGTTAAAAGACATTGGTCAAGTTAACAATAATGTAAGGCATTTTATGTATGTACGAGTATATGTTAATAAATACATCTCCAGGGCTTCCCGGGCGGCGCAGTGGTTGAGAATCCGCCTGCCAATGCAGGGGACACGGGTTCGAGCCCTGGTCTGGGAACATCCCACGTGCCACGGAGCAACTAAGCCCGTGCGCCACAACTACGGAAGCCCGCGCGCCTAGAGCCCGTGCTCCGCAACGAGAGAAGCCACCGCAATGAGAAGCCCGTGCACCACGACAAAGAGTAGGCCCTGCTCGCCGCAACTAGAGAAAGCCCGCGCGCAGCAACGAAGACCCAACACAGCCCAGAATAAACAAATGCATACATACATCTCCAGACTGGGAGACAAGTGAAGGGTGCATTGTTTCAGTGAAGTGTTGCCCAAACTACGTGGGTTCCTCAGGATATTAGTAGGTCACACACATTTCTGTGGTCAAGAAGGTTGGAGAAAACTGGATGAGTTAAAAAAGAAAAAAAGTTGCTTTACTGCAGAACCTATGAGAGCCTTTCATATCCTGAAGTACATTGTGACTCTCTGAGAAGGCCCAAGCACGGAGCATTTCCGAAATTCATTTGACCATAGGGATCCGTTAACACATTTGAGTCTTGGGTTGCATGAAACACATTGCAGGAGAAGCTGTTTTAGAAAGCCTCCAGCAATAAAGAATTGCTGGGGCTTCTCAGGGGGAGGAAGAGGGGAAGGAGTTGGGGAAAGAGGGTGCTCAGGTGTCTGAGTTAGCAAGGTCTTGAACTCTTTGAGGCCAGAAACTCCATGAGGACCCCTTGAGGTCACTCTTACCAGCATCTGACATAAGCCTTGGATACTTGATTGTTGGCTGAATGAATGCTTTCTCCAAGCTTGAGTTAAGCCACGCACCAGCTGGTCCTGGTTATCCTTTGACCCAAGGGGTCATATGAGAATATAAAATGCATCCTGAGGGTTTGGGATCCCATACACTAGATAAATGACCAAATCAGGTGAAGAAATACCAGAACTGGCTCACCTTGGGTGTCCTAGAACTGTAGCCTGACCCCAATAAAATACTCCAGAGCAATGCAGGTTGGGGCAAGAGGTGCCTGCTGCTTCCCACTCTGACGTGGGAGAGATGAAAGCATGTCTGGTCTCAGTTTGAGGGGGGCTTGGAGGGCGGCACGGGAATAGTCCCCCTGCCCCGTGCTGCTATAATGGGACACTGGTTCTCAGACGCAGGTCCCCTGACACATCCGTGTGTCGCTCGTAGGCTCAAGTTGTAAGCCTCAAGTACTTTGTTATTGCTGGCAGACATTTGGGAACGATTTACTTTTAAATATAAATTAGGGTGGATTTAAGGGTACAGCTAACATCACTTTCATCCTATTTTGATATGCTTTTTCAAGTGAGAGAGGAAATAGCTTGCTTACTAGGAACTGTAAAGGCGTGCTCCAGCCTGGAACAAAAACCGGTGAGGCTGCTGTAGCAGACGTTAGGGAAGTGCGCCTCCACGCAAACGCTGAGCCAGGAAACTAGGTAAAGAGTCCGTCCCATGACCCTTAAATGCAGGTCAGTGAGTTGCTTGGTTAACGTAGATTTGCTTTCCTTTCTTTGGGGTTCCTCGTGTTTTCCCTGGGGCGCGAGTCATGATCCTTCCTCCTCTTGGGGGCCAGTGGTGTGGCAGTCTTAAAGACCTCTCACCTGTGGTCTTTCCCTCACGGGATCAGCCCTAAGTCCAATCCTTATCATTCGTTGCCAAGGAAGCCCCAGTGGCCACCCTTTGCCCCCAGGCCGGGGTGGGGTCAAGCTTTTCTGCATTGCATCCTGTCCCGCGTCAGTTAGCAGGGAGTGGCAGGCCTCCTTCTATGGAGGTTTATCACCGTGCGTAAAGGGTTGACAGAACCCTTTCCCCTTCCGTGTGGAAATCGGTCCCTATGTTAACTTCCCAGCCCTGTTGCCCTGGAAACCTGGTAAAGGTGGAATGTCAGCCGTGTTACCGAGGCTATGTTGCTTATAGTAAAAATGAGCCAATCGTTAAATTGCTCTGGTGCAGCAGGATTGTAAACGAAGCTGAATAGCTGGCAGGAAGCCGTAGCTTGGGGCTTCCCCAAGTGCGCAGCGCTGGGTACTGGCATGTCCCTTCTGGAGCGCCTGGAAACTCTAGTTGCTCACTATATTGGATATGCGCTCCCGTGGGGCAGGCGGCTTGTAAGCCAAGATGGACCCTGCCCTCTCTGACGTGCATCTTGTCTGTTTGCACCTGAGCTGCTGCTTGCGGGGCCAGAGACCAGCCCCTGGACAGCACGTGAGCACGTGTAAGGACCTCCACAGACGAGGGGTCGGTGCCGGGGGCTGCCCTGCTGGCCAGTGGCGGCTCCTCGTCAGTTTCCTTCTGAATTGGCTCCCACCCATGGTGTGGCCCATGGGGCTGCCGCGACCTGTTGTCTAACTGCCACGTTTCAGAACCCAGGCTGGTCTGGCCCTTCAAATCTCAGTTCGTGGGGAGCCCTTCCTGTGTCACTGGAAGACATTCAGAGCCCATTTCCATTCAAAACAACCCAGTGGATTTATCTTCCTGGCACAAAAGTGACCAGTTGGAGGGACGGAAAAGGATTTCCACCCTCACTTTTTCGGAAAGTTTTATGTTTCTTATTGATGGAGTGGTTCCTTCTGCTTTTAAATCTCTCAAATACCTCAACACTCCCAGAAGCCTCCTAACATACATGCTTCGGGTGGCTGGAGCAGATTTTCAGTGTTTCATCTTATTCAGCACAGTCAGCTCTGCTGCTCTTGTGAGTTCATTGGCAACGATGCAGACTGAGGCTCCTCATTTAGCAGGATGGGCTTGGCAGGAGCAGTTCAATAGCTAACATGTCTTGAGCACTTATTACGAGCCCAGAACTGCTCCAAGTGCTTGATGTGGATTAACATGCAAACAACATCCCTATGAGGTAAGAGCTCTCATTTATCTTCCTCACTTTAAAGACCAGGCAACTGAAGCACAGAGCAGGTTAGATGGCCTCCGCCAGGGCCACGCAGCTCATAAGTGGCAGAGCCAGTGTTCGCACCCACGGAGTCGAGTTTTCAACTCCTACGGCAAGCTGCCCCTCCCAGTCTCACAATGAAGGCAGGATTTTGTCCAGCCTCGGGGAGTTGAGGGTGGAGGCTGTTGGAGAGTGTCCCTGGTGGTCCCTGGTATACTTGGTGGCTCCAAACAGCAGCTTCCCCCCCGACCAAGCGGAAGATGTTTTAGTTTCCTGCCTCATAGAGGAAATTAGCGACATCCCACCCCACTGGGATCACTCATCCAACCAACACTTACTCAGCACGTGCCCTTAAGCACTGACGTGGCTGCAAAGGCTACAGCAGTGAACCAGAGGGCTCCAGCTCCCTGCCCTTGAGGAGATTCCATTCTGGTGTACATCCTGATCAGATTCTCCCATCCACAAAGATGAGGAAGAGGGGAATCGGGTAGGAAAATAAGTAGAAAAGCAGGGAAAGAGGAGGAAGGAGAAATGTTCCAGGAGTTTCTCTTCCCCCCCCCCCCCCCCCACCCCGTGATAAGGAGTTTTCTGTTTCCCAGCAAGACTCTTCCCACCCCCATCCCCCCACCCCAAGCCAAACAAAGTCAAATCACTGGTAACACTGCCCAATAGAACTTTCTGGGTGATGGAAGTGTTCTTCATCTATGCTGTTCAATAGAGTAGCCCCGGGCTTCCCTGGTGGCGCAGTGGTTGAGAGTCGCCTGCCGATGCAGAGGACACGGGTTCGTGCCCCGGTCCGGGAAGATCCCACATGCCGCGGAGCGGCTGGGCCCACGAGCCATGGCCGCTGAGCCTGCGCGTCCGGAGCCTGTGCTCCGCAACGGGAGAGGCCGCAACAGTGAGAGGCCCGCGTACCGCAAAAATAAATAAATAAATTTAAAAAATAGAGTAGACCCTAGCTATAAGTGGCTCTCAAGCACTTGAAATGTGGCTAGTGTGACTAAAGAACTGAATTTTAAATCGATTTATTTTTAATTAATTGAAATTGAAATTGAAATAGCCACGTGTGACTAGTGGCTTCTGTAGTGGACTGCACAGCCCTAGGACTTGCCTACCTGAACATGGCATCAAGCCCCCTCTTTCCAGCCTGGTCCAGATGATTCTAAGTTCCTAAATTTCACCAGGAAAAGTTTGTATAGGGGGGCCAGAGCTGCAGCTTTCAAATGTGCACTGTTGGATTAAAACTTAAATCCATGAACATGGGCCACAAAACCCCGAGTTCAGTCTTTCTCTTCAGAGTTGGATTTCTTCCCACTGCTACTTACTTTGAACACATTTCCAGGTGGCTAACAGGAGCTGCTTCAAATTTGTTTTTTTTTTAAAAAAAAAGGCAAGTGGAAGGTAAGAGAAAGGGCAGGAGGAGAGTGAAAGAAAGGCCGATATTGTAGCATCCTACCAGTCTTTGTTTCTAAATCACAGCGGCCTTGAAAGAGAACATTAAGATATCTTTTACTCTCTAGCCTGGCTTCCCAGAAGGGAGACGTAAATGAAAGCCCGCTTTGTGTGGTTATACTGTGACTGCACAGACAATGAAAAAGCTTTCGGGGGGAGGAGGAATATGTGTGTGTGTGCTGAAGCCTTTGCCACTACAAAGCAGTCAGATGCTGTCCACCTTTTTGGCTCCAGTCTTTGTAAAAATGATGAGAGTAACTTTTCTTTAATCTTTCTTTTCTTTATTGAAGTATAGTTGATTTACAGTGTTGTACCAGTCTCTGCTGTACAGCAAAGTGACTCAGTTTTACACATACAGACATTCTTTTTCTAATATTCTTTTCCATTGTGGCCTATCCCGGGAGACTGGAAATAGCGAGAGTAACTTTTTTTAACCTTGTGTCTACGCTCAGGGCAATCTGTTGGATTCTGAAGGATTCAACCAGCAGTACTCAAAGTGTCAGGCCCTAGCTAACCTAATCAGCTTGAAACCTGAGCGGTTTTTAAAGACTGAATCAGACCTGGGACACCCTTCACTGAAACCCTGATCACTGGGCTGTGGCCAAGGTTGATCTGCAGTTGGGATGCACCAGCCCAGCCAGGAACCCACTTGATTGGTCAGTGCCCATGCTGCACAGTTATTAAATATTTTTAATATCACCCCTGGATATCATGGGTGTGCCCAGCCTCCAGGAAATGAAATTAGTTCAGTGAGAAGGCACTGAGCCACCCCGTCATTGACTTATTTAACATCAAATTGAGTCAGACGGTGAGGGAGACAGACAGGCAAACAAATAATTACCTTATGGAAAACCTGAGCCAATGCTAAAATGGAAGTGTTTATAAAAAGCTGCGGGAGAGGGGCTTCCCTGGTGGCGCAGTGGCTGAGAGTCCGCCTGCCGATGCAGGGGACACGGGTTCGTGCCCCGGTCCGGGAAGATCCCACATGCCGCGGAGCGGCTGGGCCCGTGAGCCATGGCCGCTGAGCCTGCGCGTCCGGAGCCTGTGCTCCGCAGCGGGAGAGGCCACAACAGTGCGAGGCCCGGGTACCGCAAAAAAAAAAAAATCTGTGGGAGGCCAGAGGAGGAGGAGGTCTTTACTTTGACATGGGGGTATCAGGGAAGTGGGAAGAAGAAAGTGACGTTTGATCTGGGTCTTGAAAGATGAGTAGACGTTCATCATGACACAGGGCATTCCAGGCAGAAGGTGCAGTAAGTGACAGCCCCAAGGTGTGAAACAGGAGAGAGGACTTACAGGGCCATGTGTTTGGAGCATAGAGTTTGGATGGTGGTGATCGGGGTGGGGAGTCCAATAGGAGATGAAGTGGGAGATCTATGTTGGTGTCATGTTCTGGCGTGCTTGGAATGTCATGCCAGAAATAGACTTAATTCTGTAAGCACCAGGGAGCCAATAAAGTTTATTTTAGCACCTAAGTGATGGCAGGGTTTGATTTGAAGGAAGATGACATTTACAGGCATGGGAGAGAGTGATCAGAGGGGAGAAATGGACCGGTGTCAGGGAAACCAGCGAGGACGCACCAGTTACCATGACAGTTACAGGGACCATTGGCCTCTAGCAGCAGCTGAGGCAACAGAGAGGAGGAGAGGGATAGAGTGGAGAGCCATTACCAGACAGGATCCAGAGTGGTTGGTTATTGGATTCGGAAGGCAGGGAGGAGGTGAAGATGGTTCTGAGGATTCCGGCTCAGTGGACCTGGTGGAAGTGGACGTTCTTAACTAAGATCCATCAGCCTTGGGTGAAAATGGGATTTTCAGCCCTGGAGAGGAGACTTTGGAGGTGCTTGGAAACCTATCAGCATGGTTTTCCAGCCCTACAATTAATTGGGTATGAAGTCTTCTCTATTTCGGTTCTTTCTGAGTTGTTAAATGATCTGTTCTCCTTGACTGACTTTCCTCATTCATCCAGTCAAATAACCAAGGTCCCATGGTGACTGCGGAGTTTCTACCTAAGAGGACTTAAAGATGCCTGCCTGGCTGGAAGGGGGCTTCTCTGGAAGCGCTGTTGCATAGGAAGCACGTTGCTTTTGACTGAATCGTGTATTACAGGTTTATAAAAACAGGGCAAGGAAGAAGACAAATATAAAATAAATCATTATAGAAATATTACCAGAACACAGTTCTTTACTTCCTACATGAGTGATGTCACCAGCCGCCCAGTACTGATCAACACAAAAGGCAGAAAACAGACGTGGTTAATGAAAACGCGTAGCTACGCACTTTGTTCTCATTTCAAACGATACTTAAATGGTTTAGAGAGGCCGAAATATTATTTGTTCATTTCAGGGAGGTTTTGGTGGGAGTTGATGGCGATTTGGAGGGACTGACAGCCCTCTAAGCTGTCCTTTGGTGCCACCATGATAAAGACTTCGTTCCAGTATGTCAGGCCGAACAGTTTCTTCACTAACATCCAGGTTTATCAGTGCGGTGGCTGCGCTGCTTCTTGAAGATCCTGTTTCCACTGCAGAGATTTAGCTACTGAAGCTTTGCTTGTTTCTACTGGGCTGGACTCTCTATCTCTTGAACTGTTTCTCTCATGAATCATTCACAGGATATGGCCAAAGTGATGTAACTTTGTCCCTCTTCATTAAGGCTTTCATTCCCCCTAGTCTCAGCAGAGATAACGCTCGTTTCTGGAAAGGCTGTGAGAAGGCATTGTATGCAGTGAATTTAGATCCCTTCGTGCGTCTGCGATCTGCAAACTTCGCTCCGTGTAATCACATAGATCTGTAACCGCTCCTCATGTATGAACTTTGGTGCAGTCCTGCTAAAGAT
The DNA here is from genome assembly GCF_008692025.1 of Phocoena sinus. Taxonomy (NCBI): domain Eukaryota; kingdom Metazoa; phylum Chordata; class Mammalia; order Artiodactyla; family Phocoenidae; genus Phocoena; species Phocoena sinus. The sequence goes on from NC_045784.1 coordinate 14,596,250, forward strand.
TACAGCAGATATGCCCATTTAGGAACTTTTACTGGCTACTGTTGTGTTTCATGATGGCTGGCGGAACCACAAATTGAGCTTAAGATGTATCTTGAAACCCTTTAGCCATGCCCCACATTTGATCAGAATCAGCAAACTCCTTTGAAAGTTATCAGGAAACAAATAGGGGAGATAAAAGCGAAATGCTGAGTGGCTGAGGTGAAACAGACCCCTTGTTTTGGTTGGTTATTTGATCTCCAACCGTATCCTGTCATTAGGCACGTTGTCAGATTTAAGAACTAATTCCAGACTTCCATTTATGTGAGGGAAGCCAGTGAACGCAGTGGAGGGGAGGGGAAACCTACACAATTCCCTGGATTCCTCCCCCAGCCTCTGTTCTCCTTGTTCTAGAGGCACCTCTCCTGCACTCAGGCCCAGGGCTGTGCCTGCAGAGAGGCACACAGGGACCTACATCAGAGGGCAAACTGGCCTCTTGGACAGCCGAAGGCTCTCCAACGTAACATTTGATTCCCTGGTTTAAAGCAAAAGTTGAGGGGAAGAACTATCAATGGGAAAGAAACATTTTTTTAAGTTTTTCTTTTTACCTAATAGAACCTTGCTTGGGTTTTTCATCATAAAGTTGACCCAGCAGTGTTAGTTCCATTTAAATTCCCATTCATTGGGAATTTAGGGAAGACAGTAGGGCAAAATTCTCAAACTTGCAATGTTTTCAGCAAACAAGAGCTAAATTATCCATACCCAGGTACTTAGAAGAAGAGAGGAGAGTCTTTATCGGGTGGCTAAGTTTCGAAATATTGTTTTACCAGCAGAGAGCGCTTCTCTTGGTTTCTACGTGAATGTGTGAAAGAGTGTGTCCCCTTGGGGGTGAAAGGCAGGGGTCTTCAAATCTACACTGTCCAGCCATCAAGCAGGGGACCTTGCCAGATTTGTGTGTTCTCAGGGAGCATAGACATGGCCAGTTAGAGAACTGTCAGGGAAGCAAATGATGTCAGTCTCCATTGCTGTTCGGATCCTGTGCATTGGAAGTAAACTAGAATTGAAGTTTCAGGAGGACATAGATGCGTGGTCGGTCGATGAGATTCAACAACAGTTTCTTCTAGGACTGTTTCCCCTGCCCCCAGTATTTTATTACGAAAAATTTCAAACAGCACAGTTTTTCCGGAGTACCCAGCATCACCTAGCTGGAGCAAATAGCAGGAATTCAAATCAGATGGACTCAGACGCCACATTTACTTTGTGTATTTCCCCGTGAAGCTTTGGGTGCTTGTTGCTTGTTATTATCGTGAAAAGATGGTTATTCATCTTGTTGGAAATAGACACACATCGCCTTCTGGCACTTTGAGCACCAGGTCTTTGAAACACACCCTTTCCGCCCCCTCCCCCAGGTTCCATGTTCCCACTTCCCAGACCCGAAAATTCAGAGCCACCTTTGGTGTTCCCTGTCCTTTTCTTCCCCATGTCCAGCTAGGTCCTGACGGGTCTCCCTTGGAAACATCTCTCCCAGCCTTCTCTGTTCCTTTTGGCTGCCACTGCCCTTCTGCCCCCAGATGTGTTGAGTGTTTTTCCTGTACCGGCCCCCATGCAAAGCACTTTTTACATCTTATCCCATTTAATCCTCACAGCAATCCAACGAGGAAGGTAATTATTATCCCCATTTTACAGATGGAAAAGTAGATCCGCATTAATGCCCAGACTGCTGTAGCATTCCCCACTGCACCCTGGAAATGCCTTGGATCTTCCCATTTCTTGGCCATTGTTTCCCCTGTTTTATGTGCCTTCTGTCGCTACCAACCAAATTCTACTCATTTCTCCAGGCCAGCCTGGGCTTCCACAGCTGGAAGTCTGGAAGTGACCTCCCCTTAAATTACAGCTCTAACCGCCTGTACCAGTCCCTTGGTTACCCTGAGACGCAGCCTTGCAAGTCATTCTTTCCCCCACGTGCGTGTCTCATCTCCCCGACTAGATGCATCCCCTCCGCTGCATGTGGGTAATAGGTATGCCGTATAGATGTATTGAGCGATTATTTTTCAGAAGTAACCAGTGTTGTCATCACTCTTGCACACATCTCATAGGAATGGCACGATAATGACACTGAACCAAAAAACTGCCGGTGCTAAGGGGCTGGTGAGGGCGGCGTCTCACTCTCCGTCTTTACGGTAGTGTTGCAGTGCTTTCAGGCTCCAGAATCAAGATCTGAGTGGCCATTTTTACTAAAAGTAATAACTCCCCCAGATTCGGTTCATTTGGAGACCTGGCTTCATTTCCTTTAGACCTTGTACTTGTTCTGATTGTTACATGCGTGGAACAAGTGCTCTTTCTTTCTTTCTGCCTTTGCCTGTGATGAAAGCAGCATTTTCCAGCCCCCCTTTTTTGAGCTTGAAATACTGAGTTTCTGAAGGCACATCTAAAGGCACAGCAGTGAGAGCAAAACGATTCCCTGATGTCTGACTTCAACCCAAGTCCGTGTTTCAAGCACCCCCAACTTCTGTTTCATAATTTCCCCTCATAGAAGACCCTTCCCCTCCGCAGGACACTGGCTTCGTTCAGTTCCTCTCAAGATGTCCTTTGAAAGAAGTTTTTGAGGTTGACTGTGACAGTGGGATAAATGCGGAGAACCAAGTTAAGCTCTTGGGACTTTCACTTTGCCCAATGGTCGTCTGGATCATTCTGACCAACGAGTCTGTTGAAGACAACTAGAAATAATGGATAAAATGGAAAGAAGCTTCAGCTCCCAGAGCTCCTGTGAAATGGAATTAATGAATGGTTTTGTGGTTTATCTGCTGGTAAACCTTCTCTTTCGCTCCGTATGCACTTTCCTTGGCGGGTGGGAACAGGAACACAGTGTTTGGTTTGTTCTCGTGAGATTAAAAGAGACGCCTGGTATCAGTTAGTATTGATCGGGGTGGCGAGGTGCTGTTAAAACGCTGAGCGTTCTCCAGAAGGTCTGCCTTGTTGAGAAGTGATACGGGGAGAGAGTGGGGATGAGTGATCACTGGAAGCAGTGGCCCTCACTTTTCAGAGGCATGGAGCTGTTGACAGAACAAATAATCACATCGGAAAGACTTTGAAGCTCCCCACATGGTCAGCAGACAAGGGGCCACAAGGCTCAGCCGTAAACGCTGGAATTGGTTCAGAGATCGGGAGGGGCTTGCGTGCGCTTCAAGCCAAAACCAATCTGAAAGCACAGAACCTCTGCCCGAGGGCTCGGCCAAGAGCTCGCGTTTGAAACCTGAGCTCCTGTTGCTGTGGGAGTGGGCAGCCGGGGCAATTGGTGTCTGTTCCACTTGTACAAGCAATCCCTCTGATAATTTTGACCCCGCAAAAATTACATAATCCTTTCATCACAGTGGGTTACATTTTCCAAGGGCAGAGCTTTGATTTTCAGCTGATTATAGGTGTATTGTTAGGACTCTTGCAGCCACGCTCAACGTGTGTTTGTTTTATTTCCAGTGTTTCACGTATTAAGTGTCAACAGTCCACACTCATGCTCCCTCCTGTTTGAAAATTAACTCAGGAAATTCCAAGGAGAAGATTTTCCCCCCTTGGCAATTTCCCATCTTCGCTGTATGATAAAAGTTTTTGGTAACAGCCAAGGCCAGCACTAGGCATACATGGGTCTGTGGGTCTGTTATCCGTGTCCTGTGTTAACCCAGACGTGCTTCCAAAGAGTTTGCAGTGCTGCCTTTTTACACATTGTGTCAAATGTTTTCTTCCTCCCATGCTCCTTGATCTTGCTTCACAGTACCACCATTAACTCCATCTTCTCTTCCCTTACTGCCAACGATAGCCCGGTCTTCCTCCCCGGTGCCTTTTGCAATATGCCCCCTCTTTGCCATTTTTCCTTCCCCGGTGCCGGGGCAGGCTGCAGACATGTATCGCTTGGAATAATGCTCTGATCTCCGTGAGCCTGTCATTCCTGTCTTCGAAAACCACACTGGTCCCAAATGATTCGTTTCGTGTACCTGGTTCTTGATCATCTGGCCTCTTTGGACATTTCCAGCCTCATCCTTTAGGACTTCCCTCCTTTACCCCCTCACCATTCCCTGAACACACGGTGCACTAACCCACGTCCTTTCCTGGGCTCGGGCTGTTTCCGTCATGTGCGATGCCTCCTCCCCCTTCCCCACTGATAAAGTCCTCCTTGTCTATCAAGGTGCATGTTACACGCTGCCGCATGGAAAGCCCGCCCTGATCTCCCCTCATCAGTCTTCATCCTGTACTTCTGGAGCCCTTTGACGTGAGCTCAATTTCAGCATTTATTTCAACCTGAAATAAGTAACTGGAAAACAACCCAGTTAGTTAATTACATTCATGGAAACAACTAGACTGCAAGCCTGGGGCTGATGTCTCATTTGTCTCTGGGCCCTGCTATAGCATCTAGCAAGTGGCCAGGCCCTAAGGAGAGCTTGAGAAATGAACTGAGTGAACGATAACCCAGTGTGGGAGGTAAAGGGGGGTTAGCATCCACTGCTACTCTTGAGTAGCACCGTCCCATAGAAACACGATGTGAACCATAGATGTAATGTTTTAAAAATACTTATTTGCTTGGTTGGGCCGGGTCTTGGTTGTGGCTCGCCAGCTCCTTAGTTGCGGTGCGTGGTTGCGGCACGCGGGCTCCTGAGTTGCGGCGTGCATGTGGGATCTGGTTACCTGACCAGGGGTCGAACGCGTGTCCCTGCATTGGGAGCGCAGAGTCTTATCCACTGCGCCACCAGGGAAGTCCCCGTAGATGTAATTTAAAATTGTCTACTACTCAAACTTGAAAAGCAAAAAGGAGTGACATTAATTTTAATAATATATTTTATTTAGCCCAATACATCAAATCTGTTGTGTCAGAATGCAACAATTATTTAAAAATTATTAATGAGATGTGCCACATTTTTTGGTCCCGAGTCTTCAAACGCCATGTGCATTATATACTTACAACACATCTTCATGCGCGTGCTAAATGTTCATCAGGATGTACTTGATCTGTGTTTAGATTGTGTAAAATTCACAGTTGAAAAAGTAGACTCACATATCCACGTTCTTCGAAAATGCGTTTAAATTTCTTCCAGTAAGTGAACTTAACAGCAGCTTTTAAATTTAAACTAATTAAAATGAAATAGAAATTTAAAAGTCCATTCCTCAGTTGCACTTGTCGCATTTCAAATGCTCAGTAGCCGAATATGTGGCGAATGGCTACCATCTTGAGACTCGCAGCCCTCGGGTCCAAAGATTCCTGAGTGTCATTTTGCTCATTCCTCTTCTACAGCTTAATGTAAAAAAAAAAAAAAAAAAAAAGAAAAATGTGAGGGAGCGAGCTATTAAAGAGCTCCGATTAGCCAGCCTTGCCCCCAAGTTCTTCATGAAACTGGGGCCTGCTGCCTGCTGGCTTCCCGGGGGGAAATGACCCGTGTAATTCCCAGGTTTGTTGGCCAGGCTGGATTGAGGATCGGGGTCTGTGTCTACACAGCAGCTGGCCCACACAACCACACTGATCTGTGCCTCCTTGTGCCATCGAGGTCTACACCAGCGTCTGACAGCGCGTGTCGATCGCATGTTTTATCATCCGCGGCACTGGGATGACACGTTTTTCGATGCTCTCGGTTTTTATCGGGTCAGAACATATTTGAGGTTTCAGTGCTGAACTGCTTTGGAGTGATCAAATATGTGGAAAACATCTTTCTCTGCCAAACAGCATATTTTCCAAATCCAAAGTAGCCGAGTATATCTTTTCCTCTTCCTTCAAGTTTCCCATTGAATGGTACCCCAGAGACCAATTTAAAGGGGGAAAAGGTGAGAGCAAAAATGTTCTGGAACAAAGGAAAATGAGGTGTGTCACCTCACCCGGTATCTAGCCGCTGTGTCTCATGGAGAGCCGTGAAAGCATTCGGCATTCTTTATACTAGGAAACCGGGGTTAGGCATTGATTTCCCCAGAATTCTGTGAGTGTGAGGCATGGCCCCATGGCTGGCTCTGATGTGAGATTTGAGGCCTAAGGGGAAACTTAAAGTGACTCTAGACCCTTAAGGGTTTTGAAACAGGTGCGGCGTCTCTTTCCCTCCGGGAGCTGTGCTGTCCACAGTCGGATGAGTACTTCAGCGGCAGTTTGTCGAGCTCGTGCGTGAAAATGGCAAATTTCTCCCCAAACGAGCTTATTATCTGCTGCTGTTGGGTGCAAGGCATCCTTGAGCTATGGCGGGAATTACAGCTTCCATCTGTTCCTTAATGTGAAAAGTGTGCGCAGGCCTCTGTGCTACCACGCTCCATGAACTTGAGCCATTCAGATCTGCTGACACATTTGAGTCACAGCCCTCGGAATCGCTTTTGTCGGTTATTTCATTACATATCCAAACAACCATCCTGAGGGTGGTCTGGATTTGTCATCTGTGATGGTGTGTTGCTGACACATTTCTTGCCCTTGGAGCTATCTGTTTTTTTGGCTTTGTTTAGGAATAGTTACAGCCAAATCTGTATCATGAATTCTTGGCTTCTTCCCAGCATCTCCAGTCTTTCACCTTGCTCCGTGATTTTGTTCCAACATCAAATAATGCTTTGTGCTTAGAGAGCAACTTTCATCAGAAGATTGCAAGGTCCTCTGCAAACTTTTGTTTCTGTAAGCAAAAATAGATACCTTCAGAGAACCGTGTATGTTTAAGTGTGTTTATTTGCGCTGGGTTTTTTCAACAGGCCGAGAAAAATGATGGCCTTCTATGTGTTCACTTTGGAATGTAGACACGTAATGTGCAGGCTTGTCCGGCTTGACGTATTTAATAAGTAGCCCTTGAGAAAGTGATCAGCATTCGTTTCTTCTACTAAGTTTATACACGTGAACATTTCTAGGGTTACATCCTGTGCATTCGATGGAAAAAATTACTTTCATCCGTTAATAACTGTTTGTTTCCAGTTGTCAACTGGAAGAGAAAATGCTTTGAGTAAGCAGGATTAACTCACCAACTGGAAAAAGCAGTCACCATGGTTTAATTCTTTGTGCTCAGTGGTTAATGGTTTGCTTTGCACAATGCCGCCGCTCTATTGTCACTGCATTGACCCGGTCTGTATCTTTTCTCGCTGTTAAGTGTCCTTGTGGCAGAGACGACGCTAGGTGTTCACCCAACCCCATTTTCCTTTCTTCCCAGACACACAGATAGACTACATTCCCCAGCATTCCTTGTAGTTAGATGGACCCCTGTGACTGAGTTATGACCGATGGGATGTGAGCAGAAGTAATCGAATCCTCTTTCAGCCCTGGCCTTAAACTCTTTCCTTTCCACCCTCCACACACTCTCTCTTCCTTTGCCCGTTACCTAGGAACAGAGAATCTGGTGGAGGACCCCAGGCCCCTGGGGGACGGTGGGACCACAGTACTGGCGTCTGGTTCCCTGAATGACTGCATGGAGCAGAGCATCTCAGCTGAACCGTCTCGAGTGTGACATAAGCAAGAAATTGAATTTTGTTGTATAAAGCCAGTGAGATTTGGGGGTTTGTGACACGAGTTAGCCTACCCTAACTAATATTCTTATAGTTGTAGCAGAGAATCAATACTCTCTTTATGCACGTTCCACAGCTTTCAAGGGGGCATGGGACAGGCAGAGCATGTTGCTGGTGTGGAACGGTAGGTTGTGAAAATGCGTAACCAATGAGCCATGTGGCTCTTTGATCACCATGTCCAATTAAGCCACATGGTTACTGTGATTTTCCGGTTTGAGTCAACCTTTTATTTGGGGCAGATGCAACCATGGGCAGTTTCATGTAGTGGAAACTGATCATTTCGGTAAGCAGCTTCCCCAGAGGAGGGTGGGGAGGGTGCAGAAATCCACATGAATTACCAAGGACTTCAGGTTTTAGCTTCAATTTTTTTTTTTTTCTCTGAAAAGACTTTCCTAACTCCCAGCCATGTCTGGTTTGCTTGCCGCCCATGCTTCCCACTCTGTGGTCTTGTCACCGCCCATGTGCTTTCATCAGACTCTTACCTCACTGGCTGGTAATGTCTCGCTTGCCTCTCTTCCCCCTGTGGACCACGTGAAATGGCAGAGTTTGTTTCAGGTTGCCTCACTGTTGCCCCCCGCCCCCCCCCCCCCCCGTATTCTGTCCAATGCCTGGCACATGCGTGCTGTTGACTGAGTGATGGAGGCAATGAATGACAATGTGATTCTCCTTATCAGGGACGAGCAATAGTCAGGATTATCACGAGCTGGTCCTCAGACCACTTAAGTGAGACGGGCTGGATAGACTTTTTCCTTTTTCTAAACAGGAAACTTGAGGAGGTAAACTGACTTCAGCTTAATCCTCAGTCAGAACACAAATCGGTACTGTATTAGGAACAAGAGCAGGACCTATTTTTCAGGTTTCATTTTTCTCAGCCGCCGTGAGTTTTTGAGAGCTGGAGCTCAGTTAATTGATGGCCCAAGTCCCTTAGTGAATACATTTGCGAACAAACATACAAGTAGCAGTTAGAGCCAAGTCACCTTGTTTAAGGCCCAGGACGGATCTTGATGTTTTACACTTTCACGCATTCATCTGCCAAGCATTTATTGAGCTTCTTCCAGGGCGCAGAGCCTGCTTCCAGATGCTGGGACGCAGTGGCGCACAAGACGAAGAATGGCCCAGTGCTCCAAGTGGGGGACAGACCAACAATAAACACACAAGAAAATGTCCGATGGAGAGAATGTTCTGTGAAAAGAAATCCAAAGAGGTCAACGTTATTGAAAATGCCCAGGTTAGGAAGATTCCATCAGTGGTGAGAAAGGCCTCTGGGAAACAGGTATTCCCATGACATGTAAGCCGAAGCCTGCATGACAGGAAGAAGCCACCCATATAGGGAAGAGAACATTCTAGGCAAAGGGACACGCTAACGGTTTTATGTGGCCCTGAGGGTAGAGAGTAGCTTGTCAAGGACTAGGAGAACGACTGGAGTGGCAGGGACAGAGGGTGTGTTTGGTGTGGAAGGAGGGGGGTGGGAACGCAAAGGGAATGATGGCGAGAGAAGGAGGCAGAGGGCCGTTTGCGGAGAGCCTTGCTTGCTGTTTCCGGAATCTGGACTGTAGCCTGTGAGCAGTGGGAGGCATGAGAAAGACTAAGCGGACGGGAGAAATGAGCTGCGTGTTTCAGGAAGGGCGTCACATCGGCCGCTCTGTGCAAAAACTGCCGCGCCCCAAGCCCCCAGTGGAGGCCTTCGTAGCGGGACGGTCAGAAGTTGTGAAAGGGAGAAGCCAGTTTCAGAGCTCCCTGGGAGATGGAATTCACGGCGCCCGGAAATAGATAGGATGTGGGGACTGAGGCGTTCCCAGGTGTCTGGCTTGGGCAGTGGATGTAGACATGGGGGTGCTCTCCTCTGAGACGGGAAACCCTGGGGAGGAAAGGCTGTGCACGGGAGACTGAGGGCTCCTGGACGTGGCGAATCTGAGGTACCCGTAGCCTCGCCGGCAGGGAATATTCAGGAGACAACTGAACATGTGGCTAGGCCAAGAGCAGAGGAGCGCGTTCTGAGGAAGCAATCAGATGTTAAGTTAACGAAGAGGAGGGACGCGAGGGAAGGAAGTTCGAGGTCCGATTCTGAACCCCAGCCACTTGATTTCAGGTGACATCTGACTTTTTTTTTTTTTTTTTTTTGGCCTTCCTCGCCCATCTCCTTTTCAAGATGCTGAAGAGTCATTTCTGCCTCTCCAAGCTAGTCTGCCCCCATCTTTTTTTTAAAATTGAAGTATAGTTGACTCACGGTGTTTCAGGTGTACAGCAAAGTGATTCAGATATATATATATATATATATATATATATATATATATATATATATATAAATATCTTATATAGAGATATAATATATAGAGAGATATATACTTTTCCAGATTCTTTTCCATTATGAGTTATTACAGGATATTGAATGTAGTTCCCTGTGCTATACAGTAGGTCCTGTTGTTTATCTGTCTCATATATAGTAGTGTGTGTATGTTAATCCCAAATTCCTAATTTATCCCTCCCCCCGCTTCCCCTTTGGTAACCGTAAGTTTGTCTTCTATGTCTGTGAGTCTATTTGTGTTTTGTAAGTAAGTTCATTTGTATCATACTTTAGATTCCGCATGCAAGTGATATCATACGGTATTTGTCTTTCTCTGACTTACTTCGCTTGGTATGAGATTCCGGTCTGCCCCCATCTTAGCTGCTTCTGGTCTCCACGCTGCTTCTAGCCCCTTCCCCTCACGTGGTCTTGCTGCTTGGTTCATTCCTCTTCTGCAGCTCTAAGGAACGAGCCCCGAAGGATGGCTCACGGCCTGAACCCCACCGATGAGTCAGGCGCCGCTGGGGTCTGGCTGTGGCCTGGGTCGAGGCCTGAGCTCTGGCGCCCTCTAGCTGCGTGATCCAGGCTTCTTTTCCTCATCCCTACAATGAGGGGATTGGATTGAAGAGTACTTTGAGCTGTAACGTTTTCTGATTGTAAGTTGTCTCGGCCCCTCAGGGTGAAGCGAGTCGCCTCTTCCAGAACTGGCAGTCGGAGCTGGTATAATAGCCATCAGTACCTGAGAGAGAATAGCTTTTGTTCTTTTGCGTGAGGCCCCGGGGAGGCTGGGTGGGCTGCAGCTGTTCAGCTTCAATTAAAAACACACACAAGCCTCCCACTTTGTTTCGGTTTCCAACCTCGGCCGTCTGACTGAGCACATCTGAACTCCTCAGGCTCTGGTGAAGGCGTGAGGAGGCCCCAGTCCATGGGCCTCATTCCACCCTTCCACCCGCTAACCGAATTTCATTTACTGAGGCCAGGAGAGGTTTCAAAGTCTTGGGAATACGAGGAGAAAACATACCTTGGCTTTGAAGCCGCCGGCAAGCAGATTCCAGCACACAGTGATCCGTCCCCAGTCGAGGGCTCCCTAAAGGCCCTCGAATGCTTATGCGCCCTGGCGTCTGGGCAAACGTTTCTCAGTAGCTGAAGAGAGAAAATGGGTCTGTCCGTGATGAAGACAGTCTCCCAGCTGGGTCTGCGGTCATCCCGGAGCGACGTTCCCTCCTCCAGCCCAGAGCAGAGTCAGGACTTCCGAATGGAATCTTGTTGTGGAACGTCGGGCAGCTGTCACGTCACTTCATGGTGTGACCGTGCACAGGATTGAGGCAGCATGTGTCCCCGCCCGGGCATCGTCTCCAGGCTTTTGGGGCACAGGGGGTGACCAGGGCAGAAGCAGAGATGCCGCTGAGCGGCCGTGGTGGCCCAGCCACAAGGATCCGGGCAGGCGTAGGGTACGATGGGTGTCGTGGTCCTGCTAGCTGCGGGTTCAGGGAAGGTCTGAGAGGTCGAGCGGGCGGCAGACTTGAGCCCAGAGGCCAGGTGACTGGGAGCGTTCCACGTGAGTCCCGGTGCCTTGGCAGAGGGGAACCTCTCTTGTACGGCCCCCGCCAAGTGCTGTTGGCTCTCCAGGAAGGAAGAAGGGAGTCCCCATGAGGCGGAGACGGCCCCTCAGCGGTGTGCACGCTCTCCTCGTCCTCCTGGGCACGCACCAGGTGTTTGAGTGGGAAAGTGTTCACAGCAACTGCCGGAGGACTCCGAGGTGGGCGAGGAGATATGGGATGGGCCGTCAGCACGTGCTACCAAGTCCTTCTAGAATAGCAGTTCTCCAAGTTTTGGATCTCAGGATGCCTCTACACTCCTTTTTTTTTTAAAAAAAATATTTGCAAATTATATATACTTCTTAAAATTTTATTTTTATTTATTTATTTGGCCGCGCCGGGTCTTAGTTGCAACATGCAGGATCTTTAGTTGCGACGTGCGGGATTTAGTCCCCTGACCAGGGATCGAACCCGGGCCCCCTGCACTGGGAGTGCGGAGTCTTACCCACTGGACCGCCAGTGAAGTCCCGCCTCTACACTCTTAAAAATTATTGAGGACCCCGAAGAGCATTAGCTCTTATGAGTTAATATCAATCTTTATTTACTTATTAGGAATTAAAACTGAGAAGTAAAAAAGATTTACTTGGTAGTTTATTCCAAAATTAACAATAATAAGTACATGTTCTACATTATATATACTACATGTTTATAAATAAAATATTTTGAAGAAAAATAATTACATTTTCCAAGACGAATGTAAGTGAGAAGAGTGACGTTCTTTTACCTTTTTTTTGCAAATACCTTGCATAGAAGGCTGGCTTAGTAGAAGGCTGCCGGATTCTCACATCTGCTTCTGCATTCCAGCTGGTATGGTATCACATGTCACCCAGGAGAGAATGAGAGCAGAAAAGGCAAGGAATGTCTCCGTATCATTATGATCATAGTTTTGACTTTACAGATTCCCTGAAAGGTTTTCAGAGACCCCCAAGGGTCCCCTGACCAAGACTGGAGGACCACTGTTGTAGAACACGCCAGCCAGCCCGGCTTTAGCCTGGAAACCTCTAGTGAACCGGTGCCCCCGAGTTGGCCCACTCACTGAGGGGTTTTGCTAACTTACTCCAAACCACCAGGAGTTAATTCACTTTAGCTGATTAAAAACTCATATTTTCTTCTTGACGTATAGTCCGTACTTTTACATGCAACGATTTGGAATGTTTTGATTTTATTCATTCAAAGTCAGCGATGACCATTAGAAATACAATTCAAGTCACTTACATATTTTAAAAATGTTAGTGGCCGCCTAAAAAAGTGCAAAAGGAACAAGTGAAACTAATTTTAATGATGCATCTTGTTTGACCCAATAGTTATAAAATACTCTGTATCATTTCAGCATACAAGATCAACAAAACATCATATGAAAATCAAATCATAAAATTGATACAAAACATTGATGACATATTTTTACACCCTTTTTTCGTATTAAGTCTCCAGAATCCAGGGTGTATTTTCTTGTATAGCGCATCTCAATTTAGATGCTAACTTTGCATCCAAAATACTTGATCTGTATTTAGATTTCATGAAGTTCTACAAAAATTGAAAAAGTAGGTTCATATTCAAGTTCTCCCAACAATTGGAGTGTGAGTATTCAAGTTAAAATTAAATGAAAGAAAAAATTCGGGGGATTCCCTGGTGGCGCACTGGTTAACAATCCGCCTGCCAATGCAGGAGACACGGGTTCGAGCCCTGGTCCGGGAAGATCCCACAGGCCGCAGAGCAGCTAAGCCTGTGAGCCACAACTGCTGAGCCCGCATGCCACAACGACTGAAAGCTGGGCACCTAGACCCTGTGCTCCACAGCAAGAGAAGCCACCACAGTGAGAAGCCCACACACCGCAACAAAGAGTAGCCCCCGCTCACCGCAACCAGAGAAAAGCCCGCGTGCGGCAACAAAGACCCAATGCAGCCAAAATAAATAAATAAGTAAAATAAAGATAATAAAATAAATTAAAAAAAAATTCAGTTCCCCATTCACAGTAGCCACTTGTCAAGTGCTCGATAGCCAGATATAGATAGTGGCTGTCATGTTGGGCGGAGCAGGTCTCAACTTTTCCTCTGTTTCCCTTATTCTTCCCATCCTGCGGTTCTCTCAGTGCTTAGAAGCCTGGTTAGGAAAGGTTAATCATTCTCATTATTTTTCTAGAAAGCTGGCACCACAGTGGGTTTCTTCATAGGCTGGTTAGGATGTTTGACAGACAGCTGGGATTGGGAGAGGCACGCTGCAGCCACAGCTAGCAGTGGCAGATTCCCTTTTGGCTTGGCTTCCAGGACCTTCTCGTTTGATGTCTTCACGTGTGTAGAATAATCTCACATTGTTACCGATGCAGCTGTGACATATACTGCTGGGCACGGCCAGCCCTGGAATGGATCTCTCTCTGATTGGACATGGCAGAAGCTTAAATGGGATGCCACCATGAAGGCCTTAGGCTGGTGTGCTTGTTGGGACCAAGCCCTGGAGACTTTGCTAAGTTCTCAGTGATGAACTCCACATCAGTGTCAGAAAGTTAGGGCAGGTTTGCTGGCCCTTGGTCTTCCTGTCTTCATGCATTGGTGTGCTTTCCAAAAGGTAAAAGAAAGTCAAGACTTTGTCCTGTTTGTGAATTGTTGACACATCCTCTCCAGAGCATTTCAAATTCAAGAGAATGAAAAGCTACCCCCTTTGACACATTGGGGGAATCTCTTACGTGTACTCCCCAAATGAAAAAGACTAGAATTCCAAGCCTAACCATTTGGTCCCATTACTGCAAGTTTTGTGGCTGGTGGGGGTTGGATTCCTGTCATTGTGTGAGCAAATGAGAGAAATGACTTTTACCTCTTTCACATGTTCTTTGTTCCCCACGTTGACTACTTAAGCTTTTAGCCAGTTTTATCATTCCATCGTATCCATTCTCCTGGTGTTGGACTCCCTCAAGAATCCTGAATCTGAGTGCATGATGTCATTTCTCATAAATCTGAAAGGAACTGGAAAGCTTCTGGAATTTACTTATCTGAGGTAGCCAGACTAGCTAAACTTAATTCACATCCATCAGGAGCTCAGTGAAAGCTAGCACCTTTCCGGTTGAAGTGATTTCACACGAAATGACACTGGCTCCTTATAGAACTGGGCGGCCTAGCTTTCCTGTCTCCAGGTCCACAAAATGCCTTTCAATTCATACACTCAACTGTTAGGGTCAAGAATTACCTACGACAACAGTTGTGCCGCCATCTTGAACACATCTGGATTTGGGGAAGCCAAGTCTTTTCTTCAGCACTTAACACGAAGGAGCCAGAGTCATAAAAAGATGAAAAGAAAGAAAAAGTTAAATCAGAATGTTAGAACTATTAGGGACCTTGGAGATTTATCTAATGCTCTCTCTCTGTCCCTGAGTGATCTTTGCTCTTAAGACCATTTTAGTGCTCTTTCCCCTTCCTGGGTAGTTTTGCTTTTGTTCAGATCCCCCAAGAAATCTTAAGTGAAGCGTTAGCTAGTTCTAGAACTATAGAAAGCCCACTGGTTTCTCCTCCCCTTCCGTGCCCACATTCTCTTCCACCTGCTGACTTTTCAGGTTTATCCTTTCAGCATTAGGCCTGTAATTGCTATTAAAATGCAAATTCAGTAGGGAAGGCTAATGCTTAAACCATTGTGAGGTGTTTTCACTTTGGAGCTGGGAAGGATCAAAGTAAAGAATGGTTAGTTTTTCGGGGGGTTTTTTTTGTGGTTTTTTTTTTTTTTTTGCGGTACGCGGGCCTCTCACTGTTGTGGCCTCTCCCGTTGCGGAGCACAGGCTCCGGACGCGCAGGCTCAGCGGCCACGGCTCACGGGCCCAGCCGCTCCTCGGCATGTGGGATCTTCCCGGACCGGGGCACGGACCCACGTCCCCCCTGCATCGGCAGGCGGACTGGCAACCACTGCGCCACCAGGGAAGCCCAGGAATGGTTAGTTTTGATTCAGTAAGGCGAGGGGGTCGGAGAGGAGGAGAGAGTGCCAGCGTGAAAGGTAAAGAGACCCAAAGTGGAAACTTGGGGGCCCTACTTGTGACTCAACAGACTCTGGCCTCTTCTCCCCAAACATTTGCATTTGTATGAATTTATCCTAGACTCCTTGTGGAGATCCAGGTACTCGATAGTTGTTCTTGTCAACTGGAGCCCCTGCCAAGTAGAAGGTTCTGGTACTGAGGCCCAGGGTGAGGGTTCCCAGCCTTGCCAGAGTGGTATGTTAGTGGCTTTCCCTTCCCAGTTTGTGGAAACAGCAGTGGGGAGCCATG
The DNA here is from genome assembly GCF_008692025.1 of Phocoena sinus. NCBI lineage: Eukaryota > Metazoa > Chordata > Mammalia > Artiodactyla > Phocoenidae > Phocoena > Phocoena sinus. The sequence continues at coordinate 14,611,845 of NC_045784.1, forward strand.
CAAGGTGAAGGAGGTTGGGGTCTCGTTTTCAACTTTATTATGAATGGGAAACACTCATCCAGGCTCAAGGGAGAGCTTTACATAGGAGTGTATATGTAGCCACCCATGCGTGCACACACCCGTGGACTTAAAACACACGCACACGCACACACACCCAGAGCTCCATCTGCACATAAATGTTCCTCCTGAAACACTCAGCCAAGCAAGTGACAGGTATTTCCTGTGGGTAGCTGGGATTTCAACCCTGCTCTTGCCTCATTGTTAACTTGGGTTTGGGATGTGAGTGATGGGAGATGGTGAGTGTGTGCTCATAGAATAGTTGTGAGAATTAACTGCAATAGCACATACGAAGCATGTAAAACAATGCTTGACACCTAGTACGTGCTCAATAAATATCTGCTGAATGAATAGACTATTCATTTTATCATCATTATATTATTACCATGAGGAAACTTGACATGGTGGCTTCAGATTTAGTGGGCAGAGCGAGGAGAGCTCTATTAGGAATCGTGACTTCCGTTCTTCTGGTAGGGCCAGATTGCCACGCAGATTCACTGCACAGAATTCTCAGTTTATGAAGGAAAGGAAAAACAATGAAATGTCTCAGAACAAAACAAATGATGAAATCCGGGATGAGACCGAGAGGGAGATTGACATCTTACAATTAAATAAAGGCATTGCCACAGAGCAGCTTCTGGAGAGACAGTCGAGCCAGGCCTCGGTTTTTCATTTTCCTAGCTCCAGACTTGGGTTGGAAGTGTTGAGCTTCCACTTGGATTTGAATGAACCACAAAAGGAAAACATTCCCTTTTTTTTTTTTTTTTTTTTTTTTTTTTTAGCACTCCTCACTCTTCACTCCCTCCTCTGCTTCCTTTCCTGGAAATCTGCTCCAATATAAGAAACAAAACGGTGGCACTTCCTTGATGAGAGCAGAGACTGAGTCGCGGTGGGGTGGGGCTCTTTAGGGGGATGGAGCGCTACGTACACTGCGCTTGGCTGATCTCCTGACGAAAAGCAACTGAGAGATGGGGAACTGAGGAGTGCTTTACCATTAAACAAGGAGAAAAGGCGTTCCACCCAACTTTTTCCTGAAGTACCAGAGGAAAGAAACAGGTCAGTGGTGAATACAAAATTAGCTCTTGGCCAGTCTCCAGAGTGATTTGACCTATTTAGGAGTCATTGAGAACAAGCCCGAGGAAGCTCCGTAGCCTGCATCTTGATTTGTCAGGGGAGAAGAGAGATGGGACGGACCGCCAGGTGTCTGGAGTCCCTGAGTGGCTTGTTCGGGAACATATGAGTGAATATGGCTGGAACTCATGAGAAGGACTCTGGGATATTGACTTTGGGCCAGCTCCTGGCGCAACTTAGCAAGCAGATGATAACCCCAGCAGATGCATTGGTAATTGGTGTGCCCACTCAGGCGCCCTGATCCTTGAAAGGACCGTATCGGATTCTGAAAACCTTCCTACGGGTTAAACTTTTCTCCAAGACCCTTGTGTGAAAGGTAAACTCAGGCCAAGTCAGCAAGGGGAGTGTAGACGTGAAGGTTTCCATGAAGAGCAAAGCCACGAAAGTACTGAGGCCAGCTCCACTCCGGTCTAGCAGGTTGGAGTTGGAAGTGGTTGCTGTTGGTGCCCTGCCTGTATCTCCTTTATCAGCTGGCGCCCTCCTCCTCCAGCTGCTGGGAGTGTTGGCCATTGAAGGCTACAGCTGCCTTCCCCAGAGCATTGCTGTCTGCCAAATGGTGTAACCTGTATTACGGAGCTCCCTGCGGGATCAGGCTGAACCACATCTCCAGCTGAGGCCACGTCCCTGTCGAGTCCCGTGCCCACCCCCCAGCTGCATCCTGCTTCCCTGTGCCCCCTCCACTGAGAGTACCCCCTCCATCCGTCATGTGAATAAGAAGCCCCATCATAGACTTCACTTCAAAGTAACCCAACCTAAGAGAGAGTTGAGGGGAGGGGGGCATTTCAGAACACTTCCAAACCTGACTACACATCGGAATCCCCAGGGTAGCTGTAAAAATACAGATTCCTAGGGCTCCCCTGGTGGCGCAGTGGTTGAGAGTCCGCCTGCCGATGCAGGGGACAGGGGTTCATGCCCCGGTCCGGGAATATCCCACATGCCGCGGAGCGGCTGGGCCCGTGAGCCGTGGCCGCTGAGCCTGCGCGTCCGGAGCCTGTGCTCTGCAACGGGAGAGGCCACAACGGTGAGAGGCCCGCGTACCGCAAAAATAAATAAATAAATAAATAAATACAGATTCCTAGGCCCTACACCCAGATATTCTGATTCAGTGGGTCTAGGGTGGCGCCTGAGATACTGTAGTTTTCCTACATGGATCCTTGGTAATTTGAATGCAGCCAGTCCTTTGACCAATGGGAACCACGCCTGCTAACTCATGGCATTTATTTCCTTCCTTAGATCTTTTAGGAAACGTTTATTGATTGAGTTCGGGAACAAACCACACAATCTGTGAAAGGCACTAAGAAGGGGAGATTTAAGTAAAAGGCTCCACAGTTCTTGGCAAGTCTCTTGAAGTCCAGCCTACTACGCTTGACTCTCAGAACTTTTTAAGCAAATAGTATCTTTACATTTTTTTCGTGTGTGTCCTGAAACGTAAAGGTCTGTCTGGTTGGGAAAAGGGAGTCTCTTTTGAGGCACTGAGTTGCCATGGAGCTTTCCAAAAAGGGGCATTTGACCGAACTTAGAGTTTAATTAAGGCTTTCCAGTCACCACGCTCAGAAGTATTAACGTCCTAAGCCCTCCCCTCCCTGTTTCATTAAGAGGCCTAGATTTTCTTTTATTGGTTGTGTGGATGATTTGGTGATGAAATTCAGAGGGAAATACTTTGTTCTGTTATCAGGGACCCCGAGATAGAAAGACTCATGAACAGGTTCTCATGAAAGACACAATACTGAGGAATTTTTTTTTACAACTCATTAATTAAATAACTGAATGAAGATGGTTCAGCCTGATGCAGAATAAGGGAACATTCTGGATTTTGCAACAATAATGATAATAGTGATAAGAATAGCAGCAAAACTTGCTATCGCTAAGATTTGTTTGAGTGTTTACTATGTATAAGGCCCAGCACTGATTACTTGGTCTGTATTATCTTTTTAATCCTCCCAGCAACTCTTTGAGGTAAATATATCCGTTGGGGATTAACAAAGGCTTCAGAAAGATGGAACTTTATTCCTCTCTTACGTAAAAGAAGTCCAGGGCCTGTATGGAGACCAAGGCTCCTACCAGCTCTTGGTTCCACATCTTTGTGGCCCTCATCTTCTCAGTCCAAGATGGCTACTGGAGCTCCAGCCATCACATCATTGGCCCAAACAGGAGAATGAAAGGAGCATGGCTCTTGTGTCCTAAAGAGACTTTTTAGAAATCCCACAGCACAATTGCCTTGATCTTATTGGCCACATAGCAGCCCCTAGTTACAAGGGAGGCCTGGACATGGAGCCTTTTGGTTGTCTGGCAATGGACCCAGTTTAAAAAATTGAGGTCAGCAGCCGCATAGCACAGGGAGATCAGCTCGGTGCTTTGTGACCACCTAGAGGGGTGGGATAGGGAGGGTAGGAGGGAGACGCAAGAGAGAGGAGATATGCACATATATGTATATGTATACCTGATTCACTTCGTTATACAGCAGAAACTAACACACCATTGTAAAGCAATTATACTCCAATAGAGATGTTAAAAAAAAATTGAGGTCTTATGAATTTGAAAGGGAAGGCAAATATGGAAGATTTAGTAGGAAATGAACAGTTTCTGCCATAGTAGGTAATATTCTTATCACCGTTTTGCAGATACGGAAAATGAGGCACTGAGAGAGACTGTGTGACTTAGCCATGTTCACATAACTCATAGGCAGCAGAGCCACGGCAGAAGCCCAATCTCTCTGACTCAAGGGTCCCTCTCTTTTTTTTTTTTGGCTGCGTTGGGTCTTCATTGCTGTGCGGGGGCTTTCTCTAGTTGCTGCGAGCAGGGGCTACTCTTTGTAGCGGTGCACGTGCTTCTCATTGTTGCAGGGCACAGGCTCCAGGTGCGCCGGCTTCAGTAGTTGTGGCACGCGGACTCGGTAGTTGTGGCGCACGGGCTTAGTTGCTCCGCGGCATGTGGGATCTTTCCGGACCAGCGATCGAACCCATGTCCTCTGCACTGGCAGGCGGATTCTTAACCACTGCGCCACAGGGAAGTCCAAGGGTCCCTCTCTTAACTGCTATTCCCTGCTAGCTCTTTTGCTACTCCCTCCTGCTATTTTTGCCATTTTGTAAAACAGTTGTGTTTCCTTAGAGGTTCGTTTATTCATTTCCTGTTTTCTTCCCAGTGTGCCTTTTACCCTCTTCTTTGCAAACATCCCAGCCGTGCTTCCCAGCTCATCTCCAAGGCCCCAGAAAGCCCCTCCTTGCACCCCAAGCTGCTTTCTTCAGTAAATATTTATTGAACACCTACTATGTGCTAGGCACTGTTCTAGGCGCTTGGGCTTCATCGGTGAAAAAAAACAAAGACTCCTGCTAGCTTAATAGGTGTGTGGTCTTGATCAAGTTCTTTAAGGTTTCTGGGCCTCGGTTTCCTCATCTGTAAAATGGGAATAATAAAACTCACTGCACAGGGTTACCGTAAGGGTTAAATAAGATATTATACGGAAAGCTCAGTCAGTGGTACATCATTATATTTTGAAAAATGGTACCTATCGCCATTATTATGGTGGTTATCCTGAACATGTCTGTCTTGCCCAATAGGCTGTAAACTTCTCATGGGCAGGAATCGTAGCCAAGGCCTCTGGTCTCACGCAAATATCTTACTGACCAAAGAGGGAGGGCTTAGTAAATGTTTGTTGAGTGGTTACAAAGGGTCCTGGTGTGGAGAGAACTTCCTCTTTTCTTATGCTGCTAGATTTAGGAAACTGAGAAACAGACTAGGCCCCATAGGAACTTTTTTTTTTTTTTTTTTGCCTGATTTAAGCTGTGAGTTGTGGTGGGTGGTGTGCTAAAGAGAAACAAGACTGAAAAAACCGAACACTCATCTCGTCCTCATACTCTCCTGGAAGGCTGCAGAAAGAGCATATATTCTTTTCCTTTTAGGGTGGTTTTTTTTTTTTTTCCACCTTCTCTGATAGATTAGATTGAGTGTCCCAGCAAGTCCTGCTGACCTCTTCTTGTGTCTTTTCTGTCTCCTAATTCTCTCCTCCATACTTCTCCATTGCTCACCTTGGTCTCTGCCTCCTGTGGGAATAGTGCTGTTGGCCTACTGTCCACAGAAGGAACTTCTGGAAGTCCAGAGGCACTGTGCATCCGGGGTCCCAGAGCTGTTGCACTCTAGTCCCACAGGCAGACGCCCACAGAGAGCTAAGCAGCAATTCCATCAGGACCACGTGCTGACCGCTGAACTTCCTCCATTTTGTCTTCTCAGCCCAGCCTTCCCCTCGGCCCTTCTGCAAAGGTGAAAGGCAAGTTCACGGGGTACGGGGCCTTCTTTCTTCCCTGACATCTGGTTTGATTCTGGGCCGCTAAATAGTGGCTTTGCCATGAACAACAAAAGCTAATTCACTGTGGTTTTTAAACACCAAGTGCAAATATTTTTCCTTTTCAGCTTGGGGTCACTGGAAGGGAAAAAACAGGGCTGAGAAGGAGACTAACCTTTTAAAAACTCTTACGAGTTCCCATAGAAAATAAAACAACGGCCTCGTTTCCTTCCCTCCATGAGTCTTTTTATGAGTGATTGTTGTTTGAGGCAAGACTGGGAATCCAAAGGTTTTTAAATACTTTGTTAGCTTGGTTTTCGACTCAGAAGCCCACCGTGAGGGCTTTTAAGGGCCTGCACAAATCCCAGGATAGCCCAGGGCCACCCCCTTTGCTTTCTCTCTGCTCCCCCTTCCTCCCTGGCTGGCTTTCCCTCTACCTTCTCTCCAGCCCTCAGGATTGGAGGAGGCGAGGGTCAGGCCAGCCACTGATGCTGCTCACAGGTGCTTGGAAGGCTGAGGAATCGGTCTGGCTCCGGGTTCCAGGCAGACTTTCTGTTGATCTGGGCTGTCCTAACGCATCCCGAGCCTCGCGCCCAGCAGTTGCTCTTCAGACACGAAGTCGCGCCCGTTCTGTTAGTTGTTTCAGCGTTCTCTCTGGACTGCAAAACAAACGCTCTTCTCGGACCTTCCCTTCGTTTCTCTCCTTTCCTTGTCTCCTCCCTCCAGCTTTTGTGCATGGATTCAGTTGCTGGGTTCAGCTGGGAGGTGAAGCATGTGCTGGGATGACATAGAGGCTGTGAGAGCAAAGCGGTCGAAGTCTCTGACTTCTCCCTTTCTTGCCAAGGGGACGATCTGAACAGGCTCCAGGATGGCTGATGTCGGTGAAAGGGCTCGCAGATACTTGCCATGTACTATTACTGTTGTTATTGCCCTCGCAAGAGTCTGACATGTTGATACAGGTGGTGTGTGCGCTGGGGCTGGGAGGGGATCCGATATTGGTTTGCAACCTGCAAAGAGCAAACTTCAGTTGTATCCTTCCCCTCATCCTTTCAGCGTGCGCACAGATATTTGCAGACCTGTTGAATGGCTCAGCCTCGCACCAACCTAGCATTTTTTCACAGCCAAGTGAACCAGCCCCAGCCGGGTGAGGAGGGTGGGGGGAGGGGAGCGACGTGGGGCAGCCGTGGGGTGATGGGATGGGGTGTATCCCTTCCCGCGGCTGGACACTTGGCACCGGGGCTGGGCTGCTGTGGCTCCCTGAGTGTTAGTGTTTGGCCAGCTTCCTGTCTCTGGCGGCGTGCTAACAGTTGCCATAGCCACGTGGCACGTGGCAGAGCTTCTCCAACTGGCAGGGCCTGAGAGTCTGCATTTCTAGCAAGCTCCCAAGTGAGGCCAGTGTGCTGCTGACTCCCTGGCCTGTATTGCACTTGGAGCAGGGAGGCTGTAAAAAAGTACCAGCGCTTTGGGAACTCCTCCAGGGCTGAGGAAGGAGAGTGCAGCTAAGCCCCTCCTCTGGAGACAGGGTGTGTCGAGGCTGCCCTGGAGTCCTGATTTGCCATTCAAGTGAACCCCGGAGGGATTAGCAGCTGGCCCAGCACTTGGGTGAGACCATCTCCCCCTCCAGGGGGGGAGTCCCGGAGGCAGCGCAGATGTTGTGTGAAAATCTGCCACCCTCCTTGCCGAAGGTTGCCCTCTCTCGCCCTCCCACCCACCTCCCCCCCACCCCACCCCCCCCCCCCCCCACCCCCCAGCTCTGCCTGCCGACTTAAGCAGATCAGCTTTCAGCTCCCTGGGACTCCAAGAGGGCTTTGGATGAAAGAAAAGGCCCGTCCTTAAGAAGCAGAGCGGGAATCCAAGCATGCCTCTCGCCTGCTGCATGCCCAAGAATGCAGGTACTTGGGGTTTGCAACATTTCCTGGCAAGACAAAGGGGAAGGGGAGCCGGCGTGGGGGGCGGGGGGTGGGGGGAGGAGGCCGGCCTGATGGGAGAGGGGCTCGCGCTGCAGCAGCGTCCTAATCTGGGGGGAACGAGGAGAAAGCGAGCCCTTTCACGGGAACAGACGTGAGCAAGGGAGGCCATGCCTGACCCTCAGGGATGACCTTCACTTTTGTGCTCAGCGGCTCCTAAGCTCTGGGGACTTTGGGTTGTTCTTTCTGGCTGGCCAACTTGGCGACTCTGTGTTCCTTCTGAGCTGCTGGACCACTTAAGACAGAGAGGACAAGCCTTTCTTCCTCCTCGTCTTCTGCTCTGACGGTGGCCTGTCTTCCAAGAGGGCGCAGAGGGTATCCCGAGGTGCGGTCGGGGCAGCATTCTCGGGCTCTGGCCTGGGCGGCTGGGGGAGGCCAGGCTCGGCCCCGCGTCCTGCACCGGCTGGCGCTGGGCCTAGCCTGCTGGCCCCTCGCTTCTCCTCCATCACCCCGCCCCCGCTGTCTTGTTGAGACTCCTCAGTATCCTGCCCTCATCCTGAGGTCACACACAGAGACTTCTTTCTCTCCCTGTGGCGCCCAAACAGCCCTGAAGTGGGAGTCCCCAGACCCAAGTTGCCCAATGTCTAGTTTCTATTCCACCTCCAGTGGCCTTAACCTATTCGGGGCCATCTTGACTTCTTTGGTCCTAAACCCCTCTTCCTGATAGTTCTTCACTGTATAAGGTCAGCCACACAATCGAACCTGTTTGAAAAGTGTTGAACTCTTTGCAGTATTCGTCCTGCACTGTGGTTAGTCCTTCCGTTTTAACTCAGGCTCCGGCATGGCAGGGACAGTGCCTTTCTTATATTTCTTCTAGAGACGCCACCACCGTCCCCGTCACGGTGAGCGTTCGGCAGGGCGGGGGCGGCGTGATGGCTGAGGCTGGCACTCTCCTCGGCCCGGCTAAGCCACCTGAGTGCACATTGGCCTCCACTGTCTCTGCGGAGACTGAGGCAGTGCGTGGCCACGCTCTAAGGACCACCCGTTGGCCTAACCACTACTAACATGGTCGTCTGCAGCCCCGCCCAGTGACAGTGTTGTTCTGCCCTGCCATCTGGCAACACTCCCTCTGAGTTGCTTTTCCAGGTGTGGTGAGGGGAGGAAACAGGCCTGTGGACCAGGCGGCTTCTGGTGGGCACCACTGAACCTGCGTCAGCTGCTTCAGGGCATCGCGGTTTCCGAATTTGGGGGGTGGAGAAATTGTTCAGTCCGCATCTCAAATATCATATATGCTCACGATAAATAGCCATTATTTGATGTGCAGGCCAATTCAGTCAGAATCTCTGGGGATGGACCCAGGCATCAGGGCGTTTCTTTAAAAGCTCCCCAGATGGAGTCCAGTGTGCAGCCAGGGTTGAGAACCACTGCCTTAGGTAAGAAGTAAGAAGTTCGCCCCCACTCTAACCCCCACTTTCCCTCAGGGAACCGAGTGAGACAATTCAGGACCTAAATTCACACATTCTCATGAGGATCAGTGGATTCAGGAGAGAGAGAACAGCCAGGGAGTGTTCATCAGGCTGGAAGGAGTGAGTAATGGGAGGGGGTGTCAAAGGAATAAGGCCCCCCCTCTCCAGGTGCCTGCCAGAAGTTTCCAGTCTGTGCTCAAGGAGAAAGATGGGGAAAAGACCTTTAGGACAGCTTGACCCAGTTTTCCTTGGAGACCTGAAGATGCAAGGCATGGGGGTTGCTGGCAGGCCACGGAGGGATGGAGAAGGTTGCAGGGCCACATGGCAGAGGACTCAACCTTCACAGAGCGGCTGGCTCTTTGTGAACTTGGCCATCTTCTGGCATTAGCTTCAGCAAGGTCATGGCACCCCCGCCAGCTGTGGACAGCTCACAAGTGGGGAGACCAGGCCCTTAATCAAAGATGCCTCCAAGTAGGACTTGGCAGCTCTTGCATTCAGCACAATAAAAGCTGAGGGGGAAATGACTGCTTTTTGCTCCAACACAAATTTTATTACACCAGGTTTCATTATAAAAATGTAATCGCTTTGGGTGTGTGTTTCTTACATAAACAGTAGAGTTACTGTGATCTTCACCATCTTTCAACCCGGAATCTCAAAGGGAGTCTTATTGACTAGATTTAAAGCCATGGAACAATTGTTTCCTACGATTGCCTTATAAGCACAGGAATAATTCAGGGAAAAATAAAACTCTCTGCTTTCTTTCCTCCTCAGCCCCTGCTGAATCTCCCCAACCCAGAGGCAGGCACAGCCATGCGCTGACCGTGGTAGATCCCGTAGCTGATAAGCTATATCTGGGTAGACTTCAATGGGATAGTGGGGTCTTCAGGAGGACAGGAGAGTGGGACTCAAGCTTCAGGCTCCTGTTGGGTGTCATGGTGGCTTGGGCAGGTGTGAGAACCACCTAAGCTGATCAGGCAAGGTCTTAGGGCCCAGACCCCTACACCAACCCCTAGTCAGGGGCCAGAGGGCCCAACAGCTATTGCCCTTATTTATGCCCCGACCTCTGGGCATCCATAGTTACCAGAAGCGAAGCTTTCACATTAATATGAATGTCAGCTCAGGTCCGTTGGTTCGTTCCTGGGAACTCCACATTCAGAGGGCGTGGGGTGGAGACTGCCACCATCTTATGACAAAGTCTGTTTTGTCCATTTTATTGGTGTTTTCCATTTTTAATTCGTTTATCTGGTTTTATACCCACTTCCTTGAGATTTTAAACCTTTTTTTCTGTTTCTTAAGTTGAATCCTTAATTTAAGAAATAAATATGAGAATCGATAGCTATAAATTTACCTCAGAGAACAGCTTTGGTAATTTCCATTGGTCTTACTATGTGGGCTCGTTGTTAAGGGTTTCATCCTCTAGATCGTTAGGTTTTGTGAGACGCAGCATGGTGTGGGGATGCTTTAGTATCTGCCAGATCTGGATTTGAATCCTTACTCTGCCGTTTATCAGTTGTGTGACTTTGGTCAAATTACAGGATTGCGACTTCCTTGTTTCTACAATAGAGATGGTGAAAATCTGCCTCGTATATTCTTTAAATGAGGATGAAATGAACGAATGCAGGCAAAGGACTTCGCGTAGCTCACCTAGTAACTGCTCCAACCGTAGTAGCTATGGATGATAATCATATTTAAAATAATATGCCTTTGGCACAGGCAAAAGCTTCATGGCTGGGAAGCTGCTCTCCATTTGCATGTCTTAGGCAGAGGGCCAGGACAGTGGGCATCTTTTCTGGATCAACCCACTTATCCTAATGTCCTCCAGAGGCACTAGCAGATGGGACATGAAAATACCAACAGTGTGCCTAGGGAAGGGCGTGCAGCCAAGTGTTACACTGGATCGAGCGTGCCGAGGCAAGCCGGGAAAAAACTCGGCGTAACACAGAAATTCACCATTGAGAGATTCCTCCAAAATTTCTTAGTCTCTGTCTCTTGTGGAATGTTCCTCAGTAGAATATTTGAGCTGCTCTGTCCCAGACCTGGCTTCTTTCCCGGCCGCCCAACTAGGTCACTTCCCACTCTGTAAGGGCCTTGACTTCTTGGCACGGCCAGGGCCTTGAAGGAGGCGAGCATCGGGGGAGCTAAACTGTATGGAGCAGCATCTCTGTGCAGGGCACCAGGCTTGGCTGTGGGCCTCAGACATGACTAAGGCACTCTTCTGCCCTTGAGGACTTCCAAGTCAGGAGGATACTGACCCGTGAGCACCAGAAAGGCCGGTCACGGTACCTCAGGGCCCAGCCAGAGGAAGAAGGGACCAGCTCTCCCTCGTCGGGTGTGGCATGGCCGGCCAAGTGTAGCCTGTGGCGCAGAGGACCTTTGAACTGACTACGTTAGGGTTAATAGGTTAAGGTGTATCAAGTTTCGGGTGGATTTTTGTCTGTGGGGTTTTTTGTTTGCTTGTGTGTTTTGTAAACTTCCGTGGAAGTTACTTGTCTGTGATTAAGGCAGAATCTCTGGGTCTTCTCTGAAGCTGACCTGTGCTTCTGAATACTCTGTCGGGTAGCCTGGCTCTCTCCCTCCTGGGTGCCTCTTTTTGGGTCAGCAGGGATACTGAGAAAGTCTACTCTCCTGAGGGATGCTGGCCTTGCATGTGGCTGTAACTCACTGACCTTGAGTGTGTTGACAGCCACTGGCTCCCAAAATGGCAGAAAGGAGATGTGGAAGGGAATTCATCTCAGCCGTATCCTCTCACATCTGAAACACAGGACTGGTTCTTCAGCGTCCAGAGGCCAAATGTCAAACGCCAATAAGGGGAAAGATGCAAATGTTTCCTCAGCTTTGACGAACTGAGGCCTCCCGGGAATGTTATCTTTGCTCACCTCTGGCCCCCCCCCCCGCTCGACAACAGAGCGAGGAAGAGGTTTTGATTTATTCGTAAAGATAGAGTACATCAGTCTCCTCTCACCACCTCGTCTTTGTGTCATGCTTGCCATGGATGGCATTTGGCCTTTAACAACTAGGATCCCTCTTGCATCTAAGTTTTTATCCCTGGAAACCTTCACCAGCAAGATAGAGCCGGATGATTAATTTTGAAATAAGGACGTGCTCGGGAACAGGCCGGGGGCACGCATCAACAGCCACAGGGCCCTTGGCTTAAATGGTTAATAAATTACTCATCCCAACTGATGCAGGCCTCTAGCTCCTGCTCTGAAAGCCAGAGGTGATGATGGGGGCCACGGGTTTCTGGTACTTTCCACAGCTACCTTGGAAAGCAAGCAAAATGGCCATCTGGGAGAATTAAGATTAATTGTGTATTGAATGCTTTTCCTTGAAAAGAAGTTGACTTGTAGCTTTTCTTGATTAGCCTTTTTATTTTTCCCTTCTGCCTCTCTCCTCGTGGCATTTACTTGCTTCTTCTGCTGCCGCTTTTCTTTTTACGCTAAAGACATCATGGGCAAGAAGAGGAGATTTTATTTTGAAGAACAGTGATCACATTAACAAGGTGACAGCAGATAAGCTGAAAGTCGCTCCATTGTCTGCTGGGGAAAAAAATGTGCTTTGCCGCCAAATCACATCCGCTTCTCTTTGTCTCCTTTTAGAGGAGGGTGGCCGGCCCAGCCACTGATGGACTCGAAAGAAATCACTGGCAGATAAGATGTACCCTTGATTCATACAAGAAGAGAAGCTTTTGAGTTCAAGGATAAAAAATGACTTCCTATCCTGTTCCACAGCATTCTTGTGGCTGGAACTCTCTGTACCGCGGTGACATTCCTCTCCCCTTGGTCCAGGGCATCAAGCCGAAAATAACTAACTATGACATTTGAAACTTGGTAAAAGGCGAAAATCCAACTCATTGCGGTTTCATAGATATCTAGGCCTGGATCAGACGCTGTAGGTACAGAATCTCCCTACATCCTGCCCTATATTGGGGGCAAAACTGAGGACTCACCCTACCTTTAAGGTATTGTAGCTACATCCAAAGATACAACCAGCACTCAGTGAAAGAGCAATTCGTCTGGTGTATGACTGCGAGTCCAAGCGTGTCTGTTAAAAAACAAACAAACCAACCAAGCTTCAGAATGATTGAAGAGAAAGTGAATGAGGGATGGAGGAGGTGAAGAGGGAAAGGGAAGGAGGCTCCCTGAGGGAGGTGAGCTTTACTCTGATGGATTGGTAGGACTTTGTTGGCCAGTAGAAGCATTCCAGGGTCATAGCTCTCTAAGCTGAGGTTCCTTTGGCAAAATCTCATAGGCTTGTTGTGAAGACTGAATGATGTAATGAAAATAAAGCACAGGGCACAGTGCTTGGCACGTGACGATAAGGACTGGGTAACTGTTTGCTGTCGTCGTCCTCCTCATCATCAGATGGGTCCTTCCTAGGGAAGGGAGGCTATTAGAGGTCCTCTTCCCTCTAATTTTACCCCTTTTTCTGAGACTTGACTCTCATCTTTATATCTCGGCAGACTTTGGTCAATATTAGTTCACCTCTGGCAAAATGAAAGCAGATTCAACCAAGTATCAACAGATGTTTTTAACGCTACTCCATCTCTCGATATAACACCTTATATACGCTGGTTTATAATTTCAGTAGTGGGTGGATATTTGCGTGGAGGTAGAAATATAAAACCAGTGGCTTATGCTAGCATTTCTCTTGGGTCTTTGTTTTCAACAACTCATTTCAGCGACTTCAAAAAGTATTCACTCGATATGTTTTTTCTTCTAATCTGTTTATCCTCCTGTGGTTTCACTTGGGTCACAGAGGAAAGGTATTTCTGGAAAGAAGCAATGAAACTTACTTCTTCTAAAGTTTAGCGGTTACAATAGAAGGCTACGTACTTTGCCATTGCCATTGGGGGCGGAGGAGATTTGGGGCCCAGAGGTTGGGGAAAACCAGATGTTAATATTAAAAGTCCTTTAACGACCCCTTATTGTGTGCTCAGCAGGGCTATGCAAGTTGCGCTGTCACACTCGCTCCTCATTGCGACCCTGTGAGGCAGGCAGAACGAGCTCCTCATGCTCGTTCCCTAGATGAGGAAAATGAGGCTTAGGGTATTTACATAACTCGCCCACGATTACAGCTCAGACGATACAGAGCCAGGACTTGGACGCAAGTCTGTCTGGTTCCGAAGCCCAGGCTTTTTACCTACCACCAGGTTATACTCTGCCCGTAAGGATTGGAAAATAATGACTCCGAACTAAATGTGGGAATGATATTTTTAGGTTATCATACAGGTTAAGAGTTAAAAGATGTGCTATGGCTTACGCTACAGTCTCTGCTTAGGTCGTCCAAAGTGAAGGAAACTTAGTTTTTATTTGAAGGAGCAAAAGCCGATCAGCAGAGGTGGCCCCGGTCAAAATATGAGAATGTGAGCTGAGGTGTCAGGCGAGGGACAGAACCAGTAGTGTCCCGTGTCCTCAGGAAACAAGAGTGGAGTAGGTAAGGCCTTTGACTTTCTCTTTCAGTTCCTAAGCTAGTTCACTTGACGGCCTGTAACTGATATATTTATTACCCGGCATTGTTTATCAGTGACATATTGTCCAAATATTCATTTCCTAGGAGAGGGCTGTAAATGTCGTCTGGAATCATAAAAGGTGATGGATTGACAAGTGCTAGAGGTGGTGGCAGGTCAAGGAGTTACGATGCAGGATTTCCCACACCGCTGCTTGCAAGTGTTGGCAGTTCAGATGTTGTTTCTCGGTGGTGAGGAAGGGGATAGCCTGTCCTCTGATGTCCTAACTTCAGCGTCCCGGTGAAGGTGTTTGCGGGGATCATACTTTATCTCATTCAAAGATTCTGAGCAAAGTAACAAGTAGCAGGTACGATTACAGCTCTTCCTGGAGTTGCAAAACTCTGATTTTAAATGTCTCCCTTCTACACTTGGCCATCTTCATACCATCATCTGCTTTCCCAGAGTTCCCAAGGCCACTTGCTCTGGATAGCTACCCAGCTGCTCTGTGCCGACAGCACTACCTGTTGGTTAGAAGAGAGAACTCCCGGACTCATCATCCTTTCTGGTACTTTGAGATGAAAATGCATGTGTCTCTGAAGTTCCCTACACCAGCCGGGAGTTTCAGCCGTGCAAAACCGTTTGCATTTTCTCATCACATCACGCTGTCTCACACACCCCCAGGCCGGTATACACTGTCCCCTCCCTAGAATGTTTTTGTGACCAGTTTCATCCTAGTCCATTTGGAAGCCTTGGCTTAAGCATCACCTTCCTTGGGAAGCCCTTCCTGAAATTGCCCAGGGGGATTTTGACATCTCCCCTTCCATAGCCCATATGCTATACGTGCCTATATTTTAGTGGTGCTTCCAAGGGCAGGCAGAGGATGAACTAGTACCGCTAAGGTGGAGCTGGAGACGGGGAGACTCAGGTACGGCCCAGAGCAGCCTTCCAGAGATCTTTAAGATTTCTTTGTAATTGTATGCATCTATAAAATCTGCACTCTTCTCTACATTGTTTAATATAAAACAGTCTCCCCCCAAACAATTATTGAGTAGAACTAGCGGTCCAGGAAGATTCCCCACGTTTATCCTGTGGCTTCCTGAACCCTCAGACACAACACACTGTATCTCGGGAGTATGTGTAAGTCTCTCTGAAAAGCGTGTATAGCAGTGTCTTTCTAGTCGGCTGTTCTGTGAGCTTCTTCAGAGCAGGGTCTAGGTCTTTCATCTCTGCTATAATATTTATAAGATTTTGGATACTCAAAAAATGTTCCTTGAATGAGTGAATCTTTCTAGTGATCTTGGGCATAATAAAGAACCAGTGTTATTAATCCTCCAAGAGATGAGACACTCCAGTTGTAGACCCCAAGGTCTCCCATCAGCCCACTATTCTGTCTAGTTATTCTTGCATTTCGTTGGGCACTGGCATTTAAGATTAATTTTTGAAACCGTCTTCTGGGGAGTTATGTTAACATTTATTCACTACCACGATACCGGTATTGTTTTCAACTCCTGTTCGTGGCAAATGCATATTTCCCCAGCAATACTGCGGAAGAAAGAAGCCTTGATGAGCAGACTTGGAACTCTAAATGCTATTTGTCACTTCTTTTCCATGGGAAAATTTGTCCTGAATTAAAAAGAACTTAGAGATGAACTCTGGAACACTCTGAGGCTGGAGACTGACTGTATTCAAGCTTCTGTTTATAGGGCTTTACTGCCCACAGCCTGAGGGAAGGGGAAGGAGGCCTAAAGCCCGAGTCACAAAGTGACATCCAGAATCACTGGAGTGGTCAGGGATGACCTCAGATTGGTCCTTCCTTCGGGTCTCTCGGGTTCTACCAGCATCGTCATTGGGCTACCTTGGGTGTGTAATGTACATCCCAGGAAGCCAGAAACATTCATTTTTACGCATCCTGCTGACATTTGCATCTGTGTAATCCTAAACTCTTGTTTCTCTCAGGTTCAGACAAGTGAACACTTGAAGCGTCTATTATCTCTCCTCTAAAAAAAAAAAACTCAATTAAAAAAGTCTTAAGTTTCTTAATAAATATTTGAGTAAAGGCGCTCCTCTGTGCAAAGCAACTTTCAACACATGATCCGTTTATGATGAAATTATTCTTCAGAAACTTCCCACTGGTACCCTTCCTTCTTTAGAAATCAGTTACTCTCCGTAGAAATGAAACACCCTGCAAGAACAGGCCAAACTATGCCTCAGTTGTCCTCTGTGTCACACTCCAGCTGGCTTCTCTAGTGTACCTCCTGGTACGTCATAGGGAGTGCACCCGGTCATTTCTCTTTCTGTTGTTCAACTTGGCCCCATCCTTCAATGAAGGAACCTTCCCTCCCAGCTGGGCACGTAATAACTCCTTTTCTGTTTCCTCTGATCCGGATGTTTCAGTTCTGATTCCACCTGGAAGGCAACTCATGGAGGTCCCAGCCCAGAGCCTGAATCCATGTTCTCAAACTGGGCAAAGCTGTTGGGAAGCAGGGTCAGAGCCTGAAATGGGCAAAGCTGCAAACACTGGTATAGAGAGGGTTGTTTGTTTTTTTTAATTCGTAAAGTTTCTCAGTAAAACATCCCCTTTTCGGGAACATAATTAGTACGTGTTGAGCCACAAGTGTAGAAAAATCATTGAGGGCACAGACCAACATATTTTCACAGAGGTACAAAGAAGGTTTCCTATCTCTCCTTTTCCTTTATACGCTCCTTATAAAACCTTGCCGGAGTCAACTAACAGGGACCGCCCCCTTTCATCACATACACTTTTTCCCAAGAAGTAAAATAAACTAAATTAATTCATTCACTCAGTACTGTAAATACCGAATGAAAAAACCATAGGTATATAGATGTCAATACTGCCTCTGTAATTATGTTTTGTGTTTGTGTAACTAGAGGACACCGAGAGAAAGAAAAGAGAAATTATTCGAAGTGCAAAGGTTCCCGGGTTTACTAAGAAAATTAGAAAAGAAAAGAGCCCAAGCACCCACATGTGAAGATAGCTGAATACTCAACTCACGTGTTACTTTCCAGCATTTTCTTCAAAAGAAGTGGCTTTTGATGAAACTGCTGGGAACTCCAAATGCTGAACGTTTTTCCTATTGAATAAAGTTAGTAATTAATGTAGCAATTACGAGTGCAGGAATTGAGTTCACTATGTTGAAATTGCAACGTACAGCCAAGGTTGAGGACTACTGTTGGAGGTATTGAGTTGTAACCGTTATTTCTTCCTTTCTTAGATTGTCGAGTGTGGCCCTAATTTAGTTTGTAATCATTCTTTTCTTCCTTTTGAGGGTCTCCATCTGTAAGTTTCCCAGGTGTGTGGGAAGGAGAAGGGTATGCATCTCTTTCCCCCTGCCCACCTGTGTCTTTGGATACCCTCTCTTCTTAAGAAGACGGCCATGACCGCTGTTGTTGACTATTACAAAACTGACACCACACCCTAATACACTGTAGTTCTTCTTGTTCCAGGGCGTTACTCCTCTTTTTCCCTGAGGGGGTTCTGGGGTTGAACACATCCTCTCTCCTTCACTTCCTTCTGTCCACGGATCGACTCTTGAGGGTGGCTCTGGGCCACTCCCCTTGGCGAGTCTTTTCCCCGGACCACGTGACCCAACATCAGCCTGGCCAGCCCAGGACTGAGGAGGGGAAGGTGGGTTTCTGGGGCCGAAGGCTATTCATAGGAAGCGTCGCTGAATTGGCACTTTCACGGGATGAGAGTGCCGTGATAAATAAATGAGATGATGTGAAGACTTTGAGCTGTGGCAATATTTGGACCCACCAAAAAGAAATGCGTTTTTTTAAAGAAGGTTTTAGTTGATTGATACCTGCACTTAAATGAACAATCCTCAACCCTTAGCATCTGTTTTGACAAGTGGTTAAAAATTTAATGAACTTCCTCAGTTGGTCTTTTCTGGGTAACAAAACACCCCAGTATGTAGTGGCTTAAAATTTAATGGGTGGTCCTTCTGGTTGAGCCCTGCAGGGCTTGCTTATGTGTCTGTAGTCACTCAGCTGGCACTAGATGCGCTAGGGTGGCCTCATTCACATGTCTGGTGGTTAGCAGGCTATGGGTCAGAATGAGGGGGAAAGTGGGCCCCGTGTGTCTCAGCAGCCAAGAGAATAGCCTAGCCCAGCCTTCTTCACAGCGTGGCAGTAAGCCTGGGTAGGCACCAAGATGAGCAGAAGTAGAAGTTGGAACGCATCTTGAGGCCTAGGCTCAGAACAGGTTCAGTGTCACTTCCACTACATTCTGTTGGCCAAATTAAGTCACAAGGCCTGCTCAGATTCAGGGTGGAGAAATAGATTCCACCAAGAGCTGAAAAGCACTGTAGCTCTTTTTGGAAATCGATACAATAACCAAGCACCCTTATTTGCAATTTTTTAAATATATAAATGAAAATGGATTTGGATTCCATATATATGCGTTCAGAGTTCTTCCACTAATAAGGTAACTCTCACCTGCGTTCAGATAGACTTTGTAAGTGGGACAGAAGGGGTAGGAATTGCCCGTGGCGATGACAACGAGTGATCCATGTAAATACTATCTACCGTGTGGGTCATAGTGTTAAAGGATTGTGAACAGCTATCCAAAAGGCAGTGTGGCGAGGTGGAAAGGGCATGAATCTTGGAATCAGACAGATCCAAGTTCAAACTCCATCTCCCCAACTTTTAGCCGGATGGCCTCGGACAAGTTACTTAACCTCTCTAAGCATCAACTTCCTCAACCATAAAACAGGGCTAGTAATACCTAAGGCATAGGGCTGTTGTGAGGATTAAATGAGATTATGGTGTAACACCCAGTACACAGTAAAGAGCCATTTCATGCTAGTTTCCTTCCCCATCCCCTTAATTTTTTTTTTTTTTTTGAAATTCACGTGCAGTGGACGTAGTAACTTCTACTTAGAATCAAAGCTGCCCAGTTGCTTTCTCTGCCAGCTACCAGTTTTTCTTTTTCCACATACTGTCTATTTTAGAGAGATGACCGTGCTATATAGTATTTTTCAACCTGGGATCCTGGCAGTATTTGTAAACATAAGCTTACAGCTAACAATTCCAAGCCAATTCTTAGTTTCGGTGCTACAAATTATTTCACATTTTTGAATTGTACATAGGTTGGTTTTCTTGATGGTCTGGATATGCTGAGGAATTCTGGAAACTCACCATCAGGAAAGAAGGCTTTGAAATGATGATGGGAATGATGTTCTCTCAGAAAGGATGCATCTACGTTGGATAAAGTTTGCAAACATCTAGGAGCTCTGAATAGTGAGGCTGGTCTTTGGGGGCTTAAAGCAGGCCAGATTGGGCAAAACCTGTGCTTCTCTGATGCATTCCGTGGGGCTCCATTTTGGCTAAATCATCGTAATTCCCATCAAGACAGCACAGAATGATAATGGTTTTATTTATTATTTTATATGCACTGCCAGTATATGCAAAGCTTTATAGCTTGCCGTAAATCGAGAGGGATTATCACAGCTGTTACTTATTTTAACAGGTTACAATACAGTAGTTGATGCCAGATGGTTTTGAGAATTTTGAGAGAGAAATGTTGTACAGGCAGCCATATAGATACTAGCTTGGGTAGTTGGGCCCCTGAAATTAATTTACATTTGTCATGATATAAAATATACATGAATAAACACATAGTTCCTTATGAACGAGTGAGCCACTTTATAGCAGTGATTTCTTGTGGAAGTCGCGGGGTCTCCTGGGAGCAGTGGGCGGGGGGGGGGGGGGGGGGGGGGGGGGGGCAGCAGTAGCGACGTGCTCCTGCTAATAGGAGAGATCAGGAGTAAGGCTCCGCCGCAGCCACAGCTATGCGGGGGCATCCAGCTTGCTCCAGGGAAATGAACTTGGGCGGCCAAACTGGGTTTCTGGCATTGGAGCCAAAGAGAGTAAAGCGGGGAAGCCACCTTAGGGAAACAAACGGAGAGGGTGTGTATCCTGGAGAGTGGAGCTGGAGTTGGGATCCCCAAGGTCACCAACAAGGTCAGCCTGGGGCAAAAAGTTTACCCAGGCTGGGCAGATGCCAGAACATATTATTGCCCTTGCAGATGCTGAAATTTACGCGTAGGGTGGTCAGTTCTGGATGATCAGCAGAAATGGCAAGCAGAAATAAGAACTGATGTTGAGGAATCATTTCAGAAGGTGGTGCTGGTTCCAGGTTTCATAGAACAATAGGCTTCCAGCGTGAGAGACCTAGCGAAAACCTCCCAGATCTCATCTCCACCCTCCTTGTTCTCTAGATGAAGAAACAGACCAAAAGGATCGCTTACATACGGTCATCTTGGTTCTTTCCATAAAATAGTGAAATCAGACTGTCAGGGTATGTGGAGTCTGTAGGCCTCTCCCCAGATCTCTCCCCGTGATGTGCCCCACCAACGTGTTTCCTGCTGCCCATCTCATGCTGGGAGAGGACCGCAGCCCCACCGATGAGAATACTCCAAAGACCAGGTCTAAAGCACAGCTGGGTTTCCTTGCTGAATTGTCCCAAGATATAAAGATAATATACCACCTCTGGAACAGGAATAAAATTGTTTAGCCTTTTCCAGTCGATTCTTCTAGCTCCTATAATATAGGTGTCAACAAAATAATTAAGCAGGAAAGGCGAGTTTAAAACAGATTTGGGGGCTTCCCTGGTGGCGCAGTGGTTGAGAGTCCGCCTGCCGATGCAGGGGACACGGCTTCGTGCCCCGGTCCGGAAGGATCCCACATGCCGCGGAGCGGCTGGGGCCGTGAGCCGTGGCCGCTGAGCCTGCGCGTCCGGAGCCTGTGCTCCGCAACGGGAGAGGCTGCAGCGGTGAGAGGCCCGCGCACCGCAAAACAAAACAAAACAAAACAAAACAAAACAAAACAAAACAAAAACAGATCTGGGGCATATGATGGGTATCCTCTATGTGTAGAAAATCAGGAAGTGACAGTATTTTGAAAGTTGAATAGCCCATGCATGTCAAGGGACGGAATTAGAACCTTTATTGTAGATTCCCCCAAGATGACTAGTAGGAGAATTAAAGCTTTGAAAACTTGTAGGCTAGACAATACCAAAATGCCCCACTCTTTTCAGAGATGCTGAGCTTCCAATAACTTCAGCTCTCTGGAACACAGCACTAAGCCTGAAAGTAAGTGCAAGGAGTTTCCCAAGGCTGCAAATGGTTGTCAGCAAGCCCACGCTTCTCACTTAGGTTCTCGGTCAGACCACTAGTAACTCTTCTTCAATGGGCAGATGTTACCCAGCCATGGTGTCTGTTTTCCTCAGCCCACCGTGGATTCAAACCGTGGGGAAGGACCTAGAAGAAGGGTGAGAGCGGAATGACAGTGGGGACTAAACATGAGGGAAAGAGCTTGGAAATCCGAAAAGGAGTCTTTGAAATGTGTTGCCATAGAGACCAATAATAAGCCTTCTTAATAAAGACCCTAAGTAATCAGCAAAGCATTAAATTGTGTTTTGTAGCATCTGATTAAAGAGATAGGAAAGTGAATTGTTCAAGGTGGGCTAATTCTGGTAATCAACCCCCACCATTTCAGTGGCTTCGTTCTCACACTGCAGTCTAATGCAGGTCGGCATGCAGTCATTTGGTACCCAGGCGCCTTCCATCTTGGGGTTTCTCCACCCTGTAGAGCCTCTGTGTTCCTCCTGCGGGGGAGAGAAGGGAGCGTGTGTAGGAACGGGCAGGAGCTCTCCCGGGCCAGACCTGGAGGCACACAGCCCTTTCCCACATCCCCCTGGCTAGCACACAGTTACATGGCTGCGCCTGACTGCGAGGGAGGCTGGCTGGAGGAGAAAGGCGGAGACAGTTTGCTGAACAACAAACTAGCCAGTCTTTTCCGGGGAAAGTATAAAATATGCTCTAACACAACAGGGAGCTTCAGTAAACTGCTCTTGGTTGGATAAACTTGAATTGTATGGAAAATCACCTATGTAGACTTATACACTTCCTGGTAATACCAGTGAAAGGGAATAGTCCTGTCCCGAGTCACACTGAAGGATCAGAGGCTGGCAAACTAGGGCCCTCAGGCCAAATCCCACCCCCCACCCCCCACACCCCCCCCCCCACCCCCGTCTGTTCTGTGCATACAATTTTATTGGAACACAGCCACATCCATCCATTTATGCCTTTTGAGCTATAACAGCAGGGTGGAGTCATAGCAGCAGAGACTGCATGGCTTTCAGAGCCTGAAATATTTATTACCTGGCCCTTTACAGAAGGAGTTTGCTGATCCCTGCTCTAGATCATCACTGTCCTAAAGGGAGGACACATTTGCAGTTCTTTTCCTCCTGAGACCTGGTACCCTTGGCTTACAGAAAAAACAAGCAGGACACCCACATGGGCTGGGACGTAAACTCCGCCCTTTGAATGCCAGCTCCAGCAGGGCCCAGAGTCTGCTCTTTCCCCGCCAGAACCCAGCACAGTAGCTGGCGTCTAAGAGACGTTCAATAAGTACTTCTTTTTGGACCCTCAAGCCATAGGAAGCAACAGGGACCCCCAACCACCGTGAAGCGGGTAGGGAACTCAGAAAAACTCCAATATGAGCGTGTGCGGGGAGGTCTCAAGGAAGGAACTACCTTCACTGGGCTTTGATTATGTGTCAGGCACCATCGTGGTGCTTGGTATCTATCATTTTATTTCCTCTTTCTAACAGCCCTATAAATTAGGCATTCCTCTTTGCATTTTACAGGTGAGGAAACCAAGGTTCAGGGAAGTCAAATGATTTTCCAGAGGCCATACTGCTGAGAGTGGAGGAGCTAGGATTCAAACACAGGTCTTTCCGGGACCAAAGTCCAGGGTTGTTTGGGGGTTTTTTTTTTTCCTCTCTTTTTTTTTCTCTATACCACAGGACTTGCTAAAACCTTATCCAGATGTAAGTAATCTAGTTATATCATTATTTTCATCACCACTGTTAACAACCACCTCATAATTGTAAAGATCAGTGCGAAGGGCAAGACACGGATGGCCATTTTCATCCCTTAATAGAGTCCTGCAGGCCTCACTGCCAAGGCTCTCCCTTGATAGAGCAGCCCTGAGAACCCGGAGCAACGCGGTTCATCTCCTTGGGATGTGTGATTAGTAATTTGGCCACCAGCTCCCCACGATCTTGCCAGGGATCGCTGTAGAGGGCGGCCATTTTGCTTGTCCGAACATAAACTCTCGTTTCGGGGCCTGAGCGGCTTGAGTCCACACACGGCGGGGCTCCCCATGCCCTAGCGGAGTCTGTCCCGGAGCTCTCTGTGTACCTTTAACAGGCTCCCGGGTGCTGCTGGTCCTTTGATGAGCAAGTCTAAGGGAAAGACTTCCCTTTTCTTTTCAGCAGCTCTGACTGGCCTCCCCGCCCACCCCACACACCCCCGTGGCCACTCCACTAGGCCTCCTGGAGACTAAGGAGCGGTGGGTACTGCCCCCACTGACCCCTCAGTGACGTCTGGCATTCTTGATCATGCCGCCTTCGTGAAACCCTTTGGTCCCTCGGTTTCTAAGAGGGGGCCCTCCCTCCCTCCTGGTCTGTGTCTCTGACTCCTCTCTCTCTCTCTCTCTCTCTCTCTCTCTCTCTCTCTCTCTCTGTCTCTGGGGGGCTCTTTTCCCTTGCCTACCCACCCCTTAAACTTTGGGGTTCATGACTCTTCTCAGCCTCACTGGGGGAGTGACAGTGCCACCTCCTCCCACTCCATCCTTCCTGACCTAGCCACGCTCTGTCTTCCAGGGGGGACTCCAGCCACATCCTCCAGTCTCTGCTGGAGGCTGGCAGCCCTCCGAGGAGGTTGGTGTGAGTGGGGTCAGGGGAGAGCAGCCAACCCAGACTAACTTGGGTTGCATGTGGTACTTTATGTGACCACAGTCATAATTCATAGTAATGCCAATTAGGAAGTACTCTCTACCAGTGCTTGCGCAAACCCTGTGATTTCTTGTGACCTTGGCAAGTCGAGTGTTTCACCACAATTTGTGAATTATGGAAGAGTCAGGGGCCTCGTGGACGCAGTACTGCTCTGGCATGCAAATCTGCCCAGGGCGTAAATCTCCCTATTTGAAGATAGGTAGCCTGGTCAAAAAATAGTCAAGTTTTCCCTAAATGGGTTTCCGAGGCATCAAGACAAATTACCGAAAACTGCCTCCCACAAGGCACATTTTGGATAATTTCATTCACTGGTTTTTCCCTTGTTATATATTAGGATATATCCCATAAGTGTTGTGTTTTGCGTGGCCCTAAATGGCTTTCTGTCTTCTGCATGTGGTTGTTACGTAGAGAACCTGCCAGCCTAAGGCATGGGCACACACTGCCATGGCTTTTAACCCTGGTTCATCCTCAGAGCTGGTTGAATTACCCTTCCCTGGAGATCAGCACGTCGCTGGGAAGGCACTGTCTTTGCAGTGTTTTGAAGCCCGGGCAGGGTGACTTGTGTCTAGGCTGCGAGGTTTCGGAGATGACTAGGGGGAGGGACGCAATGTTACAGTATTCGGGCCGCTCTGATCCCGTTACGCGCGTGGGCACATGCTCCACGCCAGTCTCTGCCCTCCCTCTTGCCCCGGCTGGAGGAGTTGGCACGATCGGCGTCTCTGATTCCTCTGCTGTTGGCCAGAGACCAGGGAGCCGGGAGGTGAGAAGGGAGCCACGGGGGTGCGGTGCTGAGCAGCCGCGGTCGGTCCAGCCTGATGGTGATGTGCCGAGCCCGCCGCCACTCTGGGCACGGGTAACGCGCAGCACCAGCGGTCGCGCTACCGGAGAAGGAAACGCACAGGTGCCAGAAATCCGGATCCGGGATCCTCCGCAGCCCCCCGCTTGTCTCAGTGCACAGGGCCCGCGTCGTGGCCGGCTCCCGCGCGCCACCGAGTTTGGGGCTGGGGTCTGAGTCCTGCAGCTCACTGCGGCTGGCAGCAGGGGACGGATTATTTTTAGCAGGTTCCCTTTAGCCCAGTGGAGCCAGGAGATGCTCACAGAGCTGGGCGGCTGTCTGCAGAGCGTTGGTGCAGCCGTGCCTGCTGCCCGGGAGGTTTGGCTGCCGCAGTCCCCTCCATTCCCTGGGCTGTAAATCGAAGCTGTCTACACAGGCAAGGCGCTCGATCCCAGCGTGGCCCTGGGGCTACGTCCCGCCCAGGTCTCCGGGCACCTGATTTCCCAGTGGTCAATTAGGTGTCTCTGCCTGCAGCACTGAAGCAGTGGAGGGGCCAATGCCCGGGCTTTGATGGAGTGCGCCGTGCGCAGAGACCTCCCCAGTCGACTTCCTCATCAGAAGGCAGCATCCATTCATAATTCTCTCTCAGCCTGTGGACCGAGTTTGGCTGGAGCTGGGCATGGACTCCTGCGATCTCCCCTTTTGCATCTGAAGCAGAAACTAATATAAAAAGGAAAAGGAAGGGGGAATGCGGTCCTAACGCAACGAGGCGCTGAAAAGCCCCCGAGAGGCCTCTCCTTTGCGTGGAGAGGGAGAAGAGGCAGATCGCGAGCCCCGCGCCCCAGCCAGCTGCTGCTTCGCTGCGGAGCCGGCACGCATGCCTACCTCACCTGACGGCCGAATTCCTGGGGAGCCGGCGCGGGGCCCGGCGGCGCGCCCAGGGCGCACGGGCGGTAGGATTTCTGCAGCGGGGGAACGATGCGCCGGCGGGCTTCCCAGGGCCGAGCCCGAGCCTGAGCCTGAGCGGGCACCCGGGGAGGCTAGCCTCGGCGCGGCGCCCCACCGCAACCCCCCGGGATGCTCTGCGACTCACAGCCCAGGCCACGCGGGTGTGTTTGAGATGGGACCAGCGTGGGGAGGGGGGAGGGGGTGTGGGTAGGTGACATCATTTTTAACTAATTTTTCACACCTCTGGGTGGTGGGTGAACTTAGGGAACGGAGGAAGCAAGAGCCACAGCCCCGCCGCGCGCTAGCCTGAGGAAATAACCCCGGCCGTGGTCTGAGAGCCGGGTTCCCTTGGCAGAGAAGAGTGAGGATGAGCGGGCGGTCAAGGTGGACCGCACATAGCTCCAAGGGAGGAGGGGAGCCTCTCTGGCTTTCAGGGGTCTTTCTTTTTTCTTTCTTTCTTTCTTTTTCTTTTTTTTTTTTTTTTTGAAGCATATCGCAGCTGCAGTTTTGAAGTTTGCCGCCTCCTCCCCACCCCCCAGCCCGGGTTTGGGGGAGGGGCGGCACTCTTCCACGCCGCTGCCAGGGCCTTTACTAGCTGGGTAGAGGGGGCTGCAGGGGTTGCCTGGTCTGGTGGCGACAGGGACTCGAAGGCGCTGTTAAGTGGGGAGGGCACCCTGAGGCTCGGCCTTCCAAGGGCTCTGAGGGCTAGGGAGAAGTTGGGGGATACCTCTTGGTGCCCCATCCTGTTTTCCTGCCCTGCCACTTGGTGTTGGGTGACATTCTGCCTGTGCAGGGGTTTCACTGTCATGGAGCTGGCTGTGATGCTGTAAGGCAAATGGACTGTTAAGGATGAGCTGGAAAAGAGAGGCGAGAGAGCTGGAGCTTTTCCTCCTGTGGCAGTGTTAACCCCATCAAGCCTGCTCCCTTGGCACACCTGTCCACCTGGGTCACCGTCTGTGGGCGTGAGTAGGGCTGCCGGCTGACTAGCCCTGCCGGCCGGTGGGCCAAAGCTGGACCTGCCCAGGGCCTGCCAGGCCCGGAATGGGTGGACAGTAAAAGAGCAAAGCCCCACCTGGTGCCCCCTCAGGGGAAGATTAAGCAGGCCCGCCGTGATGGTGCGCAGTGTTTTAGCCATAGTGTGCTCTGCTCTTGAGTTCGGGAGCTCTTGCTTTATGAGGTTTTTACTTTATAGTTTCGTGCCTCCTGGTCACCAGTTTGTTTTTCACAGCTGCTTGTGAGCAAGACAAAGATAACAGCGTCTAAAAATACCCTGCGGCTGGAGGTGCAGCTTAGCTTGACCCCGCTATTACAAGGATGGGGTCTCCCTTCCCAGCTGCGTGAGGGTGAGCCACACTGGGCCCCCAGACAGCCTGTGACCAGGTGCACACATCCTTCAGAGCAGTTCAGCCACCAGTCTCAGGACAGGGTGGGCATGCTAGGAAGCTGATCTGTGTGAGAGAGCAGCAGCCCATCCATCCCTATGTGAGGTCCTAAGCAACTGGGCTGCAAGATTGGGGGATGGGAGTCCAGACAGAGACCCCTCCCCAGCCCCCAGCCATGGGTATCTGCAGCTTTACATTCCCTCCGAGTTCTGCCTAGCCACGTGTGAGGCTTCCTCCTCTGTGCCTAGGGGCCAGCAGGCCACTCCCCGCAGTGGAGTTTGGCCCAGAATACACAGAGGCCAAAGGGTCCAGGTGGTGCTTAAATCATGCCAGCTTCCTGGGTGCAGGTAGTAGCTGGGGTGCCCCTCTTTCTTTTCCAGATGGAAATCCCTGGACAGTTGAGTGAGGAATCTCTTCTTGGAAATTGAGAGGTACCCAGTCTGTCTGAAGGGGACCAGCCCCAGCTGATGGGGAAGGTGCCACATGGAAGGGAGACAGGAAGGGACTGAGGACTTCAGTGATCCTAGTGGATGGTGGGAAGCTCAGATCTCTTCCTGCGGGTTCTGGATCCCTTGAGCCTGCCAGGGCTCTCCCGTTATTTATTTTCAAAAGCCTTAATTTCCCCCATGTTCGCCTTTTCTTTGGCAGCAAAGATGGCAAAGTCCAGCTTGAAGGAAACAGGCCCCATCTGTTCTTGATCTGGTTGAATGATAGGAATTTTTTTTTTTTTTTTTTGCAAAAATGCATTGGTAACGGCTGAAAAAATGTAAATGCCTAACTTTTTAACCGTGAAAGAAATAAACTAAAGAGTATGGGAATTTAGGAGGGAAGGTGTAAATTACCACCATCAGTTCGCTATTCAAGATGGAACCTACTGGGTGATTCTCTCCTCCTCTTCAAAGTGAATTTTGATTTAAAAATTTTACCTTTATTTTCTGTAGGTAGGTCAGAAATATAATCATCGGGACAATATTAAGATAGAGTTTGATTTGGGAGAAGGAAGAGACTGGGAAAGAAAGCACCTCTGGTAAATCCTCTGATCATTCCTGATTAGTCTTCTCTTAGAGGCTTGAGAGTATTTGCTGGTTTATCTTTAAAATGCCCCTCATCTTTGTGTTCCCTACAGAAGATGCAAGATTACTGATGATTCAGTGTAGCCAAAAGGCCCAGTGCAACAGTGGCTAACTCTTTGGCACCCTGAGAAGGGCCCATGGGAGGGCCGTGAGTTGGGATTCAGATTTCCTAAAGACTTCATTGTCTTGGCTCTGCCTCTACAAATAAGACGCCAGTGATCTCTTGCACTTAAACAGAAAAAGGCTGCTTCCTCTTGAAGCTCAGAACCCGAATCAGCCATTAACTAGAGACTCACACTGAGTGTATGGATTAGGTTATACTGTAACAAGTCAGTCCCAGATCTCGGGATGTTAACACAATGCAGTTTTTCTGTTTTTAATCATGTAAAGTCTAATCGACTTTTGGCTTGTGATGACAAGGAACCTGGTCTCATGCCCTCTTGCAGCTCTGCTATCCCCTGGGGCCTTGGAGTCCCTCCTGGGTTCCTTTGTATCTAGCCAGCAGAAGGGGAAAGAGAGAGCACGGTACGGAGGACTGGAAGTAGCACACCTCACCACCACCACCCACATTCCACTGGCCAGAACTCAATCACATGGCCACATCAAACTGCAAGGGAAGCTGGGAAATGTAGTCTGTGCCGCGGCAATAAGCTCTCTGGCACGGAAGATGCCCCTGTTCTGCTCTCCTTTGGGATTGGATTTGGCTCTGGGCAAGTCACGTGGCCAAATACATATCTCCATCTTTAAAACGGTCGTCATTCCACTTGCCCTTTCCTGTCTCAGGATTTGGAAAGGTATTGAGACATAAAAGGTTCCTAGAGGGACCATCTGGTCTAGCCTCTTTAGGCAAGGTCACTGTATCATCCCCCATGTTATAGATCACTTGCCCAATGTGATCTATAACAGCTAGTTTATACTAGCTAGCTGCTAGTATAAACAGCTAGTTTATACTAGCCATAAACTAGCTGTGTCACAGCTAGTTTATGGCAGGGCTGCAGTTAGAATGTAGGTCTCCATCTCTTGGCTCAGTGCTCCTTCTGCCATGCTCGGTTCACTCTGCCCTCTCGTGAAAAGTTATATGGGATATAGTTTCAGAAAGCTGATACACAGCCCCTAGATAGCCTTCATCTTGTATAGTCCCTAGAAACAGCTATTTGTGTTACTTAAGGTCCATGTGAGTTTTTGTTTTTGGGGGGTTTTTTGTTTTGTTTTGTTTTGTTTACTGTAGAACCACTTAGAGTTAGGCTCAGAAGAGCCAGGCACTGGTCTATGCCCTGTACATACATTATTAACTCACTTAATCCTCACAGTAACCCTGCGAGTGAGGGACTGTTATTATCCCAACTTTATAGATAAGGATGCTGAGGCACAGAGAAGTAACGTAACTTGCCCAGGGTTTTACAGCTAACAAGTGACAGATCTGGGATTTGATCCCAGGTGATCTGGCTCCAGAATCCAGCCCAGGATCATCTTGCTACACTCCATCTCTGACCTGGTGGGCTCCGTGTGCAGCCCTCTCTAGCGTGTCCAATCAACGCTGACCCTGAATCTCAGGATTCAATATTCTGAGTTTCTTCTCTTAGTGAATGACCTTGGAGGTCCATGACAGGGAGCCATTTGTAAACTTACTGGGGCATGAATTTGAGCCCCCAGCATATGAAAATGATACACAGGATTAAGCTACATGGCTAGTGAGAGAGCCCAATCCCTGACCTCCGGCGCCGACAGCCTAGTGAGGATTAGTTTTCTCCTTAAAAATTTTTTGGTCTATTCATCACTGGGTAGGCGGTAACTATTAGGATGTAATAAAAATGTCGGTTTCCTTGTGAAAAGCGGCCATCAAATGAGGAAGGACTCTTCAGTTCAACCTTAAAAGGCAGTTGACTTGATAGGGGTGGGGCGAGGCCAGCATAGCCCTTTGACTCGAGGTAATTGCTAGTTAGGGTTGTTTTGTCTATCTGTTGTTGTGTACGAATCCATCCCAAAACTTAATGGCTTAAGAAACAACAGCCAATCGGCTGGTCCAAGATTCTGCAGTGTCGGACGCGCTCACTGGGCAGTTCTTGTGATAGTCTTGCCGGTGGCCAGTCAGTTGCTGTGTCACCTGGGGGCTAGGCTCCGCTGGGATGCTGGGTTGGGTGTGCTTCTGTCTCTTTCTGTGTAGTAGTCTCAGGGCCTGGTCCAAGTGGCCTTGCCAGAAGTCCAGAAGCTGGACTTCTTACCTAGTGGCTTAGGGTCCCCAAGAGCGCAATGGCAGAAGCTTCCAGGCCTTCTCAAGGCTGGGCCTGTGACTTGTTTTACCAACAGGATGACACAAGTCACAGGACCAGCCCAGACTCCAGGGCAGGGAATTAACCAAGGGCGTGAATACCAGGAGGGGTGGAAACAGACGACCTAGCACAGTGGTGAACTCTGAAGCTTCTGTATTTACAGACTCGAGCATTCCCAGAGGTCTCAGGAGAAGCTGACTGTACATGGAAATGTAGGTTAAATACATCTATTCCTTTTACTCCAGTGGAGAAAGACAGTTATATATGCCTGGTGCTTTCTCCGTCCCCAAACTAATGAACCACTTGTGACCATGGAAGCAGTGAGGCTGCACGTGTGACTGCCCAAAAGCAAAGGGAACTGAAGTGTGTGACTTCTGTTCTCTGGCCCCTTGCAGACTGTGTCTCGGAGCTATTGATTTTTTTTTAAAGTATCAGTACCCACCCTCAAGGCAGGAGCATGCCAGTTGGATCAGGGGACAAGACTATTTCTGATCTCCACCTCCTCCTGCCCAGCAAGTCACACATTCTGAGGTGACTTAGCACGCACAACAGGATGGAGAGCTGCTCTCCTGTACACATGGGCTCGTGGGTTCAATCCGTCAGGGTTCCATTTCGGATCATCTTCCCCAGGCCCTTGAGTCGCTGTAGCCAGTGGAGGTGCAGTGGCTACTTTGATGCACCACCTATATCCCCCTTCCTCATCAGGACTCAAGCGCTTGCTCCCCAAGCACTCATTCGTCAGAGCTGGGCACTGGTGGCTGACGCCTCACAGCCAAGTCCCTCTTTGGGAATTGTCCTTGAAGAGAGCCACCTTGCCCAAAGGTCACAGCCCTTCCCAGGTCAGCGCACATCCAACGACTGGTCACGCGGCAATTCAGGACAATTCTGCAGAGCTATCCCAGCTCCAGAGCTCCCCCAATGGGGCTGGCTGATCCTCTGTCGTGACGGTATCACAGCGCAACTTCTCTCTCTGCCCAGTCCTGCTTAATTCCCTCCAGAGGTCTTGACCTGAAGAGCCTTTGCTAGTAAGCTTCCCACACACCACTGTCTATCTCAAAGTCTGCTTCCAGGAGACCTGACCCAAGATAGGAGGCTTGTAGACCACGTTACTTCCTGCTACGGACTGGGCCACTGTGAGCACACACAGAAGCAGGACACACAGCACGGGCCTTCCCCAAACTCTTCCAGTTGGGAAGAGATGACAAGTACTTAAGCAACAATATGAGAAAACGAGCAAACATAATGTAAGTCTGGTGCCTCAATGATTTCTTCCCCTCCTTGCTCTACCCCTCACAACTTGCCCCAAAGTTATGTTTTTTAGGGGATGGGTGATCCATGACATTGATTATATGGTTAACGATTGTGCCTAAGCGCTCTCCCACCTGATTATTCCTTCCTTTCGGCATGGCACCGGCAATCAAAATTTATCTTTCGAATTAAGGCTATAATTATATTTTGATAAAGATCTAGCAATTCAATGAGAATGAAATTCTGAGGGTTGCCAGGATACGGATGACTCTGGGTTATGGAGAAGGGTTTGCATGCAGAATACTAATAGGCGGTTCGGCACTCTTATCTAGACCTTTCCAATAGAGTCTGATAATGTAGGCCCGTCAAGTACTGTTTCTCTGCTATTATTCTAGGAGGATAAAAGCGATGAAAGATATAAGCAGGGTTTTATGAATGAAAAGGTGATTCATCAGATGTCTTTTGGTCTCTCGCACTAGAGTTAAGAAACAGAGTAATAATTATGTGGTGTCACCTCAAAAGGAGGTAGGAGACAAAAGCTTTCTCTTATTTCCTTGCCTCTTTTTATTGTAAATAAAAGCAAGATGTCTTAGACATTGGGTTATTGTTATGTGTTGGGAGACAGGGACCTGCGTTTGCAATGGTGTTCACTCCCGGAAAAATGGAAACAGTGGAATTACGTGTGGTGTCGTATTCTGGTTTTCCTTTACCTTTTATTTCTCTTTTACACTGTCTGATTATCACTCATTCATTGATTCGACAAATATGGAGTCCCAAGTATCGTGCGGGTCCTGCCGAGGGATCTAGGAAAGTTTAAAATGGATAACTGCATATGAAAATCATAACAGTACATTACAGTAGCACCCAACAGGGTTTTCTGGGGGTGGTGGAAGGAGTAATTTTAAAATTGAGATATAGTTTAACATACAGTTAAGTTGTGTACACATTTTAAGTGTTGAGTTCAATGAGCTGTGACATATACGTCTGTGCAACCACCTCCCAAAATAATATATAGTACAGTTCCATCACCCCCCAAATTTTAGTACCCCTTTCCAGTCTTCCACCCGCTTTGTCAACCGTTATTATGATTTCTGTCACATAGATTAGATTTGCCCGTTCAAGCACTACATGTAAATTGAATCGTACAGTATGATTTTTAAAAAATATCTGGGCTCTTTCATTCAGCGTAATACTTTTTGAAATTTACTCACATTGTTTTATGTATCAGTAGTTCATTCCTTTTGACTGCTGAGCCAGTAATCCATTGTAAGAATACAGCACAGTTTACCTATTTAGTTGAGCCGTATCCAGTTTGGGGCCGTTATGAATGAAAGCCGACAGGAATACTTTTGTACAAGTCTTCTTGTAGATTTACATTTTCATTTCTCTTGGGTAAATATCTAGGAGGGAAAATGCTTAGTCACAGGCTAAGTGTATGTTTAGTTTTATAAGAAACTGGCAGAGCTTCTTCCAAAATGGTTGTACCATTTTACACTCCCACCAGCAATGCGTCAGAGCTCTAGTTGCTCTGTATCCCCGCTAACGCTTGGTACGTCAGTAGTCGTTACAGTGGATATGAAATGGTATCTCATTGTGGTTTTAATTTGAATTTCTCTGCTGACAAAATAATGTTGAGTGTCTTTTCACGAGCTTACTAGACATTCATATATCTACCTTCTCTTCTGAAATGTCATTATGCCTTCTCCTCATTTTTAATTGGGTTCTTTGTTTCTTTTATTATTGATTTGTAGTAGCTCTTTCTACACTCTGAATGAAAGTTCTGCGTCAAATATATGGACTGCAAATATTTATTCCCAGCCCCGTGCCTTGCCAATTTATTTCTAAATGGCATTCTTTTGCTGAGCAGACATTTTTAAAATTTTGACAAAGTCCAGTTCATCAGTATTCTCTTGTGTGGCTAGTCCCTTTGAACCCTGTCAGAGAAATCTGCTTCCCTTAAGTTTATGAAGATTTTGTCATGTATTTTGTTCCAGAGATTTTACAGTTCTAGCTTTTGTGTTTAGGTCTGTGATCTTCATGTAATTACTTGTGTATGGAGTGAAGTAGGGGTCAAAATTAATTTTTTCCCATACGTGTATTCATTTGTTCGAGAACCATCTGTAAAACAAACAAACAAAAAACCAAAAACCTTTCTTTTCCCCCACTGAATTTTAACGCCTTTTTCGAAAAATCAATCAGCTGTTTGTGTGTGGTTCTATTTCCGGACCCTTTGTTCTGCCCCACTGATCTGTGTGTCTGCTCTCTTGCCAAAACCACCCTGTCTTGACCTCTGTAGATTTATACTAAGTCCTGAAATCGGGTGGCATAAATCCTCCCAATTTGTTCTTCTCTTTCAAGATTATTTTAGCTATTCTAGAACCTATGCATTTTCACATACATCTCAGAATCAGCCTGTCAATTTCTTTTCAAAATGCTGGGATTTTGATTGGCCATTGATTTGAATCGATAGATGCATCTGGGGAGAATAGACATCTTTAACAATGTTGTGTCTTCTAATCCCTGAATATAGTATAGCTTTTGATCACCTAGGCCTTCCATAATTTCTCTTAGGAATGTTTTGCAGTTTTTAGGGTAGAGGACACACAATCTTCTGTTAGACTTACATGTTTGATAATATTGTAAATGGTATTCCTTTTTATTTAATTCTCCACGTTTTGATTACTAGTATATATATATATATATATATATATATATATATATATATATATAGAGAGAGAGAGAGAGAGAGAGAGAGAGAGAGAGAGAGAGAGAGAGAGAAATACAATTGATATTTTTAATATACTGACCAGTGACTTCTAATTTTACTCTTTAGTTCTAGCAGTTTTTGTAGATTTCATAGGGTTTTAAACCTACACAATCATTTTGCTGAAAATGACAGTATTTGCTACTTCCTTTCGTATCTTTGTGTCTTACTATACTGGTGAAAGTAGATGTTTTGATTTCTTCCCTATCTTAGAGAAAGCAGCCAATGTTTAACCATTAAATATGATGTTAGCTATAGATGTTTTAGAAGTGCCCTTCATCAGGTTTTGGTGTCAAGGTTATACAAACTTCATACAATGTATTGGGAAATGTTCTCCTCTATTTTCTGAAAGAATTTTTGTGAATCGGATTGTTTCTTCCTAAAATGTTTTATGGAATTCACTGGTGAAGCCATCTGGGCCTGGAATTTCCTCTGTGGGAAAGGTTTTGATTTAGAATTCAATTTCTTTAGGACATATAGGACTATTTCTCTTCTCTCTCTCTGTCCCTTGCTAGTTTTTTTCCAAGGAACTGTCCGTTTCATCGAAGTTGCTGAATATGTTAATACTATAGACTAGACTGGGGTAGACAGAAAGACCAAAGGTATCACTTGAGGTGGGACTCTGAAGAGAGAAAGGGACTTAGGCAGACAAGGAGGGGAATTCTGAGGAAACAGTGGTGTGAGAAAAGACATGGGAGTGGGATCACCAATGGTGTGGGTTGCTGGACATGGATTATGCCAATCTGGTTGAAGGAGAAGAGGAAAATAATGTTAGAGAGATAGCTCAGAACTGGATCAATGCCAGATTAAGGAGTTTGGACCTTATGTGGGCAATGAAAGAGAGACCCCTCCCCCCCCCCCCCCCCCCCCCCCCCCCCCCCCCCCCCCCCCCCCCGCCCCGAATGATTTTCAGACGGGGGCATGACCTATAGAAATGGTACTTCATGGAGGTGGATTTGGGAGGATGGGCTGGTAGGAAGGACAGAGTGGTGGTAAATGCAGTTTTTGGTTTTGTTCTGTTTTTTTTTTTTTTTTTTTAGAACTGGCACAGTATGCAGGGGTGAGCACTGTCTAGAAAAAAGGATAAAGAATGAAACTAGAAAGAGAGTATAGTTGAAGTTTTCTAAAGGTAAAGGCCTCTGAATGTTTATTTCTCTGCACATAACACAGTGTTATGCACCCTGTACACACTTATCACACTGTATTATTATCATTATCGTCTCTGCTCCCATCTCCATCTCCTCACCTAGATAGCCACCTCTTCTCCAGGGGAAGAACCCAAGGTATATTCATGCTAAAGTACTAGTGTCCAGCCATGTAGTAGGCACTTAATTAATATCAAGTGAACCAATGACATCTGAATGAGTGGATGAATGAATGAATAGGCAGAATAAAAGAGAATGTATTAGTCAGGATAGGCTACGCTATGCTATGCTAACAGACAAACCAACAAAGCTCAGTGCTTTAAGACAATAATAGTTCTGTTTCTTCCTCACACGCAGTCTGACGTAAGCCTAGAATGTGCAGTTCCCAAGCAGTGGAGGAAAAGAGAGAAGCAAGGCTCCTGGGAGGTTTTATAAGGACCAAGCCTTGAAGTGGTGTACATTAATTCTGCCTGTGTCCCACTGGCTAGTAGCTGACACTCTGTCGTTCGGCCTCAGTCTGACTACGTAGGAAGCTGAAAACGTAGATGTACACGTAGACATTTGGTAATCACTAAGGACAAGAAAGGGGGTGAAACGGAGCCCTAAAAACTATCCGTGATTGCTTCCAGCCTGAGAGAAACCGGAATCCTAGAGACGCTAGGGGACTTCCTGGGGACCACCCACACAGACCGCAGCCCAGTTGTGCCCACCTTTCAGGCCTTCATAGCTAACACCTCAGGGCTCGCTCACTGCTAACCAACTTTGAGACGCCAGCTCCTCCACCAGGAACTCTGAGCCAAATGAAGCACTCATAGACTCCCACACGTCGGTTACCTGGTAGCTCCCGCCAGAAGCACAAATGGAGAGAGTCGCGATGTGGGTCAGGGCAGGAGGTTTTGATGATGGACCTCCCAGGAGGCAGCAAAGCAGTCCTGCTCCGGGAGGCATCTGTGCTAAGCTCATGCCAGCTGCCTAAAAAGAACTGCACATCCCGTGTGATCTGGAGTCTCCTATTCAGGATCAAAGTAACTGCCTTGGCAGGGCCCAGAATGCATGGTGAGGGCACTGTGGCCACGGGAGTCGCTGCTGAGGTGTGTCCCGTGTAGCCAGAGGAATGAGGGGAGCGCCTCGGCTGCTGTGGGAGGGAAGGTTGCCTCCCTGGGCTGGGCTGTAGTTACTGTCTGGTTTTCAGAGTTGGTGTGAGGGTCAGAGATGATGACGGTCAAACAAATGGCCCGAAGTTCAGCAGATAATGGGTTCTCAGGAGAAGGTGTCCTTGACAATGATGATGGCGATGGAGCAGGAGAAGATGATCTGTCTCCCATCTTCTAAAAGAATTTGGGGGAGGGGGGCGCCACTGCAGGGAGCCTGCGGCTTTTCGCCTGGAGGCTGCCTCCCTAAGCAGGGCTGTGGACGGTCCAGCTTCCCTGCCCCAATCAGTGGTAGACGCATTTTATTTAAATGGCAGAACTCTCAGAAAAAGAGCCATCAGAGAAACGAGAAGTGAACCAACTGGAGGAAATAGTGAAAGAAAGGACTAAAGGAGATATCGTAACTATGAGATGAGGAAAGTGAGAAAGATGTTCTCTAATACCTCTTGCTTATTACCCCGCTTGGGGACCAAGCGTTCTCCCACGGCCAGAAAAATAACTGCCCCCAGGCAGAGGGCCTCAGGGGCTCACGGGGAGCAGCCTCCGCGTGCCCAGGTGAATGCCGCGGGGATGCTGGCAAGGCACCGAGCCCGTCTGCTACACCAGTCTTGAGTCCTTTACCCCACTTCTTTGCTTCCTCACAGAACATATACCACCTGATATCGTATCTATGTGTTTATCTGTCCCCTGTGTCTCCTACTAGACAGCAAGCTCCAGGAGGACAGAGACTTCATACCTCAGTGCCTCAGGGAGGGAGAGCACTCAGTGGATGCACAGTAATCATTTGTTGAGTGAGTGTTCAGAGAAAGATGGTAATTATTTGTTGAGTGAGTGTTCAGAGAAAGATGGCAAGTTGTTGTCGACATCACGATCATCGTCCGCACGTGAAAGCGGGAGAAGCAGGCCTGAAATAAGTTGTAGGAACAAGGGTGAACGTTACTCAATGGCGGGCCACGCAGGTGCCTGACTAATACCTGTTGCGTGAGCATCGTTGGGGTGTGTGTGTGTGTGTGTGTGTGTGTGTGTGTGTGTGTGTGTGTGTGTTAGTGGATAAAGAGTGAAGATCAGAGAATGACAAGTCATTCCTTTCTTGGTTTGACTTTTCTCAGTACTCAATGATTTCATTCTTGTCATGGCCATAATAGCTACGACTTTGGCCCTGTACACCAAATGGAAGAAAAACCGCAACAAAAAAACCCCCCCACCACCAGGACTTTCTTTACAGGCTGAAAAATGTAACATATCCAAAAAGGGCAGGCTAGTCTTGGTCTGTTAGAGACCCAGGCCCTCGCCCAGGACAAAAGGGAAAGGAGTGTGAAGGGGACAGAGAAAGGAAGTGGAGTAAGAGCGTGATGGAGACGTGCGGTCCAGGGAAGCAGGAGGCGAAGGGAGGGCCTAACGGTCTGGGAGTCCTAGCTAACAAGTAAATATTCAACTAGGATTTTCTTAATTGTTGAGATGAGCCTTTTGGGGTCTATCCAAATCAATACAAAAGCTCAAGTCCATATTTGTTACTAGAAAGGCCCTGACAGTCCTACAGTTCAGACCCTGAACGGCCTGCTCCGGGCCACTGGCTTGAATGCACCCCAGGAGGAGGGATCTTCTGGAGTCTGCTATCCCTGAAAAGGCAGTTTGCCTGGAAAGTCCCAGTAGATCCTGCCTTCTGTGGGTCTGCAGAAAACGCCACCACACAGGACACTGGTATTTCTGGAATGGGCTTTAGCCAGCAGCCAATACCTGAAGACCTGGGAGGGCACACTGGTAAGCTGACGCAGTGGTGAGAGAGATGGGTATCTGGACACCTCTGCATGTCACTTGTCCCAGGTGGCTATTGTTCTGGAAAGAACAAACCTTTACGCGTGGATAAGAGGTAAATAAATGTGCTCACCGAAGCTATTGCTTTGACAGCCTTTATAGAAAACTTGTTTTAAGAAAAGAGAACATTGGCTGAACCTCATTCTTAACTAAAAGGAGATCGCCACGTTTTGTTTAAGTACCACCTGCCTTCTCTCCACTCTCTTCACCTCTTCATGTAAACATCCTTGCCCTAATATCTAATTCCCTGCAGAAATGACAGAAGGGGGCCCCATGACAGCCCACTAAAAGGGGTCTGTCCCATGTCTACGCAGGACTGAATCTATACCTTTGATTGAATTCACTGGCAGCTTTCGGGAAACAGCCAGTTTAGAAGGTGGTCTGTGGGTTGGGTAAGTGTAATGAAGTAATAAGTGCTTCTCATTTATTACTGGGAAGAGAAACGGACTAGCCAGCTGTTTCTTCAGTGGGTGAAATTCTGTCAGAAGTGCCTCTTTCTGAGGTCAGTCTGTTGTTAGATCAAAGCAAGGTGACCTACGTGTGACCTGGACGGTTGCTTGGGCTCAAAACAGGTCTCGGAGCTGGTGTCACTGACTCATGCCATTTGGTGTGCAGGTTAGTGGCATCTGCGTTTTAACCTCAATTCGTACTGCTGCGTGGGTCTGAGGCTGTAAAAGAAAAACAACCATAAAAGAATTTCTTTACTCTTCAAGGTTATACAGTATAGCCTGTTCTTTTCCTGATCTTGCTCTTTTGCCATATCAGTCTGGCCTTGGTGTCTCTGACCAGCGAAGCTCTGCTTTGTGACACTCAAAGACAAGTTGCTATCTATCTGGAGCAGGAGGGCAGTGTGAAGGCGAGAGCCTGTGTGGGGCTGGGCGACTTGCTCTGAGGGCGCTGAGAAGGCACTGCCTTTCTCTCCAAGGCCAATACCCAGCTGCGCGTGCATTGCCTGGGTATTGGCCTTGGAGAGAGATCGAGCCCAGTATTTTGGCTGAGTGGGTGCTTGCAGCTTTCACTGGGTAGGTGACTTCGGGAGGCGTGTGTCAGGATAAAGAATGACTCTGCCTGGAGACTCCCAGGGATAATTTGGAGGTAGAGTTTGGGAAGAAAGAACAAAGGTGGGGAAAAGCCAGCACTTAGCAAAGCAGCAGGAAAGCAGAGTCCTACTTAGTGTGCCCTCCCGCACAATCCTCATTTCTTTGGACGCCCCAGAGCGACTCGGAATTCAGCCTGACTTCTATGCATTCGGTTTTCAAGGAAAAGCTTTTGTTAATGCTGACTGTAAACTGACGGGGCGGGGGGGGGGGGGGGGGGGGGGGGGCTTTAAAGATGCATCCTGAAGAACAAAAACTTGTGCAGATTACGTCCATAGCACATCAGTGTGTTTAACAACATTAAATAACCCTATTCGTTCCTTCAGCAAGCATTTACTGAGCACCTACTATGTGCCTGACTGTGCCTCGTGCTGAGATATAGACAAGAAGTACTCTTTTTGTCCTGAAAAAGTCAACAGTCTGACAGGGAGATAAGCAGCTACACCTGTGTAAGCAGTACTGTCATATTGACCAGGCCCCACCAATTCGGAAATGATCATAATTCGGGGAAGGACTGTATTTGTGGTAGTCTAGAAAACACGTCTTCTAAGCCCACTGAAAGAGAAAACGTCGATCATTCCCCTACCTAAAAGTACATAACGACTCAAAGGGCCATAAAAGCACCCATTGACAGGATGCAGCGGTGAAAGCGGAATCCCGCTTTAATGAGCAGATAAGATATCAAAGCACTCACCTTGGAAGGGCAGGCCTCTGACTGCACTGTTGCCATCTGAGTTGAGGGGGTGCGACCTACAGAAAGAAAAAGGGAACTAAGGGTACAAAGGTAAACAGTAATATGATAAGACCATGTCCTAGGCTGAGAATGGGTCAAATGAATAGCCATGGCAATGACACAGTGACTTCAGTGACTTAGTGTAACGTGAGCTGTCAAAACAAATAACCCCCACTGTTTCACTGGCTTGATAAAATTCAGGTTCATTTCTTCACTTGCATAATGTCCAAAATGGGTTTTTCGTCACTGGTGGGTAGCTGCTCTCCGAGCCGGAGTTCAAGGATCCAGGCTCTTTTTTATCTTGTGAAACTACCATCTTCAGTATATGGCTTCTAAGGTCTCAAGAACATGCAGGAAAACATGTGGGAGATTTTTACGAGCTATGCTGGAAGTGGTGCAGATCGCTTCTGCTCACGTGTCACTGCTAGACCTCAACACATGGCTACACCCAACTGTAAGGGAGGCTGGGAAATGTAGTCCAGCTGCGTGCCGAAAAAGAGGAGATGACTTTGGTAACGAGCTAGGCCAGACTGCCACACTCAGCTAGGGGAAGAGCTCATTCCTCTAGAGGTCAGTGCCACATGGACAGGCACCCTCTCTCTCTCCCTTACTTTGGCATCTCTGATGCCTAGTTGAGAATCTCAGGCCTTCCTGGTCATCTACTGTCATTTACTCCATGCCGTGCCTCCCAGTAGCCTTGCTCTCTCTCACCCCCGTGCTTTATTTCATCAGAGTGCCTATTATTACCCGATTAGATCCTTCCTTATCAGTCAGTTTTTTACTTCCTAGCCTTCCTCCTTCCTGGATGTGACCTCCACGAGGGCAAGGACTGTGTCTGTCATGTCCACCACTGGCAGTGCCTGGCACACGGCAAGTCCTTAATCACTCACTGCTCAATAAATGAATGAACCTATTGGGCCCTGGGGTCCATGAATCTTGAATGGATTCATGGAGAAGGTACAACTTGAGCTGGGCAGTGAGTAGAATTTATAAAAGAAAGAAAGGTAGAGTAAAGGAGAGAGAAAGGGCCACAAAGATGTATAGCCTGAATCATTTATGGAGTTGAATCACATCCATTCAACCAAAATACTTGAGCTCCTATAACATACAGGTCCATATTCTAGACCCGTTGCTTAGGTGGAAGATGCAAAAAATAAACAAGGAAGCCCATCTCTATCCTTAAACAAACAGCTTGTCTTGAGCTCTGCTGTGGGGCACCTACGACACTCCCCGTCATATAGCAGGTTCCTCAACCCGGCCAGCAGGGCTCTCCACTGAATGACTTCAGTCTTCCTTTCCAGGATGACCGTGGCCTTCCCACACGGATATCTGCTCCTGTGTGGGGCAGTGGTGTGGGTTAGAAAGCCGGGTAGCAAGGCAGAAAGGGGTATGGGGCTTCGGACTCAGATGTACTCACTTTGAGTCCTGGCTCTCCCATTTATAACCTCTGGGGCCTTGGGCAAGTTCTTAACCTCTCTGTGCCTATTCAGCAAATTAGAGATAATCAAATGTGTTTCCTGGGTTTACTGTGGGAACCAAATGATATTATCCAGAGCCTATCTCGGTGTCTGGTCCATGCACATCATGCTCACTAAGTAGTGTTGTCTTCCTTCTTGGCAGCCCCTAACCTGCCCCCTTTGCTTCACACAATCCCTGGTCCAGCGGCAGTAAACTCCTCCTGGGACCTGCACTGACACTCTTTCCAACCTTCATACTGGGTTGCCTCATAGGAAATCGCCAATATTCAGACGTTTCTTACCTCAAAATGGAAATTTCATACGGTTCTCTTCCAGCGTTTTCCAACCTCCCTGCTAATTCTATCAACCCTGACTCCACTTCAAGACTACCTCTTCCCTGTACCCCTTCCCGAACCAGAGAGCGTTTCTCTTAGACCTGTATGGCACTCTGTACCGTTCGCAGGGGGCACACTTGGTCCCACTGGGCTCATCATCTAACCTGTCTAATGTGGCTACCAGGTTAGACATTCCTGAGGGCACTGATGGCATCTCCTTCTCTTTAAAGTACACCTGCACAGTATGTACCTTGAACTTAATAAGAGGTTACACATTCCGTTTCCCAGACCCAAATGTGATTAGACAGGGACTCCGGTACGCTCGGCAGGACTGGGGTCAAGATCTACTGGTGAGCCTCTGAACTGTGCCAGCCAGCGCTGGGGCCCAAGTCCCTTGTCCTCTAATGCGACCCTCTAGAACCAGCTGCCTGCTATAGCTTTTTTCTCTCTTTTCCTCTCACTCTACCTGCCTCCTTAGCAAATCAACCTGAGAAGGGAAACATGACAAATGCCTGAAACCTGGGAGGGAGAAGTAGGGGGTCATTTATCTCTTTCGAAAGATTGCTGAGTTCTTGGATTCTCATTTGCTTATTTAAGAGCTATACAGTTGAACCAGATGAAATCAGCAATATTTCTAACCATTTTGACCTACAAAAATATCCATTTCATATGGTACAGCCTAGTGTCTTGGTATTTGGACTCATTTACAGACATTCATAGGT
Organism: Phocoena sinus; assembly: GCF_008692025.1. NCBI lineage: Eukaryota > Metazoa > Chordata > Mammalia > Artiodactyla > Phocoenidae > Phocoena > Phocoena sinus. Next base: position 14,654,868 of record NC_045784.1, read on the forward strand.
GACGTAGTCTGATCGCTGTGTGTGGTCCACTCACCCACATCCTTAGAGAGATTCCCTAGGACAGGCTACTCAGCTTCTGATGGGCCCACGGCCTTCCGTAGAGTCTGCCATTGCTTATGGAGTTTCCATCAGAGGCTCTGGATTCAAAAATGGCTAGTTCATTTCCCTCTTCCCTGCAGGTACCAACATACGTGTTTGATCTCTGGGCTAAATGTCAAGACCTCCAGGCTTGAGTTTTCAAGTCTTCTGGAGATTAAAGGCTCTCCTCATCACTACGTGGGCTTCTCTGCGCTGGTACTCAACAAAGCCAGTCCAGCCCCTCCGAGGGCCAGTGGCAGAACATCCCAGAGGCAAGGAGGGAAGGGAAGGAACTCCTAGTTTTCTAAATATGGCAACACACGGGGCAGATGAGCGTGAAGTACAAGAGGGCTCGTATGTTTTTCTCAAGTAAGCCGTAAATTAAAAATGCAGAAGCTGTAGACGGATTTTTAGTAATTTACGAACTACATCCACCTGAATGGGGCAGTCGGGAGCCTCTCTTGTTTCTCTCATTTCACGCACCCAAAGGAATATACAGAACCTTAACAATTATTGGATTCAACACCTTCAATCATTTCATGTGACTTTTAAACAGAGTACTTCTTACTGTCCACCTCTAGTAGAAAATATCCTAAAGACAAAAAGCAAAACAAAAAGGTATCTAAAACTGAATTCAGTTGTCTTATTGTAGTCATTTTGAGACTACTCAAGTAAGAAATTATGCCACTGTCGTTAAGAATCAAGATTTTCAGCCTAAGAGAAAAGAGATCAATTATAAAATCAAGAAAGTTAGATTGAAACCCGTAATCTTAAGATTTGAATTGGAAATAGCGGTTTCAACACATGATTTATCTTCACCTTCTAAAACTCACCTATTTTCTGGTCTTGTCTATCGAAGAAGCTTAGAGTCAACGACAACCCAGCAACGATGAATACCCCTGGCGTGCAGAATGCGGTCCCTAAAGCCTGTTCCCTCCGAGAAGAGCCAGGACTTCTTGGGGAGAGGGCTGATTCCAGGTCTGGGGCAGCAAGTATGCAAGAGGAACCTGGGCTACCATATCATGCCTAAAACTCCAGAGTTGGAAAGAGGCTGTAGGAGGTCCAGTGACCTGCCCAGTGCCACACAGGAGGCAGGACCCTGGGCATAGCCAGAGCCCCTAGTCCATGCCTCTACAGAAGGCAGCCTCCCCTCAGCCAGGCCTCCAGGCCGTGGCCCTCCCAGCTAATGTTCCAACCAGGATCCAGAGTTGTGTGACCAGGGGTTTTTCACTGCCACTCTTGGGGGATTTTTGACAACAAATCCACGTTAAGCTACTTTGGCACTGGAGAACTTTAACAATTAGCCAGGAGAGCAATCAAGACCTCCCCAGTCTGAAGTGCAAACGCTTGTCCTCTAAGGGCCACACTCCTAAAACCCCCAAGACTATTAGTGCTCTGTCCACATTCCCCCACCCTTATTACTTCAGTGCACAGCAGCCTGACTTACAGCTCCCACGCCCTGCATTCCTTCTCTGACTAAGGAGCCTGCTTTTCTGGAAGTACCAGGGAAATACTGTTCTGGCACCTAGGCAGCCTTCAACCAATGATTGATAGGAAGTGGTAGATAAATATCCCAACTCCCTCGCCTCTAAGGGGTGTGTTCTGCACTTTGAACTTGGACCCCAATCCTGGCTTCTTCATCTTCTTCTGTTCCCACCGCAGGAAGGGGAACTAATATTTAGTAAGCAAGGGACATGTCAAGGACTTCATCATCTCCCTGGATCCTACGAACCATTCTGTGAAGGCTCTAGGATCCCCACTTACAGAGGCCCAGAGATTTCAGGCCCTTGTTCTGGATCCACTGCTGCTGTGCTGAATCAGCACCGTTCCATCCCAGAGGCCAGGCTCTTTCCCCCAGTGCATCCTGCCATAGCTTGAATACAGAGTCTTTCTGGGGGGGCTGATGCAACCTCATTTAATTTCGGTGACTGGTAGAAAGCAGAGGCATGAACAGAGCAGACAGGACTCTGTCAGACAGCAGGAAGGCCAAACCCTGATTTGTAAAGATGGGGAACTTGAATCCTGGGAACGTTCAGTGACTTGCCCAAGGGCACAGAACTGCGAGTAGAACCCAGGCCTCTGGTGGCCTTTCCACAGGATGTCGAACACTGAAACAACAGCAGCAATAATTAAACAGTACTCCTAGTGTGAAGCATCATTTCGTTTTAGAAGTTAGAGAAACACTTATATGGGAAAAATCGCTCTGGCTCCTCTTCGCGCGTAAATAAATACACAGCCACGTTCTCCTATTCTGTGGGTGCTGGAACTTGGCAGGAAGCCTAGGTTTTTCCGATGCTGAGGGGTCCATGGTGGATGCTTTGTCCACAGTGGGGAACAAGTCTGAATTACTGTGGTTCTGCGGAAAAGGAAGCCCAGCAGGGGCAGACTGTGGGCACCTGGCTCTGGCGCTGGGTTGTTCAACAGGTAGCAGGAGCCTTGGTGCTCCCTACCCTGCTCCCTCCTCCACACTGCCAAGCAGAGTTGGCGGGGGGGGGGGGGGGGGGGGATGAATAGTTTCGAGGAGTGGAGAAAGCCCCTCCCTTGCTCCCTGACGGATCTGGGAAGTCAGGCAGTAGCACCAGAGACGCTGAGATTTCCATTTTGCTTACCAAGCTGGTGACTGCTGAGGATCGGCTGCAGCCTAGCAGGGACCCAGAGAGCAAACCGCCGACGTATCTGTGATGCAATTTCAGATGCTCATTAATACAGTGATGTGCTAAACGTGTTCCTTGCTGCTTCCTGTCAGAAGGCATCGGGATGGACGGTTTGTGTTCCCAGCAAGAAAGCGGTGTGATGGGGGTGGGTGTGATGGGTGGAAGGGTGGGAAGGAAGGTTAGCGAGGTACATGTGGGTAGTTAGTCCTGTGGACACTCTAAGAACATTTTAAAAAATCCCTTCCCCCCCCGAAGGGGTAGAAATTCCGTGTCTGCGTCGCTCTGCACATTTTTCTGAAATTTTCACGACATGTAACATTCAGACTTTGATTTCAGCTGTCACCTTCCCCTTATAAATTCTTGAGAGCCTGGGAGAAGGAAGAAGGAGTAGCTTGCGGAGAGAGCCAGCGGCAGGTATGGGGACTCGGGGTAGAGGGGCCTTCTAGGAAGAGAGGCCAAGAATAAGCATTTTGCACTCCTCTAAGGGCAGTCAAGCTTTAAGGGAGTGATAAGCTCATGAGGCCAGGAAAGGCAGTACTGAACAAGTACCAACCCTAGACCGGGGGCTGGAGAGGCATGGCGCAAGGTTGTATTCGCCCCTGATTTTTACCCCCTCCCGACAATTCCTAAAGCCGAGCCTCCACCCGTCCGTAGAAGTGAACCTGGGGACTTCCCTGGTGGTCCAGTGGCTAAGAATCTGCGCTCCCAATGCAGGAGACCTGGGTTCGATCCCTCGTCAGGGAACTGGATCCCGCACGCGCATGCCGCAACTAAGAGCCGGCACAGCCTAAATAAATACATACGTACATACGTACTTAAAGAAAAAAAAAAAAAAAGAAAGAAATGACCCTGGCCTTTCCAAGAGAGGGGCAGATGCCAATCTTCCTCAGTTTCCAAGTCAGCTCATTTCAGATGAACCCAGTGACCACATCCATGCTGTCAGTACATCACTACGAGTCAAGGTCTAGACAATCCCATTATCTTCAGAGTTCGACAGGGGGATCAGCTAAGTTCAGTCTAGAAAGACTTTTCACTGCCCTGTGGATGTTTCCTACAATGGCATTTTCTTTCAGCAGTTTGGTTTTATGGTATCTGTTTGTAGTGCTCTTTGTATTTCTGGAATATGACCTATCTCCTGGGCACTTTGTGAAAGATTCACTCAGTTCTTGGTTACACCTAACGCTATGGGTGACTGACAGAGTAGCAGTTATGAATCCTTTACTTCTTTCTTTTTTTGAGAAGCACTAGATACTTTTCACGTGGCAGACAGCCACTTCACATCCCCCTCCCCCAATCAGCCTTAGTTTAGGCAAATTTATCTCAATATCGGTTTGGGGAAAAACAGCAGCTTGGAAGCCAGAGATGGTTTCTAATCCCAGATCTTCTACATGCCAGGTGTGTGACTTTGCACATTTACTCACTTTCTCTGGGCTTCTGTTTCCTCATTGGTAAAATGGGAGCACTGCTTTAATCTCTGGGTGGTGTGAAGGTACCATGAGTATAACGCACCTGGCGCAGTGCTTAGCATACGGCTGGAGCTCCCTGCAAGAGCCTACAGTCTTGGACAGGAAAACTGGTAACATGCACATAACCTTTTTCCTGTGTAGGGGATAAAAACGAGACATATATAGCCCTATTTCCCACTGTAACCTGTGCCATTATCTGCCCCTTCCCTGGGAGGAGTGACAGAGGAAGGAGAGGACAAATACCAGGCAAGGCAAGAAACTGGCTGTAGGGAAGCAGATGAAATAGTGGGAGGGTGTGTTCCTTTTCTAATATCGTACAACATATTGCCACAAACGTAGCAGCTTAAAACAGCGCCCACTTACGATCTTGAAATTTCTGTGGCTCAGGAATCTGGGCACGGGTTAACTGGGTCTTTTGCTCAGGGTCCCCTTGGCTTGCCATCCAAGTTTTGGTTGGGGCTGAGTTCTCATCTGAGGCTCAGGGGCCTCTGGGTTGTCGGCAGAATTCAGTTCCTTGAGGTTTGTAGGACCGAGGCCCTCAGCTCCTAGAGGCCCCATTACTTGCCACCTGGCCTTCCCTACAATGTGGCAGTTTGCTTTTTCAAGGCCAACAGGAGAGTATCACTGCTTCTGCTTGTCTTTTTTTTTTTTTTTTTAAGGGCTCACCTGATTAGACCAGATACACCACACTAGTTATCCCCCTTTTGATCAACTCAAAGTCAATTGAAGAGGGATCTTAAAATCCCATAATTCACAGATTCCACCTACACTCAAGGGGAGGGGACTATACAGGTTATGTACACGAGAAGGCAGGAATGAATCTTGGGGGCTACCCCAAGAATTCTGCCTACCGGACAGTTCCCTGGATATACCCAAATAAGCTGAGGAGAGACCTTCTTGCTTCTCATTGTATTCTTTTTATGAGACCAAACGTTAAGTAAGAGAACTAAACCTACTACCTTGCATGGCTCAGCCAGGGTGAAATTGTTAAGTAGGGAAGAAAAGGGGGCAGGGTGAACCTGAAGATGTGGGACAACCTTGCACTGGCAGTGGCGCAGCGAGCTTATGAGTGAGTGGATTCAACTTTTGTTGAACTGTTACTTAGGAAAAGGAATCGACTTTTTAAAGAAGGAAAACGGGATAGTTTTCCCTAGAAGAGCTCCATTAGTGCCTGTCTGCCTGCCTCTGGTGGACACACAGTACTAGGTAATGAATGCTCTGTAACCAAAGGACAAAACTGAAAGCAAAAGCTGTTCCCCACACAAAGATGGAGGGGCCACGGCCACTCAACCTCGTTTCTGAGGGGCTATCAAAATGTAAGACCCTGAGCGTCTGGTCTGTGGTGCTGAGGGAATGAGGGGCTATAAGGCTCTCTGGTCTACCCCCAAGTCACCTGGGTCCAGCCCCAAATCCTGGCTTCTGCCTTCCCGCTGAAAGGATGAGCCTGGGAGAGGAGGTGCTCAGAAGTCCCTCTACTTCAGGGACTATCCACTGAACTCCCTGCCTCTTCTTTCCACCAGGCAAGCTTTCTGCTCTGTCCCTTCTCCCAGCTGTCACTAGCACATGAATTCACAGCCATCTCCGCTGAGTTTGGTAATGACCTCTGTCCTGTTGGGTGGGAGCTGACCTCTGCATCCAGGGAGAGGCTGACTTTTCAATCAGTCCTGGTCACTGAACCAGAGCATTCCTCTGAGGGGGGCTAAATAAAGGCTCTGTCTTCAGCACTTCCCCCTACTCTACACATGAGAGAAGGAGAGCTCTGATCCAGATGTGGCCCACCCTTTCTACCCCGAGGCCTCCCACACCTCATCTCAATGACCCCTGACTGGTTCACCAAGCACTTATGGTCTCCAGTGACAGGGTTGAGGTTATAGAGTAACGCAAGAAAGAAAAGTTGCTGCCTTTATTCTTGGCCCCATAGAACCTTCCCCTAAAAATACTCTTCCCCTACCCAGGAAGATAATCCTGTGATCTCTAACCCTCGGGCTTGAAGTCCTCTCGGAGATAAAACACCAAGTGAGAATAAATCTAGGTCAAAGGGAGTCATCTGCTCTGTAGCTGAGGGTGCAAGAATATGATAGATAGTACACTCTGGTTATGGTTGTACAATACAGTAGCTACCTGTGGCTATTTAAACTTAAGTTAAATAAAACTAAAGGTACTTGGTAGCCAGTGTGGCTAGTGGTTACCACATTGGACTGTACAGCTAATACAGCATTTCATCATCACAGAATTCTATTTGACGGCACTGTTTTAGAGGCATAGATAGCATTGTCCCTTTGACCCTGTCCATGTGATGTTTCTTTAGCATCTCTGGAAATATGTCCTTGTTTCTACCGGTGGTCCTTGTGGTTAGGATGTATTATTCTAGGGGGGGGAAAAAACACTGCTAAAGACTGCTTAAGAAAACAAAAACAAAAACAACTGCTGTAAATGCAGTGCCGGGGGAGGGGGGGACTAATATCAAAAGGCTGCGTTTTGCCAATTTTCTTTCTTCTATTCCCGCCCGCCCCTTCTACAAAAGTATCTTCCCTTCTTTTACGTTTGCCTTCCTGCTTTATCTATCTGTAGAGTGTCATGTTTTATGTAAGGCTTCCCAGACAAAGTGAAATGCTAGACCAGATTTCAAAAACAAAAGGATCGGACAGGAACCAAAAGTTTGTTTGCGGCACAGGAATAAACAGCGGGACAGAATGCGCCCAAATCACACCCTGGGAAGAAAAGGAAAAGCAGAAGGAGAGGACGAGACTGGGAGATGCAGGGTAGGTCTTGTCCAGATAGTAGGTCTGGAGGGTAAAGCAGACTGGGGCATCTCGCCATTCCTGAGGCTGGCAGGCTGCCCAGGTGCTCAGGAGCTCCTCTGTGCAGTAACTTCCTAATCAGACTCTTCCTGCTTAGGAACAGTGCCTTCCATAAGAATTGATCTTTGACTCACGGGTGACCTCCGTCTTAGGCTCAGTGTGTGCATGAAGAAGACATAATAGGTTAAATGCTGTGTTGGCGGGAAGGAGGCCTTCTTCCTTGAGCTCTTGGAGGAGTCGCAAGGACCGTGTCCCTCTCCTCGCCAGCACTGTCTGGTTTCCCTCCCTTAACACCAGTCACCCCTTAATGGGTTCTTTAATGCCTGTGCTCTCCCTGGGCAAAACTAGGGAAGCTAAGCAATGCTTTGAAAGAAGGCAGACAGTGGAGATGGCAAGTAGAGGGCAGGATAATGCTCAATAGTGAGGGTCGGGGGCCGGGGGGGTCACAGGAGACAGAAAGCAGGGCAAGGGAGGGGCAAAGTTCAAGTGGGCATCAGGAGCAGGTGTGCAGAACTATAGTTCTGAGGGCCTGCGGCCAGAAGACTGGAGCTGGGGCAAGCTTTTCCGCTCACTCCTGAGGCTCTTCTCTGCCTTCTTGGAAGGCAGGCCCTCACCCCACCCTGAAGCATGGCTGGCCAGGGGCTTGTCCAGGTTCACGAACAACCGTGTCAGACAGTGAGAAGTGAGGGTGTAGAGAGGAAACTGGCTGGTCGCAGACAGATGGTTGGTGTCCCGGGGTCTCCCACCCCTTGGCTTGGGGGCCCTATCTGTATCTATCCTATCTGTATCGTAAACTTCAGACCTTCCTCCAGCCGTAAGCAAGCTCCTCTTGTGAATGCAGCAGTCTGGATTTCTGCTCCACTCCACCCAGACTCCACCCCTGTCCCGCCCCAGGGTCTGCCAAATGCACAACTGAAAGCTTCGGATGGATAATGCCCTGTTTTCCTCTTTTGTCTTGCAGCTGTCTCCAACCTGGACATCGAGAGCAAGCTGAGCGTGTACTACCGTGCACCGTGGCACCAGCAGAGAAACATCTTCCTCCCGGCCACCAGGCCGCCCTGCGTGGAGGAGCTGCACCGCCACGCCCGGCAGAGCCTGCAAGCCCTGCGCAGAGGTGACTGATCTCGGGCTTGTGGGCATTTCGGGGAGAGAACTTGGAGCTCGTACCATCAAGGGGTTGTTTTCTGTCCCCTCGGTCCCGATACCTCCCCTTGTTAATAGCGAGTACTTTGAAATGCTCCCGTTTTCTACCCTGAAGTGAAATTCATGGGTAATATAACCTGCCTATTGATGTAACTAAAAATAGCATTATGGCCTGAATATGATAATAAAGAGAACTTAAAAGGAAAATTATTTATAATAATGATATTTGCAATATGCAAATGCCCAGGCACAGCTGCACTAGAAGACATAATGAAGAAGTCAGATGTTTGTGCCTATCAAAAGTAGGTTTGGATTAAGTAAAGACAGAGGTCGTTCTGAACACAAAGCACAGAGAAATGAAAGAGTCAGGGGGCAGGAGGACACAACCATAGAAACTGGTGCATTCAGCACATATTATACGTGAGCAAAAAAAAAAAAAAAAAAAAAAAACCCTCTGGATTTTAATTAAAAGAGAATTAGTTTTGACTCAGAAGTAGGTTCTAGGCTTTTCCCTTACAAGAAATTCTGGCGGGCTATCTGTGGGACCTGGGGCACTGTTTCAGTGTTCAGGACTGTACTATGCGTTGTAGGATGGCTGTCATCCTTGGCTCCAGCCCAATCATCTAACAACCAACCAGAACCTTCCCCAGGGGGTTTCTTCTGCTGCTGTTGAGAACCAGTGATCTGGTCCATTCTGCAGCAGAGCACATGGAGCCCTACAGAGGTCAGGACACTTGCTGAGGGTCACATGCAGCAGGTTAGGTACAGTGCCAGGACCCAGACCCCGCCCCCACCCCCGCCAGCCAGAGCTCTTTTCCTCCGCACCATACACTGTGTCCTAGGGAAATAAATAGTTCTAGTTCTCTCACAGTCCCGAGAAAGCCGGAGATAGGCACACAGCATTCAAGGTAGAAGATACAGCCTCCTCTTCCACTGGTTACTTTTCGGTGCCTTAAAGCCACTCTAATTAGGACAAGGAGATTAAAAACTGGCATCATCCTTTTCAGAGCCCCCTCCCTTGGTGTCAGAAGTCGGCATGCCAGCTTTTTTGGCCTTTAGATTTTTGCTATGGAGACACATGGGGTCTGTACGTTCAGTGTCTTTGTTCCAAATTCCCTATGCTCCTTTAAGGAATGGTATTTTGCGAGAGTATTAAAATTCAAATAAAATATTTTTATGTCACTATCAAGATGATGGAGAAATAAAACGACAAATGTTGTTTTCAGCTTTTTTCTTCCTCACGTGTATGACTCCTCCCTTTTGCCCATCCCTTGTCTTTTTTTTTCCTTTTAATGAAAGAGCTAACCTACTAATACCCCTAATGCAACTGTTTCTAAAAATTCCCCTTGGTTATTAGTAGCAGATACTGTGACCCTTATAATGAAGGGTGACAGTATCCTCTCAACCTATCGCTGGCATTCTTACTATTCACTTCAATTTTATAGTTGGCTGAAAAGTTCTTTACCAAATTTTTAGTGCCAGCCACCTTCCAGAAAGCTTCGTTAACACTCTTACTGTTCCCCCGCAGCCTGGATTAGGCGCCCGTGCCATAATCGCCTGTGCATCGCCCCACTGTGCTGCGTATAAGCTTACAGCCTAATTAACCACTTACGGGCTTGTCTTCTACCATTAGTCCATGAGCAACTCAAGGACAAGGATGATATCTTATAAATTTTTTTTTTACCTTTTTATTTTTTATTTTTTTTTTTTTTTTTTTTTTTTTTTGGCCACCCCACGCGGCTTGTGGGATCTTAGTTCCCTGACCAGGGATTGAACCCCGGCCCTCGGCAGTGAGAGCACAGAGTCCTAACCACTGGACCGCCATGGAATCCCCATAAATTATTTTTATTCAAAGCATTCAGCATGACCCTGACATAATAGTAGGTCCTCAATGAATGTCTGCGCAACTGAATCAAATTCTGCAGAAAACTGGTCGAGTACTGAGGGCAGAGAATGACGACAGAGGAATCTAATCATTCTCACTAAATACTTTCTCTGATCCCATCATTAGAGAGCTTGAGTAACGTTAGCCCTTTAGACATAATTATTTTTATCCCTTTATTATTATTCATAAGTCATCTCTGATTAGATTTTTCCAGATTCAACCAGATAACATTAAGCTGCTCGTAAGCTATCACGTTGCACTGTGTTGTCAGCTTTGGACTTAACAGCAGAACTAAGGAACAGCAAGCGCCAATATCAATTTTCTCAGAACTTCCTCCTGGGGGCTGAGAGATGGATATGGGGCCTCCTGGGGTTTGTAAGGAAGACGGAGGAGCTGCATCTTGCCCTCCACAGACAGGCTTGCTTTGTGGTTGTCTCAATAGCAAATCTTGGGTGTAGTAGTTTTAATAGCACTGCAGAGAGCCATAAACAGGAATTATAGGCATCACAGAATTAAAAACATGCAGTGTAGAATTAAAATTAGAAAGGGACTTTTTTTTTTTTTTTTTTTTTAACTTGTCCAAGAAAGAGTAGCTTAGTAGTGCATTCATCAGAATACCACTTCTGCCATCTGGTGGCCATGACTAATACTGACCTATCAGACAAGGCCTTGCTCACAAATGAGCTTCCCTGTAGGTTCTCTATTTGGACAGCTGGAATGTCCTGGCTTCCACCAGGAGGGAGTGGATGATGAAGCACAGACAAGCCAGGCTGTGGTGGCAGCAGCAGCGTGCTCCTTTTGGAAATGGGGCTATAAGGAGGGAGCTGGGGGACTGAGATCAGAACCGAGAAATTGGCTGCCTTCGAGATCTGCTCAACAGCCAAGCCCTCAACAAAGTCTCTCGAGGGCCAGGCACTGTGCTACACCTAGGATTCAGAGAGCAACAGTGTGTGGTCCTTGCCCACAAGGAATTCCTGGTCTACTGAGGGAGACAGGCAAGTAACCAGGTAATTTCAACACAGTGATATGGGGGCTCAGAGGAAAGGCACTGATGATGCCATGGAGCTTCAGGGAAGGCTCCTCAGAGGAAGCAGCATCCTAATGGATTTCAAGTTATTTAGAATCTGATTCCTCTTTTTTTCCTTTTTTTCTTAGCAGTTCTTTATGCTCAGAGCCAATAATGGCTTGAAGTGATACCAATGTTTATGTTTGTGAGACAGGGAGAGATTACTAAGAGGCGATAAAGAGAGATTTATATTTTATATTTCCTTTCCTTTCGAGTTTCAGGGCTGGGGTCTAAATTTCATTGGTCTAAGGGAATAAGCACCAAGAGTCTACTGCAGTTTCAGGCTCTAGTTGACGAATGTTCTCCTCACACCACCACCAGAAAGAAGTATTAGGGACCCATTAATCTACCTGCCTACTCCCGGCCTGGGGCAAATGAAAGGGCAGGAGGGGAGAAATTGAATGGGAAATTGAGTTGATATCTCCCTCCAGACTCCTCCCTTCCTTCTACCTTTTCCTAGCTAGTGACACCTATATTTTACTCTTCATTATGCATTTAAGAATATAAAAGCTTTTCCTTACACGGCCCATTTAGAAAAGCCCACTGTTTCCTTGCAGAGAAAAATGAGGGTGGTGCTGGAGGTGGGCACTTTAACACGGAAGACATTTATCTCAAAAAGACCTCTTGGAAGGGAGATCAAGCTGGCAGAGTAGGACGTGGAGCTCACTTTCCCCCCTACAAATACATAAAAAAATACAGCTTCACCGGGAACGACTCTCACAGGATACCAGCTGAAAGCTGTCAAAAGATCTCATACAACCAAAGCTGCAAGAAAGATCCCCACATAACCGGGTAGGACGAAAGGACAGAAAAAAAAGAAGGAATCAGGATGGGACCTGCACCCCTGGAAGGGAGCTGTGAAAGAGGAAGGGTTCCCTCACCCTGGGAACCTCCTTCGCTGGCGGGAAGGTCCGCCAGGACAAGGGAGCTGCAGGGGCCTGGAATTTGCAAGAGAGGAGTGTGCCCGGGCCGACTTGCTGCCAAGCAAGATACAGAGGGACCGGCTGACAGCTGCCGTGCTGCCACACTTCCCGGCCTGAGATGCGTGCCTGCTGGTATGCACAGCTCGTGGGTGCTGAAACTCAGGCTTCAGTGGACAGACAGACACGGGAAGAGGACTTGCTTTGGCTGCGCAGAGACATCCTGAAGAGCCTGGAGTGTGGTCTGGGCTGTAACTGGGGCTGCACACAGCACAGGGCACAGGTCCGCCAAAGGACCCCATTATCGACGCATGAAGGGCCGGGTACGGGTCCACCATAGATGCCTCACTGTCAGTGTGCTCGCTGCGGGGGTGCGGCTCCAGCCACACCAGACTTTGGGAGCACGCACGTACCGGGGCTGACGCCAGAGCCAATTATCAGCACTCCCACCACGGGGCGCAGCTCCGGCAGGCCTTGGGAGCTCATGCTTTGTGAACCTGCACACTTCAAAGGCAAGGCTGACGCTCGAGCCAATTATCAGCGCTCCCACAGCCGAGACGGGTCTCAGGGCGGCACCAGCAGCAGCGGATCTTGTGGGTGTGCACACCGGGTGGCAGGAGGCCTCACAGAGTCACAGGTCCTGGCGGACAGCTCCTGAGGAGGAACGCACAGCGGCTCCCAGAGGGAGTGCTCCGGTCCCGCCTACCTCACACTGCAGCTGAGAACCAGATCTCAGGGCCTCCCTGCCCCTGACAGGGCTGTGACAACCACAAAGCAAAGACGAGGCCCCACCCGACATACAGTGCAGGCTCTGGCCAGCACAACACCAAACACACCCCCCATCAAGGGGGAACAGTGGCCAGCACATGCTGAGGAAAGATGTGGCAGACATCCATACCAAATAGAGCCCTCACGCCAAAAATAATGGACTCACACAGTCTACCCCAGCACACTCCCACATAAAAACCGCCTTTCAAGACCACAGCAGATAACTGTTTCTCCTAAATTCGTGGAGTTAGAGAAATATAAGTAAAACGAAAATGCAGAGGAACTACTCCCAATTTAAAAGAATAAGAGAAATCCCCTGAGAGAACGATGAAACAAGCCTCGCCAGTCTACCAGGCCCTGAGTTCAAAAAGGAGGTAATAAAAATGCTAAAGAACCTAAGAAACACTACTGATAGAAATGTAGATCACTGTAACAAGGAACTATTCAATAGAAACCACGAACAGGAGCCAGTCAAAATTAGACAACTCAATTGCCAAGCTAAAAACCGAGCTAAAGTCAGTAAACAGCAGACTTAAATAAGTCTAAGTAGCAGAATGAATAAGTCATCTGGAAGATAAAATAACACAAACCACCCAATCAGAACAGCAAACAGAAAGACAAGTGAAAAAAAAAAAGTGAAAGCAACATACGAGATCCATGGGATAATATAAAGTGTGCACATAATACGGATTCCAGGAGAAGAAGAAAGAGAAAAAGGGATCGAAAATGTACCTGAAGAAATTCTGGCTGAAAACTTCCCAAACCTAAAGAAGGAAACAGATATCCAGGTACAGGAATCACAGACCATCCCAAACAAGATGAACCCAAACTGATCCACACCAAGACACGTAATTAAAATGGCAAAAGTGAAAAATAAAGAGAGGATTCTAAAGGCAGCAAGAGAAAAACAGAGTCATTTACAAGGGAATATCATAAGGCTATCAGCTGACTTCTCTACAGAAACTTTGCAGGCCAGAAGGGAGTGGCAAGATACATTCAAAGTTCTGAAAGGAAAAAACCTGCAACCTCGGATACTCTGCCCAGCAAGATTATCATTCAGAATAGAAGGAGGGAGAAAGAACTTCTCAGACGAGCAAAAAACTAAAAGAATACAGCAACACGGCAATACTCATGAAAAGATATTCAACATCACTAATTATTAGAGAAATGCAAATCAAAACTACATTGAGGGCTTCCCTGGTGGCACAGTGGCTGAGAATCCACCTGCCAGTGCAGGGGACACGGGTTCGATCCCTGGTCCGGGAATATCCCGCATGCCATGGAGCACCTAAGCCCATGCGCCACAACCGATGAGCCTGTGCTCTAGAGCCCGCGTGCCACAACTACTGAGCCTGCATGCTGCAACTGCTGAAACCCGCGTGCCTAGAGCCTGTGCTCTCAAGAGAAGCCACCGCAATGAGAAGCCCGCGCACTGCAACAAAGAGTAGCCCCTACTCGCCGCAACTAGAGGAAGCCTGTGAGCAGCAACGAAGACCCAACACAGCCAAAAATAAATCTGTAAAAATTAGTAAATAATAATTAAAAAAAACTGCATTGAGATATCACCTCACACCAGTCAGAGTGGCTATCATCAAAAAATCCAGAAACAGTAAATGCTGGAGAGGGTGTGGAGAAAAGGGAACCCTCCTACACTGCTGATGGGAATGTAAATTGGTACAGCCACTATGGAGCAGAGTATGGAGGTTCCTTAAAAAACTAAAAATAGACCTACCGTATGATCCTGCAATCCCACTCCTGGGCATATATCCAGAGAAAAACATGGTCTGAGAGGATACGTGCACCCCAATGTTCATTGCAGCACTGACAATAGCCAAGACACGCAAGCAACCTAAATGTCCATCAACAGAGGAATGCATAAAGAAGATGTGGTGTATATATACAATGGAATATTACTCAGCCATTAAAAAGAATGAAATAATGCCATCTGCAGCAACATGGATGGACCCAGAGAGTGTCATACTGACTGAAGGAAGTCAGACAGAAAAAGTGAGATAGATATCATATGATATTGCTTATATGCAGAATCTTAAAAAAAAAATGATACAAATGTACTTATTTAAGAAATCAAAACAGACTCACAGACTTAGAGAACAAACTTATGGTTCCAGGGCAAGGGTGGCTAGTCAGGGAGTTTGGGATGGACATGTACACACTGCTATACTTAAAATGGATAACCAACAAGGACCTACTGTGTAAAACAGGGGACTCTGCTCAATATTATGTAACAACCTAAATGGGAAAAGAATTTGATAAAGAATAGATACGTGCATATGTATAACTAAATCATTTTGCTGTATACCTGGAGCTAACACAACATTGTTAATCAACTATACTCCAGTATAAAATAAAAAGTTAAAAAAAGAAGAATATAGAAATACTAAGCCTATCCTAAAAGAAATATTGAAAGGTCTCCTCTAAACAGAAAAGAAGCAAGAATCTATAGGAAAGGGAAAATCAGAACAGGAAAGGCAAATATATAAAAGGACTGAAGATCACTTAAATAAGCCAGTACATAAACTTTAAAACAATCAAAAAATTTGTGAAAGCAATTATAACTATAAGGAACAACAAAAGGATAAACATGAAGACGTAAAAGAGGACATCAGAATCACATAATGTGGGAGAGGGGAGAAAGAATATGTCGTTTTTTTAGAATGTGTTTGAGCTTACACGACTATCAGTCTAAGGCAAGAAGATACAGTTACGGTTTAACATACTTGAAAACCAGGGTAACCACAAATTAAAAACATACAGTGGTCTCACAAAAGCCAGAAAGAAAGGAACTCAAGCATAATACAAAAGAAAACCATAAAACTACAAAAGGAAAAACAAAAAGAAGGAACAAAGAAGAAATACAAAATCAACTGGAAAACAAGGTTTAAAATGGCAATAAATACATACTTATCAATAATTACTTTAAATGTCAATAGACTAAATGCTCTGATAAAAAGACACAGATTGGCAGATTGGATAGTAAAACAAGAACCTACAATCTGCTGCCTATAAGAGACCCACTGTAGGGTTAAAGACATGCATAGATTGAAAGTGAGGGGATGGAAAAAGATATTTCATGCAAATGGAAATGACAAGAAAGCGAGGGTAGCGATACTCATATCAGAAAAAATAGACTTTAAAACAAAGGCCATGAATAAAGACAAAGAAGGACCCTGTATTAATGATAAAAGGATCAATATAAGAAGAGGATGATATTACACTCATTAACGTATATGTATGCAATATAGGAGCACCTAAATACATGAAACAAATACTAACAGACATAAAAGGAGAAACTGATGGGAATACGATAGTAGCAGGAGATTTTAACACCCCACTGACATCAATGGACAGATCTTCCAAACAGAAAATCAATAAGGCAACAGAGACTCTAAATTACACATTACAACAGACTTAATTGATATCTACAGGACACTACATCCAAGAAAACCAAAATACACACTCTTTTCAAGTACACATGGAACATTCTCTAGGGTAGACCACATACTAAGACACAGAACAAGCCTCAACAAATTTAAGAGAAAAGAAATTACCTCAAGCATCTTCTCTGACCACAATGGCATGAAACTAGAAATCAAACACAGAAAGAAAAATGAGAAAAAAATGATTACATAGAGACTAAACAACATGCTACTAAAAAAAATGAGTCAACAATTAAATCAAAGAGAAAATTTTTAAAAATACCTCAAGACAAAGGAAAATAAAAACACATGGGCTTCCCTGGTGGCGCAGTGGTTGAGATTCCACCTGCCAATGCAGGGGACGTGGGTTCGTGCCCCAGTCCAGGAAGATACCACATGCCGCGGAGCGGCTAGGCCCGTGAACCATGGCCGCTGAGCCTGTGCTCCGCAACGGGAGAGGCCACAACAGTGAGAGGCCCGCGTACCACACACACACACACACACACACACACACACACACACACACACAAACACACACAAAGCCCACAGCCATCCGAAATCTATGGGATGCAGTCCTGAGAGAGAAGCTTCCAGCAATACACGTTTTCCTCAAAAAATAAGAAAAATCTCAAACAACCTAACCTTCCACCTAAAAGGATTAGAAAAGAACATACAAAACCTAAAGTCAGCAGACGGAAGGAAATAAAGATCAGAGAGGAAATAAATAAAATAGAATTACAAATAATAAAAAAGTCAATAAAACCAAGAGCTGTTTTTTGAAAGGGTAAAACAAAATCGATGAACCTCTAGCCAGGCTCACCAAGAACAAAAGAGAGAGGACCCAAATAAACAAAATAAGAAATGAAAGAGAAACAACAACCAATACCGCAGAAGCACAAAAAATCTTAAGAAAAAAACCATGAACAGTTTATATGCCAACAAAATGGACAACCTAGAAGAAACTGACAAGTTTCTAGAAACATACAGCCTGCCAAAACTGAATCAAAAAGAAACAGATAATTTGAACAGCCCGATCACTAGAAGTAAAATAGAATCTGTATAAAACAACAACAACAACAACAACAACAAACCTCCCTGCAAACAAAAGTCTAGGACCAGATGGCTTCACTGGGGAATTCTACCAAACAAAAAGAAGAACTCATACCTATCTTTCTCAAACTATTCCAAACGACTGAAGAGGAGGGAACACTCCCAAAATCATTCTATGAAGCCACTATCCATCACCCTTATACCAAAACCAGACAACGATACTACAAAAAAACAAAATCACAGGTCAGTATCTTTGATGAATATAGATGGAAAATTCCTCAACAAAATATTAGCAAACTGAATCCAACAACACATAAGAAGGATCATACACCATGATCAAGTTGGATTCATTCCAAGGTCACAAGGATGGTTCAACATACACAAATCAATCAACATGATACACCGTATCAACAAAAGAAAAGACAAAAACAACATGATCATCTCAATAGATGCAGAAAAAGCATTTGATAAAATTCAACATCCATTCATGATAAAAATTCTCACCAAAGCAGGTATAGAGGGATCATATCTCAACATAATAAAATCCATTTACAACAAACCCACAGCGCATATAATACTCAACAGTGAAAAGGTGAAATCCTTCCCACTAAATTCTGGAACAAGATAAGGATGCCCACTCTCACCGCTTCTATTCAACACAGTATTGGAAGTCCTAGCCACAGCAGTCAGACAAGAAAAAGAAATAAAAGGTATCCAAATTGGAAGGGAAGAGATAAAATTGTTATTGTACGCAGATGACATGACACTCTATATAGAAGACCCTAAAGACTCCACACAAAAACTGTTAGAATAAATGAATTCAGCAAGGTAGCAGGATACAAGATCAATATACAGAAATCTGTTGCATTTCTTTATACTAACAATGAAATATCAGAAAGAGAAAGTAAAAAAACAATCCCGTTTGCAATTGTGCAAAGGGCTTCCCTGGTGGCACAGTGGTTAAGAATCCACCTGCCAACGCAGGGGACACGGGTTCGAGCCCTGGCCTGGGAAGATCCCACATGCCGCGGAGCAACTAAGCCCGTGCGCCACAACCACTGAGGCTGCGCTCTAGAGCCTGTGTGCCACAACTGCTGAGCCCCCATGCCACAACTACTGAAGCCTGCACACCTAGAGCCTGTGCTCTGCAACAAGAGAGGCCACCGCGATGAGAAGCCCGTGCACTGCAACAAAGAGTAGCCCCCGCTCGCCGCAACTAGAGAAAGCCCACACGCAGCAATGAAGACCCAAAGCAGCCAAAAAGATAAAATAAAATAAATTTAAATAAATAAATAAAACCTAACCAAAGAGATGAAAGACCTATACGCTGAGAACTATAAAACACTGATAAAGGAAACTGAAAATGATACGAAGAAATGGAAAGCTATCCCATGCTCTTGGATTGGAATAATTAATATTGTTAAAACAGCCATACTACCCAAAGCAATCTACAGATTCCACATGATCTCTATCAAATTACCCGTGATATTTTTCACAGAGCTAGAACACAGAATCCTAAAATTTATATGGAACTACAAAAGACCAAGAATTGCCAAGGCAACTCTGAGGGAAAAGAACAAAGCTGGAGGCATAACCCTCCCAGATTTCAGACAATACTGCAAAGCTACAGTAATCCAAACAGCATGGTATTGGTACAAAAACAGACATATAGATCAAAAGAACAGAATAGAGATCCCAGAAATAAACCCACACACCTACAGTCAATTAATCTTCAACAAAGGAGGCAAGAATATACAGTGGAGAAAAGACAGTCCCTTCAGCAAGTGGTGTTGGGAAAGCTGGACAGCCTCATGTAAATCAGTGAAGTTAGAACACAACCTCACACCATACACAAAAATAAACCTAAAATGGCTTAAAGACTTAAACATAAGATATGACACCATAAAACTCCTGGAAGAGAACATAGGCAAAACATTCTCGGACATAAATTGTAGTAATGTTTTCCTAGATCAGTCTCCCAAGGTAAAAGAAGTAAACGCAAAAATAAATAAATGGAACCTAGTCAAACTTACAGGCTTTTTCACAGCAAAGCAAACCATAAACAAAATGAAAAGACAACCTGCAGACTGGGAAAAAATATTTGCAAACGATGAGAACGACAAGGGCTTAATTTCCAAAATATACAGACACCTCATACAACTCAGTATCAAAAAACAAACAAACAACCCAATCAATAACTGGGAAGACCTAAATAGACATTTCTCCAAAGACGACATACAGTTGGCCAACAGGCACATGAAAAAATGCTCAACATCGCTAATTATTGGGAAAATGCAAATTAAAACTACAAGGAGTTATCACCTCACACCAGTCAGAATGGCCATCATCAAAAAGTCTAAAAATAATAAATGCTGGAGATGGTGTGGAGAACAGGGAACCCTCCTATGCCGTTGGTGGAATGTAAATTGGTGCAGCCACTATGGAGAACAGTATGGAGGTTCCTTAAAAAACTAAAAATAGAGTTACCATATGATCCAGCAAACCCACTCCTGGGCATATACCTAGACACAACTATAATTCAAAAAGATACATGCACTGCTATGTTCATTGCAGCACTATTTACAACAGCCAAGACATAGAAGCAACCTGAGAGTCCATCAATAGATGAATGGATAAAGAAGATGTGGTGTATATACAATGGAATATTACTCGGCACTAAAAAAGAATGAAATATTGCCATTTGCAGCAACATGGATGGACCTAGAGATTATCATACCAAGTAAGTCAGACAGAGAAAGACAAATATTATATGATATCACTTATGTGTGGAATCTAAAAAAAAAAATACAAATTCATTTATTGACCAAACAGAAACAGACTCATAGACATAGAAAACAAACTTATGGTTACCAAAGGGGAAAGGGGAGGCGGAGGGATAAATCAGGAGTATGGGATTAACAGATACACAGCACTATATATAAAATAGATAAACAACAAGGATTTACTGTATAGCACAGGGAACTATATTCAGCATCTTGTAATAACCTATATTGGAAAAGAATCTGAAGCTGTATGCCTGAAACTAACACAGTATTGTATTCCATCGGTTTTTTTCCTTAATTAATTTATTTTTCGCTGCATTGGGTCTTCATTGCTGCGTGCAGGCTTGTCTCCAGTTGCGGCGAGCGGGGGCTACTCTTTGTTGCGGTGCACGGGCTTCTCATTGCGGTGGCTTCTCTTGTTGTGGAGCGTGGGCTTCAGTAGTTGTGGCTCGCAGGCTTGGCTGCTCTGTGGCATGTGGAATCTTCCCGGACCAGGGCTCGAACCCGTGAACCCTTTATTGGCAGGCAAATTCTTAACCACTGCCCCACCAGGGAAGTCCCACAATATTGTAAATCAACTATATAATTTATTTTTAAGTCTTCCTGATGAACAATGGCTATGGTGGCAGTTTAGCAAAGACCACCTATGTGGGGTTGAGGACTTTTCTCTGGTTGTGAATGGGAGTCAACATTTGTCTAAAGAATCCCAAGCAGGGCTTCCCTGGTGGCGCAGTGGTTGAGAATCTGCCTACTAATGCAGGGGACACGGGTTCGAGTCCTGGTCTGGGAAGATCCCACATGCCGCG
Source organism: Phocoena sinus (assembly GCF_008692025.1). Lineage (NCBI taxonomy): Eukaryota > Metazoa > Chordata > Mammalia > Artiodactyla > Phocoenidae > Phocoena > Phocoena sinus. Next base: position 14,675,725 of record NC_045784.1, read on the forward strand.
GAGCAACTAGAGCCGTGAGCCACAACTACTGAGCCTGCGCATCTGGAGCCTGTGCTCTGCAACGAGAGGCCGCGATAGTGAGAGGCCCGTGCACCGCGATGAAGAGTGGCCCCCGCTTGCCACAACTAGAGAAGCCCTCGCACAGAAACTAAGACCCAACACAGCCAAAAATAAATTAATTAATTAAGGAGCCAGATTAAAAAAAAAAAAAAAAAAGAATCCTAAGCAAAGGTAGGTGAGAAATACTGCCACATTTTCCTGACACAGACAAAGTCGGCAGTTGAGGCAGGGAGGCCCACAGCCAGGCCAGTCAGACATGGACAGAAATCAGAAGGCTCAAGAGTGCTCAGGTACTGGTTTAGAGTACAGCACACTGACTACAGCAAAGAGGAAAGAGGCCAGCATTAGGGCAGCCAGTGTAAATAGGCAACAGGACCAGAGAACGACCTAACAGCAAGGGCACAGCGAGGGCACTAACTAACTACACAGCCCATGGGAAAGGTAGGGCTTTAAAGTACATTCTACTGTTACAAAAGCAGACCTTAACGAAAGCATTAATTTGTTCTTCCTTTCAGTCACTCCACAAACATTTATTGAGAACCCACTGTATCACAGGCACAGCAGGGCACTGCAACAGAAAGCTGAATATAATCTCTGTTGTCCAGGGGCAGCCTTCTACAAAAGAGGCAGACATATAGAGAGATCCTGATGTTTATCAATACAATGAGAGAGATGAAATGGCCACTGGCACTACAGGGCCTTCAGAGGAAGGGCCTCTGACGCCACCTGAGAGGGTCAGTGTAGTTAGCTGTTTCCTAACACGGGTAAACGAATTAGTGTCTTATGAGTAGCCAAATATTCTATATTATCAACGTCCAAAGAATTAGAATGTGATAAAATGTAATTATAATCAAATACTATCAAATCCCAGCAGTCTTGCTCTGATTAGCGAGGTGTGTTTGGACCTTCTAGAGCTTACAGGTCAAGAAGTGGTCAAGAGCAGAGCCCTGGGGCCAAGTGTGTACCACTGACAGCTCGGCAATGACTTAGCCTCCCTGATTGGTTTAGGCATCTGCAGGAGAGGGACACTATCAGTGCCTACTTCGTGCAGTTGTCAAGATAACGCACCTAAAAGCTTTTGCAAAGCATCTTTGATGCATGGCGATTGCTCAATAAATATTGGGTATCATAATTATTATCGCAGACGTGCTGAGTAATGGCAACTTTAAACAACACAAGACAGATTAAGACATCTGCTGCACAAATTTCTACCTTGGTCATATTGGGTGGGAGTCACGAGATTTCAGGCCCTAGGCATGAGTGTGGGCTGGGTTTTGGCAGGCAGGGAAGCCTTTGGTGTGGCCAGTATGTTGGGTAGGACGTGCTCTGGGGCTCACTGAGACACCCAGAAAGCTAAGCTGTGCTCTTGATGTCTCAGTGATTCTTGTCAATGAGTCAGGACCACTTCATCGCACACATGGAAATTTCTTGGTTTTTCCCAGAAGTACCTTTCTTCCTAAATCAGACCACTGTCACCATTGGGATTTCTTTACTTTCTTAGGAACACAGGATTTGAAAGCCATCTGAGTGTTGTGGGTGACAGAGCGTAGATGGGTACAACGGTGTTCAGGCCACAGGCTCTGTTTTTAAAAAATGTAATAAAGAAATAAATGAATAAGGCCCTGATGTGTAGGACTCTCCAGTTTCTGTGATATATATACTCCCACCGTAGCCTATTTCAAGCTACCAACAGTTTAAAAACTGGCCTGCAAAATTCCTGAACACATAGCAATCCGGGCCCCTGAGCCAATGTGAGCTGGCACCATCACCCACTGGATGGCTGTGAGCATCTGTCGCTACCACCCTGGGAGGCTCTGGTGTGTCTGTGCCTAAGGTCCACTCCAGGACTGATGTCAGCAGATCTTGCACCATTGTTATAGTTTTTTTTTTTTTTTTTTTTTTTTGCTCATGTTGTTTTGAAACGAGGCATGTTGAGAAATATACTACTTTTTCCAAACTTAGAGCGAACCATCTTGTACAATGATTATGAGATGGACCCACTGAAATGTAGGTGTCCAACTTCATGTGAAGTGAAAGTTTAGTTCAGAACCATTCTGAAAAGCTTATTTGGTATACAAATGAGCTGGATTAGCAAAAACCCACTTTTTTCAAGCCTTTTGCTCATCCTCCCAAGGGGGAAAGAGAAATTGAAAATGCCAAGTATGTTTCTGTATTATCGCTTTTTCTGCCCCCAGAACACCGGAGCCGGAGCGATCGCCGCGAGCAGAGAGCTGCTGCACCCCTTTCCGTAGTAGCTCCTCCACTGCCCGCCTACCCCCCAGCTCACAGCCAGAGAAGACGCGAACTTAAGGACCGGCACTTCTTAACGGTGAGCTTGATGGCCAGGCGGCAGCCCTGTACCTGCTCGGCGGGAAGTATGAGCGGGTCTTGGGCGTCAGTTTCACTCCTCCTACTGAAGGAGACTGGGCTGCCTGAAAGAGCTAATCATGGGCATTTGAAAACTGAATTTTTCCCCTTTCATTCCTGAAAGGAATGCCTCTCTTTGGGGGAACAGAGTGGGGATACAGATTTTTTTTAAAAAGTGTAATTGGCTGCACAATGCAGTAAAGCAATAATAGTTAAGGACTCTAAAATCAGGGAAATTAGGAATATTGGATTAGCAGATACACACCACTATATATAAAAAAGATAAACAACAAGGATTTATTGCATAGCACAGGGAACTCTTTTCAATATTTTGTAATAACCTATAATGGAAAAGAATCTGAAGAAAAAAAATATGAAACTGAATCACTGTGTTGTATAACCGAAACTAACATAATATTGTAAATCAACCATCCTTCAATAAAAAATAAATAAAATAAAATCAGGGGAAAAATTGCTTCAAATCCTAATTCTTCTGCACACAAGCTGCAAGATTTAGGGCAGGTTATTTACCTTCCTTGTGCTCAGTTCCCTCATCTGTAATATGGGGATATTAACAGTAACTAGCTTATAGGGTTTGAGGCTTAAATGAAATAAGGCATGGAAAGAACTTAGCACAATGCCCAACATAGAGTAAGACCTCAGTAAATGTTAACTGCTGCAACCACTACTATTATTACTAGTCAGGCGATCGTGTGGCTGACTAGGTAGGGTGAACTGAGAAAGAACTTACATGATGTGAAAAATTACCATTTGAGGATGAATCATCTCGTAATTTCATGCTTCCCCCATTCTATAAGGGAGGGTGCTCTTCTGAGTAACCAGTTACCAGAGTGATGTCATCACCACTGGTGATGTCAGCCTTGCCTGGGTGGGTGTGGCTGTAACTCAGCTCAAGCCCCCAAGTATGGATCAGAGATGATGAAGCTGAGACCAGCTCAGAATACCTGGAAACACCATTACCCCAGGTGTGCCTTCTGAGGGCTCAGTGGGGACAGGTGAGCCCTTTGTGCCTCTGAGTAGGGCACCACTGAGGTGAGAGACTATGGTTTCTGTGACCAAATCAGCCTACACAGCCTGCCTGAATGGGTAGACCCCTGCACCCTTGTCATGCCAGTTTGAGGCCCTAAGTCTAAAGAAGTTACAATAGTGTAGGTAGAAGTTGAGGTTTTTATTTGAAATTAAGGTTGTATATATAATTATAAACCCTGTACCCTTATGGCTTTACAATATGCAAATTAGATGCAAAATATTTGGGTCACATGATGCCAGACACCAAGCTGAGAACAGATTTCATCTAAATGACTCTCATGATATATCCAGATAGAACAGTGAGTGATATTGAACAGTACACATTTTTCCGACTCGTGGCTGGACAGTAGGTTTCATGTCCCTCAGGCTCATCAAGTGTCTACTAAGTGCCATGTCAAACTCACCATACTGCTGCAATGCAGCCCAGGGATAAGAAAGGAAGGCAAGAGTCTCTTATGGCTTTCTGGGTCTTTATATAGAGCAGTTACAACATGCTAGTGATTTGTCATAAAAGCCCTGCTCGACAAAAGTTCCTATTAAGCTCAAATCTGCTTGCTGCAGCATTTGCTTTTAATGAGGCATTTTCTGCATAAAAATGCTAAAAATATTTTTCCCATTCATTATAATATGTTTTGTGGCTCATTAAGCTGGCTTTCTTGGCGGGGGGCGGGGGGAGAGAAGAATGTTAAGCATTTACAGAAATGACATAAAAATATTACCCTTTGTCTTAATCTGCATAATTTTTAATAATGTCTAAATACCAAAATAAGACTATAGGAAAAAGCTTAAAATAATGAATAGCAATGAGTGTGCTTCATTTTCCCAACAAACATTAATAAGAGGTCATACTTATGTAAACCAGAAAATTTACCCATCTCAATAATAGTTAGTATTTCTAAGTAATTTGGGGAAATTTTAACTGTTCCATTTGTTTGACTGAGTTTCGGTCACCAAGGTCATTGGAAGATTTCCATTCAAGTTGAATCCCTCAGACCTGGAGCTGACTCCGACTAGAACACAGTTCTATACATTAAGCTTTGTTTACAAAGGCTGTATACTGCTGCAAGAGAAAAGGCTGTAGGTATAGGGATAGGAAATTTGTAGCCAAATTGCTAGACAGACGTTTTCGTAAACAGCCACTCTTCTTTCCTTTACGAGACTTCAGTTAAACCATTTTTCTCCCTTTAAAAAAGCATTCATAATGAGATTCTGATATACACTCGTCCACAATTCTATAAACTGTTATACTGTACTTTGGTCATTAAAGACATGATCTGTGAAGCCAAACTGCCTGGAATTGAAGACCAAGCTCTACCATTTACGAGCTATGTGACCCTGGACAAGTTAACCATTTCAGTGTCTTGGGGATAATGAGAGATAGTACCTTATAAGTTTAAAACAAGGATTGAATGTGTTAATACATGTAAACAGTACCTGACACATAAAAAGCACTTAATATGTATTAGACATCATCATCATCATTATTATGATTAGGCAATCCAAGTCCCTGAGGTATCAGTGATATAGTGATAAGACCATGGGTCCAACTAGGCTTAAATCCCAGCTCTGTAAGCTGAAAATTCAAGGGCTGTCTCCTAATGAAAGCCCATATGGAAGTCCTCCCTCATCAAGGGTGGCAAAGGAGGTGATTTCAGGCCCAGATGGTTTCACAGAGGAATTCTACTAAACTTTCAAAGTCCAGATAATCTCAACGCTCTATAAGTTGTTTCAGCACATTGAAAATGAAGAACTTCTCCATTTCTTTTATGAAACTTTTCTGAAGGTTTGATACCTAAACCTGATAAAGATAGGAGGGAGGGAGGGAGGGAGGGAGGGAGGGAGGGAGGGAGGGAGGGAAGGGAGGGAGGGAGGGAGGGAGGACAGACCAATATCAACTCATGATTATTGATGCAAAAATGCTAAATTAAATGTGAGCAAACAGAATACAATATCATACTGAGAAATTAATATACCGTGACTAAATGGGATTTATTCCAGGAATGGAAGGTTGGTTCAATATTAGGAAATCTATTAGTATCATATACTATATTAATAGATCTAAAGGGGGAAAATCCATATGATTACTTCCACAGATGGTGGAAAGGCCTTAAATAAAATTCAAGACCTATTCTTTATAAAAAGACTTGAGAAAATAGGAATTCAATGGTACTTCATTAACAGGATAAAATATATATGCCTTAGTCCTAAAGCCAGTATCTAACTTAATGGGGAAACATTAGAGGCATTTCCATTAAAATCAGAAACAAGGCAAGGATACTCACTATCTGCTACTAATTAGCATTATATTAGAGGGATTAATCAATGCAGTTGGACAAAATAAATCAATTACAGGCATAAGAATTGGTAAAGAAGAAGCAAACCTGTATCTAGTTGCAAATGATGTGATACTATACCAGGAAAATTCTAGAGAATCAATTATAAAACTAATTTCAACAATAAAAGAATTCAATAAGTAGCAGGATAAAAACACAAAAATCAATATCCTTCACTTACACAAAGGATAGACAATTAGAAGACCTAGTGTTATAGAAAACTCCATTTACAGCAATAACAAAGAAGGTTAAATACTTAGGAATTAATTTATCACAAATGTGCAGAACCTATATTAGGAAATTTGAAAGCATTCCTAGAAGACACAAAATTATACTTTCTCAAGTGGAAGGACACCCCTTGTTCTTGGATAGAATGATTCAGCACTATAAACAAGTCAGTTCTAAATAAATTTATAAGTTTAACACAATCCCAATAAAAATTACCAATAAGCTTTTTTAAAAATGGAGTTTGACCCATTGATACTAAAGTTCTTATGGAGAAATAAACATACAACAGCCAAAGGGAATTTGGGCCAAGATGGCAGAGTAGGAAGACCCTGAGCTCACCTCCTCTCACAAGCACACCCAAACCACAACTATCTGCAGAACCATCTATGAAAAAGACCAAAACCTATCCGAAAAGATCTTTAACAACTAAGACATAAAGAAGGAACCACAACAAGATGGGCAGGAGGGGCAGACTTCTCATATAATCAAGTCCCATACCCCCAGATGAGTGACCCACAAACTGGAGAATAATTATATTGCAGGGGTTCTCCCACAGGAGAGTTCTGAGCCCCATATCAGGCTCCCCAGCCCAGGGGTCCTGCAATGCTCTGGGAAGATGAGCCGCCAAAGCACTTGGCTTTGAAGGCCAATGGGGTTTAATTCCAGGAGTCCCAAAGGGCTGCAGAAAATAGAGACTTCACTTTATTTATCTGATTGCACCAGGTCTTAGTTGCGGCAAGCGGGCTCCTTAGTTGCGGCACACGGGCTCCGTAGTTGTGGCATGAGAACTCTTAGTTGCAGCATGCATGTGGGATCTAGTTCCCTGACCAGGGATCGAACCCAGGCCACCTGCATTGGCAGCACGGAGTCGTATCCACTGCGCCACCAGGGAAGTCCCGACACCACTTTTAAAGGGCGCACACAAAACCTCATGTGCACCAGGACCCAGGGCAAAAGCAGTAACTTCATAGGAGCCAGGGCCAGAACTACCTGCTGGTCTTGAAGAGTCTCCCAAAGAGGTGGGGGGCAGCTGTGGCTCACCCTGGCGACATAGACACTGGCAGCAGCCATATTTGGGAGCTTTTTCTACCCCGTGGAAGCCAGTGCTAGTGGGTGCCATTAGCTCATTAGCACCAAGACCTGGCCCCACCCAACTGCCTGTAGGTACCAGTGCTGGGACAGCTCAAGCCAAATAACTAACTGGGTGGGGACACAGCCCCACCCATCAGCAGATAGGCTGCCTAAATAGACTTCCTGAGCTCACAGCCACCTCTAGACGTGGCCCTGCCCACCAGAGGGCCAAGACCCAGCTCCGCCCACCAGCTGGCAGGCACTGGCCTTCCCCTCCAGGAAGCCTGCACTAGCCACTAGACCAGCCTCACCCACCAGGGGGCAGATACCAGATGCCAGAAACCCACAATCCCATAGCCTGCAGACCCAGCCAGCCAAAAGCAGGCCAGACCCAACCCTGGGACAAGCTGGGCCCCGGCCCTGCCCACTAGCAGGCCAACACAAGTTTTGGGACACCCCAAACCTCATACCCAATTGTGTCAGGAACTGGCCCCTCCTACCCAACAGTGATCTGACAGCACTCTGGGATCCCTGGACCCTGCAGCCAGTGTTCAGGACCAGGCTCTGCCTACTAGGAGTCCAGCACTAACCCCAGGACCTGGCTTCACCCACCACTGGCGGGGGAGAATAGCCCCTGAGTCTTCTGGACCCTGATTCCTCCCACCAGTGAGCCAGCACTAGCCCCAGGGCCCCCTGGGGTTCTGCAGTCAGCCACCTCATGACCAGGCCCACCAACCAGCAGCATCCACACAAGGCAGGGCCTGGCAACCAATCACACTAGAGGCCGACCAAGCCTACCAGACCACCCAGACAGTCAGCCCACCACAACAGAAGGACCCACGCAGCCCTCTTAGGGGGAATCCCTAGAGCATGTAGCTTGGGTGACGAGAGGGGAGTGTGCTGCAGGGATGCATAGGACTTGTCCTACAGAAGGCCACTTCTCCAAGGTTGAGAAACATAACTAACCTACTACATACATAAAAATACCAACAGCAACTTAAAACAAAATGAGGTGGCAGAGGAACGTGTTCCAGATGAAGGAACAAGAAAAAACCCCAGAAAGAACTAAGGGAAGTGGAGATAGGCATTCTACCTGAGAAAGGCATTCTACCTGAGAAAGAATTCAGAGTAATGATTGTAAAGATGATTAAAGAACTCGGGATGAGAATGGATGCATAAAACAAGTTAGAACTTTTCAACAAAGAGTTAGAAAATATAAAGAACAACAAAACAGAGATGAAGAATAACTGAAATGAAAAATACACCAGAAGGAATCAATAGTAGACTAAATGATACTGAGGAACAGATCAGTGAGCTGGAAGACAGAGTAGTGGAAATCACTGCCACTGAACAGAAAAAAAGGAAAAAGAATAAAAAGAAATGAGGACAGTTTTAGAGACCTCTGGGACAACATCAAGCATACTAAAATTCACATTAAGTTCCAGCAGGAGAAGAGAGAGGAAAAGAGCCTGAGAACATATTTGAAAACCTAGTAGCTGAAAAATTCCCTAACCTGGGAAAGGAAACAGTCACCTAAGTCTAGAAAGCGCAGAGTCCCATACAGTAGAACCCAAAGAGGAACACACCAAGACACATTGTAATTAAAATGACAAAAATTAAAGATAAAGAGAGAATATTAAAAGCAGCAAGGGAAAAACAACAAGTAACATACGAGGGAACTCCCAAAAGGCTATCAGCTGATTTTTCAGCAGAAACTCTGCAGGCCAGGAGGGAATGGCACAATATACTCAAAGTGATGAAACAGAAAAACCTACAACCAAGCATACTCTACCCAGCAAGGCTCTCCTTCAGATTTGATAGAGATCAAATGCTTTACAGACAAGCTAAAAAGAGTTCAGCACCACCAAACCAGCTTTACAACAAATGTTAAAGGAACTTCTCTAGGTGAAAAAAGAAAAGGCCACAATTAGAAACAAGAAAATTACAAAATGAAACAGCTCACCAGTAAAGGCAAACATACAGTAAAGGTAGGCAATCATCCACACACAAAGCTAGCAGGGAGGTTAAAGACAAAAGTAATAAAATCATCTATATCCACAATAAGCAGTTAAGGGATACACAAAATAATTACATATAAAATATGATATCAAAAATAGTAATTGTGGGAATTCCCTGGTGGTCTAGTGGTTAGGACTCTGCACTTCTAATGCAGGGGGCACGGGTTCGATCCCTGGTTGGGGAGCTAAGATTCCACAAGCCTTGTGGCCAAAAGAAAAAAGAAAAAGTAATCATGAGGGGAGGAGAATACAAATGCAGGGTCTTTAAAATTTATTTGAAATTAAGAGATAAGCAACTTAAAACAATCACACACATACACACACACACACACACACACACACACACACACACACACACACACACACATATATAGACTGCTATACAAAAACCTCATGGTATCTGCAAACCAAAAATCTGTAATAGATATACACACACAAAAGGAAAAAGGAATCCAAACATAATGCTAAAGACAGCCATCAAATCACAAGAGAAGAGAGCAAAAGAAGAAGAAAAGAAGACCTATAAAAACAAATCCAAAGCAACAAAATGGCAATAAGAACATATATATCAATAATTACCTTAAATATAAGTAGACTAAATTATCCAACCAAAAGACACAGTGGCTGAATGGATACAAAAACAAGACCCGTATATATGCTGCAACAAGAGCATCACTTCAGATCTAGAGACACACACAGACTAAAAGTTAGACAATGTAAAAAGGCATTCCATGCAAGTGGAAATCAAAAGAAAGTCAGCATAGCAATAAGTATATCACACAAAATAGACTTTAAAATAAAGGCTGTTACAAAAAAGGACACTACATAATGATCAAGGGATCAATCCAAGAAGATCTAACAATTGTAAATATATATGCACCCAACAGAGGAGCACCTAAATATATAAAGCAAATATTTACAAACATAAAAGGAGAAATCGACAGTAACACAGTGACAGTAGAGGACACTAACACCCCACTCACATCAACGGACAGATCAGCCAGACAGAAAATCAATAAGGAAACTGGCCTTAAATGACATGTTAGACCAGACAAACTTAATTGATATACAGAGCATTCCATCCAAAAGCAGCAGAATACACTCTTTTCAAGTGCACACAGAACATGCTCCAGAATAGATCACACGCTAGGCCACAAAACAAGCCCTAGTAAATTTAAGAAAACTGAAATCTTATCAAGCATCTTTTCTGACCAAAACGCTATGAGACTAGGTATCAACTACAAGAAAAAAACTGCAAAAAACACAAACACATGGAGGCTAAACAATATGCTACTAAACAACCAATGGCTAACTGAAGAAATCAAAGAGGAAATAAATACGTAGAGACAAATGACAATGAAAACACAACGATCCAAAACCTAAGGGATGCAGCAAAAGCAGTTCTAAGAAGGAAGTTTATAGCAATACAATCTTACCTCAGGAAACAAGTAAGATCTCAAATAAACAAGCTAAACTTACACTTAAAGCAACTAGAGAAAGAAGAACAAACAAAACCCAAAGTTAGTAGCAGGAAAGAAATCATAAACATCAGAGCAGAAATAAATGAAACAGAGACTAAAAAATAATAGAAAAGATCAATGAAAGTGAAAGCTGGCTCTCTGAAAAGACAAACAAAATTGACAAACCTTTAGCCAGACTCATCAAGAAAAAATGGGAGAGGGCCCATATCAATAAAATCAAAATTAAAAAGGAGAAGTTACAATCAACACCACAGAAATGCAAAGGATCATAAGAGACTACTATGAACAGCTATATGCCAATAAAATGGACAACCTAGAAGAAATGGACAAACTCTTAGAAAGGTACACTATCCCAAGACTGAACCAGGAAGGAATAGAAAATATGAACAGACCAATTACCAGTAATGAAATTGAATCAGTAATTTTAAAACTCCCAAAAAACAAAAGTCTAGGACCAGATGGCTTCCCACGTGAACTCTACCAAACATTTAGAGAAGGGTTAAGACCCATGCTTCTCAAACTATTCCAAAAAACTGCAAGGGAAGGAGCACTTCCCAACTCATTCTATGAGGCCAGCATCACCCTGATACCAAAACCAGACAAAGATATCACGAAAAAAGAAAATTACAGGCCAATATCACTGATGAACATAGATGCAAATATCCTCAATAAAATGTTAGCAAACCAAATCCAACACTACATTAAAAAGATCATACACCATCATCAAGTGGGATTTATCCGAGGGATGCAAGGATTTTTCAATATCTCCAAATCAATCATTGTAACACACTACATTAACAAATTGAAGAATAAAAACCATATGATCATCCCAATAGATGCAGAAAAATCTTCTGATAAAATTCAACATCCGTTTATGATAAAAAAAAAAAAAAACTTCTCCAGAAAGTGGGCATAGAGGGAATATAACTCAACATAATAAAGGCCATACATGACAAACCCACAGCTAACATCGTACTCAGTGGTGAAAAGCTGAAAGCATTTCCTCTAAGATAAGGAACAAGACAAGGACGTTCACTCTTGCCACTTTTATTCAACATAGTTTTGGAAATACTAGCCATAGCAATCAGACAAGAAGAAGGAATTCAAATTGGAAAGGAAGAAGTAAAACTGTCACTGTTTGCAGATGACATGATACTATACATAGAAAATCCTAAAGATGCCACCAGAGAAGTACTGGAGCTCATCGATGAATTCGGTACAAAATTGAAGTACAGAAATCTGTTGCATTTCTATACACTAATAACGAACTATCAGAAAGAGAAATAAAGGAAACAATCCCACTTACCACTGCATCAAAAGGAATAAAATAACTAGGAGTAAACCTACCTAAGGAGGTAAAAGACCTGTACTTGGAAAACTGTAAGGCACTGATGAAAGAAACTGAAGACAACACAAACAGATGGAAAGATATAACATGTTTAGATTGGAAAAAGTGATATTGTTAAAAGGACCATACTACTGAAGGCAATCTACAGATTGACTGCAATCCCTATCAAAATACCAGTGGCATTTTTCAAAAAACTAGAAAAAATAATTTTAAAATTTATATGGAAACACAAAAGACCCTGGATAGTCAAAACAATCTTGAGAAAGAAGAACAGAGCTGGAGGAACCATGCTCCCAGACTTCAGACTATACTACAAGGCTGCAGTCATCAAAACAATGTGGTACTGGCACAAAAACAGACACATAGATCAAAGAAACAGAACAGAGAGCCCGGAAATAAACCCACACACTTATGATCAGTTAATCTATGACAAAGGAGCCAAAAATATACAATGGAGAAAAGACAGTCTCTTCAGTAAGTGGTGCTGAGAAACCTGGACAGCTACATGTAAAAGAATGAAAAATTAGGGGGCTTCCCTGGTGGCGCAGTGGTTGATAGTCCGCCTGCCGATGCAGGGGACACGGGTTCGTGCCCCGGTCCGGGAAGATCCCACATGCCGCGGAGCAGCTAGGCCCGTGAGCCATGGCCGCTGAGCCTGCACGTGCGGAGCCTGTGCTCCGCAACGGGAGAGGCCACAACAGTGAGAGGCCCGCATACCACAAAAAAAAAAAAAAAAAATGAAATTAGAACATTCTCTAACGTCATATACAAAAATAAACTCAAAATGGATTCAAGGGCTTCCCTGGTGGCGCAGTGGTTGAGAGTCCGCCTGCCGATGCAGGGGACACGGGTTCGTGCCCCAGTCCGGGAAGATCCCACATGCCGCGGAGCGGCTGGGCCCGTGAGCCATGGCCGCTGGGGCTGCGCATCCGGGGCCTGTGCTCCGCAACGGGAGAGGCCACAACAGTAAGAGGCCCGCGTACCGCAAAAAAAAAAAAAAAAAAAAAAAATGGATTCAAGATCTAAATGTAAGACCAGATACTATAAAACTCCTAGAGGAAAACACAGGCAGAACAGTCTTTGACATAAATCACAGCAATATATTTTTTGATCCATCTCCTAAAGCAAAGGAAACAAAAGCAAAAATAAACAAATGGGACCTAATTAAACTTAAAAGCTTTTGCACAGCAAAGGAAACCATCAACAAAATGAAAAGATAACCTACTGAATGGGAAATGATTACTTGCAAATGATAATGACCAATAAGGGGTTAATATCTAACAACTATAAACAGCTCATACAACTCAACATCAAAAAAGCAAACAACCTGATTACCAAATGGGCGGAAAACCTGAATAGACATTTTTCCAAGAGGAAATGCAGATGGCCAACAGGCACATGAAAAGATGCTCAACATCACTAATTATTAGAGAAATGGAAGTCAAAACTACAATGAGGCATCACCTCACAGCAGTAAGAATGCTATCATGAAAAAGGCTACAAATAATAAATGCAGGAGAGGGTGTGGAGAAAAGGAAACCCTCATACACTGTTGGTGAGGATGTAAATTGGTGCAGCCTCTGTGGAAAAACAGTATGGAGATTTCTCTAAAAACTAAAAGTAGAACTACCATATGACCCAGCAATTCCACTCCTGGGTATATATCCAAAAAATCCATAAACACTAATTCAGAAAGATACACACACCCCAGTATTCATAGCAGCATTATTTACAACTGCCAAGATATGGAAGCCACCTAAGTGTCATCAACAGAAGAATGGATAAAGAAGATGTGGTGTACATATACATGTATAATGGAATACTACTAGGCATAAAAAAAATTAAATTTTGCTATTTGCAGCAACGTGGATGGACTTGGAAGGCTAAGTGAAATAAGGCAGACAGAGAAGGACAAATACTGTATGATATCACTTATATGTGGAATGTAAAAAATATTAATACAACAAGCTAGTGAATAAAACAAAAAAAGAAGCAGACTCCGAGACAGAGAGATCAAACTAGTGGTTACCATGGGGAAAGGGGAGGGGGGAGGGGTAATATAGAGGTGGGTGGAAAAAAAAGGTTATTATGGGATTATATGAAATCATGTGTATGAAACTTTTGAAAACTGTAAACCTCTATAGTATTTTAAGACTCATTCAATTAAAAAAATAGTCTATTAAATTTTTAAAAATAGCCAGAAAATCACTGAAAAAGGAAACCCATAAGGGGTGATTAGCCCTAACAGATATTAAAGTATTTTTAAAGCCTTTATAATTACAACCGTGTGGTACTGGCACAAATACACCAGCAGGATAGAATACAAAGGCCAGAAATGGACCCAAGTATATATGAAAACATCTGGTAACTGTGGTATCTCTAAACACTGAGTCAAAAAGATGGAGGGGTGTTTTTTTGTTTTGTTTTGTTTATTGTTTGCGGTACGTGGGCCTTTCACTGTTGTGGCTTTTTTTTTTTTTTTAATGATGCTGGAACAACTGGGTAGCCACTTGTTGAAGAAAAACATTTTATCAGAGTTTCTCAACCTCGACACTATTGACATTTTGAGTCGGATCATTCTTTGCTGTGGGAGGCTGTCCTGTGCACTGCAGGATGTTTAGCAGCATCCTTGGCCTCTACCCACTAGATGTCAGGAGCATTCTTCCCCCTAGTTTTGACAACCCAAAATGTCTCCTGACACTGCTACACGTCCCCTGGGGGGACAAAATCGCCCCTGGTTGAGAACCATTTAATTAGAGCCATACTTCACACCATACACAAGATTAAACTCCAAAGGGATCAGAGACCTAAACATTAAAAAATGCAACCATACAAGTACTGAAAGAAAATAGGGGTGAATTATTCTTTGACCTCAGTCTAGGAAATGGCTCTCTAACTGTGACTCAAAATAGAGGCAATAAAAGAGAATATTGATAAATTTGAACATTCAATGTTTTTGCATGCTCAAACACCATTAACAAAGTCAAATGACAACTAAAAACTGAGAGAAAATACGCGCAACATATACCACAGAAAGGCTGAATCAGGAAGAAACAGAAAATATGAACAGACCAATCACAAGCACTGAAATTGAAACTGCGATTAAAAATCTTCCAACAGGGCTTCCCTGGTGGCACAATGGTTGAGAGTCCGCCTGCCGATGCAGGGAACACGGGTTCGTGCCCCGGTCTGGGAAGATCCCACATGCCGCGGAGCGGCTGGGCTTGGGAGCCATGGCCACTGAGCCTGCGCGTCCGGAGCCTGTGCTCCGTAATGGGAGAGGCCACAACAGTGAGAGGTCCGCATACCAAAAAAAAAAAAAAAATCTTCCAACAAACAAAAGCCCAGGACCAGATGGCTTCACAGGCGAATTCTATCAAACATTTAGAGAAGAGCTAACACCTATCCTTCTCAAACTCTTCCAAAATATAGCAGAGGGAGGAACACGCCCAAACTCATTCTACGAGGCCACCATCACCCTGATACCAAAACCAGACAAAGATGTCACAAAGAAAGAAAACTACAGGCCAATATCACTGATGAACATAGATGCAAAAATCCTCAACAAAATACTAGCAAACAGAATCCAACAGCACATTAAAAGGATCATACACCACGGTCAAGTGGGGTTTATTCCAGGAATGCAAGGATTCTTCAGTATACGCAAATCAATCAACGTGATACACCATATTAAAAAACTGAAGGACAGAACCATATGGTCATCTCAATAGACGCAGAGAAAGCTTTTGACAAAATTCAACACCCACTTATGATAAAAACCCTGCAGAAAGTAGGCATAGAGGGAACTTTCCTCAACATAATAAAGGCCATATATGACAAACCCACAGCCAACATCGTCCTCAATGGTGAAAAACTGAAAGCATTTCCACTAAGATCAGGAACAAGACAAGGTTGCCCACTCTCACCACTCTTATTCAACACAGTTTTGGAAGTTTCAGCCACAGCAATCAGAGAAGAAAAAGAAATAAAAGGACTCCAAATCGGAAAGGAAGAAGCAAAGCTGTCACTGTTTGCAGATGACATGATACTACTATACATAGAGAATCCTAAAGATGCTACCAGAAAACTACTAGAGCTAATCAATGAATTTGGTAAAGTTGCAGGGTACAAAATTAATGCACAGAAATCTCTGGCATTCCTATACACTAATGATGAAAAATCTGAAAGTGAAATTAAGAAAACACTCCCATTTACCATTGCAACAAAAAGAATAAAATATATAGGAATAAACCTACCTAAGGAGACAAAAGACCTGTATGCAGAAAATTATAAGATGCTGATGAAAGAAATTAAAGATGATACAAATAGATGGAGAGATATACCATGCTCTTGGACTGGAAGAATCAACATTGTGAAAATGACTCTACTACACAAAGCAAACTACAGATTCAATGCAATCCCTATCAAACTACCACTGGCATTTTTCACAGAACTAGGACAAAAAATTTCACAATTTGTATGGAAACACAAAAGACCCCGAATAGCCAAAGCAATCTTGAGAACGAAAAATGGAGCTGGAGGAATCAGGCTCCCTGACTTCAGACTATACTACAAAGCTACAGTAATCAAGACAGTATGGTACTGGCACAAAAACAGAAATATAGATCAGGGCTTCCCTGGTGGCGCAGTGGTTGAGAGTCCGCCTGCCGATGCAGGGGACACGGGTTCGTGCCCCGGTCCGGGAAGATCCCACGTGCCGTGGAGCGGCTAGGCCCGTGAGCCATGGCCGCTGAGCCTGCGCATCCGGAGCCTGTGCTCCACAACGGGAGAGCCCACAACAGTGAGAGGCCCACATACCACAAAAAAAAAAGAAAAAAAAAAGAAAAAGAAATATAGATCAATGGAACAGGATAGAAAGCCCAGAGATAAACCCATGCACATATGGTCACCTTATCTTTGATAAAGGAGGCAAGAATATACAGTGGAGAAAAGACAGCCTCTTCAATAAGTGGTGCTGGGAAGACTGGACAGCTACATGTAAAAGTATGAGATTAGAACACTCCCTAACACCATACACAAAAATAAACTCAAAATGGATTAAAGACCTAAATGCAAGGCCAGACACTATCAAACTCTTAAAGGAAAACATAGGCAGAACACTCTATGACATAAATCACAGCAAGATCCTTTTTGACCCACCTCCTAGAGAAATGGAAATAAAAATAAACAAATGGGACCTAATGAAACTTCAAAGCTTTTGCACAGCAAAGGAAACCATAAACAAGACCAAAAGACAACCCTCAGAATGGGAGGAAATATTTGCAAATGAAGCAACTGACAAAGGGTTAATCTCCAAAATTTAGTAGCAGCTCATGCAGCTCAATAACAAAAAAACAAACAACCCAATCCAAAAATGGGCAGAAGACCTAAATAGACATTTCTCCAAAGAAGATATACAGATTGCCAACAAACACATGAAAGAATGCTCAACATCATTAATCATTAGAGAAATGCAAATCAAAACTACAATGAGATATCATCTCACACCGGTCAGAATGGCCATCATCAAAAAATCTAGAAACAATAAACGCTGGAGAGGGTGTGGAGAAAAGGGAACACTCTTGCACTGCTGGTGGGAATGTAAATTGATACAGCCACTATGGAGAACAGTATGGAGGTTCCTTACAAAACTAAAAATAGAACTACCATATGACCCAGCAATCCCACTACTGGGCATATACCCTGAGAAAACCATAATTCAAAAAGAGTCATGTACCAAAATGTTCATTGCACCTCTATTTACAATAGCCAGGACATGACTCTTTTTGAATGGAAGCAACCTAAGTGTCCATCATCGAATGAATGGATAAAGAAGATGTGGCACATATATACAATGGAATACTACTCAGCCATAAAAAGAAACAAAATTGAGTTATTTGTAGTGAGGTGGATGGACCTAGAGTCTGTCATATAGAGTGAAGTAAGTCAGAAACAGAAAAACAAATACTGTATGCTAACACGTATATATGGAATCTAAGAAAAAAAAAAGTCATGAAGAACCTCGGGGTAAGACGGGAATGGAGACGCAGACCTACTAGAGAATGGACTTGAGGATGTGGGGAGGGGGAAGGGTAGGCTGTGACAAAGTGAGAGCGTGGCATGGACATATATACACTACCAAACGTAGAACAGACAGCTAGTGGGAAGCAGCCGCATAGCACAGGGAGATCAGCTCGGTGCTTTGTAACCACCTAGAGGGGTGGGATAGGGAGGGTGGGAGGGAGGGAGACGCAAGAGGGAAGAGATATGGGAACATGTGTATATGTATAACTGATTCACTTTGTTATAAAGCAGACACTAACACACCACTGTAAAGCAATTATACTCCAATAAAAATGTTAAAAAAATAATAAGAAAAACATATACCACAGAAATAAAAGGACTAATATCCCTAATAGATAAATACCTCTTAGAATTCAGGGACAAAGAAAGGAGCAAAAACCTGGTAGAAAAATGGGGACGGGGGGAGAAGCCTGAACAGACAATCCAGAAAAAAACATTAAAATGTTTCTTAAACTTAGGGAAAATTGTTCAAACTCACTCGTAATTAGAGAAATGCAAACAATACAGATACCATTTATCACCTATTAGATTAGGAAAAATTAAACAATATGACAACATTCTATTGGTGAAACTGCGGGAAAAACAGGTACTCACATACAATGCTGGTGGAAATTCAAACTTTTTGGATAACCTACCTGGAAGGGAATTTGGCAGTATCTAACAAAACTACATATGCACTCACTTTTTGCCCTAGCAATCCCACCAAACCTTCACCTCCAATAATACAAAAAGGTTATTCATTGCAGTATTGTTTATGAGATATTGAAAACAACCAAGGTGCCTATACACAGATGGAAGTATTTATCCATTAGTGATTTTAACCCTTTTTCTGTGGTTATGTACATGCAGTGATGGAATAAACTATAGGACATCCACATAATGTAGTACTATGCAGCTGTTAAAAAAATGAGGAAGATTTTTATGAGCTAATAAGGAGTGATTTCCAGGACGTACTCTTAAGTGACAAAGGTAAAGCCCAAAAGAGTGTCTATAGTATGCTACCCTTCATGTTACAAAGAAGGGTATATATGAAAATATGCAGGTATCCACTTATTTGTGTAAAAGAAATAGTCAATTCTGCTATAGCACAACATAGCCATCCTTATAAATCTCTACATTATGCAGAACTGCACAATAAAAACCGAAGGGTTTATAGAGAAAACAGAGCACAACACTCAAAAAGTTTCTGTGACACACACACACACACACACACACACACACACACACACACACACAGATAGGAACCTAATAAATAAACAGTAGCACAATTTTACACATGTGAAATGGTTAAGAAATACATAATACATGTGTCACTTTCCCTAAAAAAGGCCCTGAAGTTTGCTTGTGGAGTGGGCATCAGGAGGCGGGGTAGATGCAGGGGTACCTGAAATCAGAAGGCAGGCTGTAATAGCAGATGTGGACAGGGGTGGCTGCTAAGACACGGGGTGAATCGAGGGGGCACAGAGGTGTTTGAGGTGTGTGTATTTTGTGTGTTTTTACACAGCTCAGGTCAGCTGGGTGCAGTTTCTGCATTCACCTCGAGTTTCTCATGTGTGAAATTGTGCCTCGACACACGCAAAATTCACACTAAGCTCAACTTGTGCTCTAAGATATCAATCACGTTGGAACAAATTCACTTTTTCAAAACAAGAGTTACAGCAGAACTTACTGTATAGGAGAGATAAACCAGAAGCTAATGAGATTGGTTTACCAACAGGGCATAGGTGGGAATGGGGTAGAAAGAATGGGGGATGGGAAGGAGGTAGCAGGGTCAAGGCAGCGTGACACTCCTCTGAGTATATTTTTGGGGAGCTCTAACCCTTAGAACCTAGAGTAATATTTCACATACCCACCCCCGTAAATAAATAATTAACATCAGCCAGAATGTAAGGAGAATCCGAAGTGGAAAACACGCGGTAACAAATAAACCTAACTATATTACAAGCGAATATCCTAACCACACTGAAGGAGATGGGGAGGAAAATAGCTAACCTAAGTAACTTTGGAAAGAAGTATTTTTATTTTGTTGTTTTGTTTTAACCACAAATATTTATTGATGGATTGATGAATATAATTTTAAACAGAGCAATGAGACACAGCCATGGATTAAAACAGCGTGCTATACTGCCAAAGGAGGGCAAAGGCATAAATTTGCGAACTTTATATATTCAAGTCAAAGAGCCTCTGAGGTACTGAATCGAAAATTATCAGACAATCTTCCCTTTTACACAATTCCTGTGTTACATCACTTGATCCTAAAGTCAGAATGGTACGTCATACAGAATTTCTCATTCATTTATACTTGAGCCATCTCGCCTGGCCACTCCTCTGTCCCCCATTCTTTTCCCTTCCCTTTGCAGTGGTGTTCTTTGGCCATTCCCTTCCTAAAGAATTGCTTCTTCTTAAGCAAGAAAGCAAGCAAGCACGTAGTGAGTCAGAGAATATCCACCACAGGCAGATACATGCATGAATGGACTTAGGTGTTAGGATGGCAACAGCCTAATTCAGTGAGGTCTAAACTAAGCTGACTGGCAAAGAAGCTGCCCTGGCTCCTGGCTTGCTGAAAGGTCTACAATTGTACCTCAGGTTGTGCCACCATTGCCAGACCCCGTGTTTCTAAGCGATTAGCAGTGGAGGTAGGAAGCCAGTGTAACCAGGCGGCTAATGTGACAATACAGTCAATGCTTTGAACCTCTACTGGGAGCTGACTATGGCTTCTGACATAATCATTTGCCAAGTGCAAAAACCTTCAGGATACTAAGGATGATCTTGAAATCTCTTGGACAGGATGAGTCAGGCATCTCCATAACTCTAATCTTTCTACTTGGAAACGTGAAGTGAAAAACATCCCAGGGCACGCAACACTCAGGTATAAGCCACGCTACGGAGGTGGTAACACAGGAAGCTTTTAGGGTGCCCAGCCTCCTTGTTCAAAGAGCCATGAGGAAGTCCCCAGGCAAATTGTCAGGGCGGCTCTTCTGGTGGCAACAGTGCCCCAAAGCTGACCAGACCAGCAGGCAGAATCAGAGGCCAGAGGTCGAGTGACCCGGGCAAGCCACCTAGAAGGGATGGCTCGACACATTTTAAGAAGAACATTTCCATCCAGTAGCCCTTTGATGACAGAGCAGAGTACAAGGGACCGACAGATGGTCACATTCTTCTGAAGAGAGATGCTCCTGGGGAGAGAACATCCCAGAGGCTCATTTGTGAGCAAAGGTAAATAAAAACTGCCAGACCACAGAACCATCTTGTCAAGTTAGACATATATTTAAAGAGGTGCCTGGTAGAAGAGAGCGGATTTTGAGGTGTAACAAAGAGCACGCAAACTGAAAGATCTAGTGAATGGGGGGTTGGGGGACAGAGAAACAGGACGCAAAGGACAACTGGGAAAGGCTGAAGGAGCATGCTGAGGCCACAGTCGGCATCCGTGAAAGAGCTTGTTTGGCGGCTTCTTGGCTTGAGTCCCTCTCTCACTTTCTCAGTCTGGATGGATGTGTGGCATTCAGCAGCATAACTGGGGGGATGATATTTATACATGGGGAACTGGCGAATGGGTAGTGAAGAGAAATAGACTGGGTGTGCCATTCTGTAATGCCCTGTGTACCGGGAAAAGCCAGTATCCATCTTGATCTCCTCAAGCTCTTCCCTCCACAGTAACGTGGAAGTCTGAGATCCCATCCCCATGCGGGAGCTTCCCGGGGAGCAGCTGCGGCTCAAGCAACCATGTAGATGAAAGACAAAAGGAACTGTACACAAATATTGTACTTTAGTTAGTAAATTTGTTCTTTACAAGAGAATGAGTTAGAAATTCTGAAACGACTTTTTGTGTATACTAGGATTGAACAAATAAATAAACATGTTATGGATAATGACAGTTTGTCACCATTGGAGAAAGGAGTTAGAAAGAAGGGAAGAAAGATGTCAAGGATGAATACTGTGGTGTTGGATTAGAATCTAAAGTATCAGTATAAATTCATACATATATTCTCACACACACACATACACACATACATGGATATGCAGGTGGGTAGGCACAAAATAAATATGTGCACATGTGCATGTATGAGTATACAAACATACTTCCTAGCTCTGTCACCTGAGAGTGCCTTAGAAGCAATGACACTGGTAACACTGAGCACATCTAGTGCCCAGATCTTGTTTCTAAATACCACTCTCTGATAAGAGAAACCAGGACTCCTTTCCAGGGCTGGCCAGGGAAAATAGAAGATAAGCCTGGAATATCTTGAGAGGCCATCAAGCAAGAAAGTACTAAAATAAATAATAATAGTGGCATGTCAGAAAGGCACAGGAGCCAACCTGAAGGTGCTCCCGATGGCCAAATCTGGGACAATACAATAATGATAGTAATAGATGATAACACACAGTATAAAAGAACTGTCTATGAGTCTGTACTGTCTAATAAGTAATTGGGATAAGTAAATAAATACACGGGGGTGGGGTACCTCTTCCTTACAGAAGAATTCTAACTAATAAATGTAGAAATACTGATGGAAATTTTTTAAAATCACTGTTAGCCAAATATGACAGCAAAACTTTTTACAGACAGTAATCATCACAGGATGCTAAAATAGTTGGGTGAAATTATGTTGAGAAACAGGATACTTGCATACTTTCAAAATTTCGCCCCACAAGATACTTGTTGATTACAAACAGAAAATAGTAACTTCAGCTGCAAAAGCCTGGCAGACACGACCTTAACCAAGCGATCAAAGTTAACATCCGCAGTAAAAGGGCACGCCTATACATGAGCCCCCTGACATCATGCACTGAGGTAACACTTCTGTGGGATTCTTGCTAAAAATGAGTAACCTCAATCTAATCATAAGACAACATCAGACAACTCCAACTTGAAGGACATTCTAGAAAATAATTGGCTAGTACTCTTCAAAAGTGTCAAGGTCACGTAAGGCAAAGATTGAGGGACTATCACAAACTGAAGGACACTAAGGAGATTTGACAACTAAATGCAATGTGAGACCCTGGACTGGATCCTGGACCAGAGAAAGGACATTAGTGGGAGAACCGACAAAATCCAAATAAGGTTAATAGATTAGTTAATAGTATTTATGAATGTTAATCTCCTGGTTTCAATAAATGTACTATGGTTATGTAAGATGTTAACATTAGGAAAACCTAGATAAGGAGTATGTGGAAACTCTACTATTTTTTACAACTTCTCTGTTAAGTATAAAATTATTTCAAAATATAAAGTTAAAAATACATGTAAACTCTTAGCCATGGATATTTCACAATTGGGACTTAACACTCCAATGCCTATGATACATATATGGCTTCAGGAAAAGGTAGGTTCAACCAGGAAATGCTTAGTTCAGAATTTCTTTACTTTAAATAGCAAAATTTAGAAGACCACAGAAAATCTAATCTCAAATGGTTAGAAGTTGCCATGGTATATGACACTTTGGCCCTTAACGTACCATCATGGCATAGATTCCCATTTCAGAGTGTGGAGTCAGTTTATCATAGCAGTTCACCCTGATCCCCTGCTGAATGGAATGTCCAGCTTATCTGTTCTCATCAGTCAGGGCCCTTGGTCCACGCCCAGATCTGCGAATACGTGGAATATTCACGTGCTCTTGCCCTGCGTAAGCCTAAGGCAGGCATTCCCAAGAGATTATAGCACTCTTTCCCACATAGTCCCCACCGCCCCTACTGATCAGGGTCAGCACTTGAGCTGAACCATCTATTGCTGTGTTCGGCCTGCACTCAGGTCTATGGGGACTCTTGAGGTCTAAGTCCCTGCTTAGATTCTGCTGTCCAGATAGACAGGCATGGAAGTCACCCTTCCTCGAATATGGGAAGAGACTCCAGCAGTCTCACCAGTGTCCTTCTCCAAGCTTCATCAGTGATCCAGGGTAGACTGTCTAATGGTCCCTGTGGTATTAGATAAAGATGCTTGACATGAGATGGAGCCTGATGACAAAAGTTGACCAGGTTCCAGAGAAACACTGAGGCCTAAATCCTTATCATCAGGAGTGACAGTTAACTTATTCCAATCGTGTTCACAGTAATATTCTTTGTCAGACTTCATAAAATGAACGAGGAAAGAATATCAGAGATTCTTTGTCATTAGTTTTCTAACTTATCACACTGTGGCATCCAGGGATATTAAAATAAAAACCTGTCAAGTCACACTTTTCTTATTAAGGGGATGCATTTGCAGGACGGGGGACATTCCAACAGCCTTATTCAGAAGTAAATGGAGGTCATCACTCAAATTCGGACCCAGACCCCTTTGGTCATAGTCCAGAGCTATAAACAATGACGATGTTTACTCTTCCATTTTCTATCGAGAAGAAAAAAATAGGACTTACCAGAAGGCAGCTTCTGAGAAAAACTAAACTAGCTTACAGAAGAATCAGAAGGCTGAGAGTGGAGTTCCGAGCCAGGAGAGATTAAAGACTAGTGCCGGCAGGAGAGGGTATTTCAGTAGTATTTACCCGCCCTAGGATAAAGACCTTCTCACTGCCTCACCCTCCCTCCCATCCCCAGCTCCCTCTTCTCTTATCCAGTCTCTCCCCTCCTTCCCTTTCTCCATGGGTGCACATTAGAGATTTTCAATATTCCAGTGGTTTATAAGAGTTAGGACTAAGAAACGCTACCAAGCCTTTCCTTTGCTATAAAAGAATTATACAGGGCTTCCCTGGTGGCGCAGTGGTTGAGAGTCCGCCTGCCGATGCAGGGGACACGGGTTCGTGCCCCGGTCCAGGAAGATCCCACATGCCGCGGAGCGGCTGGACCCGTGAGCCACGGCCTGCGCGTCTGGAGCCTGTGCTCCGCAGTGGGAGAGGCCACAACAGTGAGAGGCCCGCGTACCGCAAAAAAAAAAAAATAATAATAATAATAATAATAATTATACATACCACAGAGTCCCAGACAAGTCTCGTTTTGCTTTTACAAAATATCTTCATAGTTTTGCAGGCTCTCTCAGAAGTATTCTGTTGTTTTATGACCTTTCTCAAAATGGTACTGTCCATCCAAATTAAGTCTCTCTTGCTTCAGCTTAGGTATTTCCCTTTATCTCATCTAGTTTGCTCCTTTAAACCAGTTCAGAAAAATTCTAACTTTGGTATGAAACCTTTGACATACAAATTCCTCCCTAATACTAAACCTTCTATTTCTCCATTCTGCCTAAAGAAATAATTTCAAATCCTTAGCCCAACTACTCTCCAGCCTCTGTGCAATCTGGTCCTAACTTACCTTCCCAGATGGATTTCCCACAAGTCCTTTGTACACACCCTAGACCTCAGCCAAACCAAACTCCATGTGCTTCTCTAGAAAAATATCCCGCACTCTCAAAACAATATTGCCACTTGGAATGCCCTTTCCCCTATTATAGCTTATTTATTTCTTCATTTTGAGAAAAAAAAATTAACCCAACACCTACTATTAATAAGTACTAGAAGGATACAAAAATGAATGAGACATAATCTCTGCCATCCAGAGTACATGACTACTAGAGGAAATTATGTGGTACTGAGTATCAGGTGTTAAGACCTAACTGGTGTGGGGTGTTAGAATGGGGTCAATGTTAGGATTAAACTTCATGGAAAAGGTAGCATTTGAGAAGACCCTGAAGGATGGGGTCGAATTCTGAAGAAGATTACAGGCCGAGGAAACCATGACAGCAAGCACACAGAGGCAGGAGAAAATGGAGTGTATATACATAAATTCAGATACTTTGCTTTGGCTGCAGTGCTTCAATAGACCAGATCTTGAAGGATCCTGAATGTCAGACTGAAATGTTTGAATTTATTCCATACGCAGAGGAAATTACTGAAGGGTTCTGAGCACAGAAATAACATGATCAGAAAGAGCAATGCTTTATGAAGATACGAGGCTGTGTGTGTACAGGATTAATTTCCTCCATTTCTAGTATGGTATTCTTCATGGTATACTAGGGAGAGAAAAGCCTGACTTGAGTTTCAAATATAGGATTGCAGGAGTGGGGATGCCTATCACACCCTCCATTTAACTCACCTGTCTGGTCTTTGCAGCAGGTAGACAGATCTGGGAAACTGGCCATAAGTAGTTTGTGACTCTGTAGCTGCTATTCCAATATGGTATTTTTCTTAGAGTAAATCAGCACAGCACCTAGCATGTGGAACACAGCTACTGACCCTAGCAAATACTTTTTCCCTCTATACCCATTTTCAAGGGTCATCAGAAGCAATTTGCTTTTGGCACTGTCAGCTCTCCTGCTCTCTGCCATAAACTGCAGAGATCATTATCATCTTGACACCCCACGGAACATCACACTTGTTCATGTTTTCCTCCCTTGACTGAGGAACTGGAAGTAGCAAGCACGTCAGATGCCTCAGACACAAGCAAGCCAGGGGCAAAAGCCTGGTACTTCATCAGTCAAGGTCCAGTCAGGAAAACAGAAACCACACCAGTTATTTTAAAAGAGAGAATTCAATACAGTGAAGGCATTATAAGACTGACATGGCAAATGGGAAACTGAGGTGACACAGATATAGTGACTGCAGAAAGCAGCTGACACTCCGAGGGCAGAACCTAAGAAGGAGCAGCTGGTGCGGAAATGTTTGCAGAGGCCCAGCAATAACAGTGCAGAGTATGGAAGAACAGATTTGCAGCTGACAGACAACAGCTTAATAGCCAGCACAATAGCTAAGGAAAGAATTAGCCAATGAGTCTGGTTCATATTAAATATTGTGAGAAATAAAGAAAATTCCCTATTGCTAACTTTAGCTTTGGAATTCTTTCTTTCTTTTTAAAACATTAGCCTGACTGTGGAACAGCCAATAAAATTACTTGTTTGTACACATCATTACAGAACATTCTCAGGTTGACATTCTCTTGCATGCCTGTGACATTTCATTGTTCAGAGTATAAGCAGACAATGGAATACTAGTTGCGATAAAAAGGAACGAATTACTGATACACACAAAAAAGGATGGATCTCAGAGGCATTATGCTGAGTGAAAGAAGCCAGTCTCAAAAGGTATGATTCCATTTATATGACACTTTCAAAAAGACAAAACCATAGTGATGGAGGACAGACTAGGGGTTGCCACAGGTAGGAGGAGGGGGAGACTGTGACCAGAAAGGGATAGCACGAGGGACTTTGCTGGGATAATGGGAAATGTTCTGAATCCTGACTGTGGTAGGGTTACAGGAGTCTATGCATGTGATAACATTCATAGAGCTGTACTCAAAAAGGAGTCAATTAAAAAAATGAAAAAAACAGGGGAAAGGTAAAGAAGGAGCATGCATGGCTTGTGTGCGAGAAAGTATTGCCTTTTTGTTTTTGTCTTTTAAATCTGCTGTGGTAAGGTCAAGTATGACTCCACGGAGCTTTTGCCACATCTGGCCTGAGTTACAAGGGGAAAGTGTCCCTTGGCGTGAGACCGGATGTTCAGCAGCTCTTCGGTTACCGCACACCTCGGAGACCCCAGCTGAGGGCAAGGCACAGAGGGTGAGGGAGGAACCTCCCCACGCCTCTGGGCTGTTCTGGGACTCACACTGCCAGCTCCTATGATCTAGGGGAGGGTATTTGTGCTGTTCGCAGCAGTTCAAAGCCTCCTTCTTCCCTGCACTTCAAAGCCTGGCCTGCTTTTCCCCCACTCATGGCTTTTATTTGGCGCTAGCGACCTTTGAGGATTGACGCTGAGTGGACCTTGGCAGTGACCCCACTAATTGGCAAAGCTGGCCACAGGGGATGAATAAGATACTCACTGGCAGCAACATCACAGTGACTGTGGTCCAGTGAGCCTTGTTTTGTGTTCTTGACAGTCCAGAGCAGTTCCCATGAATAAACAACTGAGCGGCGGTGGGAAGCGTGCTTCCTCCCAGCCTGCCTGTAGTCCTCTTTTCCATTCGCGTGGAGACTACTTTCCACACATGCTTCAAAACGCAATTTTGTTGTGCTCTGCACATTTAAATTACTTCATTAATAGAATGCCATTAAACAAAGGGTTGCTGAACTTTGAAATACATACAGTCATTTTGCATTCCATCACCCTAAGAAGTTTTGTTCAATTCCAGCTGAGATCAAAAGGAGGGAGATTCTCCGCAGTTCCACAGTCTTTCAGAAAGCCTCTCAGGGTGAAAACTGCACCACTGCCATTGCCACCGCTGTTCAAGCTCTGCTCAGTAGGGGCAGATCTCTCTCTCATACACAAAATGTCTATCAGTCTATCAACAGAATGGGATTCAAAAGTGAATGAGCACGGTACTCTTTTGTGTGTGGCTTCTTTCGTTCCACGTGATTTTTTTGAGGTCAGTGTTATATGTATCAATGGCATGTTCTTGTTTATTACTGTGTAGTATTCCATGGTATGAATACAGTAGTCCACAACTTGTTTATCCTTTCTGCTGTTGGTGGATATTTCTAGTCAGGGCTTTTTTTTTTTTGCGGGGGGCGGGGGGAGGCTTTTATGAATAAACTTGCTGTAAATATTTTTGTGAAAGGCTTTTTGTGGACATACTCATATTTCTTACCTCCGTATACCTAAGAGGGAATTTAAAGGTAGACATATGTTCTATTGATACAAATAATAAATGCTGGAGAGAATGTGGAGAAAAGGGAACCCTCCTACACTGTTGGTGGGAATGTAAATTGATACAGCCACTATGGAGAACAGTATGGAGGTTCCTTAAAAAACTAAAAACAGAGGTACCATATGATCCAGCAATCCTACTCCTGGGCATATATCTGAAGAAAACTCTAATTCAAAAAGATACTTGCACCCCAATGTTTATAGCAGCACTATTCACAATAGCCAAGACATGGAAACAACCTAAGTGTCCATCGACAGATGAATGGATAAAGAAGATGTGGCACATACATACAATGGAATATTACTCAGCCACAGAAAGAAACAAAACTGAGTTATTTGTAGTGAGGTGGATGGACCAAGAGTCTGTCATACAGAGTGAAGTAAGTCAGAAAGAGAAAAACAAATACCGTATGCTAACACACATATGTAGAATCTAACCAAAAAAATGGTTCTCGTGAACCTAGGGACAGGGCAGGAATAAAGATGCAGACGTAGAGAATGGGCTTGCGGACACGGGGAGGGGGAAGTTGGTAACCTGGGACGAAGTGAGAGAGTGGCATGGACATATGTACACTACCAAATGTAAAATAGCTAGTGGGAAGCAGCCGCATAGCACAGGGAGATCAGCTCAGTGCTCTGTGACCACCCAGAGGGGTGGGATACGGAGGGTGGGAAGGGGGGAGATGCAAGAGGGAGGGGATATGGGGGTATATGTATACGTATAGCTGATTCACTGCGTTATACAGCAGAAACTAACACAACACTGTAAAGCAATTATACGCCAATAAAGATGTTTTAATAAATAAATAAATAAATAAAAGAAAGGGATGACTTGGAAAAGCAGACATGACAATGATAAGGCCATTTTTCCCAGTCCTGAATATTTGTGTATTTTAGCACTTTAAATAGATATTAGTGTATACAGTGGTTAAAAGAAGAACTCAGTAGGCACCTGTTCCCAAATATCTTCCTCTTAGCCTACAACCACTGTCCAGAATTCTGCTTGAGAGATTTATTCCTTTGGGTTTATCACCAGGAGTTCTCAGCATGTTGATGTGAGCTCACCTGCAGGCTTCTTTCCAGCCTCGCAACTGGCTGGGAGAGTGGCATGAAGGGTTTGGGCACGTGGGGTGCTGCATTCAGGCCCTCTGGGGAAGTGTGAAGGCCTTGCTTTGCCTGGGAAAGAGTGGTGACAAAGGAGGAACCAGGAAAGGGACAGGGAAAGCCTAGGATGGGCCCTAAACTTTGACTTACCTCATCGTTTTGTTTTCCCCATGGTTGTACACTTTGGTAAAGGTTGGAGTTGAGAAGAAAGGAAAGGGAGAAGCACAGTAGGAGTTTAACGTGATGTTATTGAACATGTTTGGAAGATAGGAGCCCAGTGTGAGCCAGTAGGAGACTCTGGGACATTCTCAAGGGAATAACAGTGCTATGTAATTGTAGCAGTAAGAGCGATATGTGAAGAAGGTATTGCCAGACTCTTTTAAGCCTTCCAGAAAGATCAAAGCACTTCATATTTATGTACAACACATACACACACTCCAGTGAAGAAAAATCTGAGGCAGCCAAGTTCCCCTCTATCTCACAGACAGGCCATAATATGTGCAGAAACGCAAAGACTCGGTCTAAGGACAACAAGCCCCAGGGTAGAATGAGAATAAGATCTCAGATCACCTACTAGGAACCCAGCGTGGCCTGCAATGGACATCTTCGCTCTAAGGTTTTATTCCTGTATTCAAATGTGCCACAGCATCCGTTCTCTAGTAAACAATTCTCATGTTTAAGACAGCATGATAGTAATAAATCAGCTCTGAAAGTCTACTGGTATAAATGCCATGTGGTATCGGTTAGATCACAAACCAAAGCCAATTTTTCAAAACACTTCCTGCTGGAATTACCACAACATTTTAACAGATGTCTTTTGGAAAGTTCTGAAGCAAAACAAGCCCCCATCAGAGTATGAAATAAAACCAAAAACAAAGTAAACTGTGGACGGATTATTTTTTTTCTTTCGGCAGTAAGAGAAAGATTGGAGAAAGTCTTGAGATCTTTGGAGAAATACTTGTTCATAGCCACAAAAGTGGAGAAATTAACTTTTCTCTCACACACACACCACAAGGAGAAACTGGGGTTTGGAAAATATTCCTTCATCATTCACCAAAGAAATTTCTTTGACAGCTTTGAGTACAATGTCTGTTATTTCTTGCTCTGAACACTGGTTATAACTCCAGCTTTTGTTGAAGGAGTTCCATAGGAAGCTAGGGTAACAATTTGAGGCTATAACTAATGGGGCCAGCAGGGACAGAAATGCAGTGAAAGCATCAAAGAAGCATCTTTTGTCAGGGACAAGATGACTGGTGGTGGCTGATTCTAAAATGGTGCAGTACGGAGTCTGAGGCCTCTCAAAATCAGTGGGAGGACCAGAGTGGAAGCCTGGAAAAGGAAGGAGATATTTCTTTCTGCACCTTTCTTCAATGTTTTGTTATGAAAAGTTTCATGAAAAGTACAGAAAAGTCAAAAGAACCATACAGTGAACACGCATATAACTCATGAAGGTGATATTAGTTTTCATCTGACAATTTGTTTATACTGGGGCTGATTCTGACCCTCATCAAAGAAGTGCTTTTGAATGAATGAATGAGTGGTCTAACAATCTTGCCACACACTTACTCTGGGGAAGCCAATGTTGCTCACTGCTACTCGTGCATGGAGTAATAATTCCAAAAGCAGATTTCCCCATGGGTCTGCTTCTGTCATCTGCTGTTTCGGATGCTTCTTGTTCATGCTGATTTGTCTCCTCCTTGCCTTGTTATCTTTGACTTTGTGCTGGATGTTATACTGAAAAATTGTATGTAGAAATAATTTGACCGCTTCTTTATAGAAGATTTTTGTTTGCTTATGCCAGGCACACGGGGGTGTTAGCAGTACGACAAATATTTACTGAGTATTACTGAGGCAGTAGGAATACAGTTATGAACAAGAAATGGTTCCTGCCCTTACAAGTCTTAGTCTGAAATAAGCAACAGGATTAATTTAAATAGAGCCTTTAAAGAATAATTTCGTTCACACAAGTTTGATCAGCATGTAGCTTTTCCTAACCTTATCCATCTACGTTAAGGAATAGCATGCTGGGCCATGCAGAGATACCCCAAGGTAGCAGTTCTCTTGCAGTTTTATTTCTTAGATAAGTTAAGAAAAAACTGTATGAACTGACTATTGTATTTGCCATATAAAAACCTAATCAGAAATAATCAGAATGATTTTATTTCCTTTGACCAAATACCCAGGAAAGAGGATGCTTTAAAACACTTCGCTAGGGACTTCCCTTGTGGCGCAGTGGTTAAGAATCCGCCTGCCAACGCAGGGGACACCGGTTCGCGCCCTGGTCCCGGAAGATCCCACATGCCGCAGAGCAACTAAGCCCATGCGCCACAACTACTGAAGCCCACACACCTAGAGCCCGTGCTCCACAACAAAAGAAGCCACCGCAGTGAGAAGCCCGCGCACTGCAACGAAGAGTAGCCCCCGCTTGCCGCAACTAGAGAAAGCCTGCGCACAGCAACGAAGACCCAATGCAGCCAAAAATAAATAAATGAACAAATAAAAATAAATGTATATTAAAAAAACACTACACTAAGGCAGTTACTAATTCATGGCAAGAATAAAACCATAGCTCACGTGAATATTATAAACTTAAATACTCTACACAGACAGACCATCTGCAGGGGCTTGAGTGCTTGTGTCTAGGTGGTGGAACCAACGAACACAATCCTTCCACACACGAGCTCAAGAGTACCTAGTTTCAGCCCTCACAAGCTGGAGGTTGGAGCTACTATCAAAAGAGTGGATTGTACACCTGAAAACTAACACAATATTGTAAATACTTCCATTTAAAAAATTAAATTTAAAAAAAGAGTGGAGACGCTGATTAGCTGAGAAGGAATCTTCTGTGGAGTGTAACCCACGCAGACCTTGATTTAATGATGGTGACCAAAACTGAATGGTCTGAGCTCTCTCTCTGGACTTGCCGTCCTTAGTCATGTCCAGGTGTCACCTCATGTTTGTTTAATGGGATGGGGGCGTTTCTCAAACAGATGAGAAATAAAAACCACGCCTCATCCCTCACTCCTGGAAAAAATACTCAACAGGAAAGCTGACTAAGGAGATTTAAGACAAACTACCAAAATTACTATATTAACATCACTAATATATTTTCTGCCTTGCAGTTCCCTCCTGTGTAATCTTTTGAAATCCTTTCATGAGACACCTTTTGTTTCTTGGAAACAGGTTCGATTTCCATGTAGGCTTTGCATTCAGGTTCCTTTTCCTACTTCCATGAGTTCTCTATTTTGCACACTACAGTGTCTTACTCGAGACCTGCACATCACTACCTATGACTGATTCTTATGACAGAGCCAAGTTAGTCTCTGGCCACATATACCACATCTGTCAAAATGATCGCTTTCAACGTGGGAGCCACAGACCCTATGAAATTATCTTCTTAAATAAGAGCTAGATCAAAGTTAACTGGGCCTCAGGAGATGGCATTTGCTTTGCTTAAAAGTTAATGAGCAACCCTGTCAGTTAAAATTTAGAAACTTAGAACAGAATTAGACCTTGAGTGTTCCTCCCCTCTGAAACATGTCTGCCATAGGCTTAAGAAGAACTAGAACTGCACACACCAATGCTAAGCCTCTGATGGAACCGAGCATTCCTTGGGGTTTCCTCTATTTGTTTTCACCTCTTTGCACTAAGATGGTAAGTACCCTTGAAGTCCGTGGTGTCTGCTTCCTCCTGAGATCTTGAGCATGACCCTTACTTTATTTGGGTTTCCCATCACTGTTAAGACACACAGAGCTGGTATCATTCAAGTGCACAGATAATTTGTTGAGTTCTTGCAATGAGGAGGCATTTTGCTGACATCATGGAAGACTGAAAGGAAAATTAAATATGGCCCCTGACCTCTAGGAATTCATAAGCTAATAGATGAAAAGACACATCCAGGGATAATTCACGTTACAGTAAAGCAATGCTATATGGAAAGTGCTGTACTAGAGGGCTAACTGAATCCAAAGCTGACATGGTTTAGAGTTTAAAAGAGTTTCACTGTCCTTCTCAAGTAGATCCTGCAAAGGGGATTCTGGTTACTAGATTAGTCTCCTAACAGGATTGGCTACATGATTTGTGGGGCCCAGTGCAAAATGAAAATGCAGGACCCATTACTCAACAACTAAGAATTTCAAGACGGGGACAGCATCTAACCAAGCATGGAGCCCTTCTGAGCGTGGGGCCCTATGTGACTACACAGGTCACATGCCCATGAAACCGGCCCTGTCTTCAAATACAAACTATGAATATGAGGAAGGGGCAAATTTGGAGCAGTCCAGAGGAGGAAGTAATACACAAGAAAATTTCTTCCGAAGAGTTCAGAGGAAAATGAACTCACTCTAAGAAGATAATTTGGTCTTTCCCAAATTAGCAAACGGGATTGGGATCCAAAAGATATAAAGTTACAATTTACAAAGATAATTTCACAGATATTTTACAGCTACGTGGTAAGGATAATAATAATAGGAACAGTAGCTGACACTAACCCACAGAGCTTCTTAAGTGCCCAGATTCTTCTAAGCCTATTATTTATATTTACTCATTTAATCCTCAAAATGGCCCTGGAAGGTAGATACTATTCTTTTCCTATCTTAAGGACAAGAAAACTGACCTTAGAGCCCCTGGTCACGCAGCAAATAAGTGGTAGAAGCAGGATTCAAACTCAGTCTAGCTCCAGAATCTGTGCTCTTAACCATAACCACTATTTATGCTACTTCTCATAAAACCAAGACGCATTCCGAAGGATGGAAGGGAGTGACCCCAATATATTCATTCATTAATATCATATATTTGACTTAACCAGATACTGTGTGTTGTGTGCATGTTTTTAATTTTTTCTTTTTTTGCATTTCATGTTCATAGTTTAACAGCACCCGTTCGCCCTCCCCCACTGAATGTTGCCACATGACCCCATGGAGTAGAAAGGTACTGGTTCTGAGAACGTTCCGTCACAGCCTATCCCATTCTCTCTATACACTTTCACTTTCTTCTCTCTTTCTTTATGGCAAACTGTGTTGTTTCTAACTAACTAACAGGTATTCTTTTAAATCAATTTAAAGAGCGGTATTTTCCTAACTTGAATTAAATAAAATATAAAGTAGACAGTAATATCATTGGCTTTTACATCCCCCCCTCCTCCAAGCTGCAATTAAGGCTTTGTTCAAGGCGTCACCTAACACCATCCCTGGACTCTGCAGTTTGGAGAAAAGAAATTTCAACTTGCCCTATATTTGTTAGAACTGTAAAGGTTCAGCTTCTCAAAGCAAAAGAGAACAGGACAAAAGGATTCGCCGTCAGCCAATTGTCCCTGTCACCATTAAATAAAAAGTGCTTTTGGCTGCCGGCCAGAGCCTGCAGTCAGGTCACTATTCTTTCTTTGTTTCCCAGTCCATTGTTATTCAAGGAAGGAATCGCCTACAAAATGTGGACTGTGGTGTGTGTCGCGGGGCAGGGGGTTCTCTCCAGCTCCTCCTCTCTCCCCCTCTCTGTCTCTCCGCACACACCAAACCTTTTTGTTTCCTTTTTGGAAGTTACCTAGGAAACAAAGTCTTTTGTGCTCCAACTTTATCTGAGCTATTTGCTTTGCTGGGAATCTGCACAAAAGCTGAAGAGAGAAAGAAGGTTGCAATGTTGTACTAAAACTGTTCATGGCGAACGCCTTTTTCTCAAGGGGGGTAATCATATCCTGTTGGGTGTGTTGGGGGGCTTTGCAGGTACCTCTGACAAGGTAAGCAAATGCTGGGGGTTAGTTTAAAACAAGTGGCTCTGGAATCTTCTCTTTAAGGGGACTTTGACAATACGTGAAATCCTGAGTCAACAGGGCACGATGCTTCCAAATGTGAGAATGAGAATTTTTTTAATGATCCTGATTTTAGGACAATATTATTAAAACCTAACTGGAATAAGAGGAAAAAATGTTTATTTTACACAAACAGCCACCTTCCAACAAATTGTGGGAAGAAATAAAACTAGGTTCAGCAGCAAAAACTAAGTCTTTTAATAATCTGGTTTAGAAACCCAACCCTGAAATCAAACTTGGGATGGAGCCTTTTTAATAATCTGGGCTAGGAGCCCAACCCTGAAGTAAAAGTTAGACAGTATTACAATCGATCAAAGGTTTGGATGGAGAATTTGCAAATATCACATGGAAGTCAAGGTCTTTAAATACAAAGCTGGAAGAAAAGCTTCGCACTGCGAAGCTGAAAGAAAATAAACTAGGACTATTTTACTCTTCGGAATTTGAAAATGAAACCCACTTGGATCTTTCCCCCCAGTAACAGTATTTGTATTTTCCACTATCGTCGGTGGGAGGAGATTCCTCACTTCTGCTTTTCCACGTGCACAGCGTTGACAAAATTGCATTTTAAAATGTCATTCACAAATGCCATCATCCTGCAGTAAAATTAACTCCGTGTATTTGAATCTGGCCTCTCAGATTAGGTCAGCTTGTCCTTCTGGTTATTGTGTTCTGGAATGTCTCCTGACTCCAGGCTTTCTGGCCAGTTTTCCAAACCTTTTCATAGGCATCTAAATCATCTTCCCCCTTTGATCCTAGTCACCTAGAGCTTTCAAAAGTTTGAGTAGGAATTTATGGTGAGACAGCTATCCAGAAAGTGAATCTACCTCTCAGCGGATTAGAGACTCGCATCTTTCTTCAGTTTGAAGTTTGGGGATTTCTGGCTACCTTGTCTCTCCGCTTAATTCCCTTTGACCCGAAAAGCATGTTTAACCTATTTTTTTTCTTTTGTGTTGCTTGACTACTGAAATCGTAACTTTCAGTTAGTTGTACTTACTAACTACGTCTAGGAATTCTTCCTTTGACCTGAAAGCTTATTTCTGACCTCATTTTTCTTAACTCTGAAATATATATGTGCTTATGTATAAACCCTGATGGCTGAGTCTGAATCTGAATGTACTTTGTTTGCAGTCCCATCCCCCCGAGGATGAAGATACAGATGTCATGCTAGGGCAGAGGCCGAAAAACCCAGTACACAATATCCCTTCCACACTGGACAAGCAGACCAACTGGAGCAAAGCACTACCTCTCCCGACGCCGGAGGAGAAGATGAAACAAGATGCCCAAGTGATTTCTTCTTGCATTATTCCCATCAATGTCACTGGTATCGTTCTGTTTTTTTCTTAGGGGCAGTCGGGTCAGAATATTCCATGTATTAAATATGGTCAAAATCTGTGCTGCTTGGTGGACCAGTTAAGAATACGTTTTGTAAACACATGATACCCTTTTCATCAGAATACGACCCAGAAGATGTTCAATATGCTTTTATCAGGTTTTGAACATCAATTTGCATATGTTCCGCTGGGCTGCTTGTTATGTAAATGATGGACAGTTTCTTTTTGGGGAAAAAAAAAAAGTCACCAAATAGCTCTCTGGCCATAGCTGACTGAAATAATGGAGAAAGCGGCAGTGATTAATCATACGATAATGATGCGTGGCACTGCAAGAGAGAAAACAGCAAGCCCCAGGTTTCCAAAACCGCAACTAGTGATCCTGTAGACCAACTATAAAATCTGTTTTCATGCTTCCTTGGATGGAGGTAGGCTTGTTTCAAAGATCGTCTAGACTCCTGCATTGATTTGGCGGATTTTTGACCTAAAAAATACATGGATTCATAGGTGAAGGCTGAATTCTACTCTAAACGCAGCAAGCCTGGCTTCCATTCACCCTCTGCTTTCCTCCTCCTGTGTATTGAGAGTTTGGCTATTAGTCTAGGTCGAAGGCAAGCCTGTGTGGACTTTTCTTGAAAAGTCTACTGGCAGCAATTGTAAAATCCAGAATTGGTGATCTCAGAATGTGGTAACCTTAGTTGTAAGTAAAATAATGCTATAAAATATTCTAACTTTCAAAGATAGAAATTAAATGATGTACCCATTGGGCTTTCTTTAAGCATCTCTAATAGTTAAATTCTAACTTATTCTTATATTGAAAATCTCAGAATGGCCATTTTATGACTGATTTCCATCCTGGTGCCTTGTAACTAAAGATTGTATGTTGCTCGAGATGCATTTTGGACATGGCTATTATTAACGTCACTCAAATTTGTCTCATATAAAGTGGGGAGCAAATGGTGACCAGGTATCAGGGTAAATATTATTTTCTTCCTGACAAAAGGAGTTCTAGTTGATCGGCTGGTTGTGAGCTGGGACTTAATTTTCCTGATGACCTATTCAACTTGTAGGATAAAGTATTCTAAAGATGTGCACTTTATCTGATCTCCGTAATCTAAATGAGATGGCTTAGGGGAGTTCAGCTGTCAAAATGAATCATTTTGGCATCCTCTTAAACTAACTTTCAGTTCTGGGAACATCTGATTATTAGCAGCACCTGCTTTCTTCATGGCACTGTAAGTAAAGTCTTGTTTTCAAATTTAGTCTTTCGAGTATGGGTCTTGTGATTCAGGAAAAGGGAAGCTCTCTCCTTCTGCTTTATTTCAGGAACTCTCAGACTAAAGCCTAGACTATATGTTGATTTCAAGAGCTTTAATGAGAAAGTTGTTAATTATGTCCATATGACACAAAATACCTGTGCCTGTAACATAATTATTATGATCAAAAGGAAGAATTTTAATCTTTGGTTAGAACTAAAAAAGGAAAATTTCATTAGTATGAATTCTGATGGTATTGAAAGTATTCAACATACAATATCTCATACAGATTTTTCAACATGAGTTCTACAAACTGTTGTCACTGTAAAGCTAAGCAGAACTCAACCTGCTTTACTGTATAGCTGAACCAAAGTTTAACATGCCATCCTGCCCCATGTTTAACAATCAGGATACATGATGAAGCAACCAGATTCCAAAGCACTTTTGGCTTATGGCTTTCTGAAGCAGTGCTCACTATGAAAAATTCCTGGCACATGCCTGTGCCAGGCAGGAGTTCAAGTTCCTCACCTCCTCCCTCATCATTCTAGTTTTGATAGGACTGCATGTAGTGTGTCAATAATGTAATTATGGAAAGAGAAACTAACAAGCATCATGGTTTCCCCCGTGTATTTACAAAAGAAAACAGACACGTGTAAAGACTGGGAATTCCAGCTTTACTTACAATTGGTACAGAA
This sequence comes from Phocoena sinus, assembly GCF_008692025.1. Lineage (NCBI taxonomy): Eukaryota > Metazoa > Chordata > Mammalia > Artiodactyla > Phocoenidae > Phocoena > Phocoena sinus. The sequence continues at coordinate 14,714,513 of NC_045784.1, forward strand.
GATAGATCCACTTAAGTGAAGAACCGAGGACTGCCTTTTATTTTTATTTTATATTGATAAGACACTGCTGCTAAACCAAAATGTGTCCAATTTAGTCAGCAGAGGAAAGTAGACAGTTACATGATGATTTTAAAAACACATCTCTAGGCTGTTGTTTCCAGAGAGAGAGAGAGGAGAGAGGAGGGGGGGGAGGGAGGGAGGGAGAAAGAGGGGGCGGAGGGAGAGAGGGAGAGAGAGGGAGAAAGACAGAGAGGGAGAGAGACAGAGAGGGAGAGAGACAGAGAGGGAGAGAGACAGAGAGGGAGGGAGAGGGGGAGAGGGAGAGGGGGAGAGGAAGAGGGAGGGAGGGAGGGTGTGAGTGTGAGTGTGAGTGTGTGTGTGTGTGTGTGTGTGTGTAGGGCTTGGGCAGAGTGCAGAGTAGGTAGAGGGGAAAAAAACCCTCACAATGACACTTTTAATGCAGAAATGGGTCAGGATATGTTAGCTGAACTAATTCAGGTTAACATCTTGGCTACGTACCTACTATGCAAAGATATCAGCTTCAGAGAGCCCGGAAAGAGACCAGCAAAGAGTAGTAACTAAAGGCTGTAAGTCCTTAAGGAGCCATTTCTGTGTGAGAGTGATTCTTTGATGTTATTTTTCTCTCCTCTTTCTTTTGATTTTCCTTCTTTGCTTGTTACTTTTGGCAGTGCAAGCTGTTGTGGAGAGCTGCATTTAGAAGTAAAGTTTAATGTACTGCAGCATAATTTAAATAAGAGCTGAATAAGGGCTCCCTTATATTTGTTCACAGGCTTAATCCAAACTCTTCCTTTAGTTCCAATCAATAAATATCACTGTGTTCCAAGCAAATGAAAATTTGTTTGCCATTTCTAGAGGCTAATGAGACCTATTTGTGGGTTGCAGGAGTTGGTTTTGACAGAGAGGCTAGTATACGCTGCTCTCTTGTTCATTCACAATCCGTACTACAGCGGAGACGAAAACTGAGAAGGAGGAAAACCATCTCGGGTATCCCCAGAAGAGTCCAACAAGAAATAGGTGTGGTATAAAACTATTAATGGTTAACATTCTGTCGGGTGCCGATTATAAGGAGACGAAATGGAAACTAGCCTTTAACCAGCTTCCTTAAAAATAGTCAACATTGTAACTCGTAGAGGTTTTGAAATGATGTGTACTTGTTTTGTGTTCAGTAAGCCAGGTGGTATTACGTTTTAAATCTCCATTCTTCCAGGCTGTGAAGGCTTGACCTTATGGATTTAGCCATATACATTCAGATTTTATGGCTGAAATATAATATTTTGCTATTTTTAAAAAGTATTATTAAGGCAGAAATTAAGTAAAAATTAACAAGATGCAATGAAAGATTCTTTTAGAGAAATATACATTTATCTGGAGAGAGATATACTTTTATGGCATTAATTATTTTAAAAGGTAAACTTTAAGCATACTCAATTAAATATTGACTATTCATAATATGATACCCTTGGTGACGTTTTTTCTATTTTTTTCTGTTCAATGTGTTTAAGATATCTCTTCCTATGGTCTTTTAAATTATTATTATGATAGCATCTCCTGTAATTAAGATTTTTACTTCATATAATGCATTCTATGATTTTTATTTCATTATGTTTATACTGAGAAATAAAAGTGTATAGTGGCCAAGAAAATAAGATGTATTTTGGTTAAAAAAAATAGTAGACACTTATGGGGGCAAAGTAATTTGATCGTGAAGAGAGAGAGAGTTCACAAAAGATCTAAGAGCTTATCTTCTCTTAGTATACATACAGAGAGAGAGAGAGTCAGAAAGGTAAAGGGACAGAGAGAGACCGCCCAAAGCATTTTAACTTGCTCCTAATTTTATATGCTGATTTTTTTTTTTTTTTTCTGTAAGAAAAAGCTCCAACATGCCGGCACCCAGAATTGTGGACATCTCTCAGAATGTCTGTTTCTCTGCTGACGTATGAAGTATCTCACTGTGCTTTCCATGTGCCCTAGATTCTGATGAATCGCCCGTGGCCAGGGAAAGGAGTGTGATTGTGCACACAAATCCAGATCCTTCCAACGCTGTCAACAGGAGGTCTGGAACCAGGGACTCGGAGTGCCAAACTGAGGATATTCTGATCGCTGCTCCATCCAGAAGGAGAATCAGAGCTCAGAGGGGCCAAAGCATTGCAGCTTCCCTTTCTCATTCTGCTGGCAACATTTCTGCATTGGCAGACAAAGGCGACACCACGTTTACTCCTGCAGTGAGCAGCCGCACAAGATCTCGGAGCCTTCCCAGGGAGGGCAATAGAGGTGGGGATGCTGAGCCCAAAGTTGGTGCTAAACCCTCAGCATATGAAGAGGGGGAGCCTTTCGTGGGAGACCAAGAAAGAACCCTTAACGATTGCAGCGAGGCCCCCAGCAGCCCGAGTGCACAGGGGCACCAGCCTGCTTTGAGCCTGGCCTGTTCTCAACATCTTCACAGCCCCCAGCACAAGTTAAGTGAGAGAGGGAGGTCACGTCTGCCCCGGATGGCTGCCGACTCCGGCAGCTGTGACATCTCCTCCAACTCGGACACCTTTGGGAGCCCCATCCACTGCATCTCCACGGCTGGCGTCCTCCTCAGCAGCCACATGGACCAGAAAGATGACCACCAGTCATCCAGTGGCAACTGGAGTGGGAGCAGCTCCACGTGCCCCTCACAGACCTCAGAGACGATCCCTCCTGCAGCTTCTCCTCCCCTCACTGGCTCTTCACACTGTGACTCGGAGTTGTCACTAAACACAGCCCCTCACGCTAATGAGGACGCCAGTGTCTTCGTGACAGAGCAGTACAACGACCACCTGGATAAAGTGAGGGGCCACCGAGCAAACTCCTTTACCTCCACTGTGGCAGATCTGTTGGATGACCCCAACAATAGCAACACGAGTGACAGCGAGTGGAATTACCTACACCACCATCACGATGCCTCCTGCCGCCAGGATTTTAGCCCTGAGCGCCCCAAGGCAGACAGCCTGGGCTGCCCAAGCTTCACGAGCATGGCCACTTATGACAGCTTTCTGGAAAAGTCTCCATCGGACAAAGCAGACACTAGCTCTCACTTTTCGGTGGACACAGAAGGATACTACACCTCCATGCACTTTGACTGTGGTCTCAAAGGTAGTAAGAGTTATGTCTGTCACTATGCAGCCCTGGGCCCAGAGAATGGCCAGGGTGTCGGGGTTCCTCCTACTCTTCCAGACTGTGCCTGGCAGGACTACTTAGACCACAGGAGACAGGGGAGACCAAGCATCTCTTTCAGGAAACCAAAGGCAAAGCCGACTCCACCTAAACGTAGCTCATCATTGAGGAAGTCTGACGGAAATGCAGACATTTCTGAGAAGAAAGAACCAAAGATAAGCAGTGGCCAGCTCCTGCCTCACAGTTCCAGGGAAATGAAGCTGCCTCTTGATTTCTCCAACACGCCTTCTCGAATGGAAAATGCCAATCTGCCCACCAAGCAGGAACCTTCTTGGATGAACCAGAGTGAACACGGCATTAAGGAAGCTCAGTTAGACACTCCAGATGTTCCACCATTCAAAGATGAAGGTGCTGAATCAACTCACTATGCAGACCTCTGGCTTCTAAATGACTTGAAAACAAATGATCCTTACAGATCTTTATCTAATTCAAGCACTGCTACGGGTACCACAGTTATCGAATGCATCAAATCTCCAGAGAGCTCTGAATCCCAAACATCCCAGTCAGAATCTAGAGCCACCACCCCCTCCCTTCCTTCTGTTGACAATGAGTTTAAACTGGCTTCACCAGAAAAGCTGGCTGGCTTGGCATCTCCATCAAGTGGCTACTCAAGCCAGTCTGAAACGCCAACGTCCTCTTTCCCTACAGCTTTCTTTTCTGGCCCATTGTCTCCTGGAGGTAGCAAAAGAAAACCAAAAGTCCCAGAAAGGAAATCCTCACTACAGCAGCCCTCTTTAAAAGATGGAGTTCTATCACTGGGTAAAGACCTTGAACTTCCAATTATACCTCCTACCCATCTTGACCTAAGTGCTCTTCATAATGTCTTAAATAAACCATTCCACCACCGTCACCCATTGCATGTTTTCAGTCATAATAAGCAAAATGCAGTAGGAGAAACACTGAGGTCAAATCCTCCACCGTCTCTTGCAATTACACCAACAGTCCTGAAATCTGTCAACCTTAGGTCCATCAGTAGGTCTGAAGAAGTTAAGCAAAAAGAAGGCAACAATACAGATCTCCCCTACTTAGAGGAAAGCACTCTCACCATGGCTGCCCTGTCTCCAGGTAAGATTAGGCCACATATGACTAAGAAATCACTATCACATCAGTACTCCACTGAAGACACCATACTGTCCTTTTTAGACTCCTCTGCAGTTGAGATGGAATCAGATAAGCTACAATTAGAAAATAACCGTTCTTTCGATGTGAAGAATCATTGTGATCCAGAAATAGTAACCTCAGCTGGTACCAATCTTCTAGATTCAAGTGTCACAAAAGACCAAATACATATGGAGAGTGAGCCTATTCCAGAAAACACAGCAAGTGAAAGTTGTGACTTTCCCACAGAAGGATTTCAGAGGGTCTCTGCTGCTCGCCCAAACGATTTGGATGGCAAAATACTACAATGTAGAGCTGGGCCAGATGGAGCCCTAGCGCAGGTCCACAAGGTATCTTCTGTCGACCGGGAGGAAGCTGCATACCCTGTGTCTGTGGACGTGCTCACATCTCAGTCAGACTCACCAACTAGAGTCACAGACATAAGCAACCAACTTAAGCATCAACTTGGGATGAGCCGCCACCATGACAAAGTGCCTGGGAATATCAGCTATGAAGCAGAGGTGCCAACCGTAAATCCATGCCCTGAAAAATGTTCTGAGCAGGAAAATATTGCTTCAGGTATTTCAGCCAAAAGTGCCTCTGATAACAGCGGAGCAGCAGAGGAGACCCAAGGAAGTGTGGATGAGGTTTCACTGAAAGGTCAGTTGTTGACACCTTTGTCACAATGGGAAGGTGTCTCGTGGCACTTCCTGAAGTTTTTCTTTCTTACCTTCCCCATAATACAGTACAGCCCGGGGTACTGGTTTCCCTCCTTCTTTTCACTTATTAAAACAATTAAGATAAAAGCTTTTATCATGGAGGGACTAAGTGTGACAGACAGCTCCTTCATTTTAAAAATGGTGGTCAGGTAACTGTTGCTTAGTTGTTCCCTGAGTCAGTGAAGCCCAGCAGCGTGCTGGGTGACTTCTTCCTAAAGATGCTTTTGTTCTTAATTTAAGAATCGTCACCGAGTGATGACTCTGTGATTTCACCACTAAGTGAAGACTCTCAGGCTGAAGCAGAAAGTGTGTTTGTGTCTCCAAATAAACCTCGAACAACGGAGGATTTATTTGCAGTCATTCACAGGTGAGGCAACAATACCAAAGGTTTTGCTTCTTACGTGCTTCTCGTCAAACGCAAATATGGAAAAGCCCTGGGTACTTGTGATACATTCAGCAAAAAACATAAGCAAGCAAAGAAAAATTATTTTTCCAAATCAAATTGATAGACATATTCAAGTTGGGAAGTATGTGGCCTCATATACAGTTAGGTAGACCTCAGTTGAGAGGCTTTCCTAAGAACTGCTGAGGGAAGCTGTTGTTTTTTTCCCTAGGAAAGACATTCTGAAACAAGTTTTTAATTTGAAAACAATTTGTGGTCAAGTAACTTAAGGGTGAAAGCTCAAACTCTAGTGTAATCTCTGACATTTAAACAATTCCTTAACCTAAAAACACATGCTCAAAGCTATAATCCTACACTAGCAGGGATAAATGTAAGGTGACTCACTAAACACAGCCCCAAGTTTGAGACAAAACAGTATATAAACCTGCCCATTTCATAGCTCACAACTAATCACTGCTCCCTTTCTTCCCTCTCTTCCTAAAACTTACATTTCTTTAATAACACTGCCCTTCTCTTAACTGTAATGCTCCATATCCCATGAATAGGGGATGTCCTCTAGGCTGCTTTTCCAGGATAGTGTTGCATCCATGCTGACCATTCATATTCTCTCATCTGACCCCTGGACCCCTGTGATCAAGGCCCCTATTTGCAAGAATACTCCTTACAACCTGTGATCGAAGAACGAAACAGGAACCAGCCCCTGGAAACTGAACCCATATCAGACTGAGCTATCCAGTCATAACATAGCTACTCCTTTCACAGCTGCCACTGCCTACTTCACTAGGCCTTGGTGACCTAGATGCGACTCCCAAGGGACAAAGCTTGGGGACTGTCCTGTCTACCTCATGAAGTTATACTCTTTGAAGCAAGCTCTTTACAAGCAGCTTACCACTGTTTTTCCCAGGATCCTACTTTTTAGGGGAACTTGTGTTTTCTGTTGATGTGGTTCTCTCATAAAGAAGGAACACTGCCCTACAACAACTTTTTTTTTAAACGAGCCAATCACAAACACATTCTGTGAAGACCTTGGCAGGCTCACCTCACCACTTGGAGGGTGTAGAATCATTATTTTTCTTTGTCCCTGATTATATTCTCCTCACCCCCTTTTATCCCCAACCTCAGGACAAGTTATTAAATGCTGTGAAGTTAAAAAACCAAATGCTAGTGTCTTGAAGAGTGGACAGAATGTAAGGAGTAGAGTCAGAAAGACCTGGAATTGAATCCCAATGCTGCCACTTCCTGTCCAGTCTTGAGTCAGTTAAAACCTGTGTACCTATTTCCCTTGCTGTAACTGGGGATACCTATAGCTCACATATTCAGTTTTGATGATAAAATATCACGTCTGTGTCTAGAATATGGTAGATGCTAAAAGCAGACATTAGTTTGAAATCCCTACCCTATTAGAGTGCCAGACACTGGCATACACGAGATAGCAACCACGAAGCTTTCAGTGAACCATAATCAGGCTGGGGTCCAGTTGCACAACTGACATTTTCTCTAACCTACAGGCTTTTAGGTTGGTGAGAAAGCATGCTGCCAGTACGTAGCAATGAACTGAGTCATGCTGACTCAGTGACTAAGTTCACGAAATTTATGCCTGTTTATTTATCAAAAGAAATAATATAATAATAATGATGGCTGGGTGCCTAGGTTTGGTAGACTTACAGAGTTTGGTAATCTTAGATTTACATTTATGCAGAATTTGTTTGTTTGTTTATTCATTTATGTGCAGCACAGTGACAATAAAAATTTTCTTTTCTTGAGAGTTCATAGTGCACAGAGCTTTAAGAGCTCCAGAGGTGGTCTAGGTTTCCAGCTCCTCCAGAAAGTTGGCTTACTGATTAATACACTGTAGACAGATATTCCTGGGCAGCTACGGCAAACGGGATCTGCAGCCAAAATGGATTGACTTACTCAAGAAGTCATGTAAGAAATTTCTTTATATGGAGGAATTTTAAGAGTAGACAGAATAGTATAACTCACCACTGCCTGCCCCCACCCCCAGCCAAATGCACCACAGACATATCCATCACCCAAGCCTATCAACCATCAGCCTATGGCCAGTCCTGTCCCATCCACACCTCCTTCCACTTGGCTCTCCTGGTATTCACTGGAAGCCAATCCCAGACATCAGAGGATTTCATCTGTATTGCAGGCAGGCTGAATAAAAGTGACAGTCCTTCACCACCTACACTCTAACCAAGAGTCAGAGAGCAGTATTTTCTTGTGCTCTTGTGAAACTCCCAGTAAGCCCTCCCCTAGAACCTCTAGCCTCCACATTAGTCATTATTTGAAATGGTCATTTCCAAAACCTAATTCATATCCACTGGTTACTGGAGAATTTCCCTCAGGCTCTGAGTGCTGCGAGGGCAAGCAACGTATCTTAATCCTCACCCCTACAGCCCTAATGCTTAGTATCCCATCAGACAGGGTACAACAAACTGCTCTTTAAGGAGATGGCTGAGTGTGACGTAACACTTTTAGTTTCATTGAAGTGTATGTGGACTGAGATTGTTCCTTTTCTTGAAAGGTCCAAGAGGAAAGTACTTGGAAGAAAAGATTCTGGGGACATGTCTGTTCGAAGTAAATCTAGAGCTTCCCTGGGCAGCAGTAGCAGCAACAGTGCTGGTTCTGTCACCTCAACCAACAGCAATGTGACCACCCCAAACAGCCAGAGGTCTCCTGGCCTCATCTACCGAAATGCCAAAAAGTCCAACACATCGAATGAAGAGTTTAAGCTATTACTCCTCAAGAAAGGCAGTCGCTCGGATTCCAGTTACCGTATGTCTGCTACTGAGATCCTGAAGAGTCCCATCCTGCCCAAACCTCCTGGGGAACTCACAGCCGAGTCCCCCCAAAGCACCCACGAGGCCCATCAGGGGGCACCGGGAACTGAAGCGCTGTCCCCCCTCTCTCCATGCTCCCCACGGGTTAATGCAGAAGGTTTCTCCTCAAAGAACTTTGCCACCCCAGCATCGGCAAGGGTTGGACGTTCCCGGGCTCCCCCTGCGGCCAGCAGCAGCCGCTACAGTGTCCGCTGCAGGCTGTACAACGCGCCCATGCAGGCCATCTCCGAAGGCGAGACAGAAAATTCCGATGGGAGCCCACATGATGACCGATCCTCCCAGAGCTCAACATAGGTGGTCCATGCCAGGCTGGCTGTCAAAGGCCAAAACCTTAGTCATATGAGGATGGAGGAGCAGAACGGAAGACTGGGGAGAAGTCAGCACATGGTGGGGTACCATCACGCTTACCAACAAGTTCCTAAATATTTGCTGGGGAAATGGAAGGTGGTTTGGCCTTTCTTGATTATTTTCCATATTTTTAAGTAGCTACGCTGTCTTTCATATTTTTCTTTAGGGTAGTTTGATTTACCCAATCTCATTCCTTTTGGTAATAGAGAAGTTGAAAATGTCTGCTTTTCATGAAACCTAGAAAAAGTTTTCCCAGAGCTGCCTATTCAGAAAACAAAGCCCTCACTGTCATAATTCTTAAGAGGATGAAATACTCTGGAGGTTCGGTATATTTTTACATTAAAATGAACTAAAGCAAAATTTAGAAGAACTACACACATGTAAATACCGTATTTTTGATAAAAATGTGTAAATAGATTTATGGATGACGAGTGGACATGTGGCCAATTATCTACCACACCAACTGCTTATAGAACACAACAAATAAAGTGTAATAATTGTATTCTGTGAATACCATTTTCGTATCAAATACCATATTTAAATGTCCACCAATATGATTTCTGAGTGGTAAACCTCAAAATATGAATTTTAAACTGGTGAAATAAAGGAAATCTTGAGGTCATATAGTGAAATGTGATTAATTTAAAATAATGAATCCACACTTAACCATTTTTGTGACAAACTGCAGCACCAAACAAACTACTGGTAACACGTGGCTGTGATTTGCCATGTGGTAATTCGGACAGAATGAAAAGCATGCTTTCGATTTAAAAAAAAAAAAAAAAAATCAGTGAGAGAAATCATCGTTCTCAACATAAAGCCCTGAACAACAGCACTTGACAGTGTCCTTTAAACTTCAATTTTTCAGTGGATTGCTTTAAAGAGAATGAGTAGGGAAAACAGTAGTTAATTTTAGGTTATGTTTTATATTACACTACTGGGGACATAAACAGTCCTAATCTGAGGACTAGAATCTTTAAACTCCTTAAACAGTTGAGCAATTAGCTCCAGGTTCTTTAACAAACGAAAATAAAACATAAGCACGCCACAGAGCTGTGGATTTATCAGTAAGTACCTGCAGTGAGTTTTCAGTGAAGCTTTCTCTCTGTGCTGATGAGATTCATGCTACCTAAAAATTAACAGAAATGACACTGTGAACAACGTAGTTGGGAAATAGGTATGTGTATATGCATTATTTAAATTCACTGTTAAAATGGGAATGGGGAGCAGCTCTGGTTCACAATGCTACATATAACTGAGTTTTTGTCTGATTTTACTCTATCTGCTTGATGGCAAAAGGGGAGGGTGGTGGGTGGGAAAGGAAATGTCAGGGCAAGTGCTCTGATAAAATGAAGGCAGGGAAACAAGCTGAATTACTTGAATTTTCTTGTCTTAAAACTGAAAAATAAATGTAGTTACAAGTTGAAATCTGCAAATGGGTTTTACACCTGTGATTTTGACATGAACTGATACTGTATGAAATGATATGTCGGAAATATAAGCAGCTATGTACTTGGAATGTTTTGAATGGGAGAAGGTAGAAAGTAGAGAACTAAGAAGGAATACGGCCTATATAAAAGAATAGAATGTGATTAGAGTGATAGAACATACCAGAGTTACCAAGAAGTTGATAAACAGCTGGCTTTAAGCTTATGCAAGTGGTATTTGGGAAAGTAGGATGTGTGAAAGGGGGTTTGTGGTTTTGGTTTAGTTCATGCAAAATGAAGGAGAAAGCCCGGTCTAAGAAGATGCTATCTTTCAATAGAAACACTTTTTAAGATGTTACAGAGTGAGAATTACAGAATCTGATTGCTGTTGGGTTTTTGTTTGTTTCTTTGGAAAGAAAAAAAAAATGTCTGGTTTATTCTATTTGTTTTCACTATCAAATTGTGTTTCTTAATTTCTTGTCATCCTCGTATGTAAAATGGGTGCTGGGGGTGGCGGGGTAGAGGAGGGAGAATGTGTGTGTGTGTGTGTGTGTGTGTGTGTGCGTGCGCGCGCGCACGCACGCGTGTGCTTGTGCAGGGATAGATAAGCTACCTGGTAAAGCGTACATATGAACATTTACGAAGTGTTATACCTTTTACTAAAAGAAAAATGTTTGGGGGTTTGAAAAAAATGGACCATCATTTCTCATTGGAACCCATTAGTTAAGAAAACCAGCATGGTTTGACACCACATGGGAACGTGAATAACTTTTTCTCATACTTTGAAAAGTATACTTGGCAAACTTTTAAAAGTAAGGTTTTTAGACAAATGCAATAAAAAAAGTCATTTCCAGTCACAATAGGTGATTTTTTGTAATTCTCATAAAAGCAGCTCGTTTGCAGTACGGCTTTTGTGTAGTTAGGGGTTTTTTAAGCGTAAAGAAAGGTATGTAGGCTTTAAAAGTGATTCTAAATCTTGAACAGAAAACACACAAATTGGCTTTAACAAATATGTCACCTTATTATTGACATTAATTTAAGTAATGGTACTATATATATTTTAAAATACATATTGACTTGAACTGTGAGGCAATAAGATACCTTCTATTTGTAATGATCACAGAACTAACCCTTAGAATATAGTTTTACTTATTTTGTTTACTCTAAAAATTTATAGCAGAGTTTCTCTATTTTATATTTCATAGATTTAAAAAAAAAACCCAGATAAAGATGGATTTAAAATTCACTGTGCAAAAGAGTATTGAGTAACAAACTGAGTTAAAAAAAAAAAAAAAGGCAAGAAATTCCTTAGTAATTCTACATGGCTTTATCACGTAGCACGTAAGACCAAGATTTAGAGGGTTGTCTTCAACATCACTGCCGTCTTAAAGCAGGGTACACACATTAGGTATTGTGAACAACATCAACCCAAACTTTTCTTCTGTTGTTTGCACTGATGCTAATTTTTTCTTCCTTTGTGTTTATACAACATGCCTATGTTGTGTGGGGGAAATTTTTTTTCCTGATTTTTTGATTTTTTTTTGGCTAAGTAGAGGACACGGACCAGTTGCAGCAAACAAAACACACTGTTTGCTCTTGCCAAAGTTCAGTGAGTACATTTGCTGCAGTGGTGGCAGACTGAAAGAACTAGATCATGACAAAGATTTACAACTATGAGGAAGGTTACAGTGTAACTCTTTTGGTACTAGAACCAGTTCATGCTGGCCGAAAGACAATGGTTTATGGACTTGCCTCCATTTTGTATTTTTGTAATATCTGTAAATATGAACTTTTTAAATCGTTGCAAAAATGGTTTCTTTTGTAAGATGTTTTCAACGTTTACATTCAATTTCAAGCCTTTGTATATTTTAGAGCTGTGCAACACTTTAAGTCTTGTATTTATTTTTAGTAAAAATGGTGACAGTTTCATTGTGAACCCCTCTCAAAAAAAATGTACCAGAAAAGTTTGATTACCTAGAAAGTGTGTATAGAAACTGCAAATAAACGTGACTGCAATTAAACAACTGGCTGCTCTCTTCATTGCTATGTAATTGCACTCCTGGGGTTTAACAAACGGCAAGTGTTTCATAGGGGTCTGGACATATGGGAGGGGAACTGCTATGGCAAAAGTATGAGCAAAATAATAACGATAATAATGAATACTATCTCTGTAACCGGCTCCGATCTTGCTTTGTATTTGAGAGAAGAAAGAATACATTTCCAGTGTCCAGTATACTTTCCTGTACCTCTCCAGGCCAGAAAAATATTTATGGCTTTACTTTAAAGTTACCTGCTTTGCTTCTGATAATTACTCAGACTGTGCCTCCTTCCTCAGATGAACAACCTCGATGTGCCACTAAGTAATGTCATGTACCCTTTATTACGCAAACTTATGTGCCAGATACTGTTCTAAGTGCTTTGCCGACTCTAACTCAGGAAGCATCCCCCCACGTTGTGCCCATTTTACAGATGGGGAAACTGAAGCACAGAGCCATTTACCTGAGTTGCCCAAAGCCACAGAGCGCTTAACTGTTGGGGCTGGGGTACAAACCCAGCAAATCTGGCTCCAAGGTCTGTGTTACCTCACCCTGTGGAGAGATAACAACTTTTTAAAATAACTTTTCCCAGTATGTACCAAACCACAATTGCTAAAGCCCCGCTCCCGCTCCCTCCCCCTTCGAACTCCAGCACTGACGTGCACGCCTAGGATTGAGTCAATGTCGACGTCTGGGGTGCGTCACAGAGGGACGGGGAAGGAGGAGGAAAAGGGGGGAATTACATTAAAAAAAAAAAGCTTCAAAAAAAAAAAAAAAAAAAAAGCTTCAAAGAACTAACCGAGAGTGGGGAGGCCACGCACCTAAACGCCTCACCCCCCAGAGCCGCCTCCTTAAACCCGCTCCAACACAGAAAAAGTCGCGCGCGCCGGCGCTGCTGCACAACCGCACTAAACCCCTCTCAGCCTTAGAGGCTCGTGTTTTCAGTCTAGTACAGGGTTCCGATCCCACCAGCCCCAGCGAACAACGCCGATCTACAGGGGCTCAGAGGCCGGAAGTGCGGCCGCCCCGAGGGAACCAAAGCCTCTCCCCTTGGCAGTCGCTCTAGCGACGCCCGCTCCCCTGCAACGGCTCAGAGGCCCGCTGGATTGGTCGGCTGACGGCCCAGGCGTGTCTTGTAGCGGCCGCTGATTGGTCAGCGACCGGCTGCGCGCGTGGGAACCTAAGTATTCGGGTGCTCACAGGTACGAGCGTTGCGCCTCAGCTTCCGTGGGGCTCGCGGCCGGCGCGTCACGTGGGCGGGCCGTACTTCCGGCGCGAGGAACGTTTGAGGCGTTGATAACCGTTACAGCGGTTGCCGCCCGGGCAGAGGCGCCGTCCGTTGCTACCTGCGTCCGGCGCCCTCCGGAGGCCGATTTGGCGGGCTCTGCGCCAGCAAAGGCCTGTCAGGTGACACTTTTAATTCCCTTTGAACTTTCTTGTCTTAGGTGTGCGCCTGAAGCAGGTGAGGAGGGATTCTACTTCACGGCTGTGGCGCTCCGAAGCGGGGTGGCGGGGGAGGAGGGTTTGCCTGAGGGAAGAGAAAGGGTTTGCCTTTTCGGAAAGACCGAGTCTACTCTGGAGTTTCAGCCGCGCTGCAGTTGGGGTGGCTTGGGGATGATTCGGAGTGGTTCCCACCGCCCCTCCCGGGATGCCAGCGCGTAGGCGCTTGAGATGTGGCCCCTTATTGAGTGGTTTGTGCTGACTTTCCGAGAGCCGATCCTTTTTCGTCCTTTCTCTTCCTTGGTGGGTGAGGGGGCGACGAACGACCAAGGCTCTCAGACTTGTTAGAATTTTGAGTTTGGAAAATCTATTAACCAGCGAGTTGGTTCGTTGTAACATTTTTTGAGGTGCAAACGTTGATTCTGAGGCTTGGATGGTAACCGCGATTGATCAGGCAGTGCAGCCTCACTTGTAAATACGTACGCGAGGCTAAACAAAGTAAAGATGTGGATTGAGCACGGTAGTTTGATATCTTCGTCTCTTGGGGATCGCTGCCCCCCCTTTACCCGGCTCTCCCTGAAGTCGAACTGCTCTAGAGTTTTAAACTGGCTTAATGTTCACAAATCGTGATTTAACGAGCAACTTTTCTGCACGGTGTTTTATAAAGCACGGCATGGGCTCGATTCCCTGATGGGTGATGGGGATGCAGTTTGGACGGCATTATCCCCCCCCCCCCCGCCCCCGCCCCAGGTCTGGCCGACTCCGTAGCCGCTGAAGTTTGATACGGCTGCTTTTGAGAGTCCTGACAGGATTTTTAGAAAGTGATCAGTGTATTGACACGATCTTGTTTTAAAAAAAAAAAAATGTGGAGGGCTCTGGCTACTGCAATCTGCCCTGTTTTGCCGAGTAGTGGTTCTTGCCGAGTTTTAGCAGCATTGTAATTAAGCCATTAGGGAACTGTCTGTCAGAGTCTCTAATAATGGTTGGCAAACTTTGTCTATAAAAGGCCAGCTAGTAAGTATCTTAGGCTTAGAGCAAAGGGACAAGTGATAAGAGGTGACCTCTGAGCAGTGTGGAGGCACCTGACTGTAAAGACCTTGTAGGCCACGGTAGGAGTTCTGGATTTTATTTTGTTCTTTGTCGAAAAGGGATTCCAGGTGATTTTAATAATGAAGAAGTAAAGCGCATAGGCTCTGGAGTCGTACTGCACTACTTACTATGAGACCTGGGTAGGTTACTTGAAGTCTCTTTGCCTCAGTTTTCTCTTAAGGAAAATGGGGATGATAATAGAGCCTGCCCTGTAGGGTTGGCAGGAATGCTAAATGAATTAACATACATCACATGCTTAGAACATTGCCTGACACAGAGTAAGCAGTAAAATCTGTCAGATGCTATTATCTGTACTTTGTGGCATAGTTCAAATTTAAAGAAAAATTATATATTTAAATCTCTAAAACAAAGTTGTTAGAAATACAGTCAGAGTATAAGAAATGGTCCCTAGAGTTGGGAAACTTTAACTCACTATTCTCTTTCTGTGTGAGTTCAGGTAGAGGTGGGAGCCTGCTCTGCAGTGTTCTTTGTAAGAGCAAGACTTGAGGAGTGACTTTTGAATATCCATGACTTGGGACTAGTTAAATAAATCATGGCCTATGTGCAAGATAGGAAACGAAGAAGTTGAAGGTGACTATGGTATATCTAAAGTTATTAATTTAGAAAGACTTCTTTTACTTTTGCCTCTTTTTGAGCTCATACACTGTATTCTTTTCTGGGTCTGGCTTTTACTCAAGGTTGTAGTTTTGAGATTCCTGAGATGGGTCCTCCTCGCTGTGTGTAGCAATAATTGGTTTATTCTCATAGCTGTGTAGTCTTCCTTTGTATGAAAACACCAGTTTAAGTATCCATAACTTGTATTAGTTGTATAATCAGAAAAAATAAACATAGTCTAAAAAAGTAAAATTTGGTTCAAGTTACAGCTCAAATTGGAGGTATTTAATAACTTGAATTTATTCCACATTATTAGACTGCATTTGTCTAACTTGAGAGTTACTTTTCCCTTCATTCCGCCTCATTCCTGCCCTGGCTCAGGATGGATAAAGGGAACCTAGCTCTCTCATTAACGCCCCTCCCAGTACTGTGATGCCAGCGTTCAAATCTACTACGAGATATGATATGACAGCATTGCACTCAACGTCTTCCTGGTGGCAGAGATGAATGACTCAGAACCATAACCGAGCCTACATAATTCTAGAAGAGTTTTTGGCTTATTTTGCACATACAGTCCTTTAGGTTTAATATAAAATTTAACTATTTATTTTATAATATAAAATTTAAGCACTGAAATGACCTTAGACGTAATCTCACCCAGTTTTCACCGAGCAGGGGAGGAGGCGATGTCTTTAGTGGTCTTTCCAGGCCGCACCGTGGTGGGCGGCCCCAAGCCACAAGAGACTCCTGACTCACATTTGGAGGCCCGCAGTCTCCCTGAGTAAAAAGCTTCTGAGCTCCTTGACAAAAGCAGTTAGGACTCATATGCTCTGTTGTTCATTTGTCTCCAGCACTTACTCTGTAGCCTTTAGGTTGTGGAGCATCCGCTTCACAATTTGGAAATGTGTTCGATCTGGATTCTTATTCCTACGCGTGGGCAATAAAACCCTTCACTTTTTAAAGGTTTATTCTAAATCACTAATGGAAGAATTCTCATTTTGTCGCTCTCTAAACTTCAGCCAGGACTCCAATTCAACTTGAGTTGGTATTCTGAGAACATATCCATGTTAAGTTTATTAAGGCGATAAGTGGGTGAAGTAACTTTTTTATGCGTTGCTTTTCAGGAATTGAAGATTTACCAGTCCTACATGGCCAAGGAGTTTCGCAAATAACCCGCCAGCAAGTTTAAAAATAATTAGGCCCAACTCAGAGAAAGCGGAGTTGCTCTGGTTGCACAAAAAAGATGTCTAGCTGCTCCAGTGAAGTCGATGTGGTTTGTATTTCAAATTGAAAATCTGTCTTTGTTCTTTTCATTGTGTTCTATTTTTTTTCTAAATTGAATTGAATTTTGTACAGTGAAATGCAGAGGTTGTAAATACACAGTTCATGAGTTTTGGACACTGATGTATAAAGCTGCTATGAACATTTGTGTGCAAGTTTTTAAATTTTAACTACCTACCAAGAGTCCTTTTTTTTCCTGACTCTTTTCACATAATTATGTGAAAGCACTTTGCAAAGCATACCTATACAAAGCATACCTACCTATACAAAGGTAACATGGTATATTTTTATAAGTATTAATATGTAGCCCAATTCCACATTATTTTGTCTTTTGAAACAGACATACATACTTCTATGTAGGCTTAAAATTATTCCTATAGTTCATAATCCATTCTTAGAATAAAGAGTTATTAAGTGAAATGTAATGGCTGTTTACTGTCTATTTACTTACTTATGCACTGTCTTATTCCCCCCAAAATGTTTTAGGTGATTTAGAGATTAATTTATCAAGAAACATAGGTGTGGGGAATTCCCTGGTGGTTCAGTGCTTCGGACTCCAACATTCTATCCCTGGTGGAGGAACTAAGATCCCACAAGCCTCCAAGTACAGGGGAAAAAAAAAAAAAAAAAAAAAAAGATAGTTGCTTAAGTGTTTCCTATTTTGTCCACAGAGTGGTACTGTTGGGCTATTTAAAAATCAAAAGCCATGAACAGGATTCTTTGTAGTTAGAAATACTTGCTTTTACAGCAGTTCTGCTGCCAGATTACTAGAAAAATAGTCTTTCTACCCTGAGGTACACAAGAGGAAAACGATGTCTTAAGTGTGGTTCAGTTAATGAGAAAACAGTTTTGCAAGGACATCTTTTCCTATAGTCATAGTATTTACAAAGGTCCCTTGATAGCACAAATTGGCTTTTGGAGCTTCTCAAAAGTGAAATTGAAGTCCTCAGTTTTTAAGTTCTATCGTCTTTCCTTTTAATTTATTAATAAATTTTCCTTAGATAAGAACACGAATCTCTACTTATGATGATGGTAACACTGTTCTTTATGCATATGAACCAAATACTGCATATTTCAATAATGTAAGTAATGTTAATTGCCATTTGCCAAATATATTAACACTTAACCACTTTAAAAAAAAATTCTTCATAGACTTACTGTAAACTCACTCAAGAAAATATTAGTCTCTCCTGAATTTGTCTGATTCCTTTCATTAGACAATGAGCAATTAACCATTTCACTTCCCTCTTTTCCTTGTAGAAAATTCACAGCAGTTTTTACTCATTTTTTTCAGTGCAAAATTCTAAACCTCCGTCCTTCTGATATAATAAATTCTTTGCTTAATCCCTTTCTTAATTAGCAGTGATCATCTTCATTCTCATAATAACATGAGTTTTTTTATTTTGTCTCTGCTTTAGATTAATATTTCTGAAACTCTCTGAAAAACTAGTGAAAAATAAAAGCAAGTTAAATAAATAGTGTTTTTTCCCCACTTACTTGTTCAGTTTGACTTTCATAGAAGTGAAGTATTAACTACTCAATTTTTAAAATATCAGCAGGGAAGTGTCGTGTCTAACACATCCTGCAACGAAGAGCAACAAAAAACAATTCTGAATGTCCTTACTCACTGCCAGGTACAAAAAGTTCTATCTCTCAAATGTAGTTTTCTAAAATATTAAGCTTAAATTCTCTTTATATCATATAAAGAGGTGGACAATTGAAATTTTGCTGTATCAAATTGCTTATGATTATCGCTCTCATTGTGATGATTTTTTTAAACAATTTCTAGTTAGAATAGCATCTTCAGGTGAAAGTTTTGAAATAGCAATATGGAGGTTTCATAGCCTTTTGTAAAAGCCCTTAACTGATGAAATGTATAATAGTTATGTCTCCTTCATCTAAATTGCTCAATACTGAATTAATTTCCCCTACAAAATCTTTAAAGGAAGTTGGCTGATTTGGATAAAACTTAGTATGTGCCTAAATGCATGTCAAGATATCTCAATTGAAACAAAATGGCAGCCCACCATTTTTTAAACAGTTTATCTTCCAGTTTTGAGGGGATTTTGTAAAAATTGACGTGTTGGTGGAGATTGATAGAAGTACGTAATTATCAAGGATTTTGTGAGTGGCATACCCTAGAAGCAATGAACATTTATAAACAAATACATGTTTCTTAACATATAAAAAAGTTTCTTGAATACAATGAACATACTTTGAAAAGTAAAAAATGTTTATGGGAGTCTTTATCATTATAGAGAACAGCAGTGGAATACTTAAAGGGAACGTGTCTTGTCTTCCGGGGAAGGATGTACAGAGAGTGGGAATGCAGGGACGACGTAGGGAGTTCTGATTTTTGAGCAGTGCTCTCCCCTGCTTGCTTTACATCAGCTTCCACGATGAACTGGGTTGACACTGCTCTGCCAGGGCCTTCTGAGCGATTGTGCAAGATGTGTTGGGATAGAGTATCTCCGCTAAGACATGCCCAGGTTCCAAAGTCACAGCTAAGGGATGCTCTCCTTTTCTCCTAATGTGCTAGCTCCCTCCTTTCTTCGGCGCCTTCCCTTACCAATCTAGACCACACGGTGCAGCACCTCCATCTGTTCTTTTTTAATCCTCGCCCAGCACCCCCTTTAATAAAACCCCAGCCCTGTCCAGGCTGGGAAGCAGAGGGGAGGACCTCCACTGGGGACTGGTGATCCTCAGACAACCCCGATCCTGTTCTCTTATTTCGTGGAGAAAATGGAGGGTGTGGAGCAGAAATCCCCTCCAAGTCCTGATTCCTCTCCCCACAGCCCTCACACTTGCCTGGATCCATCTCTGACGACCTCCTTCCTGACCACTGGAGTGGGAAAAGTGTTTCCTCTGTAAGGCTAACACCTCTGCTGGTTTCTGCAACTGACCCTCTTTCCCTGTGCTCAGACACCTCCCTTCATCCCTCTGTCTCTTGTGTCTTCAGCCTCTGTCTCCATCACTCTCAGCGTAGTCATTCTCCCACAGGTTTAAAAAAACCACTTCTTTTTGCCTCCCATCCCTCTATAGCTGTCATCCTCTCTCTCCTTCCCATCATAACCCAGCTCTTTGATCGTCATTTATGTTCACTTTCTAAACATTTGACTTCCTGTTTTCTGTTTGGGTGTTTTTAATTTCTGTTTTAATATTTTTTATTGAAGTATAGCTGATTTGTAATATTGTGTTAGTTCCGGGTGTAGAGCATAGTAATTCGGGGGTTTTGCTGATTATATTCCATTATAGGTTGTTATAAGATTTGGGGTATAATTCCCTGTGCTCTACAGTAAATCCTTGTTTATCGTTTTATGTATAGTAGTTTATGTCAGTTAATCCCATACTCCTAATTTGTTGGGTATTTTAGAATATACTGTTCCTTCTGCCCTGTATGCTCCTCTGTACATCTCTGCCTAGTGAACACCTTCTCATCTTTTCATTCTCAGCGCAGATACCTCCTTCTTCGACAATCCTGCCACGACTGTCAGGCTGGATTAGGTCTTGCTCTTCTGTGCACGCTTAGCCTCTTGTTCTTATCTGTATCGTGGCAATGATACTACTACTAGATGATTGAGCACCATCAGACCAGTCATCATGGACTATTATTATTATGTTGGTATTAATACTGTAGCACGTTGTCTTGTCCTCAGCAGAACGGAGAGAGGATTTCATCCCGATTCTATTTATAAGGAAATTGAACAACAGAGAAGTTAAGTAACTTGAACCCAACTGTGTTCCCCTATAGCCTGTGCTAGTTATTCAGGGCTGAGAGCCAGTGGGTCTCATGCTTCATCGTGCATCAGAATCACCTAGAGGGCTTGTGAAAACACAGATCACTGCCCTCGATCTCAGAGTTCCCAGTTCAGTAGATCTGAGGTGGGAGATTTTTCATTTCCAACAAGCTCGTAGATGGTGTTGATGCTGCTGGTCCACGGAGCACACTGAAATCCGCTGCTCCAGGCGGCCGATCACTTGCTCTGTTGACCTTGTCTCTTTACTTGTCTCTCTCCAGCTAAAATGGGAGTTCCTTAGAGTAGGAGCTGGTTTTTTCTTCCTTTGTCTTTATCTTTTTTTTTTCTTTTTAATGTCCACATTCCCAGCATCTAGCAAAGTAGTTCTCACAGGTGGTAGGCCTTCAATAAATGTTTCTTTGAACGAATGATGTAATTAATGGTTCTGGCCTTTTAAGTGTATTTTTGCCCGAATGAAATTTCTGTGTATTTCAAGAATTCTCCGGTTTTATCAGTCACATACTTGATTGGCATACAGGGGTCGCGTACTCAAAGGTTTTGTAAGGTTAATTGTTAATTGCAAGACTTTAAAGTACTCTGAAGCCAAAGGTCACATCTGTTGTATTTGGCTCACTGTTCTTTCCAGAGTGGACCCCTCACTGCCTATTAGGTTATACCATCATTATATGGAAAGAGGCTCTTTGGCCTTTTAGCAGGTTTGAAAATTTCTTTCCTAAAGTAGCACCTTCCTTGATGTAAAATGACTCCATCATAAATGTGATGGCTTATAGGAATTGCGGTACATTTACTTCCCAGTATTCCAGCTTCGTAAAATGCCTGTGTGACATGGAGTAGTTGAGTGGGAGGTTGGCGCGCCTTATCTCAGCCAGCTCGGCTCTGGGTCCCCAACAGCCAGGCATCAAGTGGGAAACAAGAGATTTCTGACGGCTTGAAAACTTTCAGACTTTGACTTTGGCTTAATGGTATTTTTTATGTTCCTTTCCTTTTGAAGTAGAAACTACTAATAGTCTGTATTATAATAGGTCATCTATGATGCTATTCAAAAACTGGATAAGAAGTTTGATGTTATGCATGCAAAGGTTACAAAAATCAACCGTCTTCGTGTGAAGTCATGGTTGCAAAGTCGTGTAAGTGTTATAAAAATATTTTCAAAACTATAATAAACCTCTGGTTTCTAAAGATGCCAGTCAGAAGTGAGAGAGAACTAATAACTGTGAGATAAGCAAGGCTGATCTATACTTGCTGTAGCAGCAGATGGGAGACTAAACCTCTGCCGGAAGAATGCTGAAGTTTACGTTTGAGAAATGTACGACAATGGGTATTTTTATGTTTGTAACCGTAATACATAAAGTGCAATTAAAATGTAGGGTTGAAGAGGAAATCATGTAATCAAAATAGAGCATTTATCTTTAATAATATAAAGCAATCTTCCATGGAAAGTAATTATGGATGTATTTACTATTTATTTCCTTTTTCTTTCACTCACTCACAGTTGGTTTATGCTGGGTTTGTGTCATTTCAGAAGCCACTTGGATATACATTTAAAGATTATAATTACCTGCTTTCTAAAAAGATCAGATACCAGAAAATGAGGAAGAAGCGGTGTCTCTCTGCATCGCCTTGCCCTAAAAGTTATAGCCCCACTATTCCAGTACAAAGGCCGGAAAATGATTCCCAGAGCAACCCTCTAGAAGCACCTTTTGAGTCCCGGATGCCTCTGGATCTGGAGCAATGCCTTAGCCTGAGCCCGACGGTCCCCTCCACCTACCGCAGGCATTCCTACCAGGAGTACTACTCGCCCGAGGACCCCACGCAGGGCTCCTCCAGTCCAGAGGCCCACAACACCTGCAGTCTTTTCTTAGACACCCAGTCCACTGCAGTCGAGCCTGCAACCGTGCTGACCCAGAGTGAACGCAGTCCAGCACATAGCCCTGACATGATGACCTACCCAGCTTTACTGGAAAACAATAGATTCAGCCAGGCTGGCTCACCTCTCTACGTCCCGACCAGCTTCGGTGAGTGTGAACTGACACATGTTACAAGTAGCATTATTTACCCTATATTCCTCAACACCCTTGATGCAAGCTTGTGGAAGCTGTTTGTTTCCCATCTTGAGGGCTAGCTTGGGGCAGCACTCTGAACGATGACTAAGACTTCTTGAGTGTCTGTGATGTGCCTGCACTGTGCCAGTCAACGGACAGGCCTCTTCTCCACTAATACTCATAATGATCCCATTGTGAGTTTTTTATCTTCTGTTTTTCTTTACCCTTTCCCTGTGTAAATAATTAAAATGCTCCTAAAATGGCCAGAGCCCAGATGACAGGAGAGAAAAGGTACACTTTAGGCTAATTCACAGGAACAAAGGTCAAATTTGTGTTGACGGTCCGGCGCTTCCGTCACCACACGCTAACTTTAGGGAGTCGAGCACTCTGGCTGAGTAAATGAGTACCTGTCTGGACACAAAGAAGTTTCAGTACAACGTAGTGAATGGCACACCTAAAACGTTTTGAGGTATGAGCACCTAAATTGTTTCATGCCTCACGTTATTTCTTTTTAAAACATAAACCTTCAACCAAAATATCTATTACCATGCAGTAAAACTTGAAAGGGGTATTCAGTGTAATGTTAAAGTTACTTCTGACCTAGCTGAGCAGAAGTCTTGTTGTTTTCAAAATTCAGATACACCTCTAAGCCTTGAGAGACGTTAATTTTAAAGCCATGGAAGAGATTCAGTAAAGAACTGATTTGGTTCTCAAAGATAATGGGGGTTATTGAAATTCACTGATTAAAGTGAATAATTTAAGCAATTATAAAACTAAATTCTGGGGATTTCCATTGCAATTAGCTAGTAAAATAAACCTCATCTGGAGAGACCAAGAGGACAGAGATTAAGTATTTCAAAGAATTTCTCTCAAAGTAAGAGAGCAATAGGTTATCTTAGATTAACCTAATTTAACCCAAGTAACAGATCTTTTGCTGTATTTTGCCTGTGGACCAAGAGGCCTCAGATTGCTCAGTCTGTTTTATGATCTTTGAAGCTTTAAGGTGTCTTCCGAAGCTGCTTTTGTTGTTTGGGGGAGGTCAGGTGGGACATTCTTGAGTAGCCATCCTCAGGTCATCTTTGTCTAGGCTTTCCCTGGATTTTACCTTGGAGTCCTGGGTCCATGCCGGGGTACTTCACACAGGGTTCCAGGAATGAGACAATTACTCCCTACCTAACATCTCTTCTTTCAGGATAATGATCAGGTCAAGTATGATTTGTCTTTTTTCCCCCCATTGAAGCTCCAAGTTCACCAGTTGGAAGTGACCCGAGTGTCCTCAAACAGAGCCTCCCTGATGACCCTTCAACCTGGTCTGTGGATGAAGTAATCCTGTTTCTGAAATACTTAGATCCTCAGTTATCAAGCGCCCTCGCCGACCTCTTCATGAAACATGTAATGTATCTTTTGATCCGGTTTTCCTGCCGTAATGACTTTGAATGACCTCTGTGCAGGCCCTTCAGTTGGATACTGATTAGTGTGGATGGTGGGGGAACCCTATCAACTGATTATTCCATATGCGAGAAAGTTTACTTTGCCCAAAGTTAGAGCCTTAAAGGGTGGAGGCTGGATCTGTGCTTTAAATGGGTACCCGGGTACCTAAAATACTACAAGTCTTCAAGTTCTCAAGAGAAGATGATTCGGCATGGCCACCCTCAGGTTTCTTCTCCTTTCTAACAACAGCTACAAGGATCCTCCTCCCCACCTGCTCCCTGCTCGGCCCGAGGACTGTGAGTAGGAGGGGTGACCACAGCTGTGACAGGGTGTCCTCCTTGTTATGACGCCCGATGAATCCAGCAACTGATTCCATTTGGCTCAGTTCTGTTGACCTTATATGGTTATTGATGATTTGGAATGCTGATACCCTTATGCCATTTACAAAGTAACATCATGGGCTAAATTTTAAATTCTAATTTCTTTAATTTCTAGTTTTACTTAGTAGAAAATGTATAGATGGTACCTGACAAAGGCAGTACTGTGAGGGATTTCAGGTCCCTTCAGCCAGTGATATATGATTCAGTAGTTTTATTTTTAAACCAGAACTTGTGAAAACCAAATAATATGCTTCAGCAGCATCATTTGGTCAATTAATTCTTTTTTACATTTGGAGGATACCTTGTGACTATCAAGTAATGTTTTTTATAGGGTTTCCTAATGAATACAATTAGTGCCCACATATCTGATGTACCCTTTTCAATATGGTAAGAAAATCAGCAATTAGTTTTTAGCATCTAATTAGCTTCCGACAACTGATTAGCTTTCAGTGTTAAGATAGCACTGTATAGCACACTTATAGCTGACATACTCATGTTCCCAGCCCTTCTAAGAAAGGTAATGACCATCTGAAATTCATTTTTACCATTCATAGTTTTTACTTTTTGTCACAGCTATGCAGTATTTTGTTCAACACACGATATTTAAAATTAGGTAGTTTGATGCTTAGGACGTTTTTAAGATATTAGGTTAAATTTCCTTTTTCTTAAAATTTGAAGCAAATTTACAGATGATTAAGTGATGCTTCACGGTTTCCATCAAGCAGTTGCGCATTCAGAGAGTATACATCTGGCATGAGCTGCCCTCTAACTGGTGTTACATGTTCTTACATAGAAAGGAAGAACCATTCTGACAAAATATGACAGCTTTATTAATTATTTTAATTTCCTTCTCTCTGTAGGACATTGATGGGAAAGCTCTGCTACTGCTCAAGAACGACATGATGATGAAGTACATGGGGCTCAAGCTGGGGACAGCTCTGAAGCTGTGCCACTACATTGAAATGCTTAAAGACAGACAGATACCTCAACAATTTAAAAAGTGTGTAGATTAGACTGGACTTAATTCTAGCGAGACCAATGCCACCTTTTCTCTCTGCCCTTAGAAGTTTTTGTTGTGTAGAAGGTTCCTCTAAAATACGGTGTATCCAAAATCACAGAACCCTGGGACAGTCCAGTCTACTCCTTTAGAAGCCATTTAACATGCTAGCACTAGCATAGTCAAACTGGTCGTTTGTTCTTTTCATTATTTTCCTTGCATAGTTTACAGATAGTTAGTTACACTTCATGCAGGAAAACAGAGAAACACCTTTGATTTTGGTTAATGTTTATATGTAAAACCAAAACAGCCAAATCCCAAAGGGGAAAGTAGTCAGGGAGGGATTGACGGGTTCTCTAATGAAAAAAATCATAAGGTAGATAGTCATTTTATGCAAGAGATATTACACTACAAGGGTGGGTTGGATGGAGTCTGACTATATTCTTTTCAATTAATATGTTTTATTTTTAAACTTCCTTATTTTGTCTAAGCTTCAACATTTAACTAGGCATTCATTGTTCACATCTCCATGAAGATGCCTATGTCCACGTTTTTTAAACATGTGTTTTATTATCTGTTTATTCCTCATATGGGTACTGTTTCATATTTATATTTTGTTCTGTATCTGAAGTATCCACACAAGTAAATCTTTTTTTTAATTTAAAATGGCACTTTACACTTCCACAGAGGTAAAGATCAACTCTACATATAGTGAGTTTTTTTATTCTGTAAAACATATGCACGTCGTTTGACATCACTGGTACCTCTCAGCTCACACTTCAGGGTTTCCATACAGGGAAGTTCTGTCTTGTGCAATGTTTCTAGTTAATTTCCTTTCTGAGCCATTTATCCTACTAAACTTTGGAAGGTACATCAGTTCTGATTTGTCATTTTAAACTTTATTTTAAAAATCAGAACTTTCACATGGAACATGTTCATTGTTGTTTTATTTATTACATCATTATATTGTATAATATTTAGTGTAATGTTATAAGCTATGAGAAATGGTGCTAATTGTATTAGCCATTTGTTATAAATGCCAGTAAGATGTTCACCAGGGGTAAGATTGTACGTTTTCTTTTTAGAAAACCAAGTGTACTTTATAAGCAAATGCAACTATTTACTGGGCGTATATGATTTAAAGGGCTTTTTCATCCGTGTTATTTCTTTTGTCTTATAAGACAAGATTCTAATTTAAACTTGTCCTTCTTTCAAACTGTCAGTGTGAAGATGCTGTGCCACTTGAACAGTCCTCAGGTGTTTGTATAAACACTATGTTTTACAGTTTTTAGATTTTAAAATATAATAAAGTTTAATAACCGCAACCATTAATGTCAGAGCCTCAGATTTGATTTTACTTGCTTGAAGACTTAGAGCAAGCAGTGATACATGTCATGAGTAGTTATACTCTGTGACAACTTCACTAGAGAATTCTCTCTCCATCCTGAATATCAAGGCAAAAGTATGGCTAACACAATAACTTTCATTAATGCAGACAATTAGCAGAACTAGAATTTAACATCCACTGAAACATATTTTCCTCTCTAAAATTACCCTCATCTCCCATGAAACGCAGCCAAATCAAGACTAAATTTGTTTACAGAATAAGTCTGGTCAATTGACCACATAGGGTCCTCCTAACTGGCTGTGGTGGAATTCAGAAGTAGTCTCAGACTGAATTCCCAAAAGGCCTCTCAAAGCCAGGAAAGCCATGCCAAAGGCCTGCTGTTAGCCTGCACCTCAGTGGATTTCTCTCTTCTAGAGAATCCCTAAAACATCGTGATTCCTGCACATGCCAGGAGACAGTCTTTCCCATTCACCTGATAAGGCTGCTCAGAACCCAAGAGTCTCCAGTGTCTGGAGAGACCAGGCAGAGAGAAGAGAAAAAATGTTTCCATTCTACCCAAAACTAACTTGAGGGGAAGGACTTCCCTATATCTGGAAAACACAGATCAAAACCAGTAATATTCCAGACAAAAACCATAAAAATTATAACCATATTCACCAGTTCACTCAGTAACCGATCCATTAACTTTTTATGAAGCCTCAAGTTTTCCATTAGGATTTTTTAATATCTTACCCAGTTCAGTAGTATGATCTAAAATTTATCAGAGACCTGTACTTGTCAAAAGGGCCTTCCTATGGATCATCTTGAAGATGAAACTCTTTTGCAAAAGCATCAGAATACAATAACTTCCTATAAATGACAGAAGACTTTAAAAGGCGCGGTTAAACATCTGATTACAATGTAATCCATAAAGAAACTTGGTTACAATAACTAGAATTATGACCAATGATAATCTCAACCCTTGAAAACCTTAATCACCAGCAAAAACCAAGAAGCAAGTAACTGTGAACTGTTTGTCATACCAACATT
This sequence comes from Phocoena sinus, assembly GCF_008692025.1. NCBI lineage: Eukaryota > Metazoa > Chordata > Mammalia > Artiodactyla > Phocoenidae > Phocoena > Phocoena sinus. Next base: position 14,742,019 of record NC_045784.1, read on the forward strand.
TCCTGATTGGAAAACTTACGCTCTAGTTTTCCTCTCCTAAGAAAGCAAAGGTAGGTAAATTTAGATCTGCCCAGCAATTAATGTTCCAGTATTTTATCCTGTTTGAAATGACGCAGGTAGTCAGTGAATTCTCTTAACTTGGTTTAGTTTCAAGTTACCAAAATCTGGAAAGACTATTTTAGATAGACCTTCCCAAAATGTAATTATTCCTATAGAGTTTACCTAAAAGCTCTTACTTATGTTTACCTAAAGTTTCATCATATCAAGTTATTTTCCTTGCTGACGTATTTGCAACAGATACAGTAAGGTGTTATTTGATCTCTAGTAAACCTAGGTACAACAGAAGTGTTATAATTAATATTGATGATTCTAAAGACATGTCTATGTTAATCAAACCAACAAGCTTAAGCTAGCTTCAATACCAGATACCAATTCAGTACTGAATATTTCCCAGGCCACGTGAACCTGAAATTCATTCAAGCCAGTCTTTTTTATATTTCTGAGAATTTACATAAGCGTTTAATTTCTTTTAAGCCAATTAAACAGCTCATCCACAAACCAATCTTGGCAATGCCATTTGGAAGCAGACACTTCATATTTATAAGGTACGCAGAGACATATATTTACATATATAGACAAAGAGATCTCACAGTTTTCCTGCTAAAATTTTAAAAGGCCTCTTTTTGAATGAAATAATGCCATCTGCAGCAACATGGGTGGATCCATATTGAGATCATCATACCAGGTGAAGTAAGACACAGAAAGACATATCGTATGATATCACTCAGTGTGGAATCCAAAAAAAAAAGGTTCAAATGAACAAACAGACTCACAGACATAGAAAACAAACTTATGGGTCCCAAAGGGGAAAGGCGGGGAGGAGGGATAAATTAGGAGTTTGGGATTAGCAGACACAAGCTACTCTATATAAAATAGATAAACAACAAGGTCCTACTGTATAGCACAGGGAACTATATTCAACATCTTACAATAAACTAATGGGAAAGACTCTGAAAAGGACTAGATAAATGTATACCTGAATCACTTCGCTGTAAACCTGAAACTAACACAGCATTGTAAATCAACTCTACTTCAATTTTTTTAAAAAAAAGATAAAAGGTGATTAAAGTTCCAGAGAGCCCAAGGTAGATCATTTACATCGCAAAGGCACAGGAAGAGAAATACCAATTCCTTCTAGAAAGCTAACTTCCTCTAAGGGCATATGCAAAAACCAGTTTTAGAATGTCAAAGGAGTCCCATCGTGGATATTTTCAGGGATTTTTTTTTCAGTTTCTAAAAAGCCAGTTTAGTTTAAACAACAGTAAGAGGCAATAATAACACGTATCAGTCACTCACATGCACATGCCTCACTTTCAGAGGAGAAACAACCCGCGTTCAAGTTAACCTTCACCTCAGCTGTTAGCTCGGCCTCCGTGGCCTTTCTCGGTATAAAACGCACCTGCCAGCCCACAGCTGCGGCCACTTCGTTTTCCCACCGTAATGGCGCCAATATCTCCGCCATGGCCTTGGGGTGACTATGAGTCCTCGGTACTGTCTTGGCAGCCCCATTCATCAAGGCCAGCCACCCTAGGGCCCCACATACTAGCGGACGGCCACCCCGGGATTTCCCCTGCAACTTTCAGGATCACCCCTGGAACTTTCAGGCCCCTCATGCTAGGTGACGCCCCTGCAACTTTCCGTTGCGCGTCCTTATTTCCTGACGTCTCGGCGCTCACAGGAGCTTCCTCGGTCTCCCCGCTGGCTCTACCAACTGGGATGCACCCCGCAGGCCTACAAGGCCTGTACTTGCCCAGCTACAAGACCAAAGAAAGGGCCCAGAGTCGGCGACGGAGACATCATGGCTTAGTGGGCGGGGGAGCTTACCTGTCTGAAGCAAGGCCCTGGAGCAACACCCCACTGTGTGCGGCGGCCGGCGGGCAGGACATGGCGGCAGGCTTCGCTCCCCAGGAGAGGGGGAGGTTCCCAGTTATAGTGGAAATTGACATCAGGTTGGCTCATCAGTTACCAGGGAAACCAGCCGAGGGGCACGCCCCTCACCTCCCCTTTGATGAGCTATCAGGTGGAGATGTTTGCTAAAGATTAGATGAAGCAGGCACTGGCCCAGCAGGGGGATGTACAGAGAGCAAGAGAACAGCCATCTTGGGTGGCCTGACCATACAGACTCCCTCTGTAAGCATGAAAAAGCCATGCCCTTCTGTAATAATATTAGAAATTAAAAATTAAACATCATGACTAGGAACAGTGATGATGGGAGGAAAAGTGCTGCTTTTTCAAGCTGCATAAGGAACTGTAGTCACAGTTGGCTGAATAAATGAGGTGTGTTTAAGTTTCTGGGGCTGTTTCTACAGCGTGGTGCTGGGACTTGCTTCTATTTATAAGTCCTCCGAGGTTGAGGACTCCCGATGTTTCCCCTGTTTTACCTTGGTGAAGTTGAACCCTGAAAGCAGCTCTCCACTCTCACTGCTATACTAGAGGCAACTCTGGTGTTACAGGGCCACGTCCTCTGGCTTTAGGGGTGCTATCAGCACTGAGGGGAGAGGTTTAAGATATAAGGGGGAAAGGAAATAAATCCCTTTGTCCGAAAAGGTTCAATTCCATCCAAGCTGCTGGACAAAACAGGGGAAACATCACATTGCGAGGGAGCGGAAGCAAACTGTCCGCCCTGCATTCCAAAGGTGGGCCCTGGTCTGCATGTCCTCCCTACCCTAGAGCCCTCCCCATTCCCTGGATCAGCCTCGGAGCACTTATAAATATAAGCAAGTCTCTCTCACATATACCGGAAAAAGCCCCCCCGTGGTTCGTTTTTGCCAGTATACCCTGATCTCCATGAAGTATGGTCATTCGTGGCTTGGCCAAGCTCTACCTCTTGCTTTTTCCTTCGGTGACATCAGTTCCAAAACCCCCAGCAAACCATAGGGGAGGAGGCAGAGAAGACTGATGCCGTCCACGGAGGTGAGCCTGTGGGTCGCAGGTACAGCACTGTAGGTGGAAGCTGAGGCGAGAAGAGCCCTGCTAGGAGCACATGCTGGGAATGGTTGTGTGGTTTTTTTTAACGTATTTCAAAAAGTTGAGTTAGGAGAACGTACACCCAGAAAGGCCCTAAACGACGGGCAGCTCGGCATATAAGAGTAAACAAAATAGGTGAAACCCCTTACCTTAGACTGCTTCCTATCTATCTGGGAAGACAGCGTTAGAAAACACAAATATTTGGCTAATTGATGAGTGTATAAAATGCGGCAAAGGTGAAGTAGCCATGAGAAGCATGACATCTCTAGAGGATTCTATTGTGTGTTTGTATACAGATGTGCTTACATATTGGGAAGACATTTGGGAAGACAGATACAAACATGTTTACAGAGGGCATCTATGGGTAGGTAGGATTCTGAATATGTTTCATTTCATTTTCCTTATCTTTCTGATTTGTCTGCAGTGTATTGCTTTTATAATAATTGTTTAATTACAAAAACACAGGCCATATCATGTTTACATCACTGTGGAAGATAAAAGGAAATACCACATTGCCATTTAGCGGGAGGCAGAAAGAGCAAAACCTAAGAAAAAAGCATAATGTGTCAGAAGACCAACTTAATTTAATATCATGTATAAATAGATTAAACGCCCATATTAAAAAAGATTCAAGGGTGGATCTTAACAATTATATGCTTTTACCTACCTTGTCATTTGCTCTAAACATTAAAAAATAAAGCACTGGACAGAAATTCATCTGCAAATAAACAAAAAATAGGCCACAATGATACTATTGATCCCGGCAAGGTAGAATTACAGGCAAAAAGCAGTCAATGCATCAGGAGTCCTTACGTTGGTGAGAGGTTCAAGTACAGGGACGACAGATCATGAACTTGTGTTTAACCAATTACACAGAATCAAAAGCAGAAAGCAAAACCAGATAGTCCGTATGCATAATTTAATAAAATTGCAGTAGAAAAAAAAAGACTTTATTGTATCTTTTAGTCTTTGACATAAGGAAGCAAAATTAAAGGGCAGATACTGGTATAATTAAAAAGGCATTACTGATAGACATTAGATTCCAAAAGAGAATTCACTGCTAAGAATCCTTGGAGGGCTTCCCTGGTGGCGCAGTGGTTGAGAATCTGCCTGCCAATGCAGGGGACATGGGTTCGAGCCCTGGTCTGGGAAGATCCCACATGCCGCGGAGCAACTAGGCCCGTGAGCCACAACTACTGAGGCTGCGCGTCTGCAGCCCGTGCTCCGCAACAAAAGAGGCCGCGATAGTGAGAGGCCCGCACACCGCGATGAAGAGTGGCCCCCGCTCGCCGCAACTAGAGAAAGCCCTCGCACTGAAACGAAGACCCAACACAGCCAAAAAATATATATAAAAATAAATAACTAAATAAGTGTTACCATTAAAAAACAAAAAGAGAATCCTTGGAGCTTTCACAAAATTGAGTACATACTAAGCTACATAGAACACTCTGAATCACAGGAAACAAAGTTAGTACAGGCTACAGTCTGGGACATAAAATTCAGAAGTTAATGAGATACTTCTGAAATGCTAACAAGAAAAACAATAAGCACCCCTACCTTTGTAAGAAGCCACAGCTTCTTTCCTGAACTTTCTCCTTGAGTTCTAGGCCTGGGTATGTCACTGTCTACTGATGTCTCCACCTGCAAGCCCACAGCATCTCCTCCTCTTCACACCTGAATCTTTCCCCACCTTCCTTTGCTGATGTGCCCCTCTCCAGTCCCTGCCTTAACAGCGCCTCACCCACTGATGCATCCGGGCACCTGACAGAGTGCCTGCCAGTGTTGGCCTCAACTCCTCATCGTCCACAGCCCACCGCAGCCCTGACGTCACCTGGTCCCAGGCATCCTACCTCTCACAGCTCTCTCTCGTCTGGGCCCCCCAGTCTGTTGTTTCCCGAGTTTGCTGCCAGATGCCACTTCAGAAATGCTAAGTTTCTTTCCTATGAGCACTTCCAGGGCTGATACTTTTATTTATTATTGTATTCCCAGGATTTAGCATACTACCTCCTACATAATAGATACTTAGATGTTGGTTGACGGAAAAAAACACAAAAGCAAATTTTCTTCTTAAAAACACGGCCGTTTCCAGTACCTCTCCCAGTTTACAAGAAAATCATTTTTATTGATGCTTGTACTTCATTAATGCAGTGTGGCTCCCCGCCACCACCATGGAGCAGCTCAGATGTGTCTGAACGGTCATGGGAGATGGCCGATCCAGAGGACTCTCAGGGCAAAGGCAGTTAGGCCCAGAGATTTGGGGCTTGTTGTAGGAGAACTGAAAAAATCCCTCATCTTTATGAATATACTGAAAGATTTGTCAGAGACACAAACGAAGTGCTTTCAATAAATCTGTTGGTGTTTTGCATGCGCGCGCGCGCGCGCGCGCGTGTGTGTGTGTTTAGCTAGGATTTGAAGATGTAACTGTGAGCTGTAAACCCTTAAGTTTAACAAAGCTGTCCCACGTCCTACTGACAATTTATATCTTATGTCTGCAAACCAGTTGCTGGGTGGTTCTATTTTGATTGAGCCAGGCTAATATTTTTCTCTCCTATTTAGGAGCCACCTTTTGCATGCTTTGGAGTTGGAATTTAAAAATATAAATATAGAAGGTCAAAGTTGTGCTCGCTGTTGATAGCTCCTGTAAAACACCTGACTCAATGAGCAAATATTAGCTCTATCAGCTACTTTTTAAAAAAGCTTCATTGTAGTACATTTCAAGTACATGTGAAAATAAGGATAGTGAAGGGACACCACCCAGCTCCAATAATTATCAGCTCACAACCCATCTTGTTTCATCCACACTCCCACTCACATCTCCCATTTCCACGTTGTTTCGAAGCAAATCTGATAGATCATTTAATGTATAAATAGGTCAGTATGTATATCTAAAAGATAAACTTTTTAAAAAGTGACCATACCATTATCATACTTTAAAAATTAATAATTCATTTCTAACACCATGCTGTAATGAGAGGAACCAGGGCTCCTTGGAGAAATGACCGATTCCAGGACTGGGGCAGGGAATGTACAAGTTGAGCCTGGAGCGTCTTGTAAGTGTCGAAGGGTGTGCTCCAAGAAAGCACAACAATGAGGAATGTCAAAGGGACACAGGAGCGAACTGAAAGAGCTTCCAGTGGCCAGGCAGTCTGGAATGGTTTGAGCAACAAAATAAAGCAGTATTGGATTATAATCCAAAGTATAACAAATCCAAAGTATAACAAAACCCTGAGTCCATACTGCTGTAAATCAACGATTGAATCAGTAAATAGGGGAGAAGAGAGAAATCTGTGCAGAAGAATCCCAAATTATGTAGACACTCACCCTCAAGGAGGTGGAGCATTACTCCCCACTCCTTAAGTGTGTGCTGTGCAGAGAAGTATGTGCTTCCTTCCAAAGAGGGCAGTATGGAAAGGGGGGGAAACAGGAACTCTCCAGGGGAGAGACCTGACAAACACCCTCAGCCAGGTGGTCAAGGTCAACATCAACAGCGAGAAGTCCTGTTCATAGTATGTACCCTTGATGTGATAGCATGAGAATGGCCCCTTATCGCTGAGGTTTTCCTCCCCAAAACCCATGACACCAGTTTCATCGCGAAGAAAATCATCAGACAAATCCCAATTGGGGAACATTCTGCAACATACCTAACCAGTCCTCCTCCAAACTGTCTAGGTCATCAAAAACAAGGAAAGTCTGAGGATCTGTCACAGTCTAGAGGAGCCCAAGGAGACATGATGAGTAAACATAATATGGGATCCTGGAACAGAGAAAGTGAAAGGGAAATGTGAATACGGTGTAGGCTTTAGTTAATAATAATGTACAAATATTGATTCATTAGTTGTGGTAAATGTACCACAATATAAAATAGTAATAATGTATGAAAATGGGTGTGGGTACTGTCTCCACTATCTTAATAACTTTTCTGTAAGTTAAAACTGTTCTAAAATTAAAAGTTTATTAAAAAAATTAGCAATTCCCTTCTATCATCCTACATTCATGCAGTGTTCTGTTTAAAGTCCCGATCTCTCTAACCTGAGGTGTGAAAATCTTCGCCAAAAGTCCCACTGAGATTTTGAGGGAGTGACTGCTCTTCCTTGAAAAGGAAAATATGCAAAGTTTCTTCTTGGTGCATGAAATATTTGATATGTGCAACCTGCTCCAGTAGTTATTTTTAGATCTCATCTCTGATGAGTGCCTGGGTCTTGTTTTCACTTGTGTTTCAATGTTTGTGTGTGATTGAATGTCAACTCCCAGAAAGGAGTTACAGCATATGCTTTAAGGGGAAGTTATGTATGTCCATGTAGATTGATTTCTACTTTTTCTTCTTTGCCTTTTCTTCCTTTAAAAATATTTTGTTGTTGCTTGCTTTCCCCACACAGGAGTATATATCTCGTTTCTATGTGGAAAACTGATCTATAATGTACAATCAGCATATGAGTGTCACCATTTAGAAGTGTTCATTAAGTGAGGCTTACTGGTTTCCAATGTTGCATCTGGCTTCATTAATTTTTTTTTTTTTTGCGGTACGCGGGCCCGTCACTGTCATGGCCTCTCCCGTTGCGGAGCACAGGCTCCGGACGCGCAGGCTCAGCGGCCATGGCTCACGGGCCCAGCCGCTCCGCGGCGTGTGGGATCTTCCCGGACCGGGGCACAAACCCGCGTCCCCTGCATCGGCAGGCGGACTCTCAACCACTGCGCCACCAGGGAAGCCCTTTATTAATTTTTGTATCAGTTTATTTCAGAAGTTAGCATGGATGCTGGCAAAATCAATAGCAACGTTGCTGTTAGAAAAAGTGCAAGAACGTAAGGAATGACTCTGGTTGGAAAAGAGTGTCCTGATATAATCCTTTCCTGAAATGCTTGAGTTAGTCAGTGACATATGAACCTCCCCCCATCTGGGCACTATGAACAGGCCCTGGTCAGGGTGGGCAATGGCGGCAATGAGCACTCAGTTCCACTCCAGACATTGCCAGTGTTCATAGTACCTGTTAAATGGATATACTCATGACAATTGTGCGAAGAATTTTAAGCTTTATTATTATGTAATAAGTAAACTGCCTGATTAAGTGTGGTTTTGGTGACTACGCTTATATCAGCCAGGATAAACTGTGCTTTGCTGCAGTAACAAACAAACCCTGAAATCTCAGTGGTTTTGCTTTTCTCCCAGGCAAAGTCTGACTCTCCAGAGCTACTGCTTTTTTTTTTTCCTTTTTTTTGGCCTTGCCATGTGGCATGCGGGATCTTAGCTCCCCGACCACGGATCGAACCTGTGCCCCCTGCAGTGGAAGTGTGGAGTCTAAGCCAGGGAAGTCCTGAGAGCTACCGCTTCTTTTGTGACTCTGCCCATGTAACGCATGGCCTCCAAGAATATTTCTGTTGCCCAGAGCTGACATGTGGCACTTCTACTTGGAGCCCACTGTTTGAACTAGTTACGTGGCCCTGCTTAAGTGCAAGAGAGTTGCGTAGAGTGGCTTTCTCGAGAAGAGGGAGAAGGAAATGGAAGATTTGGTAAACACACAACATTGTTTCTACCACAAGGGTTTAAACATTTTTTTTTTTTTTTTTTTTTTTTTTTTTTTTTGGAGTTTTTTTTTTTTTTTTTTTTTTTTTTTTTAGATGTTGGGGGTAGGAGTTTATTAATTAATTTATTTTTGCTGGGTTGGGTCTTCGTTTCTGTGCGAGGGCTTTCTTTAGTCGTGGCAAGCGGGGGGCCACTCTTCATCACGGTGCGCAGGCCTCTCACTATCGCGGCCTTTCTTGCTGCGGAGCACAGGCTCCAGACGCGCAGGCTCAGTAGGTGTGGCTCACGGGCCCAGCCGCTCCGCGGCATGTGGGATCCTCCCGGACCGGGGCACGAACCCGTGTCCCCTGCATCGGCAGGCGGACTCTCAACCACTGCGCCACCAGGGAAGCCCTTTATTAATTTTTGTATCAGTTTATTTCAGAAGTTAGCATGGATGCTGGCAAAATCAATAGCAACGTTGCTGTTAGAAAAAGTGCAAGAACGTAAGGAATGACTCTGGTTGGAAAAGAGTGTCCTGATATAATCCTTTCCTGAAATGCTTGAGTTAGTCAGTGACATATGAACCTCCCCCCATCTGGGCACTATGAACAGGCCCTGGTCAGGGTGGGCAATGGCGGCAATGAGCACTCAGTTCCACTCCAGACATTGCCAGTGTTCATAGTACCTGTTAAATGGATATACTCATGACAATTGTGCGAAGAATTTTAAGCTTTATTATTATGTAATAAGTAAACTGCCTGATTAAGTGTGGTTTTGGTGACTACGCTTATATCAGCCAGGATAAACTGTGCTTTGCTGCAGTAACAAACAAACCCTGAAATCTCAGTGGTTTTGCTTTTCTCCCAGGCAAAGTCTGACTCTCCAGAGCTACTGCTTTTTTTTTTTCCTTTTTTTTGGCCTTGCCATGTGGCATGCGGGATCTTAGCTCCCCGACCACGGATCGAACCTGTGCCCCCTGCAGTGGAAGTGTGGAGTCTAAGCCAGGGAAGTCCTGAGAGCTACCGCTTCTTTTGTGACTCTGCCCATGTAACGCATGGCCTCCAAGAATATTTCTGTTGCCCAGAGCTGACATGTGGCACTTCTACTTGGAGCCCACTGTTTGAACTAGTTACGTGGCCCTGCTTAAGTGCAAGAGAGTTGCGTAGAGTGGCTTTCTCGAGAAGAGGGAGAAGGAAATGGAAGATTTGGTAAACACACAACATTGTTTCTACCACAAGGGTTTAAACATTTTTTTCAGGCTAAAATGATTGCAGACATGCTTTGGGGCTGGGCCAGGTTGGTGGCCTAACTGGAAGAAGCTGGTTGGGTGCAGTGCATAGGTGCGCACAGGTGAATGGAAGGGGCTGCGTCTAGCGGGAGCCCAACCGATGCCGATGCAAGATTTTGAGTCTTATGTTACAGTTCTTCCAAGTTTTCAAAAGCAAGTGGAAAAGCAGATTTTAATGTGAAATCTCCCGATTTCAAAATGTAGGCTGAAGTAGATGAAAACACAGGCCAAACAAAATGTGCTTGCAGGTCTCATCGGACCTATGTGCCACCAACGTTAAGATCTTAATTAGCTCTCTGGCCTACAGACTTGGGATCTTGAATGGCCCTTTATCTATCTGTGAGGTAGGGCTACATTTCTAAGAATCTGGCTCTGCGTGTGAGCATTCCCTCAGCCCACCCTGGTTCAAGGTTCAAATCCTTCGTCCTTGCACAAGCTCAGCTGACCGCTGGAGCACTTGGAGCCACACTTAAAGGACAACAGATTCCTTGCATTCCGGTCATTGCCAGGCTATGTAATCTTAGGCATTTGGGAAACCACAAAGTGTTGAGAAAGAATGAAATAGGGATGGGTGTTGGGGAGCCGTTATGAACGTGGAACAGAGGGCCCGTATGTCAGTTTCAGACGAATCTCAAGGGCTGTGGGAGGCAATTAAAAGATTATAAATGGGGGAGGGGTCACACAGACCTGCAGCTCTCGGGGGCAGGGAGGAGAGCTCTCAGCAAAGGGAACTGATCGTCCACGGTGCGCCTTGTCATCCCATCCACGTATTGTCCTTGGGGGCGACTCCAGCGATTTCATTCCACCTTTTCTGAGCTCTTCTCAGAGGCGTAGGCGTCCCTCTGAGGGCGGCCCGAGTGGTTTGTTGGGTTCAGCACGGCCCGCAGACGGTCCAGCACAACCACCTCTTCCTTTCAAATGACACTAGCGGTTACTTTCCAGATCGCCCGAGGTCTGGGAAGGCCAGCTTGTAGCAGGGGTCTTAGGTGAGCTTTTGGGCCGGGGAAGAACCCAGGAAGGCAACCAGAAGCCTCGACCGCCGGCCAGCTGGGTTCCACGCTGCCAACCCGGACGCACCGCCCTCAGGAGCAGAAAGTTCCGGGCCCGAGGGGGAGGGCGGCGGGCGCTGCGGCCGTTTCTTGGCACGAAAGTGTGATGGGGTGTGGACGGGCCTCCCCACCCCACCCAGGCGCCCAGGAGCCACGCACTGCGGCCAGGAAGCCACGTGGGGCTCGAGTCGCCGCCAGAAAGAAGGCAAGTGAGGAGAGGTCCCGAGTCCTGTGCCACCACCTGGGGCGGGGGGGGGGAGGGGGGGGGTCGCCGCACTGCTGCCCGGAGCCGGGGTCCCAGACCCAGGCTCAGCCTGGGAGGCACACAAGCTGTTGTCACACTTTCCTCGCCCGACGCCACCACCTCTTTGTAGGTCACACAGCAGTGGAGAGGGGTTGGCTCTTATTTACCCCTGTGTCCTCCCTCGAGAGTCTTTCCTATTCTCAGCCCCCATCGTAGCCCCATCTTTTCCCCCCAATCTCTCACGCACATCCCCCCCGACGTGCACGTATACGCAGGCGCACACATACACACATCTCTGCGTTAATGACCCAGTGGGATCCAGTTTCACAACCGCTGGGACGCACGCAGGCCGTGCTCTGTGCCTCTTCTGGGCCTTTCCCTGTCTCTACAAAGAGAACAGAAGCCAGGCAAGGATCCTGTGCCGGCACCACAGGGATTGCAGAGCGACGCCCCTCAGGAGTTGTTACAGATCCCCTGACGATGCCGGGCGCAGCCAGCGTCGGGAACAGTGAGTGAGGACGGTGACCAGTGTGCTGGCTGCCCTCTCTTGGGAGCAAGGGCTGGAGTCTGGGCCCCGTGCTCCCCAGGTCGCCCACCGTTGCTTCTCCAGCTCCCTTGGGGACCATGCTTTCCGTCCTCCTCTCTGTTGCATCCCAAGAGCCCCGCCGACCTTTCCCTGCTCTATTTTTCGCACCCCCGCAAACGCTGAGGTCGTGGCTTCAGCTCCATACACTGTGCGGCGGGCGGCGTCCCTCAGCTTGTATTTTCGCCTGTAGGGCCCGCGAGCCTCTCTCGCTGGCTTGGCTGGAACACAGCTTTCCGTTACTAAAGGGTGAGGAGCCTCCTTCCTGAAAACCTGGGCCGTCGAGGATTTTCAGTCTGGTTCCTTCCCACGGATGTCCTCGGATGCTCCCAGACCAGCTTCCTCCAGAGGACCCAGGTCGCTAGCCTGGTGCCTGTGTCAGGACCACTTCCGCGCGGCGGGGCCCCGTGGTTGTCGCCGCGGCTGCCGGCAGAGGGCGCTGTCCTCCCAGCGCCGGCGGAGTGGGGACCGGGGGTTTCTCCCCAGCAGGCCCGCAGAGAAGCAGCCGCTGTTCTGACTTTTTGACAGTTCCTTTGCTGCAAAGGCTCCTCTTCCTGTGGCGGAGAGATCAGCAGCTCTTACACAGGATGAGCAAGGGATTCCTTTTCTATACTCACCTCACAAACGCTTTTCTGTAGTTATTTCAAATACAGTTGCCCCAAATTTGTTTGGTGAGAGGCTGCCCCGCTAGACTGTGCTTAAAGGGCACTCAAGAAAGCCCTCTCACTGAAAAAACAAACTTCCGTTATCTCTTGTGAGTTTGTATTTCTAATTCAAATAAAAGATTTCTCTTCTCTGAGACATCATAAATTTATAGGGAGGGGTTGATAAAAGGGAGTACAGCTCTGTATGTTTACCTGGGGGAAGGTCCCATCGCCCTGCTCACCAGGCCTGCAGGTTTTGGGGGCTGCACAGTCCCATGGGGCCACTACGGAGCTGCCCCTGGGGCATGGCCTTCAATGGGCCCTGTGGCTGGGCGGCACCCTCCCCTTCCTGTCTTTACAAAGAGAACAGAAGCTGGGCAAGGGTCCTGTGCCGACACCACCACGTGGAGTGCAGAGCGACGCCCCTCAGGCGGCACCCTCCCCTGGACAGTCCCTGGGTCTGTCCTTGCACCCTCCCCACACCCTTCCCTGAGCCCCATTCCCACCCTGGGGGCCTATCCGCTGAGGAAGAGGAACGGAAAGGTGGCCTGTGTGCGCCTCCTACTTACAGGCCTGTGCCTTATGTCGTCAATCACCACGCGAAAGGCAGCCGAGTCATGGTTTTACAGACGAGGAATCCAAAGCAGAGTGAGGCCTGAGAACACAAACCACTGACTCTGTGGCCAGTCTTGCCCTTGAGATTTTCTCTCCCAGCCCGTGTCTCTTTTTCTCCTTTTCTAACTAGTCCATTTTCCTGCTGATGGCCAAGTGATCAACCCCTCCCTCAAACCCAAAGGAAGGACAATGAGATGACATTTATGTTGTTTCAACTATTAGTCCGTATTCTGGAGGAAGGCATGAAAGTGCCTGGCTAGAGACCCCCCTCTGTGGAGCAAAGGGGAACTTAAAAATATGACAGCTGCAATGCAAGTCTTTGTGAAATTAGGCATTTCCATGACCTTTGATGGCCTTGCTCTCTGTTACTATCCGTAAACAAGTATAATAGGAACTCATTGGGCACTCTGTCCTTGGTGCCCCGAAAGTGCTAACTTGGGTGCTTGCAGATATTGTATTACTCCCATTTGACAGACTGGGAAATGGGGGCAGAGAGATTAAGTGACTTGCCCAAAGTCACACAGCTAGGAGACAGTGGAGGTGGGAACTGAATCCAGACTCCATAGCTCTAAAGCTAGTACTCCTAACTTCTGCCCAGGGTCCTCAGCCACCCTGTCGCTTAGATGTAGTGACACAAACTGTTCCTGGTGCTGATACAGAAACATCTTGTGCTTGGGTATTTTCCACATTTCAAGACAGAGTGATACCTGGATTTAAAGCTTCACTCATTCAGTTGAAAGATTTAGAATATTCTCATTATATTGTAACCCAGGGGGGTACATAAGATGATGAACTGGGGCACAGAAAGAAAATATTGAACCTCCTTATATGTGTTTCATTCTCTCAGAATTTTTATTTTTGCACCTATTTTATAATCTATGCATTTGTAGTCCCTGCCTGTAACTTATACGTAAATACACAAACTCTGAGCAGGTGAATGCCAAAACATTTTCTTTGTACACCACTGATGAGATTTTGACGATGGCTCGCTTTCTGTTCTAAATATATTTCTAGAAGAGTGTAGAAAGCACGTCTGAAGAAGCCACCTTGTTTTGAAGCATAGTGAACCAGATGATCTAAAAGAATCAATCAGTACATCTTTTTTTTTGCAAAGGGAATTACAGATTCCAGATATTTCTATGTTGTACGCCTGGATTTCCACATGCTAGTTCGGAAGGGCATACTTGTGCTATCCCTGTGGGTTCAGTTCAGTCCACACACATTTATTGAGGGCCCCCTAAATGCCAAGCTCTGTGCTAGGCATGTGAGATACAGGGTACTTGACCTTGGCCCTAGAGGAGTTTATGGTGTAGCGGGGTGGACAGAGACATGCTTTCAGTGGAACGAGGTGGACAAGACGATGCAAGCACGTACACGGTGCTGCGGGGAGCTGGAGCTTAAGCCCTGGAAAGTTTTCGGGAGGAGGTGTTGTTTGGAGCTAAATCTTGAAGGATTAGACAGAGTAAGAAGGTGGGGAGGGAGTGTCAGGCCACTCAAGAGTAGAACTACAGAGGCTTGTGCTGGGAACTGTCAACCCCCTGTGTTCTTGGAGCTTATACATGGGGGAGGGGGCACGCGGAGAGCTCCAGCCACAGAGGTAGGTGGTCTGGGGCCTGCTCTCAGGAGGCCTGGCGCAGGAGGCCTCTGCGGGGTATGAGGGTGCATCTAACAGCAAACGCTTTTAGGCAGCAGAATGATATGGTGAGAATTGTTTTTTACCAAAACTATTCTGGTGAAGGTATAGGAGATTTGGGGGGGGCTAAGAATGGAGGCAAAGGCCCACCCAGGTCGGAGGCCATTTCAAAATGGCCTTTGCCTAAATTTCATGTGGGCAGAGGATCATGTGGGTTGAGTCAAGAACAGGAAGTGTAGAGGAAAGGAATGATGGACCTGAGGAGTTATCAAGGAGGCAAAGTCAGCACGACAGGGCATGTGGGAGGTAAAGCGAAAGAGCAGCCATGGAGGATGCTGCCGTGTTTCCCACTTGGGCACCAGGAAGGGGGCGGCAGCAGAGCACAGGCGACGCGCTGGGATCTGGGCCGGGGCGGGAAAGACAGAAGCTGAGTTAAGTTTTAGGGGTGATGAGTCTGAGGTACCTCTAGGACCACCCTGTGAAGATGGTGGGTTGGACCTTGGGTATTTGAATCTGGAGAGCGAGAGCGAGAGAGGGAGAGAGGATGAGAAAGGGGTAGAAGGAGGGAGAAGTCAGGGCTAGACTAGAGATAGGGAGGAATAAACACAATAAAGATGCTGGAAATGACTAGGGGAGCGGATGAGGTCCCCGTAGGAGAGCACGGGAATGAGAGCTGTGGGCCTGGGACAGAGCCTGCGATGGAGGGAGAAAGAGAAAGACGAGGAGAGGCCAAAGGAAGACACAATCAGAGAGGCAAGAGGATGCAGAGAGAGATGTGCCTGGAAAGCTGAGGAGGGAGAGAGGGGTAAGAGCATCCCATACCTCTGAAGGGTCAGGAAGATGAGACCTGAGAGGCAACTAGGGGTCCCTGGGTAATTACTGTCACTTGTAAAATTCAACAGAAGCAGCACTTCTGGGCGTTATTTTAAAAAGGGAAATAAAGAAAGAGAGGGAAGGAGAAAGAAAGAAAAGAGAGAGAGAGGGAAGGAGGGAGGAAAGAAGGAAAGAAGAAAAGAGAGAGAGGGAAGGAGGAAGGAGGGAAGGAAGGGGAGAAAGAAGGAGCTTCAGTAAAACACTAATTAAAACTTTATTAATTTAGAAATTTGCAATGTCTCAGGTGGGCTCTACTGGATTTTAACCTTCATGGTGGCAACAAGGGAAGGGTCTAAAGAGTAAACAAATAGGACAGGTGGGCTGTAAGTGGAGTGTCTAAAACACAGTGTCCTGTCTGTCTGGTGCTTGCACTGACTGTCCTTGACCAAGATCCAGAACAGGCCCAAAGCAGAAGGGCCTGACAGTGGCCAAGCCCAGGGCAGGGGCCAGTAGAGCCATCAAGTGATAAATAAGAAAGTAAAGAAGGCACTCTGTGTTTCACTTCAAAAAGCAATTGTGGAGGCTTTCCCAGCTACTCTGCACTGTGGGCCAGAAGCTGAGGACCCAGCGATCGTTTCCATGTCAAGAGCCTGTCTCAGGGAGCTTGCGGCCTGAGGGCCGGAGACTCGCTAGGTAAGGCGGGAGAGGCCTTCCCCAGCAGTGTCAGTCCCCTGCAGTGGGTCTCAGAGAAGCATGCGAAGAAAGGAGCTGGGGAAGATGTTCCCAGAGGTGGCACTGGGGCCAGGCCTTGCAGGGCGGTGAGGAGACACTTGCCTGGAGAGTGGGGACCGTTTCATGCTGTGGGTCAGCTTGCGTATGAGAGCCAGTTGTCCAGCAGCAGTTGTCCAGGCATGCCCTGCTGTCCTGGATGCTGAGAAGGGACACAATTGGAAGAGATTTTTTTTTTTTAATGAGAAAGAAGAGAGGCACCAGTGTGGAGCGGGCACTGGGGACAGGGGGGCCAACGCTGTTGGAGACAAACAGCCTCCCTTCCCTGGAGGGCATCGTGGCCTTCCAGCCCAGGCCAGGCACCAAGGGCAGAACAATGACTGAGTCAAGGAAGGCCTTCCTCTGACAGATACTTGATGCATTTTGAAAAGATTCCCATTGAAAACAGTTGCAATAAAAAGTCTCAAGAGCTTAGAGAATTAGCCCTTCATTATCTGGCTCGCCCACTGCCTGCTAGCGGCATTCCCCAGCCACACAAAGAAAACAGACAGCTCGCACCCACTCTCAAGTACCTTAGGAGCACTGTTCACTTACAGAGAGCTGATACCCTCTTTACAAATAATGTTATCCCTGTGTTAAGACGATCCCCCCAAGGACTTCTGCCAGGCAAGACCTTGTTAGCTGGTTTGCATTCGTGCAGTACTTGCAATCATAAAGCTGCATAAAAAAAAAATCACTTGTTATCAAAAAACCGTTAACTCCAAGTGCTGGCCTTGCCTCAAGGAAGACTGAATTCCTGAGGGCATTTTGGTTGTCTGCAGTGTGTGGCCACCTTGGGGGCTGACACCTGCCGACATCCTGTAATCACGGGGTGAGTTTTTGTTTTGCAAGGACAGCACCTGGATCCTTGGATACTTGACTGTTTCTCTGGTCTGGAACCCAGCTCCCCTTCCAGGGCAGGGACCAGGTTCCCAACCATCATTCCCTGCCAGGAAGATGCCTTGGAAAATCTGTAAAACCAAAGGGAAGTGAGGATGTATTACAGGCATACAACTGATCAAAGATGGGCAGTAACCATTCAGTTCTAGGAGGCTTTGCTGCGACCCACAGGCACTCCCCAAATTTCTATCTGGGGTTCTTTTACTGTTTTAAAAAAGATAACAGCTTTATTGAGATAGAATTCACATGCCATACAATTCAAGCATTAAGAGTGTACAATTCAATGTTTTGTTCTGTTTTCTTAGCATGTCCACAGAGTTGTGCGATCATCACCACAATCGATTTTAGAACGTTTTCACCACCTACTTGGAGTCCTGACTCTACAAAGTAGATGGAGAAATTGGGGAAAGAGCGACCAAGATGACAAAAGGAGCATAAAGTTGGAGCTCAGGGAGTGTGAGAGGAAATGGGACCTCTGAGTTCAAGGGAAGGACGCTGAGAAAAGATCTGGTGTTTAAATAGGAAACTACCCAAAGGAGGAGATTTGGCCTTTGTTTCCATTAAGGACAAACAAAACACTGGCTGGATCACAGCAAGAAGGATTTAGGTAAAACCTAAGGGGAAAAAAACACACCCAGCTTCCTGGCAATGTTTGTAAATAATTCCTGGGTTATGCTGCCCTTGGAAACAAGACTGAGGAACAGCCATCACGGAGTCCTTGCAGTTTCACGGTGTTGGTAAAGTAATGAGGCATCCCTTCAGAACCGGCTGAGTGAGTGCCTGCCCTTTTTGTGACAGGGGGTAGTCTTGCTGAACCCCGTTGACTAGGGAGAAGCTTCTAGAGGACCGTGTTACATGCTGGATGAGTGATGGCCCTTTGGATGGATGAATGGAGGTTCCCAATAACAGTTTCCTGGTCAGATCGGCCCTGAGGTAGTAAACCAGAAAATATGAACGGGGCCCCAGAGATCAGAGCTACAGATCTCTCTTTCTGCTTGTCTCCTGATTAAATTCAGTCTTCAAAGAATTTTTGAGCTCCGCTGTGGGCCAGGTGTTAGACAGATCCTAGAAATAAAGTAGAGTGGTTCTCAACCAGGGGTGACTTTGCCCCCCAGGGTACTTGTGCCCATGTCTGCAGACGTTGGTGTTGTCGCAGTTGGGGCAGTGGGAGGGGTGAGATGGGTAGCTCGTGGCTAGAGACCAGAGGTGCTGTAAACATCCCGCAGGACAGCCTCACGACAGAGAACCATCCAGTCTCAGATACCAAAAGTGCCGAGGTGGAGAAACCTTGAGATACATAAGCTTCAGTCCCTGCTCGCAAAGAATCTGGTCTGTTCGTTGTGGTGCTTCTTAATATGGCTTGAAATGTGTCCTAATGAACATTTCTGCATTGAAGAAACTCTTCAAGTTCCTTATTTGAAGAGTTAGAAATAAAACTGAATTCCTGACACCATTTGGGACTGACAGCATGGTACTATCAATGTGAAGGGGCTCATCGCATTCTTACCAATTGACTGGGTTATCAAACCTTAGCTTTTAAAAAATGATTTCGCAGAGGGAGGACAGGATCCAGGTGGCCTCTACCATCGTTACCAGCAGCACGAGCCTATGCTTTCGAGTGTCTGTACAGAATACAGTCGGATGGAAAATAACCTACGAGTTGCGTTAACATAGTAAACCTCAACAGTTCATCCCCTTTAACTTGAACTTGTTCATAATTTTGGCAGAGCACAGCTAAAATCTCGCTCTGCTGAAAAATCCCCTGGCCTAATAACAGTTGCAGATGGCTGATTTGCAGTATTTTGGAACTAGTTCTTTCAAGTGCTCATACATACTACTTACTATCACATACCCAATATGGTAATTAAAATAAAATCTCAATCTATTAAAACGGCACTCTGAAGACCTCAAATACACCCTATTTTGTTTCACTGACGTGGGAGGTCAGTTATTTGACCTGGTGGTAGGTAGTGGGCTGTTCTGGAAAATTGCCTTTTCTATTTAATGAGGAGTAAAGTCGGCCAGAATGACCTCTGACGCTTCCCCCACCCCACCCACCCCACCCACCCCACCCACCCCTCTCCACCCCACCCACCCCACCCACCCCTCCCCGCTGTTTAAGTCTTCAGCTCAGCAGCTTTTGAGTGTGGCCTTTAGAGGCTTGGCATCCGCACCCTTCAGCTTGAAATCTCCCCTTTACCATTGTGCCAAGTGCTCTGGGCGTTCCAGTTAACTGGAATGGTCTTGAAAATAATTGAAAAAAAAACTGTAGTTCAGACTCTTCATTAATTCATACTGGTTTTTGCCCCCAAAGGATCCAAATTCCTGTGGGTTCATGGGGCTTCAAACCCAATATTTAAGAATCATTGCAAAGTACATAGTTTTCAGTCGGTGATGCTTAACAACTGAGGCAGGAGGCTCTTCTGAGCCTCAATTTTCTCACTTGTAAAATGAAATCTAAATCCTTTCCTGCTTTATTAATTAGGCTATTTTAAAAGATAATGACTAAATTGACATACTCTCTCAGTAATCGGCAACCTTCTTCCTCCCTTCCTTCTTCTTGGAGTTGGGGAGTTTTTACCATTGCAGACATATTGTCTTCATGCTTAAACTGTGAGAGTTTTGCCTTTGAATCCAAACAAATGTTTGACCTCACTTTCGAACTCTCTACTCACTGTCAAGGACTTCCTTGGTTAAGGATAGTAACTGTACCCTCTTTAAATCTTTCTTTTTTTTCCCCTCTAGATCAACTAGTTTTTACTTTACCAGGAGGATCACCACCCCCAAATATGAATGTTAGTAACTTGTTCCAATTTTTTTTCACTTCTGAACTGAAGCCAACTGAAGCCATCTTGACAAGTCTGAGCAAATGTCAACATTCCTGGGGACTAATCATATTTCCTGAAAGACTCTGAAAAGCTGTTCTTTAGGCTAGTTGGCCAAAACATTTTTTTGAGAAGAGATGGGAAATTAAGGCGTAAGAAAAACCCTGATGGAAATCCTGCATGGCTGAAACCTGAAAGTAGGTTAGCTGGAGATGGTTGTGAGGCGTGGGGCACTAAGAGTGACCATAGCTGGCCGAATCAAGAAGAACCGTGATGGGGCCTGAGTTTGCCAGTGGCCTCCTCTATGCGCCCTGTGGGAATCACATGTCTCAGACCAGGAAGCATGGGTCCAGGATGATGGTTCTTACTTAAGGTTTGTGTGGAAGGCTGCAAACTTCTGACTAGGAAGGGAGAGTGGGATTGAGCCACCAGGGATGAACCCTAGGCTCACTCCGGTGCAACAGCAGGCCCTTCGCCCTTCTCTTGATTCCCTAGCGAAGTAGATTCTGGTTTCCACCGAAGGCTGAGAGGGGGGCAGGCAGAGGGTGTCACTGCCCCTGTAGCACAACCCTGGTCCCAACACAACACTCTTGTGTCTAGGGTTCACAGATCTCATTGAGCAAGTCTCCCAACTCGACAGCCAATCCCCACCACAAAGGCCTCTCTCCAAAGACCCCCAGTAATGACTGGCAAGGCCCATGGATGGGCACGGCTGGGATGGGAGCAGAGGCCTGTTCCAGGGCTGGGGGATGGCCCACGCTGGCTCAACGCCCACGGTTGGCGGTGGAGCCAGCTTTTCTCACCAAACCAGAGCCGACATCTGAAGAGAAAAGGGCATCTCCAGATACAACAAAGAGGAATTCGCAGCCTCATGTTTATAACGTGATTACAGGTTACGGATGCCTTCCTTTCCACCTAGATGTCACTCAGTCAGCTTTAAACACTTGCTTCTAAAGGGCAAATTGAGAATTCTGTTCCCTCAAAGACCGATGAGCGCAGCTTTTCCCAGTACGTTGTGAAGACAGGGGCCCTGCTGGCTGGTGCAGAAACTACCACAGACATGGTGAGAAAAGGACAGCAGGTGAATGGGAAACGCTAGTGCCCAGGCACATCTGTGTTGGTTGTATATGAAACTGGAATGCGCACGCCATGCTCAGGAAACATGGCCAGAAACCCACAATGGGAGTCAAACTGCAAAAGATGGCTCCATGCAGAATCTTAAAGGATGGAGTCTGGCTGGCGTAAGAGAATGGGACTAGTCAGCCTCACGAGAAACAACTATTTGGTTATTTCTCATCGTGTCACACTTTGAAAGAGAAATTTTAGCAACACAGGCAGAGAGCAGGAAAAAGAAAATCCATTATAGGGGTATGGTACAGGACCAGCTAAAACTGTAACCCTATACACGGAGGGCCTGGTAATAAAAGAACAGACTCGCAACTGCTTTCCCTCCTGTTCGTGTTCACGGTAACAGCTGGATACATACTAATTGCAAGAAGTGAAAGAAAGAGGCTGAACTTTAAAAGCAGGCATGCTGCAATGTGTCTCTCACCAGCACAATTTCAGACCCAAGTGTGCTGTGCCGCCTAGCAGGTCTATTTTAAACGTACACTCACGGTTCCTCGTTGGTATGGATGGCTTCGTGCTGTTCTCTCCTTCCAGGTGCATCGCTTCTGTCCATCGAGAGATGGTTTAACGGCGGGTTCTCAGCCTCAGTGCTGTGGACATGGGGATTGGAACACCCTCTGCCCTGGGGGCTGCCCTGTGCACTGTGGGACGCTTAGGAGCATCCCGGTCTCTGCCCACCAGGTGCCAGGAGCACCCCCCCATCCCCAAGCCATGGCAACCAAAAGCGTATCCAGGCATTGTCAGATGTTCCCTGGAGGGCATGATCACCCCCAGTTGGGAATCACTGAGATAAACTAGTAAGGAATGGCTTTCTCTTCCCCCCTCAACCCCACTCCCAAACATCTCTACCCAGGGCCGGGAACCTGCGTGAGACACCTCCTAATCCACTGGACTGCCCTCTTGTTCTGAGTGGCCTTCGGTAATACTTTTGACTTGCAAGACTATTAGTCATTCAGAACAGTGCTCCTACTACCCTTGAAGAGAAAGTCCTTTCAGCTAAATTTTGGGAGGAGGGAGGAAAAGAAGCAGGTAAATTGCCCTTTAGAGACATCTGTCTGTTTTAGTCTATGGAAGGTTTCAGACAGAATTCTGCACATCCAGGGTCTCTGTGAACATTGGGGGGGGCGGGGAATTGGGTACTTGAAACTCACCTCCCCACCCCCTGCCTTTGCCACATTTCTACAGATGAAGAAAGGGGCCAGAAGGGGAAATGACTTGCTCAAGGTCATACATATTCCTAATCCTCCTTTTCTTTTTTTTTTTAAACATCTTTATTGGAGTATAATTGCTTTACAATGGTGTGTTAGTTGCTGCTGTATATAACAAAGTGAATCAGCTATACATATACATACATCGTCATATCCCCTCCCTTTTGCGCCTCCCTCCCACCCTCCCTGTCCCACCCCTCTAGGTGGACGGACACAAAGCGCCGAGGTGATCTCCCTGTGCTACGCGGCTGCTTCCCACTAGCTAGCTATTTTACATTTGGTCGTGTATATATATGTCCATGCCACTCTCTCACTTCGTCCCAGCTTACCCTTCCCCCTCCCCGTGTCCTCAAGTCCATTCTCTACGTCTGCATCTTTATTCCTGTCCTGCCCCTAATCCTCCTTTTCTGAGGACATAGGCCAATATGACTCTTCTTTGCCCAATATGCCCGAAGAGCTTCGGTCTCTAAACACGGATAGCTTGCAGTGCTTCACAAGCGACAGTTTTGGCCAAACCCTGCCAGTGCAGGAATGCAGATCTTATAAATGATAGAATACTGCAACCAGTTAGTGCAAACAAACATTTATTGTGAAATATTCATCCTACCCTTTATTAGGTATTACATCATCAAAGCACTTTGTGGCAATGAAAATAGCTTTTTTTACCCCTCTGATTCACCCAATATTCCATTAAAGCTGCAAAAAAATGTGCAATCTGCTTGAAAAATAGGTTGCTCTTATTTACTCATTTGTGAAAAGTCAAAAATTAAAAAAGAAAATGAAACTTGCTTGGAGCCAATTTGCCTTCCCGCTTCCCAGCTACTCCCCAAAATAATTAACAAAGATAATTTGTTTTAAATGCCTTTTTATAAAACCAATGCACCTTTCCCCATATTATAATCATAAAAATTTTAAAAAGCCGTTATTTACTTCCTTGGAAAAAAGGTGGCCAGCCGTTGTTTTTTGATTGGGAGCACGTGTATTTCCTGGGAGTTCACTTTCTTTAACTTTATGCTCCGGTTTTTGACGGGTTTCCTAAGGGGCTCCGCGTTTCCCATGGACTCTTCTCCTGGGCTGTTGATGTCATAGCCCTGAAGCATGGAGTCTTCTCGTTTGAAGGAGAAGTTTTTGGTGGACACCCCCGAGAGGCCTTTGATCTTGCCACAGAAGATGGTAGGCACAGTGTCTTCCACGGAGACGATCACCTTGGCCGCCTGGGACTCGCTCACAATCTCAATGTTATTTTCAGCCTTGACCTCACCGCTGGGCTGGCTGGGCGGCTCGGCAGCAACGCTGCTGCCCATGTGACTATCCATCACGGCTGAGGCCTCGTGGGGCGTGGTGGGGGCAAAGGGCACTTCCGTGCCACTGGGAAGTTTCTCCATCACAGTGTGACCTGGGCTGTCCGCTGACCCGCTGCTGTCGTACAATGTCTCAGGGGGGGGCTCAGATTTCCGGTGGGCTGCCAGTGACAGGTCTAGGGCTGCATCTTCCTGGCACATCGGGGGACTGACTTCGCCAGCCTTGAGCCAGGGCACCGACTTCATGGAGAGATCCAGGGCCTCGTTCTCACTCCCCATCTTGATGACGGTGTGGCGGCCGAGCTGGAAGTACTCCCTCGGCGGGAGGAGGTCGAAGGGCTTCAGTTCCTCCTTCTGGAGAGGGGTCTGGGTGCCTTTAAACGGGTGTAGGCCGAAGGAAGATGGCGGCTTTCGGAAGCTGGGGCTGAACTTGGATTCAGAACTCTGAGGCACCGGGATGGGGATGGGAATGGGGACCGGCACAGGCAAGGGGACGATCACAGGGTAGGGAACCAAGAGGGTGGCTGGCGGGACCAGGGGGGACAAGGGGGAGTTAAACGGCTGGGGGGGCACAGGGGCGTATCCCGGCGGAGGCTGACAGGGTGGAGGGCCGAGAGCGCCCTGCGAAGGAAACAAATTCTGGAGCACGGCTTCGAAGGGCAACGTGGGCTCCTGCGGCTGGCTGGGGATCCTGAGGTCCAGGAGCTGGGGCTGGGCCTCGGGGTCCTCGGCTCCCTGGAAGAGGTTGCTGTGGATGGCGCTGGAGGAGCACGGGGCCTCCTGTGGCAGGACCAGAGGGGAGTTGAGGTGCTGGAAGACGTGCTGCTCCAGCACCACCGGCAGCTGCACGGGGCCCTGTGTGGTCATGACGTAAGTGGCGTTGCCGTTAGGGTTGAGCTCAGGCGCGGGGCTGCCCTCCACCTGCATGTGAATGGGCATCACCACCGGGCTCTCCCCGAGGCACAGGGGCTGAAGCACAGTGGCCGCTACCTTCAGAGCCATGCCGCTCTGGGACTCAGCCGGGGGGTTCAGAATGGACGGGGCCGGCACGGTCACCAGGGCCTTCTTTACCAGGTCAGTGGAGTTGATGTTCCAGGCCTCAGTGGTGATCAGCTGGGCCATGCCGTTCTCCAGTCTGTTATTGGCCAAGGCAGGGGAGGAGTCGGTCATGTCCATGGAGAGGTTCTGGGACTGCAGATCGTCCATCACTCAGCTCTGATGCCACTCGGCCTGCAACACAGAACACACCATATGAATCTTCCTTCCGAGACAATGTATAATTGCCTTGAGAGCTCTCTCTACATCTTTTAAAAGTTTCCACATCTTAGTTAACCGGGGAGCACACCCATCTCTCTGTGTATACATACATGTTACAGATATTTCCTAACATATACGAACACACCCATACGATCAGCTGTGCGTGGACAGCCCCAATTTAACAGACGATTAAACTATAAACACAGATGATGTAATGACGAAATAGCCAAGTGCGGTTAAACAGAGTATTGTGAAGCCGAATACTCACTCAGCTTATGCGCTCAGCCTGCGACAAACACAAAGTTTCGTTCCACATTGTTCTATCGGACAGTTAAGATATGCGGGGATTGGACTCGTTCAAATTCAAATATGCAGCAAAGACTTACTTTCCTTTAAGAAAAAAAATAGAACCCTGTCACGTTAGAATATTGTATGGAATTGGAAGGGGGCCATCCCAGTTATGGAAAGCATTTAAAAAACTCTTTGTAGCAGCAATAATTCTTCCAAAAGAGGCTTGATGAGAGGAACAGCAGTGTATTTATACGAGGCTCATTATAGTTGTCTCCCTCCAACCAGTGACACCCCCTTTCCTCCAGTAATAGGAAAAGCCACTCCGAGGAGTGAAGACAGGATAACTCGCACGAATGCTCACTGGGTCCAGCGTCACTGTCCCCGTTCCGTCTGTCTGACCTGTGACCTCTCTCTCTCCTAACTTCTAGCTGTCAAGAGGAACAGCTGTTGACGAATCTAGGGCCGGGGAAACGGAACCCTTGCTGGAAACAAACACCCTCAGAGGTGAGATATACTTTCTTGATGTCCGCGGCACCACTGGCCACCTCCTGAGACGCCAAAGAAGCCCAGCGCTGGTGCTTCCTGGAGGAAGCGGGGCTGCAGCTGCGATATGGCTCTCCATGGAAACGCGTCCATATTTAGCCTTGTTACCATGGAGAAGGCAGGCACCATGTCTAACTCGGGGATCTGTGCAGCCCTGGAGTCTGGTTGGGCTCAACAATAATTCAATAATCCTCAGTCTTGCTGGGCAGGCCTTGGGCAACTCCGATTCTTGACCTCACCTGTCTAAGCGGTCTAGACTTTCGTCCTGGGGTCAACTTGTCCTTCTCTCCTCACCCCGAAATTACCAACACAACCTCCAAAACAAGAGGGGCGGCCCAGCACACCATGGGATTAGAAGTGAACAAACGAGGCCTCACTACAGGAAGGCAGCTTTAAGAAATGAACAACTCTGTGATATTTCCAGACAATCACAACGTGTCAAATGCACAGAACAAGGAGTTTCTCTGAAGCGGGAGGAGGGGAGGACGAGGGGAAGGATGCTGTGCAAAGAACTTTATGGAGAAGGAACGGTGAGTGATGCCCTCGGCAGGGCACACTGCAGAGCCTCTGAGGAAGCCTGTCCCCAGGGAGCCCGAGGGGGCTTGCCCCAGCTGAAGGGCCTGGTTTTTCCTGAGAGGAGTGCTCCCTGACTCAGCCCAGAAAATGCCATGCCTCCAGTACACCATCATTCATTCTTCCATGCATTCATTCATCCATCCAACCAATCAATTTGCTGAACACCTACTGCCTGCCCAACGCTTTGCTGGGGGCTGGAGATGCTGTCATGATCTTGGAGATGCTCCTGCTTTCATGGGGATTAGAGTCTACCGGGGGTGCGTGCCGTTGATCGGACAGAGACTGGCTAGCGTGAGAAGGCGTCAGCGTGAAGCCACGAGGGGCATCAGCCTCGGCAGGACAGAGCTCTGTCGGCCACTCACAGACAGCCCTCCGAAGGCCCTGAGCACCCAGGGCCTCCTCCAGAAGGGCCGCCCTGTCCCTCACAGTGGCCAGAGCTCAGGGCGGGGTGGCAGAAGGCTGAAGGGAAGCTTGGGCGGGGCTGGTGCGGACAAGGACAGCAGCGGTCAGAGGAGGCACCGCGGCCACCCGTCCGGCCCGTGAGGCAGGCCGCCAGGAGAAGCCACGTCCCGTGTTTCCCGCGGGCTTGGGACTACCCGGCTGTGAGGCTGCTTTCTCATAACAGGCTACACCTTCTCGGCGCCTCCCCGACCGGCTCCTGGCACATACCTTCGGCTCCGGTGGCGGCTCTCACCTCTCCCCGCGCAGCCTCACTCCTCTCCCGGCCTGGCCCTGGCCCTAGGACTGCTAAGCCTCCAGAACCTTCCCGCTCAGAGTACGAGGAGGCCGTCCTGCCAGAGGTGAGGGTGCCGCCCACAGGGGGCGCTCGGTGCCTTTAAACTCTCACCATCAGGCCCTTGCCGGGGCCTCAAGCCTCTGGGGACAGGGCCGGGGCCAGATGCGATGCGGGACGGGCCAGGATGCAGGTGGCGGTGTGCGGCATCTGGGGGGGGGGGGGGGGGGCAAGGGCGGGGCTACCACCCCTGCCTCCTCCCACGTGACAGCTTTGCACCTGCCTGATGACTGAGCCAAGCAGGCCCGGGGAGCAGCCGCAGTCGCTCACCTAGAGGCCTGCTGAGACGATGCCCACCGCTCCCCACCGGGGACTGAGCACCCGCTCCGCGTCGCGTACCACGCGGGGCCCAGGACCACACTGCCTTCGTCAAGCACCCTCCCGCCTCCCAGGGGGCTCTTCCCCTCTTCCGCCCCGCTCCTCCTCCCCTCATTCACCCTGACAGCACGCCCCCCGACTCTGGGTCAGCAGCTGGGGGGCCTGAGTGGCTGTCACTGTTGTAGGAGCCAGTGCTGGAAGCCCCAGGGATGCCCTGAGGAAAACCACCGGCTCCTGAGGTGAGGGCTCACAGCGCAAGTCTGTGTCCCTGAGGACAAGCCAGAGGCCGGATGCCAACTGGAGAGGTCCTGTCACAGAAACCATCACGTAATGCTCACGCTGAGGGGGTGCCATTTCTTCAGAGGTGGCAGGGAGCCTTTTGTTTGGGTTTTTCAAAATATTAAATGGATTTAAATGAGATCGGCCATCCATTCGGCCTGCACCCATTACCCCTGGGGGTATGGGGCGGGGCGTAAAGGGAGGGGAAGTGGGCGATCTGGATCCGCGGGTGCTGGAGACCCTCGCTCTCTTGGCCCGTGGCCAGTTGCCTACGTGCCCCCCCAGATGGAGACCCTGCGGAGAAGCCTCAGGGCACACAGCAGCTGGGGAGGTGAGGAAGGACTGTCTGGGGCAGTAATTGGGCTCAGAGACCTGTGGGGTCACAAAATTGCCACCTGAACCCCTCGTCTAACTCTCACGAAGATCTAAGGATACCAGAGGCACAATGTCCCCAGGATCTGCCCCTCAGCTTGGAGCCCTCTCGGGCCTTGACCTTCACCCAGCCAACTCCTGCTCACCTGTCAGACGCTGGACTCTCATCCTCTGAGATCTCCCCCAACCCCACTGAGCTCCCACAGGACCCCAACTTACCTTGGCAAGTCCTGAACCTCCCCCTCATACTGGCATTGCCAGTATGAGAAACAACTTTCTCACCTGCTCATCTTTATAACCGTAGCTGGTGAATCCTTTCAGAAAGGAGGGCATGAATGAGTATCTAGGCCTTTCGCAGCCTGGCGTTCTCATAACCAGCGTCTTGTCACATTTATAGAATCATGGCATATCAAGACTGGCAGGGACATTAAAGCTTACATCTCTGTCCTCTTCCCGATCTTTTTTACAGATGAGGAAACCGTGACCCAGAAAGGCTGAATAAAACTCGCCAGAGGCCAGTTATCACAGAGGTCACCCTGCTCTTGGTGTGGAGAGAGCAGAGGGTCAGGCCCACAGGTGCCACGGAGGGGAACATGGCAGTCACCCACCTTCACCAGCCAGGGGGAGACTCCAATGACGAGACAGTAGATGCGAAAGCACTTTGTGGACAGTGAAGAGTCTGACACGGTGACCTGTGAATGGATTCATCCTAGGGTCCCGTGTTTCTCTGACACACACACACAAAGAAAACCAAAGCAAAGCGACACGTGTGCCGTTTTCCTGATAAGGCGTTACATTCGTGAAGAAGCCAACCTGGGGCCCAACTCCCAGGCAGTAGGTCAGTGACCCGCCCCACATCTGCACCCCACTGGGTGCCCTGCAAGCCGGGCCTGCCTCTCAGGCCTCCTGCCTCCAGAGCATCGCACGAAGGACTCAATTTACCTTACAGGCTTCCATACAAATTGACATTTTTTGGACAAGGATTCATTTATAGCTTAATTTCAAAAGTGAAAACAGTTGACCACTCAGATAATTTAGACTATTCTCTAGGTCGTAGAGTCCATCTATTTTCCCTGTTGTGGGCATTTTAACACCTAATCTCCCTCTCCCTCTCTCTCTCTCTACACACACACACACACACACACACACACACACACACACACACACACACACACACTCACACACTCAACCTAATACCCTCAGCTACATCCTAAATGATCCCATGGGGACCCCCTGAGGAGCCTGCACCGACTCCAACTGAAGGAAGTTCAGAATGTGACTGTGAACCCCACTTTAACCCAGAACAGGATCCCCGAGACCGCCTCACGCAGCGCTTGATTTCTGAGCTGGGAATTTGGACAAAAGCCCTGTGGGCATGCCAGGAGCCCTAAATCACCTTCTAGAGAGGGGCTTGATTTTGTACCGTGAATTGAGAGCATTTTCACCACAGAAACAACTATCAAGACGACCACAAGGCCCCTGGTCTGCAGCGCCAAGCGCCCCTGAGGAAATGCTTGAGGACTGGGTTCCTAGGTCTGGTGGGCAGGGTCACCTCGTGGTAACGCAAGCCAGGGGCCACTGGCTGCCTGGGAGCCCTGTGAGGACCCTGGGACCACTGGAGCGAGGTCACGTGGAAGTGAGCTCAGCCTCAGGGGAAGCAGTCTTAGTGATCTGGGCAGATTCCACCTCCAGGACCTGGATGATCTAGGGCGGGCCATTCTGGAGTCCCCTGGGCCCGATCCTGGGGACACCCCCTTCAGCCCGAACAGCCTGCAGATGTGACCTGCCCTCCTCTTCCCCTGAAGTCAGCCTCACCTAGATATTTTATCAAGATAAATTTCTTCCTTTAAGACATTCATTTTCAGGACTTCCCTGGTGGCGCAGTGGTTAAGAGTCCGCCTGCCAACGCAGGAGACACGCGTTCGAGCCCTGGTCCGGGAAGACCCCACATGCCGCGGGGCAACTAAGCCCGTGCGCCACAACTACTGAGCCCGTGAGCCATAACTACTGAGCCCGTGAGCCACAACTACTGAGCCCTCGTGCCTAGAGACCGTGCTCCGCAACTACTGGGCCTGCGCTCTAGAGCCCGCGAGCCACAACTCCTGAGCCCACGAGCCATAACTACTGAAGCCCGTGTGCCTAGAGCCCGAGCTCCGCAACGAGAGAAGCCACCGCAATGAGAAGCCCGCGCACCGCAACAAAGAGCAGCCCCCGCTCGCCGCAACTGGAGAAAGCCCACGCGCAGCAATGAAGACCCAATGCAGCCAAAAATAAATAAATAAAAATAAATAAATTTATTTTAAAAAAGACATTCATTTTCTAAAAATATATCCCGATACTATGTGTTTTCCAACTGTAAAATATCAACAGCTTTGGTTTTTATGGAGCCTGTAGGCAGCCATCATTTTTTCAGGTCAGAATTGGATCGTCGATGTCCTTGGAGCAGCAGCATTACCTGAGAGCTTGCTAAAAATGCAGAGTCTCGGGCCCCACCCCAGACCACCTGAATGCGCACCTGCGTCTCGACAAGCACGTTCACATCTGACCGGTGCTGGCTTAGCTCTGGTCCTCAACTCGGCTACATGTTAGAATCACCCGGAAGCTTTAAAAAATACTGATGCCTGGGTCCCACCACCAAGACTCTGACTTAATTGGTCTGGGGTACAGCCGGGGCATTGGGGTTTTGAAAAATACCCCAGGTGACCCTACAGTCAGAATGACGTGCAGTCAGAATGGCCTTAATCCAAAGGCCAGAGAACAAGGCACCTGGTCAGCCAACCTTCTTCTTAGTGGCTCATCTTGCTTCTTACTTCACAGAAAAGACTAAAGCCATCAAGTCCGGAATTCCCTCAACTTCCACCCTGGCCGTCACAGAGTCTTCCCATGTGCCCCCGCCCCCGGGAAAAAGTGAGGTGTCACTCCTTCTTGCAAGGCTGACTTCCCAGAGACCTCTGTAAGTATCCTCCCCCTCCCAACTGCACCTTATTCTAAATCTATTTCTCGCTTTCGATCCAGCACTTAAAACTACAGCCTCAATGATCAACCTAATGGTGTATAAAAATCACCAGCCGCTTACTATGAGGGAAATGAGCAAAGCATAACTCGCATCCTTTAATCCAACGTAGATACGGTTTCACCATTCAGGACCTGATATGCACTAAATATCTAAGAAGTAATTCCAACTGGGTAAAAAATGGTTTTGCTCTCCCCATAGGGTGTAATGATTGTCAATTACTTGCCCCAGTGATTAAATTTTCTGAGCTTCAGACATCAGCACAGGGCGTTTCTACTGAAGCTGTGAACATAATTATCACATGAATGGATTCCCAAATTGGCTACAATAGGGCGCCGAGTACACAAAATAGTCACCTGGCTTAC
The DNA here is from genome assembly GCF_008692025.1 of Phocoena sinus. NCBI lineage: Eukaryota > Metazoa > Chordata > Mammalia > Artiodactyla > Phocoenidae > Phocoena > Phocoena sinus. The sequence continues at coordinate 14,773,352 of NC_045784.1, forward strand.
AGCCGATTGCCTTTTACACGCGGAGATCTCCACGGCCCTCCGAAAGGACTAGGACAACCCAAGCTAGCTTTGGGAACGAGTCCCCAACACGTTACTTCATTTATTAAAACGGTGGTGGCCATGCAGCTCGTGACTGAGTCTCACCTTCGTGAAGGTGGGCAGCGGCTGTGGGGAGTTCTGCCAGAGAGGACTGAGTGCAAATCTTAGCTCTGATGTGATGTGATATTGGCGAAAGATGGGAGCTGTGAGACAGTCGGGCAGGAGGAAGCAGCGAGCCTGAGCACGGTAAACTGGCCACTGACACCAGGGCACTCCCAGGCCTTCCCGGGGAGCAGGGTAAAGTCGTCATAAAACTTATTTATGTCCATTTTACCATCTCATCCTTTTGATTCTCATTTTTCTACTTTATGGCATATGTAATAAATAAATACAGGAAGACATATATAATTTAACAATGTGTATGTGCTGAGGGGTGTTCAATTCTTTCTTTTGTTTCTGATGGGAGTGTAAGCATGAAAAAGGTGGAACTCGGCCGGAGAGACAGAGCTTCCAAGGCCCAGCGAGACTTCCAAGGGTCTCCCCCTGCCTGAACGAGTCTTGGGGTCACTGGCCCAGGCCACCCCTCACATTCTGCAGAGCAGGAAGCTGAGGTTCACTGGTTGAGTGAGGCTCAGAGGTTGTAGGCATGCAAGACTCTCAGACCTGTGCTCCTTCAAAAGCACAGTCCCTCAGCCATTGCCTTGGGTTCAAATTTCACTTGAGTCAAAGGGGTCCCCTGCTACGTCTGTATCCCTTAACCAGAGTCCAACACCAAAGTATGTGGGATGGTCTGATTCAACCATCAGACTGTCAAATAGAGTTTGATGGGTGAGGAGCTTGATGAAAAAGATGAAATAAACCCTCGAGTGCATGGTGTCTAATAGATAAGAAATTGAAATAGAAGTAAAAGATGAGATTCAAGACACACACACACACACACACACACACACACACACGAGCTCTTTGTGACTGGGGTAAAGTCATTTTGTGTCCCTGGGACTCAGTTTCCTCTTCTGTAACGTGGGGTACTGCCCCCCTCTCACGGTGGGGTGGAAAGTTAACTCAGGCCTCCCACGAGTGAGTGGTGTCTGCGGGAAGGAGTCAAACCCGGCCTTCTAGGAATTGCTGCGGGTCCTGAGGGATGGGGACGTGTGGGAATTCAAGAGACTTGGATGGAAGAGGGAAAGGGCACAAGGGGTGGGGGAAGGGCAGAATGGGGGCGGGTCTTTCTGGGCCACGCCCATGACCCCCCCACCCCGCCCCCAGAAGCCGCCATTCCCTATCCTCCCAACTCCAAAGCCCACAGCGTGGGTGAGGGGAGCAGCTTGGAGGGAGGGACCAGGAATGGTGAAGAGGGAAAGGTTAGAGAAAGGAGGCAGGCTCTTTTGGGAGTTCTGGTTCATCTTTAAACCAGGCCAGGGGAGAAGAGAAGGCCAAAAGGAGGGGAGAAGGTAAGAAGAGCCTTCGGCTTCAGTCAGAGCATGGTTTATCTCTCTTGGGACTCGACCTCCAGAGCAGGGCAGGGTCTGTGGGGTGAAGACATCACAGCGCTGTCGGGAACCCACGATGTGCCAAACGTCCCTACGACGTGGTAGGATTCCACCAGAGCACAGGAGGGATCTGGGGGTCTGGCTGTGGAGGGTGCCACGCAGTTGCCCTGGTTCCTTTCTGGCCCAGGAGGAGACTGTCAGATGTCTTTGCATTTCCCATCTCATTTTAGACTCCCAAGTACCTCCAGCCTGCCCACAGAGGACCTATGGCGGCCCTCGGGCTGCAGGCCTGGGTGCGGGGCCGGAATAGAGAACTAGGTTCACGTCCAGTCATGTATGTATTCTTTCAAAAACTATCTGAGTGCCTTCACTGCGTGCCAGGCGTGCATCTCCTAGCCCTCCACCCTGATGCTGTTTTCTCCACAGGCTCATCGCCTTCTCTCTCAGCTCAATTCCCCAAGGATTCACCAACCGATACTCTCCCAGGGCGATCTGCTTCTAACAGGGCTCCCTCAAGGTGCACAGTTCTTGCAGAGGTAAAGGAGTAAGTCTCTAAAAGGATGCCAGTCCCTAGACAGCAATGGGAAGAGATGTCAGTGCGAGGACCCCTCTAAGGTAGAGGAGAAATGCTTACTGCTCAGGGAGGGTTGCCCCTGAAACTATGAGGAAAGAAGCACCCTCCTCAAGTCTTGGTGAGCCCAGGGGAAGGGGAGAGACACAGATCAGAATCACCAGAGAAAATCATAAAGAACTGCTGGTGGTGGCAGGGGACACCCACCTGGATGTGGGCTGTGAGAGCCCAGGAGTGTCCACCCCTGCACTCGGCCAAGGTCCCAGAACCTTAAGCTGGACACACAGCACCCGAACACCCTCAGGTGCTGGTGCCGGAGTGGCCATCTCGTGCAGGAGCACAGGTCATGCTCAAGATCTCTGGCCAGGGTCTATCATCTTAAAAGGCTATGGTGTTTGGAGATTTTTCTGGCAATAAAGAAACCTCTTAAATAAGGAACAAAGAGGGAAAAAAACCTGCTCCTGGAAGAGAAAATACTTCTAATTAGATTGAGATACAAAGGTTAAATTTTTGTTCTGGGAAAAGGACTGTTTATAATCCCGTGTCATTAGCAGGACATTTTCCAGAGACTAGTGTGCCAGAAATAGACCCTCCGAGGGGGTCACTGGAAGGAAGGGGTGCAGATCTGCGAGGTGCAAAGGACTGGAGTTCAGATTTTCCCTTTATCCTACCTAACGCACACGAGCCGCTCACCAACTCTCGGCATGAAAACTGTGCCAGCCTCACCTGGGCACTGCCCTCTGCCCGCCACTCCCGAGAGGGGTCAGAAGTACAAGCTTCGAACTCAGACAGGCCTAGGTTCAAATTTCAGCTCTGCCTAACTTTGCTACCTGTGTGACCTTGGGCAAGTTAGTTCTAAGCCTCAGTTTCCCTCTGTGCAAAATGGAGGTTAAAAAAGACCTGGGGTGGGGGGAAGAGCTGGACTGTTGTAAGGATGAAAGGAAATCATCAGTGTAAAGTAGCTGGCACAGGGCCTGGCACTTAGAAAGTTCCCAATAAAACATGGCTAGGGCTTCCCTGGTGGCGCAGTGGTTAAGAATCCACCTGCCGATGCAGGGGACACGGGTTCGAGCCCTGGGCCGGGAAGATCCCACATGCCGCGGAGCAACTGAGCCCGTGCGCCACAACTACCGAGCCTGAGCTCTAGAGCCCGCGAGCCACAACTACCGAGCCCGCACATCTAGAGCCCGTGCTCCGCAACAAGAGAAGCCACCGCAGTGAGAAGCCCGCTCACCGCAACTAGAGCAAGCCTGCGTGCAGCAACGAAGACCCAGCGCAGCCAAAAAAAAAAAAAAAAGTTGGTGATAATGTTGAGAATAACATGGCTGACATCATCATCACCGCTACTGTCACCATCGTCATCACCACTGCCATTGTCTTCAGCTCCATCATCATCAGTCTCACTGTCACAGCCATCATAGCATCACCATCATTACTGTCACCTTGTCACCAGCATCACTGTCACCATTATCAGATCCACTGCCTATATTTCCTCTCAGCGTCTTAAGTAGCATTACAAACGCTCCCAGTGGGTTTGTACATTCAGTTTCTGAGTTGAAACCCTGTTTGTTCAGAGGTTCGTTTTAAAAGCAGCTGCTAGGAACTGGGAAAGCATTTACCATAGAATTAATATTACATCTGATGGCGAGGTTTCCACAAAAACTCACTTAACCCCCAGCATAGCTGAAATATTGAACATCTGCGGTGAAGATAGAAAACAACACTGTTGCCCTACAGGAAATGAAAGACAATGGGAAAACAATTCAATAAATACAAAAATCTACTTCTCATTCAGGCTGGGAGGCTGGGGGAGAAAGAAGAGGTGGCCAGAGCCTTTTGTATCTGGAATATGGACTCATGAGCATTTGTAAAGTTCCAAAGTTATAGCTGATTGGCTGTGATGCGTCATTTCACTTCAGATCCTACAGTTTTCTTTCTCCGTGACAGAAGGGCCTGAATAGCTCTCTCCTCTCCTGCCTAGCTGCAAGATTAGGGGCATTTTCTCAAAAACAAGGGAGGGGTGGAAGAGGAGAGCAATTGGGTAAGGACAAGAGGGAGAGAGAAAGCAGAAGAATTTTCTGAGATAACTGGGCAAGAGTTGCAGGAAAGAAGGTTGCTCAGCTGGAAGAGAGAAAACCCAGAAACTGAGGAAAGCGGTGAGAAAAGCGCGGAATGACCTTTATTCAGCTGCCCAAAAGGGATCGCTGTTGAGCTACAACCACTTGGTTGCTGTGCAGCGTGGTGGAGGGAGAGGCGGGAGTGGAGCTTCCCAGCAGAATGAGGGAAAATAGGAAATTGTTCACCAGCACTAGAGGTACACGAGAAAGGTGATCCGAATTCGGGGAAAGCTTCTCCCATGCTTTTAAAACCACCAAGCACATTCACTTATGACTTGACTCGTCAGTCGTAGAAAACAACATAGATTAGTCTTCTTTTGGTGTCTGATCTTTGTCTTTGCTTACCTCTCAGCCTCTCCTTGGGCAGTCAGAATTGGGTTTCCTCTACCAGAATTGGGTGTTCCAGAATGGAGCTGATAAACTCATTCTCAATGAGGTCTATGACTAATAGGTTCAAGAATTATGTTTCCTTTATTGGTATAATAAACTGAATTCAGTCAGTGATAATGTTATGGACGAAGAAATGAAATCCTAACTGAGCGATTTCAGATACCAACCAAAGGGAGAAATCTTACTTATCTTGAAATCCCTCCACAGAGACGAGAGCCTACAACTACGTCCAAGTTTGCTGGCTCCATTAAAAGGCACTTGACATGCAAAAAGGGGATGGGACATGGCCTCAACCTTTAAGCCTTCAGAACTTACAGAGGAAGTGAATGCGAGTCAATTCTTCAGGGCCCTGTTACTGAACTGGCTACCTCCTCCAGCCCTGGTCTCTGTCTCACCAGGTTTCTCTGCAGAGGTCAGGGGTCTCAAAGGACTGCACCCCCATGCACACATGCTACTGCAATGTCACAGCCACGGTGGAAGCCTAACGACCACCAACTGTGGCAGACACGGTAAGCGGGGGGGGGGGGGGGGGGGGGTGGCGGGGGAAGCTGTTGGGTTTTGATGTTCCCAACTGGCTCCTTATCTTAGTTTGGGCTCCTCCACAGACTGGCTTGACTGCAAGAAGTTTCTTTGGCAGAAGATCTAGAAAACACCAGCAGAGAAGTGAAGCAGTGAGACTTGGAAAGGAAAGAAGCCAACTTATCAAGTTAGTTACCACCGCGGGCAACTGGGGCTCAGCTGCACAGGTAACGCTGGGAGACAGTGGAGAACACCTGCCTGGGAGGTGGGGCATTTATTCACCAACCCCCAACCATCAGACGTCAAGGGCTGCTCCTGGACGATGTGTTAATTCCTTGGCACTTCCAGCCAGCCCAACACGCGGGCCTAGTGCACTCCTGAGACTAAGAAAAAAAAACCTGAGGGAAAACCACAGGTATTTTCAGTGAGCAGCCTCTGGAGTACAGGGGTCACCCTGAGAGGGCACGGGGACAGGATGTCAACCATGTCTGCTACACCAGCCATGCCCTGGAAAGTTCTAGTGCTTATTATGTGACGACTCAAATGTCACCAGCTCAGGCCACCATGACCAGGTGTTTCCCCAACTGCTGGCACTTTCTATGAGCCCTGTGAAGAAGACACTCTGTTATGGTAACAATCTCCAAGCCACAGAGGGATCTGCTAGAAGTGTGCCTTGAGATCTCATAAAGAGTCAGGCACACGACGAGGCCAGAGACAGCTCCCTTTCCAAAAGCAAAATGTTCCAGAGATGCTCAGCTTGGCTAATGTGCTCCTTTGCTAGAATATAATTTGGGCCCTCAAGAAGGTTCTTTTAATCATATTTGTGCTGGCTGGAATGCAAGATGTTCCTGGGATGAGTCACAGAGGGAGTTTCTCTTCTAGTGATCTTGTGTTCCAACTCAGGGCCCAAAAAACAATAAATAAACAAATGCCACTTCACTTCATCAGCTGCATACCGCCTAAAAATAATAATAATAGTAACCTCGACCTGAGAAGTACACAGACAATGCAGGAAGAGGGCGGAGAATGCTCGTCTTTTCAACAGGGAGCCTTCTTTCTGGAATTCTGTTTTGTCAGAAGCACCCCTCTGCCCGGAGACAAGCTCTCTCAAGAACAGAACAAGACACTCTGCAGAATCTTTGGGTCGGTGAGTCTTTGGAAATTCTAGAAATGCACTATATTTATCTTAAAGCAAGTGTCGTGGTCGCAGCTAATATGGCATAAACGACGCACGGGTGCTGCATGGGGGGGAAAAGCTGCAGTGTAACACCTGGCTAGTCGACGATGAAGATTATAGGTGTTATTTCCTATTTTCTTTCAGGGAAGAGTTCTGGAACGTGTGTTCACACACACACATGCATACACCCCACGGTGGGCAGGCAGATTCGAATGAGTCCGCCTGTCGTCCCTCTAACACTCAAGGTGGTCCCCAAACCAGGATCCATGCTAATTCTCCTTTGTCCTCACCTGCTCCACCCCTGAGCTCCAGTCATTCAACCTTTACTCCCAGAAGTGACAATGTGAACCGGGTCTTGCCACGGGGCAGGATTTCAGTAGAGGAGGTGGTGGAATGAGCGGGGCAGGCGGTCCAGAAGCAGGAGGAAAGGCACCAGAGGAAAGGTGTGGAGCCCGGGGCCCGGGCCTGGGGAGGGCCTGAGGGAGAGACAGGGTGCTGTGAACATGAGAGGCGTGTCTGGCTCCTCCAAAGGGGGTTAAAAGTTGCCCTTCGGCAATGAACCCGTGCGCCAAAGGATTGCTGACTCAACCAACACAATTTTGATGTTTCCACAGGCCCTGCTGAACAGAAGGTCATGATTCAGTCATGAGACCATTAGATAGGGAGGAAAAGAGTGAGTAGATTAATTTGCGGGACTTAGCTAGCTCTCCCCTCACCCCCCCCCCCCACACACACTCACACACTCACACTCACAAGATGAGAATAATAAGCTATTTACTAAGCATTTGCTTATTATGTGCCAGGTGCCCCGCTAGGCATTTCACATTCATTTTCTCGTCCACTTTCTCAGCAGCCCCAGCACATCAGTACCACCTTGGTTTGAATTGGTTTGTTCCCTTTTCTTTTTCCCCCACAAACTGAGCTGTGAATCCCCGGGGAATGGTTGCTCTGATGCGAGGAAGGGACAGAGCTTTCCAAGAATGTGAAGGACACATTGCAGGGAAGGCAGGTCTGGGGGACGGGAGAGGGGAAGAGAGGGCCCCATGTGGGGGGGCTGCTGAGGGTGGCGAAGGGGGAGTGTCTTCTTGCCTCCGACCAGAGCTTAGAACTCCCTGGCCTGCTTCTGCCCCTGCGGCAGGCCTCAACCTGAGCTCCCCGCTCCACCACTGCCCCTGCACCAGCCACCCCTGGCCCCTGAAGGACAGCTCTCTCTTCCTAAACCTCAACGAATCCCAGGTAAGGGTTCATTCCCACCCTTCCCAGAAAAGGATGTCATCTGCGGCCAACTGGCCAGCTGTTCGCCATACCCATCTCTTCATCTGCCTGGACTACGTTTCCCAGCCTCCCTGGTAGTTTGGTGTGGCCACGCACCTGAGTTCTAGCAAACAGAATGTGGGTGGAAGTGACGTACAGCACTTCCAGGACCGGCTGCTACCAACCTTCCACACACGATGCTCCAACCTCTTTCTCCTCCCCTCAGCTTGACGCACAGGGACCTCCTGGAAGCCACCTGATGCAGACAGTGGAGCCACAAGATGGAATCTGCACACCCGACTCACGGCTTGGTGGAGGGCGACCGGCCATTGGGAACACCCACTTTGGGCTTTATGTGAGGAAGGAGCAAACTTCTGCTGCGCTTGAGCCGCGATACACATTCGACTTGTTCAGAACAGCCGCTAGCATCACCTTACCCGACACCGTGCTCCCCGGGACGGACGGCTCTGTACACAGCGGGTGCTGGGGGCAGGCAGACTTGCAGCCTCCGAGCAACTCGAGCCCCGCCCCACTGGCTGAAAACCAGAACGGCAGGAGCCGCCCAAGTGCTCAGAGCCCAGTTCGGAGCCTCCACGTGCAAACTTTTCTGCACTGAAAGCACTGACTCCCGTGGCTGTTCTTCCTGACTTCAATCGATTTATGAACATGGGTTCGGGACCATTCTTTGCTTGGTTCCTGCGTAAGTCTCCACTGAAAGAGTCCATTTCCTTGGCATTCACAGAGCCGGCGGGGTCGGGAGAGGCCAGGGGGAGTGAGAGCTGCCATCAGAGAGCAGAGAAGGCCAGACTTTTAGCATCCTTCCGCCCTGGAGACCCCCAGGGGCCCACCCGTGCGAGTGGGTAGGGGTGTGGGAGGGAGAAGCAGCGGGGCCCTGGCTCAACGCAGACAAACAGACCCAGGAAGCTGGCGGGCCTGGCATCTGGCCAGAGGAAGCTGCTAGGACCATAACACCCCCTTCTCTCTCTGTACCCTTTGATGCTTTGCTGGTTTGAAGAGCAGGGAGGCCTGGGACTTCTGCCCTTTCCCCAGGCACACGGGATTCTTTATAGGAAAGGTCCCTGTGCATCTTCCTTTCGGGCAGGTCCACCATCCATGCTTCAAGGGGCTCGGCCAGCTTTCCCTTGGTGCCCTACATCATTGATTATCCAGGCAAAGACTGCCCTTTCGAAAGTATCCTCCCCTCCACCAAACACATGTTTCACTACTCGCAGGCTCTCGTGCGATGTTTGACATTACTGCCCTCTTTCTGGGTTTCTCTCCAAAGTACGCATCCGTCTAAAGCCTCTGGGGCATTGCCACACTGGAGCAAACTTTCTACACAGTACGGGCACCCTCACCTACACTGGGACATTTCCTGCCCGTGACTTAACTTAAGTGAAGCCCTAACGCAGTCAGTCAGCCAGCGTTGTCATCAACACACTCCCCCCGGGTTGTGGGGAGGTGTGAGCTCAAGTTCAGACCAGGGAGGCCCAACCCTGGGCTGCTACCGGAGGAGTTCTAGCTACCCCTTCGTCTCTAGTAATACCTGAAGCCTGGCTAGCAGAGCACAGGGGATATTAGAAATGTTCTTTTGGTGGTAAAATGGGTGGCTTGCTTATTAGCGTGATGACTGTTAGAAATGGGTAAAATTAGTGATAGTCAAGATACACAGATTAAAGTATTTGAGAGGCGCTCCCCACCCTCGTAGGGTTGGAGAAATCAGGAAGGCTGTAACCAGCACCCCCAGGGATGGTTCCGACGCTCGCCACCTAAGTGGTCCCATGCCTGGCAACTGGTTTTGGAGGATTTCCAGTTGCCCAGGCCAACTACAAGGTAAGAAATCGGAAATGTCATATCCCCGTTGCGTGGAGCTTTCATACCATGTGTGATCACAGAAGCTGAAAAGACAGCAGGATTGTGAACTGGCCTGTGCCTGCTGGCTACTTAAAGCTTAGATCCTCAGCGTCTGTGTGTGAGTGCGCGCGTGGGGCACGATCTGTCCCCCTGAGGTTGTCATGTTGGCATTCTGAGCTCCCCTCGCGGGAGCCCCCTCCCTCCTCCACTCTGACTCCTGGCCTGCCTCTTGCTTTGCCCTGCCTTCCCCCCCCCCCCCCCCCACTGGGGCTCTGGCCTTGAGCTTGCCCTGCGGCAGTCTGTAGACAGCCCTCAGGGCTGGAAAGACTCCGCTTCACGGACAGGGATGATAAACAGAAACCTCCGCACCATAAAAATGTAACACTTCGCTTCCCCTCCACAGGATCTTTTCAGTGTCTGAGCTGGCATTGACTGACATGCTTGAAAATTCTTAAAAATGTCCTCTAAAAGAAAAACCTAAAGGATCATATCACATCCATTAGAATGACTAAAATGAGAAAGACCGTAACACCAAAAGTTGGTAAGGACACGGAGCAACTGGAACGCTCCTACACTGTTGGTAAAACGGCGCAGCCACTGTGGAGAACCGTCCGGCGGTTTCTAATGAGGTTAAACAACTGCCCATCCTCAGGCCGAGCAATTCCACTCTGAGGTATCCTCCCAAGAGAAATGAAAACATATATTCACAAAAGACTCGCGTACAGATGTTCATAGCAGTCTGGTCATAAGAGCCACAAACTGGAAACAACCCAAATGTCTGTCAACAGGTGAATGGATAAACACAATGGGCAACACCCACACGGTGGACCTCTACTTGGCAATAAAAAGCAGAGGACGCCTGCCACGAGCAATGACATCGATGTTTCGAAAACACTGTCTTGAGCAAAAGAAGCCAGATACAAAAGTGTACACGCTATAAGGTTTCATTGACACAATTCAAAAGCAAGCCAAAAAATGTATAATGATAGGAATCAGAAAGTGGTTACTCTGGGGAGTGGGGAGGGGGAAGGACTTTTCTGGGGTGATGGAAATTTTTATAGCCTTTTTCAGGCGGTGGTTACACAGATGCACACAATAGTCAACGCTGACGTATCTGGCCACTTAAGAATCATTTGACTTTATGTTAATTGTCCCTTGATTTAAGAAACTAGACACTGAAAATACTATCAAACTGCAAAAAAGAAAAAACCACCCCAAATGGTTCTGTGTGCGCACATGGTGAGTTTTGACCAATTCTGAGCATAGTGAAGGGAGGTAAGACGGAGCAGAGGATTCTGCTAGTAAGGGGGAGTAGGTTACCCCCAGGGCACCTGCCAGGGGCCCTTTATCCCAGGTACAATCGAAGGACGCAGCCTCAGCCTCCAAACAAATGCTCAATGAAATAAAAGAACAGAGGCCCCGAAGGAAGCTGGCCCAAGAGTGTGGGATCGCTATCAGGCTTTGAGCCAAAACCACTTTCCAGGAAATGCCAATATTTTTGTGTTTGGGAAAGGGAGGGAGTATTAAGGCAAGCAAAAGCCAAAACGTGTTGGTCTTTGCACAACTGCTGCCCGACTGAGGGGCCCTGTGGGAGAAGCTTCAAAGTGCTGCTACCGAGACCCCCTCCAAGGGTCTCTGGGGTGGGGCACCCAGAAAAGCCTGGGCAGGAGCGGTAAAGTTGGAAGTTCGTTAAGGGCAAAGATCTATTTTGCACGGGGGAGAGGCATCTTCTATTTCCCTAGTAAGAGACCACAGCAGTCTCGCCCATTCGCCGTGGTGTTCAGCCCTCAAATAGCCCAGGGCGGCTTTTTGACATACTGGCACAGGCATGAGCTTGTGAATCAGGCCTGCCAGCCGACCCCTTGGCTCTGCCCCTTCAGAACTCTGAGGCCTTGGGCAAGTGACTCAGCCTCTCTGAGCTGCAGTTTCCCTGCCTGTGAAATGGGGAAAATAACGCCTACTGCCAAACTCTCGACTGGAGCAGAGACCTCCTCCAGACGAATTAGCATTCATTTTTAAATCTCTGGACCGCAGGTACACAGAATTTGTGCAGTCATCGTCTTTGGTTCATAACACTGTTCCATGCACGGCTTCCCTTGTTTTTCATTTGTTTTATTTTTAATATTATGACATTTAAAATAACAAAATAAACACTCATGAAGGCATGGTCCACTCAACAACACGTGGGTCTGTTTCTGGACTTTTTATTCTCTCCGTTCCTTTGTTTACCCCTGCACCAGCATCAGAGTGTCTTATTATACTTTCTGATGGGGCTAAGTGCTAAGAAGAAAGTAAATCAGGGTTAGTGACACAGGGGAATGGGGTGGGGGAGAGAGAGGAGAGGGAGAGACACAGAGAGACGGAGAGAGACAGAGATAGGGAGACAGAGGAGGGCCACCTACTTTTCATTTCACAAAGACTACCTAGTATAAGCCATTTTGCAGATGAGGAAACAAAGGTAGAGAAAAGGCGACCTGCCCCAGGCCACACATCCGGGGACAAGATTATGGCTCGAATTCCAAGTCCCCTCTGTTCAAGGCGATGGTTCCTGACAACGCACTGCTCCTCTGGGCCCTCAAATGCCTCCAAGCGGCTTTCAGGTAATGAGCTGACAAGTAGCATATTGAAATGGTGTTCTTCCAACCAGAAGTTCTTTATTGCCAAAAAGATTATTAGGGTTCTGACATTTTTTAATGGCCTTAAGGGCCATGTCAAAATCCACGTGAATATTTCCAAGGTATTTTCTTGTCATGGGTGATATTCTCAAGAGAAAAATCAAGGATACGCTGGTGATGTTCTCTGAAATCTGAGGTGGGTGCTATGATCACATAAGCAGGACAAAGAATTTTTCTTAATAATCTACAAATAAGTGAGAAATATACAAGTAGTAGATTAATACTTTTACATGTGTTTTAATGCCATCCCTTCGGTTCAACACATAAAAATTCTTACTCCTAAAATATGGATGGTAATATTAAGGTCAGAGAGTTTAAAGGCTCACCTACCCTTTTCTTTTGAAAGTCTGAGCCGGGTACAAGATAAAACCGGGACGGAGCGCCGTGACTAAAGACACTGGAGTCAGTCTGACCTGCGTTCCCTATTAAACCTTCAGGGTAAATGGATTTCTCAAATCTGTTTTCCTCGTTGACCGGCTAATCCCTTCCTTCTAGGAGGAGATTTCAGCCCCTCCACTCTGCGACTCTTCTGTGGCAACAGACCCACGTGCTGTTTCCATCCTGTGTCCCCACACTGAGCTCCAATACAACTGCAGAAATTATGACTCAAGAGATCACAATTACTGACTTCCGAGAGCCTCTGACTTCTCCCGGGAGAATAAGCAGATGAGAAGCTCTACGTATTTTCAAAGAGACAAATTCAGGCTGTTTCGGAATCATGCCCAGGCTTTTCCCTGCCTCTCATTTTTCTTGTGAGGACAATCCTGAAAGTACACAGATGTGAGGGCGCTAATGGCAGAAGGGCCTGACATCTTTTGGCGCAGGTAAGAACCGTCTGCTTTTAGTTACTTAAGCTGTGTCTCCAGGGTGGATGCAACTAAAGTGACTCAGACTTTTGGCCGAGAAGCTGTTGAATGATTCCCTTGCTAAGCTCTCTGCGCTAAGCCACTCTTTGCCACTGTGGAAGAATCGGGACGCTGGTAGACCTCACAGGTGTACCCTCACTCACACCCCGAAGCTCCAACTGGAGAAAGAAAATACAATGCTGAAGCATAAGTAATCCAAGACAATCCCTTCCGACTGGTGGAGAAGAGCCTCACTTAATGAAATGGGTTGGAGATGCCCAGCTCAGCCACAGACCGGCTGTGGGTGCAGGAGCAATTCCTGAGCCTCTCTATGCCTCAGTTTACTCATCTGTACAATGGGGGTCAGAGCAGTACCTGTGTTGCAGGGTTGTGAAAGGGAGTGAGCGGGTTACCATGCAAAACACTTAGAACAGTTCCTGGCACACAGTAAGCGCTCAATAGGGGCGAGCTATTATTATAATAAGGACAGGGAGCCAAAGGACCCTCACTGTGGGACACTAAATAAATGAGGGGAGCATTTCATGTTAAACTGTAAGTAAGCAATGAATGAGATGAAAAGAAGGTGACTTTGCTTCTCGGCAGTTTTAAGCCTGGCATGGCGCTGGCCACGGTGGGCAAGGTGTGCAAGGGAACGGTAACTGCCGTTAAGTCTGAAGTGACAAGTGCAAGGTCGAGAGCAGAGGCAGTAGGGACCTGATGGAGGGCTTTCATTAGGCCAGACTCTCCGGGATGAAGAGTGTGGAGGAGGAATCAACTCGGGCTGCACACGAGACTCGGCTGGGGAGCTTTGAAAGATCCAGATACCCAGGCCACATCCCAGACCAATGAAATCAGTATCTTCCACGGTCGGCCCGGGCGTCAGGATCTGTTAGAGCTCCTTAGGTGATGAGAATGTGCAGTCAGGGGCGAGGACCCCACCTTCAGGGCTGCCCACCCACGCCCCAACACGAACGAGCGCTTTTCCTGGTCAGTCCTCAGGAGGCCCAGACACACAGTCTCAATTCTCATCACAGAGACAGAGAAAACCCACCAGCCCATCCAGGGCAGGAGCTGATTAGTATTTGTGTATGAGTCCACAGTGCCTGGGACACCATCTTGGTGAGGAATCCCTGAGTGAACAGACACATGGATGGATGTGTGAATGAATGAGTGGATACTGTACCATAGCAAATGTCTGCTGATATGGAAGAAAACTTGGTTAAAACCTTTCTGGAGGGCAGTTTAAAAGCATTCATACCCACTGACCCAGAAAATCTACTTCTTGGCATCACCCCAAGGCAATGAAGGCCCTGGCTGGATTTTCTCCCAAGGGCCTGCAGTTCTGATTAAAGAGAGATCCGTGGGCAACAGAACAGGAAGAGTGGAGAGTCCAGGGTGCCCATGCTCTTGACATTCCACTTCCATGGGAAGGTGGGAAAAGGGCACCCTCAGGCAAGGCCAGTGTTTTTTTTTCTTTCATGAGGGATTGAGATTTGCACAGACTTTCAGATAAGAACTCAGCCTAGACCCCCAGAGCTCAGAGGAGTAAGCACAAGAGAGGTTCTCCCAGATAGGAGAGAGATTACAGAAACCCAGCAGCTAGTCACCTAGGCTATTAAAAACAAAAAATCACAGGAAGGCAGGGCCCAATGTTAGACTGTGAGCAGAGCGGGCCCCTCTCAGCCCCTCCCCAACCCCAGGACGGGTTAACTACAAAATGTGCCCCCAAGTGGTTACTGACGGGACCCAGTCCTGCCAGGCGGTAAAGACAAAGGTGTTGGCTTTCTGAAGCCTTGTCTAACACACTGAAGATGCGTATTTGCCTTGAGGAAGTCAAAAACCTTCCCCCTCTGAAGACAGGATGGGTTCGCCTTTGAGTTCGTCTTGAAGGCACTATACATGAGGGTGAATCCGTTTGTCCAGAACCAAGGTCCGCCCCTCGGGACGGAACCTCTACCGGGCAGGTGATGAGGGATCTTCTACACTGTGTGTGCAACAGCGTTAAAATAATGAAACTGTGAATCAGGAGCTGGAATCAAGAAGAACTCTTGCAAATATGCCTTTAAAAAGTCAAACCATCCCATCTGAAGCCATTAAATGTGTTTGTATGTGTACGTACTTCTTGGTACTTAAGAAAAAATAGAATCATCTTTAAATTTAAAAACATTCCCCGGGTAAGACCACTTATAAGAAGTTTAGTCCAGAAAAAATATTATTCTTGTGTTACAAAATCAAAGCAGTGGAGGAAAAAAAAAAAATCAAAGGGAACGATCAGTCAGGAAAAATGTCAGGGTTCCAAAATGCTGCGGGAGACCGCAGAAAAAGCACGGTCATATTTAAGCTTGGGCTAAACATACTTTTTTCTACAGTCACTTTTCAGCAAGTGTAAGTTTATATATGCTTTGTCAAATGCCTCTTTGAGGATTTATCCTGAGGGATTTCCTACAATTCTTGGGCTTAAAAGTTCAGGCAAGGTTACAGAGGTGGGTGGACTTTAGAAGTGAAAGGCCATACAGAGGACAGCCGTCAGAACATGGCACTGGAGGCTCAGGCCACCACTCTGAGCCCTGCGTGGCCCACCTAGGAGGGGCCTGCGTAGTTCTCCCATGTCACAGGCAGCCCCCAGCCTCGGGCAGCCATTCTGCAATGAACCTGGGTCATGGATCGCCCAGAGGCCCAGAGGCTGTTTGTGGCTGGGCTTGCACTGTCCCGCAACTGGAAACACCGAAGAGGTTGACGGCAGGCACTTGGTGACGTCATGGACACCAAGGATGACATCACCACCACCAACATCATTGTGACCATTGCTGTTAGTTGAGAGAACTGAAGCCAAATTAACTCCGTGAAAGCTGACCAAAGCAGTGTTAAGGACTGTTATCAAATTATTGGTCCCTTGCAACGCAAATGCCTATTCCTTGGTGAGACTGTATGTTCTAAAACCAAAAGACAGAGGGCGCACCTGCTGTCTACTTCTCCGCTGCAATAGCTCTCATTACGTCATGTTGACCACGTGGCCAGATCCACTGAGTCAGCCCTCATGTTACTCATCTCTATAGCGTTCCACACGGTTGGCCATTCCTTCCTTCTTTTCAAACATAAATCAGAGTGCTTTACTCAGCTCACTGGCTTCTCACTGGACTTGAAACAAAAAGCCGAGTCCTACAAAGCCCTATCAGACTGGCCCCACTTTACCCCTTTCCAACCTCTGCTCCTATCACTTTCCTCCTCCATCAGAATACTTCTTTTCTTAGAACCACCACACTCTTTCCTGCCTCAGGGCCTTTGCCCTGGCCGTTTCCTCGGCTTGGAATGTCCTTCTCACAGCTGGTTCCTGGTCAGGCTTTAAGTCTGAAAACCAGTCTCGTCAGAGAAGATTCTATGACCATCTGTAAGCCCCCAACTTCATCCCAGCTGTTCTGTCTCACATCAACTTCTATGTGTCTCTCCTTCAGCATTTGCAAGTTATCTTTTTTCCCCTTGATTTACTATTTATAGTCTGTCTCCTCCATTCCGTCTGGAAGGTGAGCTCCTCATCTGCCATGTTCATCGCAGTATCCCCAGCACCTGGAATAACACTCGGTCTATAGACAGTGCTCAGTGGCTACTTGGAGCAAGGAAGGGAGCGGAAGAAAGAGGGAAGGAGAGAGGGAGGGAGGGAGGACAGTGTTCCCAACCAGTGCACCTAACGACTGGAATACCTCAAATTCTTCAGAGAGGTGCCGCTAAATTTTGAATAGTGGGTTCCATGTATTTTGGCCATAGCTGAAGCTATACAGAGTTGAGTCGCTGTCAAACGGAGAGTTGAGCTGACGGCAAGGTGAACTAGGGTTCCGCTTATGATAAACAAGAAGCACCGCGTGGGGTGCTAAGGCCGGATGGTGTGTCCACTGGGATACCGAGGGCTTTTCTTGGGGACTATATAGGAGAGCACGGCCAGGGCGGTGCTTCTCACTAATTTACTTACTGGCTTAACACACCGAAGTTACTGTTGGCTCATGGCCAAACTCTGAGCACCTGGAAGGTAGGGGTGGGGCCTTGTTCAACACCGAATAAACATTTGTTGAATGGCTGTATTTAACGGAGGTTCTGCGTCCAGATTATTTATGTTTTATTTACAGAACACTTACACAAAGTGCTCATTATGTGCTGGTACTCTTCTAAATGCTTATAAGCATCCAATCCTCACCAACAACCCCACAAGGGAGACGCTGTTATTATCACTAGGGATGAGGAAACAGTGGCATGAAGAGAACAGGGGACTTGCTGCTCGGTGGCAGAGCTGGGATTTGAACTGGGGCCACAGCACTGTGTACCAAGGACAGGTGGGAGGGAGGGCAGCAAGGAGAAAGGGGAGGTGGGAAAGTTGGAGGCTTACCTACCCCTTAAGGGAACCTGGGTGGTGCAGGGTTTATATGCCTGAGGGAAGGTGGGGAGATGGAATTTGGGGGCCCCCTGCCCCCCACAGCAGATCTCTTCCTCCTTTCCTATTTCTACTCTAGGTCTCGGCCAGCGAGTCTCAACCTGGTGTGATTCTGTCCCTGCTGCCAAGGGGACATCTGGCAATGTCTGGAGACATTTTTTGTTGTCGCAACTTGTGAGAGGAGGGTGCTAAGGCATCTAGGGAGTGGAGGCCACGGATGCTGCCGAAACATCCTACAGCGCACAGGGCGGGCCCTACAACAAAGACAGACCTGGTCCACGTCCACAGTGCCAAGGGGGAGCGACCCTGCTGATCCAGAGACACCTTTCAGAAAACTCACGAACACGGCGGCAAGGCCAGCAAGGGGACGCCCATCCGGGAATCCCTGAGAAATGCCGCCTGGGTCCTGCTTCACCTCTACCGAGTCTGAAGGGCAGAAGGCCAGCGCCGCCCCCCACCCTCCGCCCCGGGCCCTCCTCTCTGCCGTCTCCTGGCCCCGCAGCCGCTCCCTCCTGCTGAGAGGCTAAGAGCAGCCTGGCCCACCCGGCACACAGCAGAGGCTGCTAATATCCACTTCCTTTGGCAGCTTCGTAAGACTCTTGGCTTGGAACCTGGTATTCCTCGAGCCCTTTTTCTTAATTACATTCTAGAGCTGAAGGGCAGCCTATGTATAATTCAGAAACGAACAGTCCTACCCCGATGGCCCTCAAACATGCCAAATCAGAACAGAACGTGCCGTTCCTCCAAAGAAATGATGACGGTCTCTTGAGAAGCCAGTGGACCTTCAGGAGCCCAGCTGGGGCTGAACAAGATCTCCAAGCTGGACCCCAGGGCAGAGCCACAGATGACTTAAAACGCTCTTTACAGATGACAGCAAGAAGAAAGTGCAGAGGCAGACCTGGGCTTGGAGAGAGTGGGGGGAACTAGGCCGGGGTGAATCCCGAAGGCCCGGCTTCAATGCTGTCGGTGCCCCTGAGCTCCGGATCATCACCCCACCTCACCCACTTGTGAAGTGGGGGTCCCGACACCCCCGGAAAGATGCTGCGCGGGTCAGCAGGGGATGCTGTAAAGGGCCTCACACCGTGTAGATGAGAGTAGAGCCTCGTCAAACGTTTGTTCGCTCCCTAGCCAACTATCACCATTTATCCTTTTAACCATCCCGACACCCGAGGGATCCGAAAGCCATTTATATCTCTCGCCCACCAACCCAGGAGCAGTCAGATGTCCTGGGTACTCAGCAGAACGGTAACAAACAAAAATAAACCTTGAGAAGCCCTGTATGGGGCTTGATTCAAAGTCATTTAAAGGAATCATATAGTTCATTGGATTTTAAAATTGGGCTTCAGCTAATGAATGAACGAACGTATAATCCAGGGTCAATGGCATTTGCAGAGATGCCATTTCATGGCCAGCTGTGTGGCAAAAAATTGTCTGGGATGGTACGGATAGGATCCTGTCCAGAGGAATGGACGAGGCCAGCAGTTCTCAAATTGGGCTAATCGTCAACATCCCCAGGAGAGCCCTCTGAGCATACAGATTCTCTATGTGACCCTCACGTGCCTGGCCGCCCAGTACATCGGACGGGGTCCGGAAATGTGCAGGTCCCAAACTCCCGCCAGGTGATTCTAAGGTCAGTCGATTGGATTTGGGAACCTCTTGATGAGGTTTCTAAATTGTGTGAGGCAACTGACCGAGTGCCAGGCATTAAACCACGATCCTTAAATCACTTTCAAAATCCTTAACCAAGATACTTCCCGAGCATTGTTTGAAGCTGCGTTTGCTTTTACATCAAAGAGAACATTTTTAGATACGGGATTTGTTTTCCTTCCAGCAAGATGCTCTACATCACTACTACCAATTAGGCAAGTTCATTTAAAAGCTTTGAATCCATACTTGTAAAATTCCCCCTTTGCTCATCCAACTTTATGTCTAAACAGTGCAGCTGACGGCCGTACAGTTCCACTTATGAATTCTGCTCTTGTGAATGTATTTCCAAAATTGTCTCAGAATTTCTTTGTCTGGGAAAGCCAGAACTGCTGTTTTTAATAATAACATGGTTTAAACATAGCTATCCAGGTCACCCCAAAACGCAGCACACAGCACCCAGAGAACCTTCTCTGTTAAAAATGAAGACTGCCCCCACCCAACTGCACCCTTTCCTCTTACAAAAGGTCTACCTCCTTAACTCCCTCCTGGAACAAGTTTTTCTTTAGAGAGAGTAACCTAGTTCAAGAGAATGAAAACTGAGGTTAGACCAAACAAAAACCAAGTCCTGCCTCTGGTTAAACAAAACTCATCGGCATCACAAAGTGATCCTCGACAGTGGCTTCCACCCAATAGGTGCTCAATCACCAAGTGAATGAATTCCATTGTTTGATAGAACTCTTGCACCTCTGTTTAAGAAAACCGAGACAAGAATTCTCTGAACAACTGAGACATTCCATAGCGTTCACATCTGAGAATGTGTTCTATTACATAATCAACAAAGTAAAAAGAACTTTATTTTTAGCTACTGAACTTCACAGGGAAGATCTGAGTCCTATTTAAACTTCTCTTTCATCCCTAACCTTCAAATGACACTCCTATGATTTGCTTTTTCAATTTGTATTTTTTAAAGAAAAGACTCAAAGATGGCCTTGGGCGTATTTAAAACAATACAAAACAACAAGAGAAATAAACCAGATGGCAAAAACTCATAAATCAGGACAAGTGTGCTGAACTAGCTACAAAGGAAGGCATCGTCAAACTGTAAAGGGAAGAGGCGCTTCGTTCCTCATGGCTAAGTCTCCATTATTGCTTCCTTTCGGAGGAAAGCTCGGAGGTCATCTAGGGGAGGGCGTCATGGTCCCTCCCTAACCCGCCACAGCTCGACGGCAAAGGGCTGCATGATAATTGGGAACCCCCAAGGGTCACTACTCAGAGCAGGTGGGTGGTACACTGCTTCCCACGTGATAGAAAAGAAAAATCGTTTGGAAGGACTTGTTTTAACCGCACAGTGGCAAAGGCAGGGCAAGAAGCGAAACAAATGAAACAAAAGAAAAAAACAAACCCTCACCCAACAGATCTGTGCTAACGCACGATGAAAGTTCCCCTCTAGAAAAAATCCTCCACCCCTATCTTTTCTAGAGACACCAATAAAAGCACACACCTTACAGAAACACCACTCACACCGTCTAGGCTAAGAAATATAAGAAAGAGACTCTGAGATTCAAGACCCATCCTGCTTGGCTATGTCTTTGACGATGGACTAAATGTTTGGACCTTCTTCTCATGGAGATAAGGGCTTTCATCGGGGGGATTTTTTTTTTTTTTTTTTTGGTACGCGGGCCCTCTCACTGTTGTGGCCTCTCCCGTTGCGGAGCGCAGGCTCCCGACGCGCAGGCTCAGCGGCCATGGCTCACGGGCCCAGCCGCTCCGCGGCGTGTGGGAACCTTCCCGGACCGGGGCACGAACCCGTGTCCCCCGCATCGGCAGGCGGACTCTCAACCACTGCGCCACCAGGGAAGCCCTGGGGGATTTTTTTGTTGGTGCTACGTGATGGCTGGGTGGAAAGTAAAATATTCAGGGGCATATATGTCAATAGATATCTGTGAAATGAATGGAAAATGAACAAACCTGCACTGGGCTAGCCTTTCAGATCTTACAACAGCTGCCATATATTTCCAATGCATTAAACTGTTTTTCTTTTTAAACCAACAATAACTGGGCCTCTTAGGCAAGAACACATGTCTATTAGTTTTACATACTTAGAAGTACATGCTGTTCTGTTCTGGCACTAACTTTTCACTCCTAGAGCCCTGTTTCCAAACATACTGAATTATTAACCCCAGTACATCATCCCTGCCCCCTCCCCTCCCCACAATATTTTATCAACACGACCCAAAAAGACGGCAGCAGGTTTACCAGGCCATGCTCATCAGTGTGGATTCACGCGCACGGACAACTCCAAGATCTCACCACACAACTGCCTGCTCTGCACCGCCCAACAGGTGCCCTCTGAGCGGGAGAAATGCAGGGAGGCACACCCGGGGGTCTGAGCGGGTTCGGAGGATCACAAAGAAGACCTAAATCTGTCTACTTCCTTATCACCCCCCAGCCCCACCTTTTTTTTTGTTCCACGGCCATTCTGAACGCATCAGTTTGCTGTAAATTGCTTTTCTGAGCAGCTCAAGAACTTTGTGGATATGCAAAGGAGCTCAAGGATCAGTGGTGCACTGTCTTCCCCACCTGCTTCCGTAGCGTCCAGGATTTTCCCAATTAAAAGTATTGCCTTATTATCCCTATCAGAGCAAGCACTGCCCTGGACTGCAATCACTTCTTTAAATCCCACCTTTCCCTCTAGAGGAAGTACTCTGGAAGGGGAGCCGGCACCACTACTGCCTTGTTGATTAGCACTCTACCCCCAAACCTTGCAAGGTGCATGGTCTGTCCTAAAAGTTCAATATTATTCGTTAACTGAATGCACAGATAAGTGAGTGAAAAGGTCTTCCTCTTGTAGGGCGACCAACCATCCTGGACTGAGGGGCTTCTCAGGACCTGGGATTTTCAGCGCTCACCCTGAGACAGGCCCGGGCAAAAGAGACTGTTAAACGGCTTACCCTCTCCCTTCGTTTCCACATCACCAGATCCAGCTGGCAAAGCTGCCCTGCCCAGAAGGTCCCAGCCCTGCCGCACCTGTATATACAGTTGCTGGCCTTACCCATCAGCTGGAGGGCGGGGGCGGCCTTCTAAGATGACAACCCTTTGTGCTCCATTTCCGCCCAACGACAAATGCCTACCCTAGCCCTACTGCCTGGTCACTTTCTTCTTCTTCTTCTTTTTTTTCCTTTTTAAATTATTTATTTATTTATTTAAGCCTGCGTTGGGTCTTCACTGCTGCGCGTAGGCTTGTCTCTAGCTGTGTCGAGCGGGGGCTACTCTTCGTTGCTGTGCGCGGGCTTCTCATTGCGGTGGCTTCTCTTGTTGCGGAGCACGGGCTCTAGGTGACCGGGCTTCAGCAGTTGCGGCTCACAGGTTCAGTTCCTCCGCGGCATGTGGGATCTTCCTGGACCAGGCCTCGAACCCGTGTCCCCTGTGTCGGCAGGCGGATTCTTATCCACTGCGCCACCAGGGAAGTCCCTGATCGCTTTCTTTATGAGAGATGAGAATGGTTTCTTTATTTCCCAGATTCAGAGAATGGGAAGGTGTCAGAATGATCAGTAAGGATGCCCACATTTAAGCCGCGTCCCTGAGTCTGCCCGAAGGTGGGCATGGTGCCAGATACACAGGCACTCCAGATGAGAAGCTGCTCCTCTCCCTTCCTCGCTGCTTTCAAACCCACCCCAAGGCCCACCCTCCCATCTGTTTGCTAAGCTGTCTCGTCATAACTGGCCGCAGGCCCTGCTCACCTCCCCTTCCTCCATCTCAGGGATAACGGAGGCAAGGCGATGAAGCAGCCTCCTCGCCCCACAATTCTGTGGGGGATAGGATGAGAGAACATGAAGCTGGCTTGATTCTTAGGAGGAAGATAACCCAAGACTGTCCTTTCATTCAGGAGACAGGACACTTGCTTATGGGATGGTGGGTAGATTTTGCTCCCAGTTTGCAACAAGTTCACCCATGGGCATATCATTCTTGCTTATTTCTGGATGCCCTTCTATAGACTATCTAGAAAAATAAGCTAAACCTGAAGCCAAGGGGGAAACTGGAAATAACCCAAATGTCCATCAATAATACATAAACTCCGCTGCTATCTTCACATAACAGAATATTACAGAGCAATAGCAGAGAGTGAATTACTGACACGCACAACAACATGGATGAATTTCACACGGAGTGAAAGAAAACAGACACAAAAGGACATTACTGCCTGATACACTTTATGTGAAGTTCAAAAACAGGCGACTGTTTTGAGAAACTGTTAGAAGTCAGGGTAGTGGTTACCTTGCGGGCAGGAGGAGGGCTTATACTGATTGGGAAGTGAGCTTTTTGAAGGGATGGAAATGATCTATATCTTAATTTGGATGGTGGCTATGTAAATGTACACATTGACAAACATTTATTAAGTTGTACCTTTAAGATAAACTCACTTGATGTACTTTTTATACATCAATTAAAGAAGTAAAGGGAAACGAAAACAACAAAAATACAAAAGCGACGGAGGAGCTCTCCACTTTCAGCCTGATCCAGCAAGCCCTGTCATTGAACCCCAGGAAGCTTTCTCACCACCACCACCCCCCCCCCCCCCGTAAGTACATTATTCTACCTGCCTGCTTTGGTTGTCAAATTAAATTAGATGAAACTGAGTGGTGTGCTTGTTCAATCTCATTTGTTAAATGTACGCTCGACAAAGGCAGTGCTGTCAATCTCAATGAAATTAGGGTCTGTCAAATGAAAGATCTGATTTTTTCTATTTTTTTTTTTTATAAAAGACAGCTTTCTGCATTTAGAACTCACTCTCAAAAAATCTTTCCAGCAGCTGTATCTCTCAGCCTATTAGTCAAGGACAGGCACCCAGCCAGCTGTTTGCTGCATTCGACTTCCCTGTACATGATCATTTCAAAGGTCGTGTATATGTTAATTTACTACCTGGTTGTTATTTAAGAGGATTTTATTACATCATTTTATGTTGATTTATTCTTTCTCCTCCTCTAGGAGATTCTGGATTCTAAAGCAACCAATGGCGGGCTAGCTCTGGGTGAGTATGAGACTTCAAAGAAATCACTGTTGTCATTTTTCAAATTAAACGTGAACACACACGAGCAATACGTTTTAGCTGGACACGATTATGATCGCCGTTGTCTACTAGAAGAAAGAAGTGGTTTAAACAAAAAAATGTTCGTATTAAAAATTAAAAAGAAGGAGAGAGAGCAAGCTAAGAGAGACACCCACAGCAAGCCCTGTCCAAATAATTACTTCACAGTAGAAATGCCCAGATGGTGAATTTGACAATGTCTAGGTCTTAATAATTTGATTCAATTTACTTTTTTCCTGAGGGCAACCTAAAGGCTTTTAGCTATTGTATCATAAGGCTATGCAGTGCCATTTCCTATGGCTTCTGCGTGGCCAACAGTATCCTAAAGCTAGAATAATATCAGAAGAGAATAAAACACCAAGAGAAGAAGGAAGCTCCGGAGAAGGCCAGGTAAGAGAGGGGAGATGGCCAAGCCATGGGAGCTTACAGGATGGGAACGGAGGGCCGATAGCGTGGGATCCTGCACAAGGCTACCGCTACCCCAGATGAAGAGTTACAGAAAAGGTTCCTGTGGCCGTGGTTCGGCGGGGGGGGGGGGGGGGGGGGGGGGGTGCTGATGGGAAAGGGAAATGGCAGAGAGCCCCCAGAAGAGGCGACATGGAGAGATAAGGCGCAGATAAAAGCACTTCTTCGCTTCTAAATGAACAGTCCAGGGCCAGTTTACTTCTCAGCAGCACCTGCGATCTGTGGGACCTCACCCACACATGCTCCTGTGTGGGTTTCTCCATTGGTTTTGGAGAAACAAATGACTCAAGCTCAAAATCGTCAGTGCGTGATCACCACTGCTCTGCTCAAATGTCACATCCAGGCGCCCTTACGCTGCCATTCAGAAATCTATTAGCAACATCCCAAAGTCAGGAACTCCCCTGACCTACTTTTACCAGGCAGGGGAGGCTTCTAATTCCACAATCAGTGAAACAGCAGAACGTTTAGGAAATGTGTGTGGTGGTGTGCTGGATCAACGCGTGCTTCTAAATGTGCCCGGGTGGGCTTCCCTGGTGGCGCAGTGGTTGAGAATCCGCCCGACGAGGCAGGGGACGCGGGTTCGTGCCCCGGTCCGGGAAGATCCCACATGCCGCGGAGCGGCTGGACCGTGAGCCATGGCCGCTGGGCCTGCGCGTGCGGAGCCTGTGCTCCGTTGGTAACGGGAGAGGCTACAACAGTGAGGGGCCCGTGTACCGCAAAAAAAAAAAAAAAAAAAAAAAAGGATTTGAATGTGCCCGGGTGGTGAGGAGAAAGAACCAAGCCAAAGGGAGTTCTTCAGAACCCAGAACACACCCGCCCCTCTCCCGGTCCCTGGAGGGTGAGTTTATCTGTGCCCTCCACACAGAGGGACCATCGTCTGTATCTGCAACCTCACACCCTGCCCTCCCTCAGTGCTGCAGACCACCGATCGCCCCGGCCCCAAGGAGAGGTCTGCGTGTTTATCCTTTCAGAACGGCAAACTCAAACTCAAATCATCGAATGCTCTATCTAATTATACCTCTGTGCCCCCAACGCCACCTTCCTCCTCTGTTTCCCTTCTTCAGTTATGTGGAAAAATACCTCTCCAAGAAAGAAACTGCTGCTTTGTGCATTATGATTTTTCTCCCCCAAACAATTCATCTTAGAATTCTTTGAAGATGTTCACACCTACATTACAACCGCATTTTGGAAAAACAAAAACAAAAGGAAAAATTCATTCAGGAGTCTTATGCCCCCAACAGATCGAAACTATTTGATTTTGTTTTCATTTTTAAGGAAACAACCTATCGTGGCAGAGACAATTTTCGGCGTTTCTTTCTCGCTCTGTGTTTCATGATAAGCCATTTTCCTCGGGGGCTACAGAGTGGCTTGGAATCTCCTTAAGTAGCAATGCCCATCCCCCATCCTACTCCTCACACCTCCGTATTCCCCACACCCCCCGTGGGTGTCATTTTTAAATGATTTCATTTCACCGCAACTTTCCACAATGTCACACCCATCACGCACAGTACTGGGAGCAACACTGATGGGGAGTAATGGGAAGAAGGGTTGTCCGTCTTCACTGTAGCTTGAAAATGAAATACTATTGATCACTGTTCTCCCCTGGGTCAGCCACCGATCTCAAACTTCTCCACAGCAAAGGTAACTGGCACTGGCTTGGCTGAATCCCGGAGTGGGTGGTCAAAAGGCACCATGGAATTTGCAAAATTCCCAGACAAAATGAATGTATGTGCCGGAGAGCGTGTTTGGTTTGGGGAAAGACACTGCTTCGCTTGGGATCCCCCGGAGCAGACCCTGAGACAGAGACTCAAGGGCAGAGAGCTGATGTGGGAAGGGTCCCAGGTAGCCCCAGGGCGGGGAGTCAGGGTGGGCATGCAGCTGGTCCCAGGCGCTCTGATGAGCAGGTCCTGCCATGGGCTGCGGGGCTCAGTCCCTCTGGGAGTTAATTTCACCTCAGGGCCATCCCCGCTGAGATGGGGAAGCCATAGGGTCTGCCTCCCAATTCCACTGTGCCACTGGTTGGGGGCTGCCCCTGGGGACATAAACTCCAGCACCTCTTGCTTGCTCTGCCTCCGGGCCAAGCATGCTCCCGGGGCCCCTGAAGAGTGCTGCGGAGAGCCCTGGGGGAAGGGCGTGGCGGTGTGCCGACAGGCAGGTGGATGGAGTGCCAGGGACGCAGGGGTCACCCCAGAGCTTCCATTGGAGAGCGTGGCTAGAGTGTAGGTGCTGCAGAAACCAGAGCGTCGGAAAGGGCCACTGGGCAGGTGCAGGCCTGTTGGTTCTTTTCTTCGCTCCCTGAAGTCCCTCCCTGTGTCCCGGGGTCAGGCGGCAGGCCGGCTGCTGCCCAGGTCCCAGCTCCCTCGGAGTGAGTTGGGGCATCGTTCGAAGTTGTCTGGACCCAGCCTTACAGGGCTCCCAGTGGGAAAATCCTGGCGTTGGAGCCCAAATCACAGCCCACAGACCCTGCAGCAGCTATTGGCCCATTCAAAGACCCCAGTTTACCCAAGTTACCCCTAAGGAGTAACTTTTACACTGGGAAACCCGGCTGCGGAAACAGCGCTGTCCTCAGAGGTGATGCCAGTTTTGCTGCAGAGTCTGAGCCCAGACAGCCTGCCGCTCTCCCCAAGGCGGAGGAGTGGTCCGAGTCAAGGCCAGCAAGTCGACTGCTTCCTTCTTCCTGGGAAACCTGCTGGAGTAAGTTGGGGCTTTCGCTGTTGTTGTTTGATTTCTGCAAGCTCTATCTTTGTCAGATGCTCTCACAGGCAACATTAAGACGGCTCTACATATGGCCACCAAAAGACAGGTTCAAGAATGTTCGTAGCAGCTTTATTTGCAATAGCCCCAAACTGGAAACCGCCCAGATGTCCGTCAGCAGGAGAACAGATAAACAAACTGTGATACATCCATACAATGAGATGCTACGAGGCAATAAAAAGATGTGAATGCTGATGCACGCGGCAACACGGACGGGTCTCAAAAGCACTGTGCGAACTGAAGGCGGCCAAGCACAAAACACCACGGGGTTCTAGAACAGACGAAACGAATCTACGGAGACAGAAGTTAGAATCATGGTTGCCTTTGGGTGATACTGACTGGGAAAGGGCACAAGGGGGCTTTATGAGGTGCTGGAGGTGGATTCTGTTTTGATCTGAGGGGTGGCTACACATGTAAACAACCATCAGATTTGTGCACTCCGTGCACTTTATGTGTTATATGTACCTCAGTGAAAAGGTAAAAGAGAACAGTAAGTACAAAAAAGAATAAAATAAGACGGCCCTAGAGGACACTGTGTCCCTTTCTCTAACTCTGTCAGGTGATGCAATGACCAGCAGGAAGAGCAGGAACTAGTGCTTCCCTAGAGCTTGGCCTCCCAAGGGACAGAAAGGTCAAGAGGGTTCTCTTGGGGGAAGCTGGCATCTTTGCCACAGGAAACAGGGGAGACAGGAGGAAAAACTCAAAGTGAGAAGCGTGGAGTCTCCAGTAGGCCACACTAATGCCTCGGGGGACTTAATCGGCACCCCCTCAAACACACCCACACACAGCCCACTCACACACGACCACTGGGACACCCCACATAGCCCACACGGTCACACACACCCAGAGCACTGCACACATCACACATACACGTCACACTCACATACACAACACACCGCACAGACCCCCCCAACACACAGCAGATGCTCACAGCACACACGGGATCTCACACACACACACACACACACACACACACACACACACACACAGGGGAGGAGCCCTTCTCAGAGGTCCAGCTCTGAAGGCCCCAGCGCCGTCCGGGTAACCACCTTCCTCCTCCTGCTGCCAACCAAGGCCACTGTCATCATCATCACCATCGTTCCGGGAACATCCCTCACGGACAGGACGTCTCAGCGCATACACAGCTGTGCCCACAAAGATATCTGCCTGGAGCTGCCTGCTCGCCCCGAAAGCTGTCCAGGCACATCAGGCTTACGTCTGGTCCTGAGGAATGAGTGTCCTGTCACCTCCAGCTTCAGCCCCGGCAGGAACCTTGCGGCGACGTCCATACACCCTCCTCCTCCCTTTCTCCCTGGCCTACTGGCCACTGACCCCTCCCCCAAAAGGAAGCCTGGCTTCACTTTTGTGCAGGGCAGTATCTTCCCTGGGGCCCAGATCAGCCCCGGCCTTGCAGACAATGCTGACCTCATTGCCAGAAGGTGGCAGGGAAAGCAGCCAATGCCCAGCAGGTGCCACCGCCTCTAGATGGGTAGATGGGATGCCAGGGCCTCCTCACTGTTAATCTCTGTCACGGGCTTGGAGCATACCTGCCACATTCTGAGATGCTGGAAACCCTTTCTTCCACTGTTCTTTGTTACCTTCACTTGAAGAACTACACCCATCAAGTCCATTTCAGTATCTGCTGACCACCTGGACCTTCTGCAGAAATAGGTCTCCACGCACGGAAGGCAATGAGACGTGCCTGTCGGTGTACCCACAGCTCCCCTCTTAGGATTCTACCCGAGAGATACGCACAAGCATGTTGATCACAGCTCCTTTGTGTTATAAAGACTGAAACAACCTAAATGATAACCAAGAGGGAACTGGTTAACTATCGCAGATTGTTGCTGGTAATACAGAGTACTACCAGTCATTGCAAACTATGATACAGATTGGTATGTCCTGATATGGAAATAATGGCCAAGAAATTATTTAACGGGAAAATAAGTGAAAAGGTCACGTGGCAGGAGAGAACCTAGATTTCCTTTTGTTAAATGTGTGTATACGTTCACAATGTAAAGAATAAAACCAAGCTTGTACCAGTTTTCTCTGGTAAGATTAAAGAGGGTGTTCCTTTCTTTGTTTTAGATGTCTATAATATTTTCTTTTTTAAAATATGTTACTTTTTCCCATCCAAAATACAAGATGAGAGACTAAAACCTTTTTTCTAAGGGCCCATCGCTGGCTCCCCACCCATTCTTTTTAAAGTCTTGGGTTACAGATACTCAGAGGTAGCTGGACCTTGAAGCCAGGCACACCAGGATAAAATAGTGAGTCCAGCATTTTCCAGATGTGCACCCTGGGCGTGCGACTCCGCCTCGCTGAGCCTTCTTTTCCTCCATCATCAACGAGCCTCACTGAGAGCCTACTCAACGCCACCTTCTGTGCCAGCCCTGAGGACCATCGTTGTGGACAAAATCCTCACCCCCTTCCCACTTGGAGTTGTACCTATGGCTGTAAAATGAGGGTAACGTCGCAGGCCTGATGAAAGGATTATTATTAACATAAACAATTCCTGGCAAATAAAAGGCCTTGGAAAGCTGCTGGCTATTCTTTTTTTTTTTTAATATCCGTAGAGTATGACTTAGTTAAGGTAGGATAAGCTTATTTCTTGTTTATGTAACAGTCTAGGGTGAGGGCTCTGGATCAAGCACTTCCATTTCACACAGTGATCCTCTCCAGGCAGAGGAGGCTCAGCCACCTTCCTTCCAAGGCTACCCCGGGACTTTGCTCCATCCCAGACAGCCAGTGGATGAGAAAAAGAGTATGGAGGAAAACTTGGAAAGCTTTGATGATTGGACTAGAGGTGCACACATCATTTTCACTCACAGCCTATTGGTCAGAACTTAGTCACATGGCCACACATAAACCTGCAAGGGAGGCTGGGAAATGTAGTCTAGTTGGGTGCCCGGGAAGATGAACAGAACAGGTTTGGGGGACTAACCAGCAAGTGCTGTCACAGTGAACTAGAGGAAACACACCTCAGAGACTCTGTGTGTGTGTGTGTGTGTGTGTGTGTGTTTGTGTCCAGTCTGCGAAATTCCAATGCTCAGGAAGCCTTTGTTCTGGAAAGTTCCAAAGCTCTTTGCTGAACTCTAAGGGGATATCTTTTTAAACCTCTCTTTTTTATTATCAAGATTGTTCTGCCACCATCTGAGATATTACTAAAAAAAATCATCAGCCCCCAGCTCTGACTTTCACAAGATTTGAGATGCTGTCAAAAATAAATGCCAACTCATCAGATTCTGTGTGAAAGAGATGCCAACACACATAACTCAAACTAAAAGCTACAGACATGAGCTTTACCGTGCACACAGTATCATCTCTCCTCTTCTAAAGGAATTATACGCCAGCCAGCGAATCCATGGACTTAATCACGGGAACTAAGCGGAACTAGAATTTTTTTCCTTAAGCTGGCTCTCTGCAGAACCAATAAGTATTGCGTCTGTCTGTCAGAAGCTTACATCAGAGATTCAGAGGGCTAGAAACCTAATTGTATAGTTCGGTTTACTTTTGTCATCCAGGAGATTACAGAAAGCCCACAGGTGTGCTTGAGATATGGCAAGATGTGTACAACATACTAGTCATCCATTCATTCATTCACTTAATAAATACATATTGAGTGATTCCTCAGTTACAGCACTGTGGGTCCTAGGTTGAGGATACCAAGATGGAAGGCCCACCCATTCACTGTCTAGTGAGGGAGTCAGCTAGGTAGACACACAATAACAATGCACCAAGACATGTGCTGCAGAGGAAGCACAGATTATTAGAAAGGCCACTTGATTCTTTGCCACTGATGATTTACTTGGCACAGAAGCAAAAAGTAACTCATCAGAAAGTCTCCTATGCTCGTTAGATGAAATGACTGCAAATGCAAGGAGAAAGGCAGTGTTCTGGGACGCATGGGCTCTTTATTTCTGCTGTCATTGGAAAAAGAAGTGGGAACGATACGAGGAGCTAGAGATTTTGGAGCCTGTGTACCAAATATCATGCATACCTGTCACTGATTTTGTCAGGAAAGTATTATCACTGCCTATTTTACAGATAGCATCTCTGAGGCCCACAGAGATTAAGACTCTTGCCCCATTATGTAGCAATCTGCAGACCTGGGGATTTGGTCTGTTTGACTCCACAGACTGGGCACTTTTCACCGCCACCCCTCACTGCCTCCCCACGTGGATGATCAGGGAAAGCAGACCCAACAGACAGCCATGGGACCCATGGCTTAAATGTACTGGTCGGGAGAGGCAGCAAAGGAAGGTGGGGAAAGAGGTCGGCCTCAGGAGTCAGTGCTCACCTCCTGGAAGTAATGTGAGGATAAACTCTCACCACTCATTCACTGATTTGATTCAACAAATTTATCAAGCAACAGCTGGCTAGGTGCCAGGCGCTGTTCTAGGTGCTGGGGATACGGCAGTGAACAAGTGAGGTGGGAAGGGACAGTGGAAGAGCGGGGAGTAAATAAGCCAAATTTTTTGTCACACATGAGGGGGTAATAAACAGATGGCTTTTCATTCTTGATGTTGGTAATTAGAGAAATGTATGTTAACAGAGTTTTGGGGTGGGGGTGGGAATCAATTTAAGCACAAAAACACTTTGAATTGCGGAATATATCTTCCAAACTCCTGGAGAAGATAAAGGACATACACACAGGAAAAAAAGACTCTTAAGGACAAGAACCCAAAACAATCATATTTATTCTTTTCTTGTCACCTTTCTATACTTGTAAATTTTCTAAAATAAGTATTATTACTTTTATAATCATAGAGAAACAAATTTACTCAAATGTTAAAGAAAAATAAACTTCACAAGAACCAGAACCTTCCTCTGCGAGCATCTAGGCAGTAACTGACAAGTCAGCCAGACAGGGTGATGCTTCACCGCTATAGTCACGCGGAATGATATCTTATTTCAACACACTGCCTGATTGTTTCAGAATTCACTCGCAGGGGCAGCCACAGGAGGAAATACACGCTCAGCACTGAGATATTAGGGACTGAGTCCTGAAGCTTAATTTTTCATTAGGGCATTGTGCCATTTTTCTATTAAGACAGGTTCATCTTTTTTTTTTTTTTTTTTTTTTGAGAAGTGCTGATGTGTAAAACCTCATTTTCTTCCTCAGCACGCTGGCCTATGGATTTTATTTTTAATTGATTTCCAAGCGCTGCGTAGACTGGCAGAGAAACTGGGCTGGTGAGCTGTGTTGCCACAGTATTCCTGGTGCTGGAAAGGAAACTGCAGCTCTGTGAGAACAATGCCTTGGAAAATCTGTAAAACCCAGTCAAACACACCTAAGGTTTGTATGAAAGGGCAGGCATTACTCACGGTGCCTTTGACAGTGAGAACGGAGACTGAAAAGCCATCCAGCCCTTCAGCAATGAATGTGCCCGGATAAATCGGCCAGGTCTAATTTAGAAGCCAAGGAATAATCGTCTAATAATGTCTCAATATGGTGGATTCGATGCATTATCTTCCACGTTTTTTGAATAAAAGAAGATTCCTACCGCCCCTCCCCCACCAATATCAAACACAGAAATGGAAATATCCTCACTCGAACTAACAGGGTCTGTGAGGGACTTAGGATCTTAACATAAGATTCTGTTTCCTGCTAGAAATATTGTTTCAGAAAAAGTAGAAGCAATGATAGAAGGACCACAGGAAACATCTGTGTATACAAACAGGCCAGCTCACTAGGAATAAATATGCATTATGCATCACGAAGGTCTAAATATTTTTATTAACATAGTTTGTTAACCAAGAACTGAGAAATGACGTTCCCTAAGAGTCCCCCATCAAATGCTTTCTTCAATATTTCATTTTATTCTTAGGAGAGAAGTAACTCTGAAATCTTATCTTAGATTTTAGCAATGAGTTTTCTATTAAAAGTTATTTCTTTTCCATCTCAGGCTGAGCAAAGCTCTGGGCCAAGGGGGTTAGGGAATTTGTTTCATAAAACTGACAGCTTGGCGAGCATTCAATCACTCGGCACTACACAACCCAGGAGAACAAATAAGTCCTTTTCTGATGCCGCTCCAGAAACATTACGATGTATGTTCCATAGCTTTATTCCTGCATTCATCCTGTTTGCTTCCTGCAGCAACAAGAAAAGGAGGCAGAAAGCACATCGAAACCTACCAGGAAGCGAAATTAATCAATCACACTCTAATTTGGAAGTCGGAGAAAAACGAGCCTGTTGGGTAAGCTGTTTTAGCGGTGCCTGGCCCTCCTTTCCAGAAGGCCAACACGTTCGGGGAACTTTCGGCCATTTTGCTGTGCTGTCCCCAGTACCTCCAGACACGTGTCACGGCAAGATCTGACAGAGGCTTTAAGGAGGCAGATAAGGCAAGCTCGGTGGCTGCCTCTGGCAGAGGTGGTGCCAAGGGCAGGCAACTGGCTTGCAGCCTGGTCATCGTTCTGGGCAGCAGAGACCAGTCTGCCCCAAGCCCTGCGCTAGCAGGGCCCCAGCTCAGAAACTTCCTGTTTAACAGGCCTAACTCAGAGCAGCTAGAGAAAGGAAACTGTTACAGAATTTCTGCCCTCCTCCCTAAAAAAATTACGGGGAGTTTTGGGGTTATTTTTGTTTTGGTTTTTTTTTTTTGGGTACTCATACACAAAGCTCTGACTGAAAAAGTCTTGTGTGAGACAAAACTCATCTGTGCTGCGGGAAGATGGTGGTTACTGTTGGTGAGGGGTAATGAAGACGGCACAGGGGGCTTTGGGGAGCTGGTGTGGTCCCCTGTCTCCACCAGGATGCTGGTGATGTGAGTGTGCTGTTTGTGAAAAGTCTTCAAGCAGTGCACTTAATAACACATGCACTTTCCTGTATGTATGTTAGGAGTTCAGACGAAAATCTGAAAATAAAAATCTGTGATGGATAACTTTTAGGACTTCTCCCATCCACATAAGTGGCTTTAGAAGTCAAACTTTGCTAATAAAAGAATAAACCCTATCCCCTCACTGCTTAAAAATCCTGACCTATTTAAAGTGTATGTGAAATAGAAAACCTTTTTAAAATGCTGATACTATCATTTAAGCTTTTACCCACCAAGCCCTTTATGCTTGGGAAAGAATATACTGTAGGCAATTTTGCTACAACTAATATCCACTCCTCAGAAAGTGATCCAGAAGGGCACAGGGAAACGACAAAGCTCATTTTCACTCTCCGACTCACTTTAAGACAGGCTATTGTTGGAGGCTCCTTCCAAAGACCCAAGTCCCACTCGCGTCCTTTCTCGCTCCTATGCTATCTGAGCCTTGGGGCCTGAGGAATCTCATCCTTACTTTTTTCACATCGTCCTCTATTTTTCTCTTTCTCTTTTATTTCCCCGCACGGAATCTCTCCTTATTCCTGCTGCTGCTGTCCACCACAAGAATGGACTCTGATACCTTTCCCTGTCGCTGGTATCACTGGTGTCCTCAGATGAGTGTCACCTCACCCTCCATTTCTCTCTGCATTTCTGAATGGAG
Organism: Phocoena sinus; assembly: GCF_008692025.1. Lineage (NCBI taxonomy): Eukaryota > Metazoa > Chordata > Mammalia > Artiodactyla > Phocoenidae > Phocoena > Phocoena sinus. The sequence goes on from NC_045784.1 coordinate 14,808,125, forward strand.
TGGAGGGCTTGTGTCAGGCCAGGCCTTCAAAGGAAAGAGCTGTTTCGTTAGTTTCCTATTCCAAGCGCTCCTCTGTCCTACCATTTGGGACACTCAGTCGGCTTATTTACTGAGGTTTATTTTGGAAGAGAAATAGTTGGGATGGGGGTGGGGAAGGGAAGTTTTGAGGACAAAAAAATTGTCATTTGGTTTCAAAAGGGTTATGAATAATGGAGGGCTGTGGTCGCTTTGCAAATGAAGATCTGAATGTTCTCCTGCTACAAATGATTCTGCATTTTGCTGCTTTTAAAAACATAAAAAGGCTTTTCTAACTATATTGGACATAGGAGCACATTATGTAAAGAAAGTGTTCTGCTCACCCAGGACCCAGTTTAACTCTTCCCACGTCTGGTTAAGGACTTGCAAGTCCAGGATGCCAGCAGGACCAGAGAATTTGTTCACTCACCTATAACGTTCACTGGAAATGCCCGGCTGAATCCCCACACGCGCAGGAGTTTAAGGAGCACGAGGCACAGGCTAGTTTCCAGGAAAGCAGAATGGAGCGCTCAGGCTCTTATTTTAAGAGAAGCGTTTTCATGCAGACCCAGAGAGGCTATGTGAAAGGGCTCGGGATATGTTCTTGCCTTTTCCATTCCCAAGCTCCCTTTCTGCCCTGTGGTGGCATCCCCATAACCGAGTCCCCAGGCTGAACTGAGTCTCCACTGCTTTCGCTCTGATCAGCCTGGCTGTCCAGACTGCAACTCCTCCCCCGGCAGGTGGGGTGACCAACTTGTCCCAGTTTGCCCAGGACTGCCGGGTTTTAAAGCTGCAAGTCCCACGTCCCAGGAACCCCCTCAATTCCAGGCCAACCAGAACAGTTGGTCACCTTGGTGGCAGGCCACCAGCCAAACTCCTCTCTACCAGCTGGGCCCAGTCAAAGCCTGAACCAGCAGGATTACCCATGTCCCCCAGTGCTTACAAATTCTGACCTATTTAAAGCATATGAACTTGGAAAGTGTATTTAAAGCTGCTGACTGAAGGTGCTCCTTGCTGTTGACTATGTCTGTCAGGTCTCCTTTCTTCCCCCATTTTCTGGTTCATTCACTCTTTTCATCATATTCCCTTCAGAACTGGGTGCTCATATGATTACGTGGGCCAGTGCCAAGGTTTTCTGACCACTCGCCTATATCTGGGCCGCCCCATCCCTGGCTACAAAGGGAGGGTGGGACCCAGGTACCCAAACTCCCCCCGCTCCTGGCCCATCAAGGGGCCTAAACGAGAGAAACCAGGCTGTTGTCACAATTTACTCTACCAGCCATTACCAAGTCTCACAGAGTCAGCCTCCTAGATGCTTCTGGAATCCGGCCACTTGCTTCCCCATTCACAGCCACCATGCCGCTTCAGCTCAAGGTCAAGGCCATTGGTCTCCCTGGATTTCTGCAAAGGAGCCTTTTTGGTCTACCTTCCCTCCTGCCCCAGTTCATTCTCCACTAGGGAGAAAAACAAAACATGTAGAGTAAATAATGTCACTGGCTGCTGTGAAACTGCTTAGGATAAAGTCCAAGTTCTTTACCAAGGCTTACAAGACCCATTATGATCTGGACCCCGCCCACCTTTTCTGCTCGTCGTCCGTAACCTGCCCTTCTGACACCTCAGTTTCCTCATCTGCAAATGAAAACAGCTGTTTCTAAATATTACTGTGCAGTTTTAAGTGAGAGCATGTAAATTAAATTCCTGTCCAGATGCTTCAGCTCCATCATGGTTTTGGAGAACTTGGAATCTCCACTCCACCCACAGAAGTGGAAAAAGGAACGGGGCACTTGGCACTGGCCATCCCAGAGAGGGGGGAAAGCAACAGATTTGAAGGAAGGGAAGAAGCATTCCATACAGTCGGGGGATTAAGAGCTTTGTGTTCCAAGCGTCCGAGATGGAGCTGAGAGTGGGTCCAGTTGAATAGAGGAAGGTGGGATGAGTGGTGGTGATTAAAAACAAGAGGGAAGTACTGAAAGCACAAGAATTTGACATTTCACCACCGATTAACGGGGACAGACCCCTGTAAATAAGAGAAATGAGGCTTCGAGTTCATGCCTTTGAAGACTTGCTTTCGGAAACGGACAAACGGGGAAAGTTGCCTAGCTGTAATTTTTTTAATTAAACGTATTATCAGCATCTAAGTACTACGGAGCATACTGCCAGGAGCCACGGAGGGTTGGGTTGTCCTAGATGGTGATTAAAATGAACTTTAGGAAGTGCTGCCTGGCTCAAGAGAATGAATGCTGGTTTGAGACCAAGCCACAAAAAAAAAAAAAAGACACGTGATTCCTGCCCTCAAAACACAAAACAAAACAAAGAGGGGGAAACAGAGAAAGAAAAGAAAAAAAGCTCAGGTTCTGTGGGAGAAAATATGGATATGTGTACACTTAGGAAAAAAATGATTTTTTTTATTTTACAAATATTCATAAGAATAACAGCCTAGCAGCTACTTCTTTACATGTGTATTTATTTTTAACAAGAACAACATTCTCAGCAGGGATGAAAGCTAGATCAAGAATTAAGGTGGCCAGGGCTTCCCTGGTGGCACAGTGGTTAAGAATCCGCCTGCCAATGCATAGGACACGGGTTCGAGCCCTGGGCCGGGAAGATCCCACATGCTGAGGAGCAACTAAGCCTGTGCGCCACAACTACTGAGCCTGCGCTCTAGAGCCCGCGAGACACAACTACTGAGCCCGCGCTCCACGACAAGAGAAGCCACCGCAGTGAGAAGGAGCCTGCGCACACAACGAAGGGTAGCCCCAGCTCTCGGCAACTAGAGAAAGCCCGCGTGCATCAGTGAAGACCCAACGCGGCCAAAAATAAATAAATAAATAAATGTATATAAAAAAAAAGAATCAAGGTGGCCAACAAGACAGCACCCTTTCCAGGGACCTCTCTTGGCCCCCTGGCCATTCCCACCACTTCACCTCCAGTCCTGCCCCAGGGCATTTGTCCTTTGACCTCCAAAATGGACAAAGACCTTAATTAGGGTGAAGATACAAGGATGGGGGACTCAGCTTTGTCACCCGTCTGCCTTACCTGCTTCACTTTTTTTTTCTTTCCTGTTTAAGTTTTCTGCCACCGTTGAACTGCAGAGAACAGCAGCTCGGACAGTAAATGGGCCTCTCCGACCAGGCCTGCCCTACATGGTTAGGCAATTCCTAGAGATGATGCTTCTTCCTTCCCCCTGCCAGGCTTTCCAGCCCCTCCCAAGGAGCCCCTAGTTAAAATGAAGGCACTCCAGAACAACTGACAAGGGAGTGACCCAAGCTAACAGAGGTACAAGTAAAGTTGGGACTGACAGAGGGCCAGGTCCTCGGGACAGGAGCAGGAAGGCGGATTCTCCCAGCTGATGTGAGCCAGCAACCACTGCTCCTTGCGGGACCGGGAGGTAACAGCTAAGCCCCAGGCCACACCACTTTAAGAAGCAGGAATTAGTCCTTAAGCCCCGATAGATAATGTTCATCCAAAGATCCTAGCACCAGCAGCCCCAGAGCACCTGGGAACTTGTCAGAAATGCAAATTCTTGGGCCCCACTCCAGGCCTGCACGGGGAGCGGGTCCTAGGAACCTGTGTTTTAACCAGCCCTCCAGATGATTCTAATGCACGCTAAAGCTTGAGAACCACTGGTCTACGGGCCTCCAAGAAAGGGAGGAGCTGTGCCGGGCTGGGAGGGAGGAAGAGAGGCACAAAGCGGCTGGGTGTTACAGGAGAGGTGCACACAAGCGAGAGCAGAGGGGCAGAATGGCACAGGGAAGCAAGCACGCTCTAGAGCTGCGCTGTCCAATATGGTAGCCACTAGCCACAAGTGGCAATTTACATTTAAAACAGAAAGACAAATACTGCATGATCTCACTTAAATGTAGAATATTTCGAAGGAAACCACAAAACCACATTTATAGTAACACAGAGTAGAATGGTGGTTACCAGAGGCTGGGATGTGAGGCAAAAGGGGAGACTGAAAAAGAAAATAGAAGGACGGTTGCCAGGGGTTGTTGGGAGGAGGGTGAATAGCAAGTTAGTGTTTAACGAGGACAGAGACTCAGGGCTCTGGAGATGGACGGTAGTCATTGCTGCACAACAATATGGATGTAGTTAACACCACTGAACGGTACAGTTAAAAATGGTTAAGAAAAAGATGAAAAAGTCAGGCCTCAGCCACACCAGTCACATTTCTAGCGCTCAACAGCGACTTACGGCTAGTGGCTACCATATTGGACAGCGTAGGACATGTCCGTCATCGCAGAAAGTTCTATTGAACCACACTGTAGAGAATCCCAGTTCCACCTCCTTTGAGCTGTGTGACCTTGTGTAAGTTACTAACCGTCTCTGAGCCCCCGATTCCTCCTTTATGAAATAAAGCTCATAACATCCACCTACCTCATATGGCTGTTATGGAGCTGGAACTAAAATAATAAATGTAAATCACCTGGTACAACTGTCCAGGCTATAGCAGGAGCTTGATAAGTAAGAGGTAATACTCTTGCTACTATGATTTTATAAGCAACCATCAGAGACATTTTCTAATAGAATGGACAATCTGCACTGGCTAAGATGGACTCCTTTCACTACGTTTTGACTGCAAATTTCGAAGCTTGTGGGAGTGGCTCTGTTTTCAGCAGGACAAGCCAGCAGTGCCATCCTGATGCAATACCCATTTGCTGGCAGGTCGAAAAATGGGGCATTCTAATCCAGAAGCAGTACTGAAGAAGACTTGTAGGAAGGCTACAATTCTTGAAGTCAGAGAGCCTCATTTTGTGTGGAGATTTTTCCTTTTTCCTTTTAAACCACCAATGTCACAATCCATGGGAAGGGGCCATTACATTAGACTCAAGGCTTCAGTGTTCTTCATCTAGAAAGATGCCCGAGAGATCTTGTAACCTTCCTGCAAACCTCCCCCCATAAAGAAAGCAAACAAAACACAGCCGAGATATCATCAAAAAGCCTACAAATAATAAAAGCTGGAGAGGGTGTGGAGAAAAGGGAACCCTCCTACACTGTTGGTGGGAATGTAAATTGATACAGCCACTGTGGAGAACAGTATGGAGGTTCCTCAAAAAACTAAAGGGAATTACCATATGACTCAGTAATCCCACTACTGGGCATATACTCAGACAAAACTATAATTTGAAAACATACATGCACCCCTGCGTTCACAGCAGCACCACTGCCAATAGCCAGGACGTGAAAACAGCCTAAATGTCCATCGACAGATGAACGGATAAAGATGTGTCATGCATACACACACACGCACACACGCACGCACGCACGCACACGCACACACACACACACACACACACACACATATAATGGAAAACTACTCAGCCATAAAAAAGAATGAAATAATGCCATTTGCAGCAACATGGATGGACCCAGAGATTATCATACTAAGTGAAGTAAGTCAGAGAAAACCAGGTATCTAAGATATCACTTATATGTGGAATCTAAAAAAATGATACAAAGGAGCTTATTTGCACAACAGAAATAGACTCACAGACATAGAAAACAAACTTATGATCTTATGATTACCAAAGCGGAAAGGGGGAGGAGGGATAAATTAGGAGTTTGGGATGAACAGATACATACTGCTGTATATAAAACAGATGAACAACAAGGCCGTACCGTATAGCACAGGGAACTATATTCAATATCTTGTAATTATCTATAATGGAAGAGGATCTGAAAAAGAATATATATATACAACTGAATCACTTTGCTGTACACCTGAAACTAACACAACATTGTAAATCAACTATCCTTCAATAAAACACACACACAGCGAAGAGCAACTGTACAACCTGGAAACATCCTCTGTGCTGAAGAGCAGTCATGAGGGAGAGAATGGGCTGGGAAAATGGGAATAATACTTCATATGGGGTTTTATTCTAATTAGGAAATAGGGAGTCACTGAATGTTCTTGAGCTAGAGTGACGAAGTTAGAGGGTTGCTTTAGCGAGAGGAAGAGCAGCTGGGGGAGCAAGACAGGAGTGGGGCAGAGTAGTAAGGAGACTGAGGATCCTGCCAGGTGAGCCATGCTGAGGCCTGTGCTCCCGACAGCGGTGGGCAGGGCTGAGGAGAGGAGGACGGTGGGTCGAGCCTATGTGAACCGGCAGCAGAGCTGACATGGGGAGCCAGGGATAAAGGGTCCAGGCTCCCGGCACTGAGGCTGCATGCTCAGACATCATGTCCAAGAGGCCAGTTTTCCCCTTCAAACTCCTTTGGAGGGACTTCCCTGGCAGTCCAGTGGTTAGGACTTTGCGCTTCCACTGCAGGGAGCCCGGGTTCGATCCCTGGTCATGGAACTAAAATCCTGCAAGCGGCACAGTGTGGCCAAAAAAAAAAAAAAGAAAATCAAATCCTCTGGAGAAGCATTTCCATTCTTCACGTGGACTCTGGACAAAGCCAGCTCTGTGGGTAACGGGTCAGAAGAGTCAGGTAAGGGACTGGCAGCAGGACCCTTGCTCAGGTCGGGTTTTCTGGCTTAGAAATCATAACAAAGGCTCCCTTTCCTGATCTACTCAGGCCTCCTGGGTGAATCCCAGACTTTCTAATGTTCTGGATGAGTAACATTAAAAAAAAAGGAGGATCCAACATGAGTTGGACAACTTCCGACTTTGTCAAAGAAAGATGTTAAACTACAAATGTCATCATTCATAAAAGAGACTTTAACACTAAGAAAAGTGGGAAAGGCCATTTTAGAATAAAGGGAAGCTCTGTAAAATGGAAAAGGTTTAGCTTTAAAAAAGAGACTGAGTACATTTTCACTCTTCTTCCATTTAACTGTGCGTGGGTAGAAATTTTGTCCCACATGGCGTGGTAGTCCTCAAGCCCGGTCCGTAGGGATCACGGGTTCATGTGACTTTCCAAAACGGTTCCCTGTGCAGTTTGGGCTGTAAGAATCAGGCCTGATGACCCCAAACCCAACTGCCCAGCTCCTAAGAGCAAAAACAAGGCTTAAGGTTTCTGGCGTGGGTGTGTCTAACGTGGAAAGGCCAGGCAGAATCAGTCTCTTCTAGCCTTCTTAAAATGCAAGTGATAAGCCACAAAGATCCTAGAACAAATATTGATATTTTCACATTCAATAATTCCATATTTAGTCTAGCGGGTTAGTGATTTCTTTTTTTCACAAAAGGAAATTGCACCCAGAGCTAATTGCTCGATCTGAAATGTATCTGGACATTGTTTAGATGTTGGAAAGGAAACGGTAACACTGCAGAGTTTTAGCAAAGAGGAGGGCATTATTTGAGAAAAAAATGCAAATGTAAATTAATAGAAAATGCAGTCCTGAATGGTTTTCAAAGCTTCAATGTACACAGTGGAAATAGCGCCTCTATTTTGAGCTTTCCTTGACATTTTTCTTATTTTTAAATGCAAAAGGAAATTCATAGGCACAGGCTCAATCCATTCCCATCCATTGATTTGTCGGCCAATCAACGGCCACTGTAATCTGAAAAAAATAACACCAGTTTCTCTGAACCTTTCCAAGCGAGGCTGTGTTCAGCTAAGCTTAATAAAGAGAAAAACAGCAAGGACCATCTGGAAAACACTCTTCCGGAGTCGCGAAAGATAGTGGCAGCCTTTGCCCAACCTGCTATAAATAAGTGTCTCAGGAAAAAAAAAAAAACACCCGATTTTCAAATCTGTTTCTACTTAATACAGCTGCAATAGAGTTTATTTAGCTTTTCCCTATAGCAGGAAGACTGTTTGCATTTTTATGACAAGGGTCTAAATGTTTTTCACAGCCATTTCCATTGCCATTATTTTGAGGAACAACATACCACTTGGACCTGTCTGTTGGCTTCTGCAGCACAGTGGTGGCCCCAGTGGGCTCTGCACCACGAAACTGGCCTCCAAAGCCCAGATTTATGATCCTGCTTCCTCTCCCACTGTTGCAGCCATCACCCAAATCCTACCCTGCAAGGGCTGGGCAATTCAGAGTGACCAAGAGTCACGTGCTGCGTGTCAATTATTTATCTGCCTGGACCCAGCGCTCGGTGGATGCCTGCCAGCTCATTGCCTCTTCCTTCACGCTGACAAGGAAGAGTCCAACTACTCTTCAAGGGAGGCTAGAACCCACCACTGAGGGTCTAACTGCTGGCTTGGCCAACCCCTCCATGCTCAACTTTCCACCTTTCCTCACTGGCTAAGCCTGCAAAGGAATCCCTCTACGATCGACACTTGGAACTCCTTCGGACACTCTTTAGAAAAGGTCGGCCTGCCTCGGATGGCTGCAAAATGAAGTGGCCCCCAGTGATGTCTGCACTGAGCACCTGGCCATACCCTTGAGCACCCGCAAACACCCATCCCCCTCCAAAGACTGTCAGGGCAGGCTTGGTCCTGGGACACTGTCCTGTGGAACGAGCAATCCACCTCTCTGTTCTCTCTCCGTCCCCCAAGCGCCCATCCCATTTCCACGGATGGGCAGGGAATGGTTCAACCCCATGACACCTTCCCCGCGAAGGCAGGACCACCCCCCTTCTAGCCTTTCCAGGGACCACCAGTAGGAAGATGGCCGAGGGCTCATCCAGCGGCAGCATTCCATCTGTTACTGTTGACTGCAGGCATTACCAGGACGGAGCTGGCTGAAGGAGCCCTGCTGCCGTTCTCTTTCCCAAGCAGAACTGCTGCAGGGAGTAAGGGGGGGGAAACCGGAAGGGGTGGTGAGGCCCACCTGAATTTGAACGTCCAATAATTTTGAAAAATTCTCCATCTCCTCACCATTGACTTTCTCTCTCAACAGTGCTGGAAAACACAGAAGTGAGTGGTGGGTAAAGCGCTGCTACGATCTGAAATGAGTCTATTACGGTGTTTTGAGCAGAGCTCTCCCAAGTACACTAAAGGGCTAAATTAAATGGCTCAGGCTTAAGACACTACAGGAGAAATGACGGTGGGGGGCGGGGGTGGGGTAGAGGAAGATGCCTGGTGGCTTTGAAGGCATGCCTGGAATCAGGTGCATATGAAAAAGAAACTGGGGAGAAATAAACCTGTTCTCTTCATGAAGAAACAGAGGAGCTGTTAGTTGTTACAATGTGCCCCCCAATTACCTATGACTTATTTGATCACCTGACTTAAAAAAAAATCTCTGGGGCTTCCCCGGTGACGCAGTGGTTGAGAGTCCGCCTGCCGATGCAGGGGACGCGGGTTTGTGCCCCGGTCCGGGAAGATCCCACATGCCGCGGAGCGGCTGGGCCCGTGAGCCGTGGCCGCTGAGCCTGCGCGTCCGGAGCCTGTGCTCCGCAACGGGAGAGGCCACAGCAGTGAGAGGCCCGCGTACCGCAAAAAACAAAAAAAATTCTCTGTATAATCTCTTATACAATCTCATAGACCCTTCCACCCACTTTAAAATTAAATCAGGCACATGACCCACTTCCAACTGTTAATTAATCACCCCCATGAATTGTACATGTAATTCAGAGGGCGAAATCGTGTCTTTTATTATTTCGAACTGAAAATTTCCAAAAGCCACAGATTACCTATTAAATCTTGGTCTAGACCAGTGGTTCTCAAGCAGGGTCCATTTTGCCCCAGAGGGGACATCTGGCAAGACCTGGAGACATTTTTGGCTGCCACAACGGGGGTGGGGAGGGGCCAACACTTCTGGCATCTGGTGGGTGGAGGCCAGGGATGCTGCTAAACAGCCTACAGGGCACACGGCAGCCCCGCAGCAGAGTGACCCGGCCTAAAATGTCAACAGGGCCAAGGTGGAGAAACCGCGCTCCGGATAAAGGCAAATACGCTTGGCCTTCAATATTTGTATCTTTGGCAGTCATCAAAGGAGAAAAAATCCCATTTTCCTTGAAATCTAAGGTTGGCTTACATGTATGTTTACTAAGGACATATTTACTCCTTTCCAAATAAATGAAGCAGGTTCTCAATCTGAATCTGGGAACATTAAAGAAATACTGTGATGATGGTGGAGCTAGGCAGGGTACATTTTAAATGCATATTTCATCAGTCTAAATGGATGGAAATTAATATCTCATAAAATAAAATGATTATCTAGTTACATTCCGTACAAAACCAAAATCAATACACTGCATCCTACTTAACCTGCAATTAGTGTTTTAAAAAACTAAACCAAGGAAATGCCATTCTTTCCCATTTCTTGCTAGCCGGGTACACACTTCTGAGCATGAGGCGTTAAAAAGCAAACAAGCAGACAAAGCCCCCCCCCTTTTTTAAGCAGATTTTTCCAGAGCATAAAAAGCTTTCTGAATCATTCTATTTTATTTACTATAGGTTCAATCATTCTTTAGTGAACAACACATGCAGCCCATTCTGCTGGCTACGCCTGCATGGCTTTCCAAATACCCTCAAAACTGGCATGATGAATCACATACTTCGTGGCCCCACTGTGTGTGCGTGTGTGTGGGGGGGGGGGGGCGTGTGTGTGGGTGTGTGGTGGGTGTGGGAGTCCTTCAGCCAACTGTTTCCATAAAGTCTTAAGAGCAGGTGCAGAGATTCTCTAAAATTCCTTTAGTTCTAGAACATTCTGTGTGTCTGTGTGGTGTCCCCAGCATGAGGATGGGCTTCGGGCAGGAAAAAAAGCGTGTTCCTAGAGTTGGCCTAGAGCTTCCAGGCTAAAACCGTGGCGGAAAGAATGGCTGACAGCTATAGCATTTCGACCCTTCCAGGCCACCGTTCCTTTCCGTGAGTTATAAGGCCAAAGTGGGCAAACACACAAAGGCAAAAATAACAGCAGTGACAAAAACGCCAAAGCATACCCAGCCTTGGCTGCCAGTGAGGCCCAGTTCCGCTGCTGAGAAAGAACAGTTGCTACACTGCAGCTGGAGGAGCTTTTCCAGGGAACTGGTAATACCCTGGCTGTTAATGAATTATTTTTCGCCAGAATGTCGGATTCTTCCTGTGCTCCAGTAAACAGTCTGCTTCTGCCATGGGAAACAAAACCAGCTCCTTCCGAGGAGCTCAAGGAGGTCAGCCAAGGGTCCCCTGTGGGGGCAGCCCCCTCAGGAGCCAGAGCCACAGGCGCCTGACCTATAAATCACCGAAGCCCCAAGTTCATTATTCCAGCTCTTTCTGTTTCCTCGGGCCATGCCCAGGGCCCAGGGTAGGGCCCAGGAAGACCGCAGTGTCTGCCGTGAGCCTTCCCCCACCCTCCTGAACTGCCCCTTGCTCAGGGCTCCTCATCGGTGGCACCACATGTGTGTAAAACCGGCCTTCCTGGTGTTCATCCTGTCTCTCTCGCGGAAACTGCATTTATTCCCTTGCTCTTGTTTTCATCAAGCTGTCAGGAAATGACTATGTACATCCCCCTCTTTTCCTTTCTCTTCTTTAAGACTGGCCCCAGACCCAAATAACCCACTCTCGGCACAAGGCTGCCGACTTGGGACACTATTCTCCAAACACACATCCCCGGGAAGGATATTATTAGAGCAGGTGTCAAGGAAATCAGTCGCTCAGCAGGGAGACAGCTCTCCAGTGGGCAAGGACACTGGCCTGGGGTGGAGGAAAGGACGGCCAGCCCCGCCCACCCCACCCCTGTCTCGCTCTCTCATCTCCATTCAGTTTCAGGAGCCCGCATTCCTCACGGGAGGTGACTGAGCAAACATGCTCATGGGTAGGCTTGATGGGGACCCCCAAAATGGCACCTTAGCTACTGATAATCAAAGTTGCCTGGTGCCAGACTGGTGTGGCTCTTGAGTCAGTCCCATGCCTCCCACCTGCCATGGGGATGGAGGGCGTTTATGCCCCCCAAAACTTCTGGAGGTGCTACGAGGCTGAAGACACAGGCTGGTAGAGCAGAGCTGCCTAACAGAAATACGTATGTAATTTTAAGGTTTCTAGTGGGCCCATTAAAAAGATTAAAAGGAACAGGTGACGTTAATCTTAACGCTAGCTTATTTAACAAATATATTCAAAATATTATCATTTTAACATGCAATCAATGTAAAAATTATTAGTGAGCTATTCTGCATTCCTTCTTTGTCCTAAGTCTTGGAAATCCTGTGCGTATGTTATCGTCATAGCATACCCTGCTTTGGACTAGCCACCTTTCACCTGCTGAAAAGCCACATGAGACTAGCGGCTACTATGTGGGATGGTGCAGGTATAGTATATTTCCGTCATCATAGAAAGTTCTATTAGACAGTGCTGGGCTGAAAGACCAAAAAAGCAAACACACCCACACACAGCCCACTCACACACGACCACTGGGACACCCCACATAGCCCACACGGTCACACACACCCAGAGCACTGCACACATCACACATACACGTCACACTCACATACACAACACACCGCACAGACCCCCCCAACACACAGCAGATGCTCACAGCACACACGGGATCTCACACACACACACACACACACACACACACACACACACAGGGGAGGAGCCCTTCTCAGAGGTCCAGCAGAAATGGGAACTGCAAGGATTGGGATGTTCTAGGAGCCCAGCCCTACCTCTAAGCGGAGATTAAAATGGGCTCTTACGAAAGGCCCAGGGCCCATGCCGACATGGTGGGGGGCTGCGGGCTGCCCTCACAGAGGTGGCAAGGCCAGCGAGTACAATCGTTACTTAAGGCATCTGCTGCTTGAGCAGCCTGTATCTTAGCTCTTCGGATCTGTTTAAGGCAGGGGCCGGGACAGAAGATCACCGAAGTCACGTATGTTCTTTCACTAACAATTCTGGGTTTGCAACCTAATTTGGTGAAGCAGATACAGAAACATGATCCAATTACATGCGCCTGTGTCTGCGCGTGCACGTGTGTTCCTATGAGTGTTCTTGGCTGGAGAGAGAAGGAGGGTCATGTGCGAAATCCAGAAGTACTAACGTGGCCGCCCAAATCACCTCCTCGGCAGCTGCCATCAGAACACAGCAGAGCGGTAGCCTTGAAAGGCTCATCAGAAATTGCGAGCCACAAAGGAGACGCCTTGAGTCTGGTAAAAATGAGATGATGGGCATCCGGGCAGACGGTCAGGTGGGAGGGAGAAGCGGCAATCAGAGACATTCTCCAGGGACAAGCGCTGCCAACTCTGCAGCAAGGATGTCACCCTGATCCCCAAATCAAGCTTATTTCAGGGTCCCACACAGGCTTTTGTGCACGGGAGAGTGCAATTAGCCATCTTTCCCCTTCCTCAAGAGCCTCATTCTCTGAGGTCCCCCTCACATTCTGATCACGGAGGCAGCAGAGTCAGAAACAACTCATATGTGGATTCAAATCCTGGCTCTCCCAGTGGCCCCAGAATTTCTAGGGGGTTAAAGGCCACCATCTGGTTGGAAGGGGGCTAAAAGACTTGCTTTGATGGTGCAGTTGCAGAGCGAGAACCCACCTTATCTTTATTTAGAGTTTATTTGTTTGAGACGGTTAAGAGTCAGAAATACCTTACCTACCCTCTGGGCCCACCACAGACCTCAGGCTAATTACTTAATCTGTCTCATCCTCAGTTTCCTCGTGTATAAGATGGGAACGCCAATGCTCATCTCACAGGGGCTCGTCGGCTTGGAAACTACCCAGGGCTAGAACTGCAGCATGACACCAGGCGCTCCGAGACCCCAACGAAACACAAATCTCTGGATTTCTCCCTGCTGCTCTCCCTTGATAATAACTTACAGCTCCCTCCCGCCACCATTCACTCCATCAGTTCCATCGTTTAGTCACTCGACTCTCATTCATGAAGCAACGGTTGGGTGTTGGGAATTCCAAGATGAAAAGGCACGGTCTTTCCATCTGAAATAGTTAAGGGCTATTTGGGGTCTATCTACTTGGCACATAAGCATGTACCCTGGGTGGCTGGGCTGCCTCACTGGTGCCCCCCTCCCCCAGTTAGGTACTATATTCGGTAGGGGCTGAGGACTCCGGTCTCTGGGAGAAATAAATAAGAGACTTGGGGGAAGGGTAGAGGAACATGTTGCCCCTTTAAGTCATAACCACCGAAGTCTGGAATCAGACACTCAACTGGAAATTTCTCTGAGCCTCAGATTCCTTATCTGTAAAATAATGCCTCTGTTACATCATGGTTTCCCACATGTAAAGCGTCTGGCAGACAGAGGGCAACAACAAATGTTGATTTCCTCCTTGACTTATTTCCCTCCACTACCCTCCTTCCCTGAATCTAAGGTTACCGAAGGAGCCAGAGAATAGACACTTGCTATTTTCTTACTGTAGATTCAGAGCACACTGTGTGTGGATGTCTCCACATACAGAATACCTCCATTCTGGGTCAAATGGGTCTGGGGAGACCAGTCCTATCTAGTTTTCAGGTCATTATAGCTAGGGCTATATTGGTCTTCCGGTGCTATACCACTTCCAGCAACGCCTCGTCACACACCTTCCAGCCTTTTTCTTTCTTTCTTTTCTTATTTTTTTTCCATTTCAGGGGTCCTGTCTTGGTGGCTCTGCTTTCTGGCTACAAGACTTTTCATTTATTTTACAGCGCTTGACCAAAATGCCCATCAACCAAGTTCTCATATTGGCAATTGGCATCACCTGGAAAGCTGTTTTCTCATTTGTTCCTGAGATGGGCAGATTTTCCTGGGCCAAAACTCACCTGTGGAGGTCTGGGGCTTCTTTGCATGATAAAGGACCTCTCTGGCTGGCTGAATGGTACCATGGGCTGGTGCCAAAGCAGCCAGTACCCCAAGATCCAGTCTGACTCGGCTCGTGGTGCCCGGCCACCTTGTCGACATCTCTAGTGGGCATCTGTCAGAATGAGGCGGAAGCGCCCATTCACAGGATATTGTGTGTGGGGTGGGGGGTAGGTGGCTTCTCTGGGCTTCCAAGGGGCAGAGAAATCGGGATGCCACCGGGCTTACAGCCTTCCAGCCACCCCGCCTTCAGAAAGTAGCAGAGCTCCCCGTGTTCCCCTTTGAGAAGAAAACACCGAGGACAAAACAGTGGGTAGGGACGTGATGCTGCTCGGGTGAGCAGCTCCCATTCACTCGCCGCCCCACTGCCCTCCTCCCGTGCTGCCACCCCTCTACTGGAACAAAGGCATATCACAACACATTTTCAAAGTTATCAAAAGTGTCTTGGTCAATCAACAAACGATTCTGATGACGCAAAAGGAGGAAGAGAGACGTCTAGAAAACGGTGGGAGATTCCTCGGGAAAAGCACACAAAACCTTGCCCGATGCACGCAAGGCTAAGAATTGTTTTCTCCCTGCTGGCTGCTTTTCTCTCTGTTCTAAAGAGCAGCTTCCAAGAATCAGCTAAATAAAGGGCTCACACTAGAGGATGAGAGATAATGCTAAACCAACAAAAACAAAGACCCAAATGAAACAGAGCCAGCCTGAGAATCCGCGATTATCAAAACTTTGTTTGGCCGTATCTATTTATCATCGCTGCACACCCGGGCTCTGCGGAATATCATTCCGTTGATGTCACTTATCCTCAGCAAAATATTTACACATCCTTAAAAACGCCAGATGAGGGGGGGGCCGCCCCCGCACCGCCGCGAGCGGCCCCTCAAGCCCCGTCGCCGAGTTCTGGGTAGACCGTGAGGTGGCTAACGACGGTGGGTGGCTCCAGCGGGCACAGGTAAAAGCTGCTGACAGTTCCGGCAACGCGGCCACGCAGGCGCTGCGCCCTGCCCTGCCCACCTCTCCCCTACCTGACTCTGTAAGAAGCAGCCACATCCCCGATACGGTGTCAGCGTCTCCTCCTCCTCCCCCTGCCTTTCTCATTGATTAAGTTCTCAAACCATTGTTAAAGCCGGGTTGCTTTTCCCCGGAAAACTGGGCTGAATTCATTAAGCTTCCCCCATCACAAAAGGAATATTCATAAAAGTTTGGCAGGCAGAGAGGGAAGCTGACTGCGTGCCTTGGGGGTGGGTGACAATTCGCTCCTCCACAGCCACCTTTTTCTTCCGTGCCCCATCCCTCTCTGCATCCATCCGTCGTGCCCCAAACCTACTCCAGGGACTTCTGACAGGGAAAAACAAAGCAGCAGCTGTCTGGCAACATTTCTACCCCCTCGCCGGCAACTGTGGTGGGATGCCATTTCCCCACTCAGGCGGAGCTTATCCTGAACAATAGTCGGGCTTTAAACGGCAAACAAGCAAACACACAGAGCATAACCCCAACCCCGAAAAAGCCAACGCGGAGGAAGGCAAGGACTCCCTCCGCAGCAAAAGGCACCGCTGAAACGCACGCAAAAAATGCAGCGAGAAGGCTGCTCGGTGCCTAACATGGCAGAAAGCCCGAGCTGGTGCGGCCACCCCGGGTCTGGGCATTGGGGGGCACGAAGGCTCGCGGGGCGCCGACGCACACTCACCCAGCTCCGGAAGGATGCGGGGCTGGCCGAGCGTCACAAAGACGAGCCCAGTGAGATCTGGCAAAACCCAACTTTCCACCCTGCTCGCCAGGGCCGCCAGATACGTCAACAGAATCCATCTTTCGAAGGGCCTGGAAGGCGCCGGGTTTTCCGGGCCAGGGCAGAGCGGCAGAGCCGAAGGCGGCCCGGTGCGATGCCCGGGCGCGGAGTCCGCCGCGCGCCGCCCTCTGCGCCCGGTGCCAGCGCCGGTGGCGGCCCGAAACCCACTTCGGGGCCCCCGCCCCGCCGCCCGGCGCCGCCTCCCCGGCCGGCCCCAGCCCCACCGGCCAGTGCGCGGCGCCGGGAGCAGGAGCGGGGCCCGGGGACGCCGCGCGGGTGGCGGCCTCGGCTCGCGTCCCCGCCCCCGCCCGGCCCTCCCCGCTGGCCCCGGCCTCCGGGCGCCGTCCTGCCTCCGGGAGCAGGCCCCTCCCCGGGCGCCGGGCCCCGCCAGGCGCGCCCAGCCCGGCGCGCCCCCTGCGTCCCGGTGGCAGGTCCGCGCGGGGAGGGCACGGGGGGGGGTACCCCGGCCCGCACGGGGGCGTCGCGGCCGCTACCTTGCAATCGCGGCCGCCGCCTCCAGGAAGCCAAGGGGTGGTCGCGGGTGCGGGAACTCTCCGGTCTGGCCTCGCCGCCGGCCGCCTGAAGGGGGTGCGCAGCGGTGGGAGCTGCCGTCGCCGCTGTCACCGAGCTGCTGTCGCCGCCGCTGCTGCCGGTCGTGCGTGAGCGTGTGTGCGCCTGTGTCCAGACGAGTGTGTCTGCGTGCGGCGCCCGGCCTTTACTATATACACCGAGGGGTGGGAGGAGGCGGGGAAGGGGAGGGCTTGGGGGAGGTGGCGGAGGAGGGGGAGCAGGAGGGGGGCGAAAGGGTACCCGAGGAGGCGGCGGCGGAGGAGGGACAGGTGATCTCGCCCACGGGGAGGGCGTGGCTGTCGGAGGCGCGGGGTGGCGGGTGGAAGGGGTGCCGGGGCGCGGGGGGCGGAGCCGACGCCGGGGAGAGCCGGCGGAGCGGGGACCCTGCTGCCTCCCGGCGGGCTGGGGACCATTTCAGACCCCAGGATGCAGAGGAGAGAGAACATAGCCCAGGAGGGAGGAAGTGACTGGTGGATGGAGGCCGGGGAGGTGGTGAGGGCCCAGCGACCACCTCCTAAAATGCCAATTGTGATACAGGTCGGAGATCCTTCTCACAAGGTGTGAGATTATTGAAGACAAAATTAGCCTACAGACATAATCTCATTTCCGCATACTTGCCTTTAAGGTGATTCATCTGTTAATGTTAACATTTATGAAGCACCTAGTGTTTGCCAGACACTGGGCTAAGAACTGGCGTTACAGAGATGATGACTATGGGCTCGCTAACCAGTAAATAAATCATAGGTGTCAGTAGCAGTATTGATCATTTCAAAACAAAGTAAAAAACCTAAATCCTATAAATGTTTTAAGAGGGCAAAGGAAGCAACTCCATTGGTTTAATTAATCCCGAAAGGTGAAAAGATTTTTTTTTCTGGTAATCAAAACAGGATGCAGACATTTGAGAGAGAAGGGCAGAGAAGAAATTACTTGAATCAGAGCTGAGAGCAGTCGTTCAAACCTCCTTGAGTTTCAACACTCACATGAGTAGTGGCTATGACTTCCCTCTTGTAGAATTTGGGGTGGCCAGAGGGTACAGTACATAGAGAGCAGTCTGGCAAGTTCATGATTAGTATGGGAACCTGAACTTGTGTTTGAAAGGTTCTACTCTAACCCTGTCGTGCTGCAAGCATGATGTGGTAGAAACCAGGACCACGTTATACCTTTCGTGGGCCCTTTGCCTTTGTGGACTCTTTCCTCCATAGAAAAAATAGTAAAAACTACATTTTACGACTGCATTGGTGTGAAGACGAATGAATTAATATTATCTATTAAAACAACTTCTTCGACCTCGAAGATCACATTTTCTTCTGATTTTAAAAGAAATGAAAACATTTCCCTGAGGCCCTGAAAAGTATTTTGGGCCTCAGGCACCGTGCCTACTGGTCCTAAGGGAGAAGTCAGCCCTGGTGGTACTGTTCCTTGATACTGAATTTCCTCTTTTGAAAAAAAAAGAGTTCAACTAAGGAGTACCCAATCGACTTAAGGGCAGAAAGACACACAATGCAAGTTTAAGAACTGATAGAAATGAATATCAACAAAAAGTACCAGTTCCTACTTGTTTCAGTCAGGCTCTGGGAGTTTTAAGTCAGCTCCGAGTCATTAATGATACCTGTGGAAATATTTGTCTGTGAATTCGTCTTCAACCATTTCAGAAACCAAACACTTCCTCTATAGATCTCAGAACCGAGTCTCTGGGTCAGGTACGTGAGGTCTCGGTTGCCAGGACCGAGCCTGAATACAACTAAAGACACAGCTGGGCAATTATAATCGGGCAAGTTCATGGCTGAAAGATCCATAAAGGTTTTGTGTGTGTTGAGGGGGTATGTGTGTATAAGGTAGGGACTGATATCCTGGAAGGCAATTACTAGCCTATTTCTTTTGTTGGCCTCATCACAGCCCTGGGTTAATGTTTGATCCTCACTGGCAGTTGTGATTCATATTTGCTGCCCTTTGAGGTGCTTGTGTTTTCAGGAAGGACTATATTGATTCAGATTAATGCATAATAAACAGGCATCATGGCCCCCATTTCCAGAGAAATGTGCAGTGGCACCCCTCTGTATTTTCACTGTGGCTGCCCTTGCAGAGAGAAGGGGAAAAGAGGAGTCCATAAAGGAGGGTCTGGACTGGGGGGAGGAGATGTTTGGGGACAGAAATAGGACATTAATATGGAAGAACTGCATTCATACGGAAAACGGAGGGAGGAAAGGACATGCCCAAACAGCAGGAAAGAAGCGAAAAAATCTTTCAGGGTTGATCAGGGTGATTTTTGAGATCTAAAATTCAAATATTTGGTGATTTTAAATAAGGACTCAGGAAAGTTCCCATTTCAGATCTGATTCTTGATCTATATCCTGCTTCTCTAATACAGCATCTATTAATAATCTAGTTTTCACATACTTGCTAGACGAGTGATTCATTCATGCGTCCAGTAGACATCTATGAAGCATCTGCTGTATGCCAGTCACTGAGCTAAGGACTGCAGTGAGAGAGACGGTCAACATACGTTGCTGAGCTCAAGGAGCTCACAGGCCAGTAAATAAACTATTAATAGTACAGTGTGACACTATATGTACACGAGGAGTTGTAAAACGGGCTAGGCGAACCCCGAAGGAGTGGGCCCATCACTGTGTGGGAGTGGCATGGAGCAGGGCAGTCAGAAAAGATGGCATAGAGATGGTGACAAGAGCAGAGCAGTGAGAGATGAATGGGAGTTTTTCAAAGTAAGAAAAAGTCATTACAAGTGAACAGCAGGCACCGAAGCTCGGATGCAAAGCACGTTCTGGAGGCTGCAAATACTCTGTGAGGCCGGAGCAGGGGCTGTGAGGAACAGCAGCAGAGAGGGCTGGAGGAAGCTAGGGGTCAGTTGAGGTCCCTGGTCTGTCCTGTAAAGGAGCTTTTTCTTGTAGTCAATGGGGAGCCACTGAAGGACTTTAAGCAAGGGAGTGACCAGGGAAGATGTGGGTTGAGGAATGATCGCTCTGGTGTTGGGTGTGAAGGGCTGAATGGAGGGGGGTGAGATTGGCAGCAGAGAGACCAGGTGAGAGAGACTGTGCCAATGATCGGAGTTTGAGTCAAAGCAGTGCCAGCAGAGACGAAGGATCAGAACTTGAGTCGAGTGATACTCGGGATACGGAATCAACAGGACTTAGTGCCGGAGGAAACAGGAGTTGGAGTAACTCACGCCTGACTTTCTGAATTGGGTGACAGAGTGGGTGAGGGTGTGATCACTGAGACAGAGGTCCTTAGGAAGAGAAGCAGATTTGGGGCTGGGGATGATGAATGCTGTAGGGTCCCCCAGAAGCGGATCCTGAATGTGAAAGTGAAGGAAACACTGGTAGGGGAGTAGAGAAGGGAGAGAGGCGGGCGGCAGCCAATAGCGGGGATGTTATCAAGGCCAATTTCTACCATGGGCAGCTGCAGCTTAATCCCACAGGCAAACTCTTGGACACGATGAAAAACACTCACTTCAGAATTGTTCCATCAAGAGGTGAGGAAGCTGGTTAAGGACCCAGGGGGTGCTGAGTTTCTGGCACTTTTGACCTGCTACCCAGCATAGGCAGCGAGTCCTTCTCGGGTACAGGGAGAAGATACTGGCAGCTGGACGTCTGTGAAGCACGTTAAAATGGTAGCATCCCAGGGAGGGGGCTGGAGCACGGTCAGTGTGCGCTCCAGGGAGCTCTGGTTAGGACATCTTGAGTTGGAAGTACTCGTTGGGTAGCCACATAGACAAGTCCAGTAGGCATTTGCCTAGATTTTGGAGTTCAAAATCTAAGCTGCAGACCTAGATTTGGGAGTTACTGGGCTCTGGGTGTTGGTCGAAGCAGCGGGTGTTGATGAGCTCCGCAGAAGACACACGTGACTTGAGTTGTTGGCCGAGCCCATCACCCTGGGCCGTGCCAACGTGATTTGATCTGATCTGCAATGAACACTGTTGCGGATTTCTGCAGGAGTTCCTGGAAGCCATGAAGTTGTTGATGTCAGTTAACGCTCATGGGTATGAATGTGACTGGGGGAAAGGGTCCACTGCTTAAAAGAAATTCTTAAGGGGCCTATATTTTATTGAAGTTGAATAATGTATTTAAAATTGAAACTCTTTAAAAATTTTTCTGTGGTCAAGAATATTTCCTGGATGATTAAGTGATTGAAAGTGGCAGGCATTTGAAAACATAGTCACAATGCAAAAGGGACAAATACTGGTAAAAAAATGCAAGGGGTAATTAAATCACAGAGGATTGAAATCCAACCCAGGCTCCGGGAAAGAAGATGGAGAGCATTGAGAGAGACAGTCCAGCTGCAATGACATTTTAACCTAAGGAATATACAGAGCCACAGGGTAAGGGAAAGGTTTTGACAATTTTGATAGAACAGAGACTTCCAATGTGGTCGGCATGGGGGCTTCAGTATTCTTCATTCAGAGATTTCATATGAAATTTCTTATGCCCTGATTTTATCCAAAGACCACAGTAGAGTCCATGTGAAATCTCTGATCATTTTAGCAAAGAGTGAATCAAAGGGTTTGTGAGTGGTCCTTCAGTTAGGCAATCGACAAGCGTATCTCAAACAGCTATTACTTTACAGTAATAAGCTACACGCTACAACACCCAGAGTAATGAGGTACCGTCCCTGTCAGGCAATGGAGTCTCTCACAGTCCAGTTGTAGCTCTGTCTAGTCTCAATCAGGAGGACATGTGATTTCAGAGGATTTGGGTAAATTGTTAAGAGTAAGAAGGAGGCTTATTATAAAGGGCATTGCTTGTGGCTGCTCCATTCTGCATTCTCCATTCCTCTTTCCTAACAGAAACCTAATGCTGTTCAGGTATCCATCCCTCTCCTATGAAATCACGTACCTTAAATTTGATCCTAACTTTAGGGTGGGGCCTGTTTGATCTGAGGCTAATTGCATCCCTCCTGCTATAACTTGGACCAAACAGATGAGAGGAGAGATTTGCTGGGGGCTTTATGGGTAAGTTCTTACCGTTCCAGGAGAGAATACCACCCTCTCCCAACGGACGTGAAGACAATGTAACCATAGTTGCAACTGGCAGCAAGAACGCGATGCAGGTGACCATATAATTGATCATCTAAACAGGGACACTACTGAGGATGAAAGGGGTTGCTGTTGCTAATTATGTCAGGGCAAAAGGCATAAACTGGGTTTTCCCAGCAAAGCAGGATGGATGGTCACTATGATGCTAGGAGGGAGCTGATGCTCAAGGCAGCACAACAGAAACAGAGAAAGAACCTGGAACTGTGAGGATGTTACTGAACTGCTAGAACAACCAGCCACCTCTGGAGCCACCTGAACTTGCACTTCCTATTACGTACATCATTACACTGCTTCAAAGCTTCTTCTTCCACTCAGGTCTCTACTGCTTGCAACTGAAAGCGTCATAAGACGTACATGCAGGATTACAGGATTGTTTTTGTTTTGCTTTGTTTTGCTTGAGTCCCAGATAAGGGGTAAGGGCTGTTCTGAAATCAAGAGATCTAACAAAAATAAGTGGAGGGAGGAAGTAGGTCAGTAATTGATATTTTAAGTTGATTGAAGACAAGTGCAGAAAATGATCTGAACTGGAACGTGGTTGAAGTACATGGCTCTGCCGAATTTGGAAGCCCACTGTACACTGGTGGCTCTCACACTAGCAGCATCTTGGAGGCACTCCCCTGACTCTGACAGAGCGCTAAGAGTCCTGCGCCCAGGGTCAGGAGAATTTGTTTCTATCTCCTGTCCTCTCACTGCTCTGAGTGGCTTTGAGCCAGCAAGGTTCTCTCTTTGGACTTGGATCCCTTGTACCAGCAGTAGCTGCCATCACCCTTATGTCTTGTCTTTCTGACTTGACTGTCAATATCAAGGGAGGACCCACGGCTTACATCTCCCACAGAACCTACTTTAGTTCTCTTTATGTAGGGGGACTTCGACAAGTAATTGTTAAAGACATGGAAGCAACCTAAACATCCATCGACAGAGGAATGGATAAAGAAGATGTGGTACATATATACAATGGAATATTACTCAGCCATAAAAAAGAATGAAATAATGCCATTTGCAGCAACATGGATGGACCTAGAGATGATCATACTAAGTGAAGTAAGTCAGAGAAAGACAAATACCATATGATATCACTTATATGTGGAATCTAAAAAAATGATACAAAGGAGCTTATTTACAAAACAGAAATAGACTCGTGGACACATAGAAAACCAACTTACAGTTACCAAAGGGGAAAGGTGGGGAGGGATAAACTAGGAGTTTGGGATGAACAGATACACGCTACTAAGTATAAAATAAATAAACAACAAAGACCTACTGTATAGCACAGGGAACTATATTCAATATCTTGTAACAACCTACAACGGAAAAGAATCTGGAAAAGAATATATATATATATAGTTATATTATGTGTATATAATATAGTTATATGTATAACTGAATCACTTTGCTGTATACCTGAAACATTGTAAATCAAGTATACTTCAATAAAAATAAATATATTAAAAATAAATCTAAAAACAAGTAACGGTTAAATCCATGATTATCTCCCCTCACTCAGTAAGTGCTTTGGTCTTATTACTAAGGAGCATCAATATTCCCCATCTTGTACAAGTCTTACGACTGTCAAACGCACTTTCTTTTTCCATGTGGTGGGAGGATGTGGACTGAGTGAGTTTGGGGGTTGAAGCCGGGTGATCATCACCTGAGGCTTTCAGGGTTTGTCCAAATCAATGGAGAGCCCTGTACAAGCCAAGTGAGAAGCCAGGTTGCATGAGACAGAGTAGCATGCAGATTCGCCACCAAGAAAGGACCAGAAACAAAAATTATAGCTGGGAGAGAGAGCTGGACTCAGGGGCATGAAACAATAAGGCAGTGGATTTTGGTTAAGTGGAAAACACACCCAGATTTGGTTTTGGAGAGGCAAGTTAATTTGCTGGATGGGATAACAATGCCAACTATGACATGAGTGTGGTTGAAATACTGGCACACAAAGGACCAACGACAGGCTCTCTCAGAGATGGTCCCACACTGCCCAACCTTTCGATGGGGAAAATGATGCTCAGAGAACTACACACACACACACACACACACACACACACACACACACACACACACACACCTTTACACCTGCCAACTCCTCTTCTCTTTCCAGGTGTCAGACTCACCTTTTCCTTTCTTAAAGATCCTTTCACAAATGAGCCAGACTGATCTCCCAATAAGAAAGGAAAAATCGACAAAGTTACCCTGGAGTAACTGAGCACTGACAATTAGAATATTAGCCAAAACAATCCTAAAAAATAACTGCTGAGACACTCCAAGGCATGAGTGTTCATGTTAAAGGGGACAACAAACAGTGGCCCCTTAATATCCCCAGTCACTGAAAACCACAGTCCCCTGTGCCTGGGGCTGTGGTCAGGACAAGATTCTATCTCTGCAGTTGTCTCGAGCAACTGAGGGCCTTCTCAGCCATCCAACCATCCATCGGCTGTTGGGAGTGATTAGCTAGCTCTCCCATAGATACACCCTATTTGACCTAGCTAGCACGCCTCTTATAAACAAACGAGAACACAGCCATCAATTTCACAAATGCTTTATGCCACAAAATGCACCGCACACTCCTGCAGCTCCAGTGTGTGGATGGACCGTCAGGTTTGTCCGATTCAAGAGTGGCAAGTCTCTCCAACAGAACTGACAAGGTTTCTGTTGCTATAATTTCAAGGGTAAAAGGAGTTGCAAGGTCATTCATTTTGAACAGGACATCAATGTATAATACAGAACGGACTTCAATCATTTCTTTTTTCTTCAGCTGGGAAATTTCTCAGATCACAGAATTTTATGAACAGAGCAATTTTATAGAAGGAGGCAAAGAGAGCAGGAGTAAAAATCTCTCTGGCTAGGATGGCTAGCAGTTTTCATCGTTGGCCTTTGCATTTGTGGCCTCTCTGCCGGGTCAACATCCAAGTGCTCTCACGAGATTACTCTCCATCAGCCCCTGCCTACCTCGGCCCCTCCAGGTGAATCTCAATACTCTTCACTCCTAGGATTATCCCTGCCTAATTTCTGAGCCAGACCACCAGTGTGAGGATCTGAGATGAAGCTGGCTTCTCCCAGTGCCCCTGAGGCATCGCTTAGCCACATTCACCAGGTCACAGCATTCACCAGGTCGTCCTCTCCACGACCCTCCCCCACATTGGCCCCAGCCCTAGGATTAGGCTTCTGGGTCTGTTTCTCTGCATAGCTTTCATGACTTGCATTGGAAATGGAGCTCCACCACCAAACCTCACTCACCAGCATCCCCATCAGTCTCTGAGGTCCACATTGCTGTCTGTATAGGACAGAGCTGGTTTCTCATTCACTGACATCCTGCCTTAAAGAGACCGCCCCCAAACATGACAAGAGCATTTGCATACATTGCAGACTACCACCATCCTGGATTATCTCTTTCACTCCTATTAGATGGGTCCTCGTTAGAGATTTATAGTGGTTGTTTTTGTTTTTTTGAAGAACGAACATTTTATTTGCAAATAGAGGCGACCTTTTAAAAAGTACATTATTGCTTTAGAAAATATTCATGTTTAACGTAGAAGTACTGTACAATACATATAATTTATTCTTTTAAAAACGATTTTTCATTATAACATTCATTAAAAATTATAAGTGTAAAAGGCTATTCTATCTTCAGTATAAACATTCAATCACACCCACTCTCAAATATCTGTATATTCCCTTCAAGTTTTTCTCCTTATAGCACTTACTCAAGTGAAATAATATTATATATAATTTTAGCCCTGCTTTTGTCTCTTAATATCTTCAACTAATAAGTATTTCCAATAGCATTCTAATAATATTACATAATCAAAATAAACATTTTCAATGGTTCAATGGATAATTTTATTAAGTGGATTCATCACCATATACTTAGCTTTTGCCCTACTTTGGAAGTGTAGGTTATTTCCAAATTCTGCTGTTGTAAAGAACCCTACAATTAGTATCTTTGTGTATATCAATGTTTCCTATTAATAATTATTTCTCAGAATAAATACACAGCTGTAATATTTCTGGGGCAGACACAGAAACACTTACATGTTGCCAAACTGATTTTAAAAAGGATGTTCCAAGGGCTCCCCTGGTGGCACAGTGGTTGAGAGTCCGCCTGCCGATGCAGGGGACGCGGGTTCGTGCCCCGGTCCAGGAAGTTCCCACATGCCGCGGAGTGGCTGTGCCTGTGAGCCATGGCCACTGAGCCTGCACGTCCGGAGCCTGTGCTCCGCAACGGGAGAGGCCACAACAGTGAGAGGCCCGCGAACCGCAAAAAAAAAAAAAAAAAAAAAAAAAGTATGTTCCACTCACAACCCCAAATAGGAGCTCTGAGAGTACTTGCCTTAGGACTACTCACTAGGCTACACCAAAATATTTGTCTCATTTTGTTTTAAATTATATTTCACTGATTCTAGGGAGACGGGCCATTTTTCTTTGTGTGCCTTCTCCTTGTATACCTAAGGGAATTGTGAGTTTACTGCTTTCACTCACTTATTAATTAAATCATAATGTTTGCATTTTATTTATGTGTGTGTCTTTTATTTAATACAAAATAAATGTATGTCATAATAGTGACAAACAAATCGCAGAAGTGAGAGTTCACAGGGTAGTTCTATTTTTAATTTTTTGAGGAAACTCCATACTGTTCTCCGTAATGGCTGCACCAATCTACATTCCCACCAACAGTACACGAGGGTTCCCTTTTCTCCACACCCTTGCCTATATTTGTTATCTGCTGTATTTTTTATAATAGCTGTCTTAACAGATGTGAGGCAATATCTCGTGGTTTTGATGTGCATTTCTCTGACGATTAGTGATGTTGAGCATCATTTCATATATGTGTGGGCTATCTGTGTGTCTTCCTTGGGAAAATGTCTATTCACATCCTTTGCCCATTTTTAAATCAGGTTGTGATTTTTTTTTGATATTGAGTTGTGTGAGATCCTTATATATTTTGGATATTAACCTCTCATATTATATACCTCAGATATAAGGTTTGCAAATATTTTCTCCCATTCCACGGGTTGCCTTTTCATTATGTTGATTGTTTCCTTTGCTGTCTAGAAGCTTTTTAGTTTGATGTACTCTTGCTTGTTTATTTTTGCTTTTATTGCTTTTGCTTTTGATGTCATATAAAAAAAATCACTGCCAAGACCACTGTCAAGGAGATTTTTCCCTGTGTTTCAGTTAATATCATACACAACAATGAAAAGCTAAAAGCTTTTCCTCTAAGATTAGGAATAACAGAACGGTGTCCACTCTCACTATTTCTATTTAACATAGTACTGCAAGTCCTAGATAGAACAATTAGACAAGAAAAAGAAATAAAAGGCATCCAATGGACCTAGACTCTGTCATACAGAGTGAAGTAAGTCAGAAAGAGAAAGACAAATACCGTATGCTAACACATATATATGGAATCTAAGAAAAAAACAAAAAATGTCATGAGGAACCTAGGGGTAAGATGGGAATAAAGACACAGACCTACTAGAGCATGGACTTGAGGATATGGGGAGGGGGAAGGGTAAGCTGGGACGAAGTGAGAGAGTGGCATGGACATGTATACACTACCAAACGTAGAACAGATAGCTAGTGGGAAGCAGCCGCATAGCACAGGGAGATCAGCTAGGTGGTTTGTGACCACCTAGAGGGGTGGGATAGGGAGGGTGGGAGGGAGGGAGACGCAAGAGGGAAGAGATATGGGAACATATGTATATGTATAACTGATTCACTTTGTTATAAAGCAGAAACTAACACACCATTGTAAAGCAATTATACTCCAATAAAGATGTAAAAAAAAAAAAGGCATCCAAATCCAAAAGGAAGAAATTAAATTGT
The DNA here is from genome assembly GCF_008692025.1 of Phocoena sinus. Taxonomy (NCBI): domain Eukaryota; kingdom Metazoa; phylum Chordata; class Mammalia; order Artiodactyla; family Phocoenidae; genus Phocoena; species Phocoena sinus. The sequence continues at coordinate 14,835,913 of NC_045784.1, forward strand.
CTCTGTTTGCAGATAACGTGACCTTATACACAGCAAACCCTAAAGACTACACCAAAACACCGTTAGAATAAATTCAGTAAAGTTGCAAGATAAAAGAATCAACGTATAAAAATCAGTTGCGTTTCTATACACTAACAGCAAACTATCTGAAAAGGAAATTAAGAAGACAATCCCAGTTACAACAGAGTCAAAAAGAAGAAAATACTTAGGAATTTTTTTTTTTTTTTTTGCCGTGCCACGAGGTTTGTGGGATCTTAGTTCTCCGACCAAGGACCAAACCTGGGCCCTCATCAGTGAAAATGTGGAGTCTTAACCATTGGATCGCCTGGGAATTCCCAGGAATAAATTTAACCAAGCAGGTGAACAATCTATATATGGGAAACTATAAGACAATGATGAAAAGAAACTAAAGAAGACACAAATAAATGGAAAGATATCCCATGTTCGTGGACTGGAAGAATTAATATTGTTAAAATGTCCATACTAACTAAAGTGATCTACAGATTCAATGCAATCCCTATCAAAATTCCAATGGCATTTTCCACAGAAATGGAATAAACAATTCTGAAATTTGTATGGAACCACAAAAGTCCCCAAATAGCCACAGCAATCTTGAGAAAGAACAAAGCTGAGAGCGTGTATCATGAATGAGTATTAAATCTTGTCAAATGTATTTTCTCCATCAATTAATATTGATTATTTGGTTTTTATTCTTTATTCTATTGATATGATAGATTTCATTGATTTATTTTTTAAAAGACTTTTTTTAACATCTTTATTGGAGTATAATTGCTTTACAGTGGTGTGTTAGTTTCTGCTTTATAACAAAGTGAATCAGTTATACATATACATATGTCCGCATATCTCCTCCCTCTTGCGTCTCCCTCCCTCCCACCCTCCCTATCCCACCCCTCCAGGAGGTCACAAAGCACCGAGCCGATCTCCCTGTGCCATGAGGCTGCTTCCCACTAGCTACCTACCTTACGTTTGGTAGTGTACATATGTCCATGCCACTCTCACTTTGTCCCAGCTTACCCTTCCCCCTCCCCGTATCCTCAAGTCCATTCTCTAGTAGGTCTGTGAGAAGACTTACTTTTTTAAAGAGCAGTTTTAGGTTCACAACAAAATTGAGAGGAAGGTACAGAGATTTCCCATATACCTCCTTCCCTCACACATGCATAGCCTCTGCCATTATCAAGATCACCCACAAGAGGGGTACATTTGTTACAACTGGAGAACCTACACTGACATATCATAATCACCCAAAGCCTATGATTTACCTTAGATTTCACTCTTGATGTTGTGCATTCTATGAACTTTGACACATGTATAACGACATGTATCCATCGTCATAAATATACCGAGTGTTCTCACTGCCCTAAAAATCCTCTGTGCTCCACCTATTCATCTCTCCTCTGACCCCCAGCTCTTGGTAACCACTGATTTTTTTAACGTCTTCATAGTTTTTGCCTTTTCTAAAGTGTCATATAGTTGGAATCATACAATATTTAGCCTTTTCAGATTGGCTTCTTTCACTTAATAATAGGCATTTAGGTTTCCTCCATGTCTTTTCATGGCCTATAGGTCACTTCACTTTCGTGCTGAATAATATTCCATTGTCTGGATGTACCACAGTTTATTTATCTGTTTAACTACTGAAGGGCATCTTGGTTGCTTCAGAGTTTTGGCAATTATGAATAAAGCTGCTATAAACATCCATGTGCAGGTTTTTGTGCTGACAGAAGTTTTTAGCTCTTTTGGGTAAATACCAAGGAGTAGGGTTGCTGGATCCTATGGTAAGAGTATGTTTAATTTTGTAAGAAACCACCAAATTATCTTCCAAAGTAGCTGTACCATGTTGCATTCCCACCAGCAGTGTATGAGAATTCCTGTTGCTCTACACCCTCACCAGCATTTGGCGTTGTTAGTGTTCCAGATTTTGGCCATTTTAATAGGTGTGTAGTGGTATCTCATTGTTGTTCTAATTTTCATTTCCCTTATGACATACGATGTGGAGCATCTTTTCATATGCTTATTTGCCATCTATATATCTTCTTTGGTGAAGTGTCTGTTAAGGTCTTTGGTCAATTTTTTAATTGGGTTGTTTTCTTATGGTAGAATTTTAAGGGTTCTTTGTATATTTTGGATAACTGTCCTTTATCAGATGTGTCTTTTGTAGACCTTTTCTCCCAGGCTGTGGCTTATCTTCTAATTCTCTTGACATTGTCTTTTGCAAAGCAGAGCTTTTAACTTATAATGTAGCTTACCAATTATTTCTTTCATGAATCGTGCCTTTGGTGTTGTATCTAAAAGCCACTGCCATTTCCAAGGGCATCTAGGTTTTCTCCTGTGTCATCTTCTGGGAGTTTCATAGTTTTGCATTTTACATTTAGGTCTAGGATCCATTTTAAGTTAATTTTTGCGAAAGGTGCAAGGTCTGTGTGATTTTTTTTTTTTTGCATGTGATGTTCAGTTGTTCCAGCACCATTTGTTTTGGGGGGTTTTTTTAGAATTTAAAAATGATTTCATTACAGAATAATCACCATTAGGGAGTATAATCTTTCAAGCCTACTGGATTGCTGACTAGCATTAGAGTTCTGGATTGCCCACTGGCGTTGGAGTAAGGGTCATTCTTTGACTTTTTAAATCATTCATTTATTCATTTAACAAATATTTGTTGTGCACCTACTATGTGCCAGGCACTGTTTAGGCTCTGGAAGCATAGCGGCAGCATCGTTTGTTGAAGAGACTCTCTTTACTCCACTGTATCGCGTTTGCTTCTTTGTCAAAGATCAGCATTTTGCCACTTCAAGTAAAGTGTGGAAATCTTACTTCCATTAGGTCCCTTTTACTCTCATTGCTTTCAAATATCTTTGTCTTGAGTATCAGACGGTGTTATGACTTTTGTTTCAATTGTAAAATATAACTTATAAAATTCATGAGAAGGACAGTCTATTGTATTCATCCATATTCATCCATATTCTGCTCTTTCTGTTGTTCAAGGAAGTAAGTAATAAAGATAAGAGCAGAAATAAATGAAATAAAGACTAGAAAAAACAATAAAAAGATCAATAAAACTGAGGTTTTTTTGTGAAGGTAAAGTTGAAAAACCTTTAGCTAGACTAAGAAAAGAAAGAGAAGACTCAAACAAAATTATAAATGAAAGAGGAGACATTACAACTGATACCACAGAAATACAAAGGATCATAAAAGATTACTATGAAAATTATGTGCCAGTGAATTGGACAACCTAGAAAAAATGGATACATTTCTGGAAACGTACAACCTACCAAGACTGAATCACGAATAGAAAATCTGAACAGACCAATAATGATTAAGGTGTTTGAATCAGTAATAAAAAAACTTCTCAACAAAGAAAATCCCAGGACCAGATGGCTTCACTGGTGAACTCTATCAACCATTTAAAGAAGAATTTATGTCAGTCCTTCTCAAACTCTTTCAAAAAGTTGAGGAGGAAGGAACACTCCCAAACTCATTTTATTATGCCAGCATTACTCTGATACCAAAGCCAGACAAGTACACTACAAGAAAAGAAAATCACAGGCCAATATTCTCGATGAACACAGTGCAAAAGTTTTCAACAAAATACTAGCAACCGACTTTAACAGCATGTTAGAAGGATCATTCACCATGATCGAGTGGAGTTTATCCCTTGGATACAAGACAGTTGAACACACACAAGTCAACAAATGTGATAAACATCACATAACAGAATGAAGGATAAAAACCACATCATCTCAACATATATAGAAAAAGCATCTGAAAAAATTCAACATCCTTTCATGATAAAAACTCTCAACACATTAGGTATAGAAGGAATGTATCTCAACATGATGAAGGCCATATATGACAAGCCCATAGCTAACATCATACTCAAGGGTGAAAAGGTAAATGCAATTCCTGTAAGATCAGGAATAAGAAAAGGATGCCCACTCTCACCACTTCTATTTAAGAAAGCACTGGAAATCTTAGCCAGAGGAATTAGGCAAGAAAAAGAAATAAAAGGCATCTACATTGGAAAAAAAGAAGTATAATCGTCTCTGTTTGCAGATGTCACGATCCTATATATAGAAAATCCCAAACTCCACAAAAAAAACTCTTAGAAGTAATAATAAACATTCAGTAAAGTTTCAGCATACAAAATTAACTTTCTTCCTTCTTGATGCTTCAAGATTCCTTCTTTTATAAGCTCATTTCTGCTTGAAGGACATCCTTTTGCCAATATTTAAGAGTAGGTCTGGTAGCAACAAATTCTCTTAATGTTTTTCATCTTCGAATGTCTTGATTCCCCTTCTCACCTAAAGAATGTCCTGGGTTGGCAGTTCCTTCCTCTCAGAATTTGAAATATATTGTACCTCTTCCTTCTGTCCTCCATGGTTTCAGATGAGAAATCCACTGTCATTCGAATTGGTGTTCCCTGATGATAGGTAATCATCATTTCTCTCCAGCTGCTTTCAAGATTTTATCTTTGCCTTTAGTTTTCAGAGGTTTAACTATGGTGTGTGAATATGAATTTCTTTGAATTTATCTTGTTTGGGGTTTGCTCAGATTCTTTTATCTTTATGTTTTCTTTTGCCAAATTTGGGGTGCTTTACATCATTACTTCTTCTAATATTCTTTCAGCCCCACTCTCTTTCTCCTCTTCTTCTGGGACTCCAATGACATGAATGTTGGATCTTTTCTTATTGTTCCACAGGTCCCCAAGAGTCTCTTCATTTTTTTCTAATCTGTTTTCTGTCTTTTTCAGATTGAGTAAATTTTATTAATTTTTCCTCAAGTTCATTGATTCTATCTGCTGGCATATTTACTCTACTATTGAGTCCATCAAGCAAGTTGTTTTTGAATCTATTTATTTTAATTTATTTTTGGCTGCATTGGGTTTTCATTGCTGCGGCGGGCTTTCCCTAGCTGCGGTGAGTGGGAGCTACTCTTCGTTGCAGTGTGTGGGCTTCCCATTGCAGTGGCTTCTCTTGTTGCGGAGCACGGGCTCCAGGCGCACAGGCTCCAGTAGTTGTGGCATGCGGGCTCAGTAGCTGTGGCTCACGGACTCTAGAGCACAGGCTCAGTAGTTGTGGCACACGGGCTTAGTTGCTCCGTGGCATGTGGGATTTTCCCGGACCAGGGCTCGAACCCATGTCCCCTGAGTTGGCAGGCGGATTCTTAACCACTGCGCCACCAGGGAAGCCCCATCAAGCAAGTTTTAAAAATTTTGGTATATTTTTCAGTTAGAAGATTTCCATTTAATTCTTTTCCATAACATAGCTCTTTGCTGAGATTTTCTATTTTTTCATTTGTTTCAAGAGAATTGGTTATTGCTTGTTGAAGTTTTGTTTTGTTATTGTTATGGCTACTTTAAACTCCTTGTCAGATAATTCCAACATCATACTGTGATTTTCCTGGCTCTTGATATGATGGGTGATTTTCTTTTTTTTCTGGCCGCACCGCACAGCATGTGGGATCTTAGTTCCCTGACCAGGGATTGAACCTGTGCTCCCTGCAGTGGAAGCCGGAGTCCTAACCACTGGACCACCAGGAAATTCCCTGATGAGTGATTTTCAATAGTATCCTGGGGCTTCCCTGGTGGCGCAGTGGTTAAGAATCCACCAGCCAATGCAGGGGACACGGGTTCGAGCCCTGGTCCGGGAAGATCCCACGTGCCGTGGAGAAACTAAGCCCGTGCGCCCCAATTACTGAGCCTGCGCTCTAGAACCCACGGGCCACAACTGCTGAAGCCTGTGCACCTAGAGCCCATGCTCCGCAACAAGAGAAGCCACCGCAATGAGAAGCCCGTGCACCGCAAAGAAGAGTAGCCCCTGCTCACCACAGCTAGAGAAAGCCCGCACGCAGCAACGAAGACCCAACGCAGCCAAAAATAAATAAATAAGTAAATAAATTTTATTTAAAAAACATTTTTACTATTATGTTGTAAGACTCTAGCTCCTATTTAAATCTTTTATTTTAGCAGGTAGTCACCTGTTTAGGTTTAGCATGCAGGTCCTGACCTACTTTTGTGGATTGTGGTTTGAATGACAGCTTACTTTTCACAGCTTCTGCAGTATTTTTTTGGCATGCTTGGTTTACCTGCTGCTGCTGGGGCTCCCACTGGTCCCTGATGGTGTTGCCTGAGAGGGCCAAAGGGGTTGCTCCAGGCAGGGTCATCTGATGTCTCTACGTGGAGGAAGGGAGTCAGGGGGCCCATAGGGACGAAGAGTGTTTCCTGGGCCAGGCAGCTTGTTGTGTGTGGCAGAATCTCTCTTGCCAGTGCCAACGTGTGTCACTAGGTGTCTCCCAGCAAGAGAGAGGAGTCTCCGGTCTGGCAAAAGAGAGGAGCACTTCCTTTAGCTGCTTGTTTTTAGTGGGGCTCCTGACCCATCCCCCTTGCCCGTGCTGTCAGGTTCACCTGGTGTTGTCAGAGGGCCTACTATTGCATCTGATGGAGGAAGGAGCCTACCTGGGCCACCCTGTGTTACTAGGTTGGGAGTCTGGAAATGCTAGGCCTGGGTTGCCTTCTTCCGTTGAGGGGAGGTACAGATGTAAGACATCCTGCTGCTGTGTTGTTCTCCTGAGATCCCTAAACAGCTCCTCTTTCCACATTTCAGAGTGCTCCTTTGGTTGCCTCTTAAGTTCTCTCCAGGGTTTATAGTTGTACTTAGCAGGGGGAATCAGGGAGAAATGGGTCCGAGCCATCTTGCCCAGACCAAAATTTCTTTTAATTGTTTATTTTAAGACCAAAGAATAACGGAAGAAGATGATCATTGTGATTATTATATGATTGATACCAGAAATAATTTTGGCATGGAAATAAAGGGCATTTAAAAAAATGATCTGGTCCAGGTGTCAAATATACTAGCTTTGCTACTGAGGGTGAGCAAAGTAAAAGGAGACATTAGAAAGGTTTTGAAGAAGCGCCTTGAAGCCAAGGGTAGAAAGAGTGTTAAGAAGCTGAGAGAGGTTATTATTATATTTGTTTTATTATGGGATTAGAAACCAGAGGAGCATTAGGTTGCTTGCCCCAAAATTTCTCTGGCATTTGGCTGCAGGATGGTTGCAGAATTCAGGACTATGGCATTCCAAGTCCATGGTAACAGCACACTGTTTCCCAGGGTGCCACTTTCAAACTCCAAACACAACCTTTGCTAGAAGATAGACGGCAACAGTCAAGTACCTTTTACCTATCTGGCAAAATTTTGAACAAAAAATTTCAATAGCAACAAATGTTTAGTAAATTTGACAAGTATTAAATGTCTTTTATTAACTGTCTTTTAATCATCCTGCTTGGACGGGGCTTAATGAATGTTCACGAATTCATTTCAAGATAATAATTACCAATGGAGTGCTTACTCCTAGAAGGAGAGTATTAAATGATAATTGGCGTTTGGATAAGTTTGTGAAACTGTATCTTATCCTTCTTTAAGCTTCTGACTTCTAGAATTTATCCTTGACAACTTCTAAAATGTCACATTTCTGAGTTTCATTTGCTCATGGTCACTTCCATATAAACTAAACCTTTGTTCCCAATGGTATATACAGGATCTCAGATAAAAGCTGACCATGTCCTAATTAAATGTGCTTCATTAGATCTTTCATTAGAGTCTTTCTCTCTATATAATGGTATCTATATTTCTGCCTTTTTCAGGGTCAATTTTTAGAAATCTAATGAAAGACTCACACACATTTTTATATATATAAAATTTAGATTTTTTTCCCAGAGAGAAATTGTTTTTAAAAGAAACTCAAGACCCAGCAATCCCACTACTGGGCATATACACTGAGAAAACCATAATTCAAAAAGAGTCATGTACCAAAATGTTCACTGCAGCTCTATTTACAATAGCCAGGACATGGAAGCAACCTAAGTGCCCATCATCGGATGAATGGATAAAGAAGATGTGGCACATATATACGATGGAATATTACTCAGCCATAAAAAGAGATGAAATTGAGGTATTTGTAGTGAGGTGGATGGACCTAGAGTCTGTCATACAGAGTGAAGTAAGTCAAAAAGTGAAAAACAAATCCCATATGCTAACACATATATATGGGATCTAAGAAAAAAAAAAAGATCATGAAGAACCTAGGGGTAAGACAGGAATAAAGACACAGACCTACTAGAGAATGGACTTGAGGATACGGGGAGGGAGAAGGGTAAGCTGGGACAAAGTGAGAGAGTGGCATGGACATATATACACTACCAAATGTAAAACAGATAGCTAGTGGAAAGCAGCCACAGAGCACAGGGAGATCAGCTCGGTGCTTTGTGACCACCTAGAGGGGTGGGATAGGGAGGGTGGGAGGGAGGGAAGCAGAAGAGGGAAGAGATATGGGGACATATGTATATGTATAACTGATTCACTTTGTTATAAAGCAGAAACTAACACACCATTGTAAAGCAATTATACTCCAATAAAGATGTTAAAAAAAAGAAACTCAAGACAAGAGACCTTCTTCCCCCCAAAATTCTCCAGGAAAACTACCTCCAAATGAAATCAAACTGCAGATAGCATCCTGGATGAAATTTAGATCTTCACTACCCAATATAACAGGTTTATGCATTTTGATCGGTGTGATTGGGCAGTGAGTATTCGTTATACTGAGCCACAGGAAACTACTCACTGGAAATGGATTAAGGTATGTTTGGAAAATCTCTTAACTTTTAAGACGTTAGGATGCCATCTCACCCACCCCCAAATTTCTTCTGGCGCATTAAATGGCTTCCCAGCATCCCCAAAAAGTGAACCGAGCTTCCAAAAGTGTCCACATGCAGTTAGCTGACACCTATATATGAGGTGTAACTGATTTGGGGGGTCTTAACTTCCTCCTGCATGTCTTGTAGCATTTGTGGTAAAAGTTACAATGCTTTGTTAAGACCTTACCTCACAGCTGAGCTATTAAATCATGACTCTATGAGGAGGTGAGATGGCAAGGATCCGGGTAAGAATGATCAAGTTTATAAATTACAGGTGCAAAAATTCATCCAGTAGTATAAATTATTACTCAACCTGGGGGAACCTAAGGGTCAGAGCCACAAAATATCACTCGTATGATGTACAAGTGAAGCACCAAGAGGAGTGATACACTCGTTCATAGGGCAAGTTCTTACACCTATAATTTTGCAACTCAGGGCAGCAGGAAGCAAGTCTGCCCTTGCAAAGCTGCTTGGATGAAGCAGTAATATTATTAATTCTCTTCTTCATTTGTTCTTCAATATCATATCATCAACTGATGCTTCTATTCTCCTGCACCAAATACTGCCCTCATGTGAAGTGAACAGGTAGAAAGTCACTGTTATTTTCTCTGCAGTGTGGCTGGCTCTGCAGTACCAAAGCAAAGTGAAGAAATGATTATTTGATGTTAAATAATCATTTACTTATTTGATAGTAAAAAGAACCCAAATTATTATTGTGAACCAAATGTCTCCTGGGGGATATGAATGAGGTCAAATTAATCCAAACTTCCTGGCCCTTAACTCCACCTGCTAATTCAGAGTCACCAGTGCTGAGGTCTGAATATTTTTGTCCCCCTCAAAATGCATATGTTGAATCCTAGCCCCCAAACTGATGGCATTAGGAGCTGCAGCCTTTGGAAGGTGATGGGCCATGAGGGCGGGGCTTTCATCACTGGGACTAGTACTTTATAAAAGAGACCCCAGAGAGCCCCCTGACCTCTTCCACCATGTGAGGACACAGCAAGAAGTCAGCAGTCTGCAACCTAGAAGTGGACCTCCACTAGAACCTGACCATGTCGGCACCCCAATATTGGACTTCTCAGCCTCCAGAACTGTGGGAAATAAATTTCTGTTGTTCATAGCCACCCAGTGCGTGACATTTTGTTATAGCAGCCCAAACAGACTGCTTTCTGGAAAAGCCCCCTCCCAGTCAAGTATTCTTGGATGTCCCTGGGGAGATTTCACAGGGAGCTCAGGAACCAGTATGGCAGCTACAAGCCCCACACATCCACTAGGATCAACAGCTTCCCTGTGTCAGTTTCACTTGCTCAAAAGAGGAGTGAGAATCTCTTCCCAGTGTTACTGCTGCCGCTGAGAATCCCAACTTCCTCACCGAGTGTGCTCTCTTGCCACGCTCTCTAAATGGTCCATGTATGGTATTCTTTGTCACCTGAGCCCCAAAACAAAGACGCTTGTGTTCAGTCCCATCAGACTGCCTCATAAAATGGCTCCTTCCGTGTTGGATCTCAATAGTACCTTTCTCCATAAAGGCTCAAAACCATTCTACCAAACCAGGCAAGAACGAAAATCTTGCCTTCTCATCTGTCGCACTGATTTCTAATTTCTCCACCCTTCTCTACCTGCACACTTCATACATCTAATTCTTCTTTCTTCCTTCAGATACAGAACTCAAGGACTCATGGACATCATTTCAGAGAAATACTGCCCACTCTACCATACCCCCTGTGCCCCGAGTGGTGACTCTCTGTGAGAGAGTGGCTTCTTCATTGGCCTCAGTCCTCCACTTGGCTTTGGCTGTTTAGACATGGCCTTAGAGTCTCTAGAGCAGTGGTCTCCAAAATGGGGTGATCACACCCCAGGAGTGAGTGACATAACACACTGCGGTATAGGGAACAAATGTCAGCATGAATAGATAGATAGACTCAGTTTTACCACTATTTAATATATAGAATGTCACCGGTGCCCTCTCTTGGTCTGTGTGACAGGGTCATATGCTTCATGTTTTACAAGGTGTCCTGAGGAAGGAGCGAATGTTCCACACTGGGAATGGTTGACAATGGAGCCCTCATGTGATCGTGCCTTTCAGCATATTGCAAAGTATTACGGTTTACATGTTCCTGGTCAGGTGGCATTACAAATTATGCTATCCAGTTTTAATTAATAACTCTTTCAAAACTGGCAAGTAACTTTTAAAAAATCCCTGCAAAGAAACCATAGATCAAGATACTACCATTAACTCAAGCTCACAAAAGTATAGGAAGATTGGCAGCGCTGCCAATTCTCCCATCCTAGTAATAGCTCAGCATATCACATAAAATAAGGAATTCTAATCAGATTACTTGATTTTTTATTTATTTAGATTTTAGGCCTCAACTCAGCGCTTGAGAGATCTTAGTTCCCCGACCGGGAATCAAACCCTGGCCTCCTGCAGAGGTAGCACAGAGTCCTAACCACAGGACTGCCAGGAAATTCCTTCAGATTACTTTAAAGTAGAAACTGTCAAGGAGATCATTTAAAAATATGTTATTAATAATTATCTTCATTTGGAGTCCCCCCAGAACAGACTCTAAGACCAGGATTTAGATGCAAGTATCTTACTTGGGAGGTGATTCCAGGATGTACAGTGAGGGGGTGGGGAAGTGACATAAAAAGGCAGCAAAGGGGGCTTCCCTGGGGGCGCAGTGGCTGCGAGTCCGCCTGCCGATGCAGGGGACGCGGGTTCGTGCCCCGGTCCGGGAGGATCCCGCATGCCGCGGAGCGGCTGGGCCCGTGAGCCATGGCCGCCGAGCCTGCGCATCCGGAGCCTGTGCTCCGCAACGGGAGAGGCCACAGCAGTGCGAGGCCCGTGTACAGAAAAAAAAACAAAAAAAAAAACGCAGCAAAGCCACTAAAGGATATGTTGATGACTGGATTACTACTTTGGGCGACCAGGACTCTGTCCTGCTGGGGACCCTCTGAGGGACTTTGTGGAACAAAATTGCCCCTCTGATGTTTAAGGAAGTTGGGCTATTTATCCATTGACTCTCATCTCTCATTGGTTAAGCGTCATTCCTAGGGTGTGTTAGGTCCTTGGCACTTCCAGCCTCTCCTGTGCATACTGACCATGCTTTAATAGTCAGAGAATGCTTTCGTGAAGAGAGACACAGGAAGCTGTTGCTTATACAGGAAACTTCTGCAGGTGACCGATAGGGCCAAGGGGATCTTGGTTGGACACTGACAGCGCCTGTAACCACAACGAACCTTTCTGTGACTGTGTATAATTTCTTGACGTTTTAGAAAATTACAGTAGGAAGCTAACACAATTACCTTTTCCCCATTCCTTCAAAGTATATTTTTGTGTATGTGACTTATTACGTACGTAGTACATTAGATCAGGAGTACACAAATATAATCTAGAAACAAACGTGTCTCTATTGACGGTTCGTGCACAAAATATTTTTATTGATACAGGTGCCCTGGATCAAAACAGTTTTAGAGCTCACTCCTCTAAGCGGGGTTGGAATCTCAGAATGGTTTATGAGCACTAACCACACATCCTGTTGAAATACCTCAGGCCACAGTAGAGCCTCAGAACAAAAATCATAAACCCCCTTTTTTTGCCCCAAAGTGTCTTACAGAGGACTCTCTCCCTCTGTTCTCACAAAGCTCCCGCAACTTGGTTGGTTAACTTCTCTTTGGGCATCATGGAATTTAAGAGCAGGTTGTCTTGCAGATGAAAATATCAGAATGCAGGATTCATGGTGGGCAAGAAGGGAAGAAAATTATAGAAGAAGATGGCGTTGAAAGGGTGGGGCCCTCACTTTACCTTCTGAGACAGGATGAGCTACCTCTCATGATGTTTGGCCATGAGGCCCTCCATGTTGAGAAGGGTCACTTCCCCAGGGAGTAGGGTGGGGGTGGGCAAGAGCCACCGGGTCCTAGTGGTTGATCAGATTGACCTTTCTGAGATACCATTTACAGACCTTTTGTCTTAAGTAACCAGAACTGGGCCAACAAACTTTCCTAAATCAAGAGTTTTCTGGGACCTGCTCTCGTCATTGGTAGTTGACACACCAACGGTCTATGTCAAGGGTTGAGATGAGGAAGTGTTAGGAGGAATAAGGTTGGGAAAGTGGAAGATGTGTTTAGGAGGATTCTGAAGTGAAGAGATTGTATAAAAGAAGACTGGGAGAAAAGAATGTAAAGGTCTGTCTGAAGATTTTGGAATTCATCCTGCAGGCAACTGGGAGTAAATGAATGCGTTTGAGTGGTGACAGGACATGATGGAAACCTTATTTTAGGACTATTTAATCTGGTTGCGGGATATTCCATGGTGTGGAGCAGGGGAGAGGAAGAGATACACACAGAAAGTACATGAAAGAGCTCGTGAATTTATTTAAGTTGTTTAAAAGTCTATTTTATATAGTGTTCTTTCCAAACAGAGGTGAGGAAAGAGGTGCTTCTCGGGGAATTAAATTTTGGTGAGAAGCTTGGGCCAGCATTCCTCTCAGAAAAGTAGACAGAGGCAAACAAATGGAATTTGAGCTTTGGTCTTCCATTATTCAAGTTTTCCTAAAAAGTGACAGCATGGAAATCTTCAAGTCTGCTCTGAACCCGAGCCAGTTTGATGGGAGAATCTGCAGATTTTCAAGCAGTAAGTTGATCCGTGGTAGCCTTCAACCCAGGAGTGAGGAATTTTCTGTTTATAGTCTTGACTCAAAAAAGGTCCAAATTTGCCCCACCCTGGGAGTGCATCACAAAGGGGGAATTTTCGGTGTTTAAAAATGGTTTGTACTTATTGTGATAATCATTTTGTGATGCATGTAAGTCAAATATCATTGTGCTATACACCTTAAACTTATAAATGCTATATGTCATTTATGTCAATAAAACTGAAAAAAATGGTTTATAATAAGATCACGCTGAAATTTTCTTTTTTTTCCTCTGTGAAGATAAATGCAATGTGTGTGACACCGATACTAAATTAAGCAAGAGAATTGTGCTCTGAGGAGATACACACACACACACACACACACACACCATTGAGCATTGGACGGGTCTCTGCTCTGAGAGAGATGCTCGGGCATATTTCTGCATGAAGCAAAATCAATATGGGTGAACCTGAGAAACATCTGTTGGGAACCTTTGGAAAGGTAGATGGAAGAGGAAATGGGAGACAAGGGGGAAGACTTGGGAAACAATACTAGGAAGCTTTATCTATTCTCAAGTCATTATTTAACATTGATGTAGCCATCTGTGAGGCCCCAAGGCAAGCCCACGGACACCGCATGAAGGAGTCGAGAGTCAACATGGGGGTGGGTACAGTTGAAAACAAACTCTGGTAGCTGGAAATGTCCCGGATCCTTTGTTTTCTTGGGTTCCACCTCACTAGGCAACCCTTCTTCTCCTCTGTGGTTTCTCTCCTATTTCCTGCTTTTCTCCTACTTTAGCCACCACCCAGCTCCCTACGGGTTGAATAATAACTTAGCACAAGTTCAATATTTTTCAAAACGCTTTGCAATAAAAACTTATTGCTTTTGTTCTTTGTGGCTAGAGGGGTGGTGGCCTGGTACGACTGCCCCAATTTTAAAGACAGGAAAAATAGGGATAATGGATCGAGTGATTTGCCAGGGATGAAATGAATGAGACTAACACCGTTACTTTTTACCCCAGCAACTGAAATAAATACAAGAACTGGATTGTAGCAATTATTTGCGAAAGCACTGGAAAACATCATTCTTTGTGATTCTCATGGAATGAATGTGGTAACAAAGAAGATGGCTATGCCAGTTTTTAATTCAATGGAGGTTTTGAACATATTTCTAATTCCTTTGCCACATCCCTGGTTTTCTCAGGCATAAAATGGAGTGAATGCAATAATTAGTATCTACCTTATAGGGTGGTTTAAGGATCAAATGACTTAAAACACTTCGAGCACTTGGAACGGTACCTGGTATCTAATAAGCACTTAATACATTTACTATTTTTATTATTATTGCAATTGCAACAATAACTTATTTTAAAGTGACAACCTCAATATTCAGATCTTCCAAAAATTTATACCAGATAATGCCCTGCTGCAAAGGAATAATCCTGGTTTGCTTGAGAACATTACTAGAATGAAAAAATGATGGGTGGGAATTAATTAATGAGTGGTCTACCACTCTTCCAGAACATTTTGGAAATTAAACCCTTCATTAGGTTATTTGTATGAGGGCTGGCTGTGCCTATGAGAAAATGGAACCCAAAGGTTGCAGGTGCCACTCCTGTTCTCACCTACATGCACCCCATTGTAGCAAGAGCCATTTCCCAGCCGCTAAGAGATCAAGAGTGTATTGTGATTGGGTTCTGATGTGACACCAGATTTATCTGTGACTGCTGAGGCAGTCAATCCAGCTTGTCACACCTGTGTCGCCTCTCAAATATAAGCCCCACAGGTCATCTCTCCCCTCTCATACTTTCAGCCAAGGATTTCTTTGCTCTGCTTATCACCTCTCTTGCTCTTCCTGTCCCTCCCAATCCTGTCCACTGTGTCCACTGGAACTCCAGTGCCCCCTTCCACAGCAAGTAGCCCTGTGCACTGCCACTCCTCCATCACCTAGTGTTAAATGAATTCTGGCTCTCCCACGAAGCTCTACTTCCTAAAGCTCCTTTAGGCAGATACTGTTTATTCTACTGGGTTTCATGGAAATTATCATCATCATCCAACTGTCCTTCCTCCAAACTGTTGTTCCTCTACCTTTATATAAAAACCTTCTGGGGACCTTCCACTTCCAAGAAGATGGAATAGATGTACTTTTCCCTATTCCTTTCACTAAGTACAACTAAACCCCCTAGCCATTATATATGAAACAAACATAAGAAGAGTCTGAAAGGTGGAGAGCGGAAAGGAGACTGGCTAGGGACCTCAGGACGTGAGGAACAACAGGGTGGTGAATTCTCTGGGCTTTCTTTTTCTTTCTTCTTCTTCTTTTTTTTTTTTTGCGATATGCGAGCCTCTCACTGTTGTGGCCTCTCCCGTTGCGGAGCACAGGCTCCGGATGCGCAGGCTCAGCGGCCGTGGCTCACGGGCCCAGCCGCTCCGCGGCATGTGGGATCTTCCCGGACGGGGGCACGAACCCGTGTCCCCTGCATCGGCAGGCGGACTCTCAACCACTGCGCCACCAGGGAAGCCCAGCCCTCTGGGTTTTCTTTTTGTCTCATATATCACAGAATATGAGCTGAAGAAGCTGACAATCTGGAACAACAAACACGTGCAGACAAAAAAAAAAGTCCAAACAAAAGCCTGCTGTCTCCAGCCAAAGTACCAGGAAAAGGACAGCCTAGCAACACAGAACCTTTAGAAAATAACCAGCTTACTTGAGAAAAACACCACTCAAAGAATTGTAGTCTAGACTACCCTCTCACCAGGGTGGGTGTCAGAGGAGGCTGAGTAGGGAGCCATGTCTTTCATCCCTGCTTGGTGGAAACAAACACACTTCCCTTGCAGTGTCAGTGGATACCATGTGGGAAGCGTGGACCCCCATCCCTACTTAGCAGTAATGAGACACCCCTCGCCCTCCCCTCCCCGCTGCGTGATGCCAGGGGAGGCCTAGTGGAGAGTCAGGACTTTCACCACTACCCAGTGATAGTGAGGCAACCACCCAGACATCAGTGAAGGCTATATGGGGAGTTGGCACTTCTCTAGGATGACAACAGAGGCTAGGTGGGGAATCTGGGCTTCTGCACTCACTTGTCAGGAAGAAAATGGCATTCCTACTTCCCCTGTCTGAGCAGTGTCAGAGGAAGCTAGCTAAAGCAGAAGGTTTAAATCACAGCCAGAGTACCACAGCATATACGTCCAGGTCTCAATAAAAAACATTACTCATCATACAAAGAATCAGGAAAATCTCAATGTGAATGAAAAAGACAATCAACAGATGACAACACTGAGATGACAGAGATGTTAGAATTATATGACAAAGACGTAAAAGCAGCCATCAGAAAAATGGTATCTAATAAGCACTTAATACATTTACTATTTTTATTACCTTGAAAGCAGTGAGAGAGAAACAACAAATTGCCTGGAGGGGAGAAACAATTTACATAACAGCAGATTTCTCATCACAAACCACAGGAGCCAGAATAAAGTGGCGCAACACTTTTCAAGTATTGAAAGCAAAAAGAACTGTTAATTCAGGGTTCCATATCCAGTGAAAATATCTTTCAGGAATGAAGAGGAAATAAAGGCATTCTCAGATGAAGAAAAACTAAGAGAATTTCTCACTGAAAGACCTAACTTAAGAGGATGGCTAAGGAAAGTTCTTTAAACAGAAAGGAAATGATAAAAGAAGGAGTCTTAGAACACCAGGAAGGAAGGAAGGAAGGAAGAACAACAGAAAGAGTAAAAATACGGCTAAATACATTTTCCTTCTCTTGAGTCTTCTAAATTATGTTTCATGAGTAAAGCAAAAATTATAACACTGTCTGATGTGTTTCTGAATGTATGCAGAGGAATTATTTAAGACAATTATAAACGAAGAAGGGTAAAGGGGTTAAGGTTTCTGTACTTCACTTGAATGGTAAAATGTCTAGCGGACTGCAATAAGTTGTGTATATATAATGTAATATGTAGAGCAACTACTAAAGAAGCTACACAGGGATACTCAAAACTCTATAGATAACTCAAAATTTAATTCTAAAAAACGTTCAAGTAACCCACAGGAAGGCATGAAGAACAGAACAGAGATGATAAACATAGAGAACAAATGGAAAACAAAATTATACAATGGAAGACTTAAGCCTTAACATACTAATAATTACACTAAATGTAACTGATTTAAACACCAATTAAAAGACAGAAATTGGCATAGTTGATAAAAAACACGATACAGGGCTTCCCTGGTGGCACAGTGGTGGAGAGTCCGCCTGCCGATGCAGGGGACACAGGTTCGTGCCCCGGTCTGGGAAGATCCCACATGCTGCGGAGCGGCTGGGCCCGTGAGCCATGGCCGCTGAGCCTGCGCTCCGCAACGGGAGAGGCCACAACAGTGAGAGGCCCGCATACCGCAAAAGACAAACAAACAAACAAAATAAAAAAACACAACACAACTATATAGTATCTACAAGGAACTAACTTTAAATATAATGATATAGGTAGGTTGAAAGTAAAAGGATGGAAAAAGATATATCATGCAAACAGTAAAAAGAAAGCAGAAGTGGTTACATTAATATCAGATAAAATAGAGCAAAGGAAATTACCAGAGACAGAGGGGCATATTACATAACAGTAAAAGAGTCAACCCATCAAGTACACAGAGCAATCTTAAATGTGTATGCATTAAATGACAGAGCTGCAAAATCTGTGAAGCAATAAAATGATAAAGCTGAAAGGAGAAGTAGACAAATCCACAATCATATTTGGAAACTACAATACAATTGATAGAACATCTAGACAAGAAATCAAGAAGGATATAGAAGAACTCGACACTACTACCAACCAACAGGATCTAATATTTATACAACACCCTGCCCAACAACAGAAGAATACATATTCTTTCCAAGTTCCCACAGACCAGATGCCAAGATACCATATCCTGGCCATAAAGCAAACCTCAACTTATTTAAAATAATTGAAATAATACAGAGTATGTTCTCCAACCATCATGGATTCAAACTAGAAATCAATAACTGAAAGATAATGGGAAAATCTCCAAACAGCTGGAAATTAAACATACTTCTAAATAATCCATGTGTTAAAAAGGAAGTCTCAAGGGAAATTTTAAAAATACATTGAACTGAACAAAAATGAAAATACACACATCAAAATATGTGAGACCCAGCTAAAGCTGAGAGGGAAATTTATTGCACAAAATGTTTACATTAAAAAAGAGGAACAACTTCAAAACAATACTATGCATATCCACCTCAAGAACCTAGAAAAAGAAAAGCAAAATAAGCCCAAAGCAAGTGGAAGGAAGGAAATAATAAGAACAAAAATCAATGAAATTGACAATGGAAAAACAATAGAGAAAATTAATTAAACAAAAGCTGGGTTTTTTTTAAATCAATAAAATTGACAAAACTCTAGCAAGACTGAAAAATAAAAAAGAGCGAAACACAAATTACCAATATCAGGAATCAAACAGGGGTTATCACAACAGACTCTGCAGACATAAAAGGATAAGGAAATACCAGGAAAACTGTACACATATAATTTGACAAGTTAGATGAAATGGACCAAGTCCTCAAAAAGTGCAAACCAGTATAACTCACCCAACAATAAATAAATAATTTGAATAGCCCTATAACTATTAAAGACATTGAATCTATAATTTTAAAACTCTCCCCAAAGAAATCTCCAGGCCCAGATGGATTTATTGGAGAACTCTACCAAATGTTTAAAGAGCAATTAACACCAATTCTACATAACCCCTTCCAGGAAATAGATGAGGAAGGAACACTTCTTAATTCATTTTATTAAACTAGTATTACTATGATACCAAACCAGACAAAGACAGTACCAAAAATATATATCTCTCATAAATATAGATACAAAAATCTTTAACAATATTTTGCAAATAAATTCACCAATATACAAAAGGAATTACACACTGTGCCCATGTGGGTCTTATTCTAAGGATGCAAGCCTGGTTCAAATTCAAAAATCAATCATAATAACAGGCTAAAGAATTAAAATCATATGATCATATCAATTGATGCAGAAAAAGCAACTGACAAAATTCACCACCCATTCATAATAAATGAAAAATCTCAGAACTAGGAATAGAGGGGCACTTCCTCAACTTGATAAAGAATACCTACTAAAAACTACATATATTACATTAATGATGAAAGACTGACTGCTTTCCTTCTAAGATCAGGGAAAAGGCAAGAATGTCTGCTCTTCTCATTCCTATTCAAGATAGTACTGGAGGTTCTACCAGTGTAATAAGTAAAGAAAAAGAAAGGAGACATAGAGTTTGGAAAGAAAGAAATGAACTGTCCCTATCTGCAGATGACATGATTGTCTATGTAGAAAATCCCAAGAAACCTACAAAACGGTCCTAGAATTAATGAGTTCAGCAAGGTGGCAGTATATAAAGTGAACATATAAAAGTCAGTCACATTTCTGTATACGAGCAATGAACATATGAACACTGAAATTAAAAATGCAATACCATTTACAATCCCTAAAGTAAATACTTACGTGTAAATCTAACAAAACCTGTGTGGGACTTATATGCTGAAAACTACAGAACACTGATGAAAGAAATCAAACAAGATACACATAAATGGAGAGACATACCTTGCCCATGGATTGAAAGATTCAAAATAGAAAAAATGTCAGTGCTCACTAAATTGATATGCAGGTTTAATGCAATTCCTATCAAAATCCCAGCAAGATTTTTTTGTAGCTATAGATAAGATTATTCTACAATATATATATATGGAAAGGTAAAGGAACTAGAATAGCTAAAGCAATTTGGGAAAAGAAGAATAAATTGGGAGAAATAGCTCTACATAACATTAATGCTTACTAAAGAGCTACCATAATCAGAACAGTGTGGTTGGCAGAGAGATAGACACATAGGTCAATGGAACAGAATAGAGAACCCAGAAATAGACCCGCATAAATATGTCCAAATGATTTTTGACAAAGGTGCAAAAACAATTCAAAAGAAGGATAGCCTTTTTAACAAATGGTGCTGGATCACAAACTTAAATGCAAAACGTAAAACTATAAAACATATTAGAAGAAAACACAGCAGAAGATCTTTGCCAGAGCTAGGCAAAAAATCCTTACACTTGACACCAAAGCATGATCCATAAAAAGAAAAACTGATAAGTTGGACTTTATCAAAATTAAGAACTTTTGCTCTGTGAAAACCCTGTAAGAGGATACAGGGGCAAGCTACAGACTGGGAGAAAATATTCGCAGACCACATATCCAACAAAGGACTATTGTCTAGAATATGTAAAGAACTCTCAAAACTCAGCAATAAAATATGAACGATCCAAACAGAAAATGGGCAAAACACATGAACAGACATTTCACGGAAGAGGGTATACAGATGGCAAATAAACACAAGAAAAGGTGTTCAACATCGTGAACAACTAAAGAAAATGCAAATAAAAACCACAATGAGCTATCACTACACTTATCAGAACGACTAATATAAAAAACAGTGACAACACCAAATGCTGGCAAGGATGCATAGAAACCTGATGACTCACGAACTATTGATGGGAATGTAAAATGGCACAGCTACACTGGAAAATAGTTTTGCAATTATTTTTTAAAAATGAAACATGCAACTATCAAATGATTCAGCAATTGTACTGTTGGGCATTTATCCCAGAAAAATGAAAACTTATGTTCACAAAAAGACCTGTACATGAATGTCCATAGCTGCTTTATTCATAACAGCCTCAAACTGAAAACGAGATGCCCTACCACAGATGAATGCTTAAACAAGTTACAGTACTATTCAGCAACAAAAAGGAACAAACTATTGAGACACATACAAAAAGGTCCGGATGAATCTCCAGGGAACTATGCTGAGTGAAAAAAGCCAATCCCTAAAGATTACAAGCTGTATGATAATATTTATATAACATTTTTGAACTGACAAGGTTTTAGAAATGGAGAAATGAGTAATGGTTGCCAGTGGTTAGGGATGGGGTGGAGGGGTGAAAGATAGGTGCGTGTGGTTATTAAAGGGCAATAGACGTATCGCCGTGGTGATGGAAATGTTCAGTACCTTGACCATATCAGTGTCCGTATCCTTGTTGTGATATCGTACTATAGTTTTGCAAGATGCTACCCTTTGGGGAAACACTGGATCTCTCTGTGTTATTTCTTTTTTTTTCCTCTGTGTTATTTCTTAACTGCATGGGGATCTACAATTATCTTAAATAAAGGGTTTAATTTAATAAAAACATACAAAATAAACTTCCTGTTTTGAATCATTATCTTCTGGCTGTACCACTCACTATCTCTCTTCATCACTGTCATCTACCAGGTGTGAGTCAATGGCGACTTGGACTAGGGAGGAAGTTGTGAAAATAGTGAGAAGTGGGTGGTTTCTGGGTGTACGTTCAAGGTAGAACCAAAAGGATTTGTGGATGGACCAAATATGTGAAACAAATGGAGGAATTCAAACGTGACTCCAAATTTTTCCTGAGCCATCTAAATGATGGATTCATTATTTACTGAGATGCGGAAGACTGAGAAAGGAGCATGTTTTGGAGGAAGTTGAGAGTTTGGTATTGGATATGTTGAGTTTGAGATTCCTAGTAGAATTCCAAATGGAGACGTATAGCAGGCAGTTGGGTACATGTGTCTGGAGTGAAAAACAGAGGTTATATCTGGACAATCAAAGCGAGGAGTCACCAGCACAAGGATCATATTTAGTCATGAGTTTAGATAAGACCGTCTACGTAATATGTATAGAGGAGAAGCAGCTTGGGACTCCAAAGTTTAGAGGCCAGAGAAATGAGGAGAAAGCAGCAAAGACCCTGAGAAACAATGGCCATTGAGCTAGAGGAGAGCCATGAGAAAGTGGGGTTTGGGAAACCAAGGCTTAACTCTCTGACTATCCCTCCTTGACCTTTTTCATGTGAGCACTGGCCTCTGGTTTCATCTTCAGTCCTTTTAACTGTTATATATATTCAGATTCTCCCCCAAATTATTGTTTTCAGCATTGAGCTCTCCCTTGAAGTTCTAATTCATGAAATCTATTGATTGTTGGATACTCTGTTGAGACAGCACATAGGTACTCGTTCTAGTTATTCATTAATGCCTAACAAATCACCCCATAAACTTAGTGGCTTCAAACAATAACAATAATTTATTATCTCTCGTAGTTTCTATGGGTCAGGAACTTGAGATTGGTTGGCTGGGCAGGTTTTGGCCCCGGATCTCTCAGATGGATGCATATGGCTGGGGTTGAAATCATCTGAAAGCTCACTCATTCATATAGTCTGGCACCTGGGCTGGGAAGACTCAAACCATTGGTCCAGGTACACCTCATCAATCTTGGAGTTATACAATACACAATGCAATTGCAGGGTACGGTATTTTCAAGTATAAACAAAGTGGTATCCATCACCCTCAAACTCTCTGAGTTGGCACAGTCTAAGTACATACCAGAACTCACTGGTTTGGAACCAGAAGCAGATGTTGGTTTTCCAGGTATGGGTCAGAATCTTACCAGATAGGATCACATTATCCCTGTGTGTATATCCCAAGCAGTCTATCCTTCCGCAATGCCACTGTACCACAGATAAAACGGTTGATCTCAATCCCTAAAGTCACTGCATCCTCCATATGACATATAATAAGCAAATTTTACCATGTTGACAATCCCTACAAGCCTCTCTGTGAGCTCTGGAGAAGACTGCCATTGCATGAGCATTTATGTATCAGGGTTATCAGATGTTCCACTTTACCAAGACAAACATTTCAGTTTTTAAACCTGTTGCTCCATCCTAATGTTTAATAGTGCCCCCTTTATTCACCCTCAAAACTGTCCTTGTTAGTTGGTAAACAAACAAACAAACAAATAAGTATGTATGTATATATGATTTATTTCTCCCTGCAATCAGATCGTTTCAGAATCAGGCTGGAAGTACACGTTATTCCTCCAGGAGGCAACAGACTGATGTGTCAGCAAAGGGCTCTGAAGGAGAAAAGAACCAGCCTTTCCTTGAGTATGGGGCAGGGAACACATGAGAGCTCAAAGTATTCAACATCAAAAGGGAATCCAGAGACTTCCCTGGTGGTGCAGTGGTTAAGAATCCACCTGCCAATGCAGGGCACACGGGGTTCGATCCCTGGTCCAGGAAGATCCCACATGCCGTGGAGCAACTAAGCCCGTGCGCCACAACCACTGAGCCTGCGCTCTAGAGCATGCGAGTCACAACTACCCACGCACCCTAGGGCCCACGTGCCACAACTACTGAGCCCGCGTGATACAACTACTGAAGCCCAGGCACCTAGAGCCCATGCTC
Source organism: Phocoena sinus (assembly GCF_008692025.1). Classification (NCBI taxonomy): domain Eukaryota; kingdom Metazoa; phylum Chordata; class Mammalia; order Artiodactyla; family Phocoenidae; genus Phocoena; species Phocoena sinus. The sequence goes on from NC_045784.1 coordinate 14,859,593, forward strand.
CGCAACAAGAGAAGCCGCCACAATGAGAAGCCTGCGCACCGCAACAAAGAGCAGCCCCCGCTCACGCGGGGGCTAGTAGAGAAAGCCCGTGCGCAGCAACGAAGACCCAACACAGCCAAAAAAAGACTCCACACTCCCACTGCAGGGGGCACAGGTTCGATCCCTGGTCAGGGAACTAAGATCCTGTATGCCGCACAGCGTGGCCAAAAAGAAAAAGAAGTGGGAGGTGGGGGAAATCCAGATAGACAGTAAATGTAAAGTAATCACTCCCATAATAGTAATAAGTAAAGCATGCAGAAGCTCTCAACCCATCTCTGCTTACTTGATTCACCTGATTAACCAATGCTCTCCACTGGAAATAATACTGATGCCCAGGACCTGAAACTGCTCAGAGCTAGAAGGCTACTCTCTAGGATACCAGAATACTTATGTTCCCACTGGTTGAGTTGTGTATTTAGCAAAGAGTGAGCTGAATTTGTCCCCAAACGTGTTTATGCTTGTAGCTGTCATTAGAATTCTGTAATCGATTTAGATATGACTTAAATTGATGGAAGGAAGACTATAAAAAGCCTGAGAGTTATTGGATAGACTTGATTAAGGCAAGTTGCTGGGGATATAAAAAGAAGGCTATTGGTTTGGATGTAGTAGATTTCAGGTGTAAAATATTAGGTGAATATTTAAAAACTCTCAAAAGAGTTTGTATTCAGATTTCCTCATAAAATATGAGGAAATTATAAGTTGTGACTACTCAGCATCTTTTGAAAACCCTTCCTAGGTTTGGAAAATTACCTTTCTCAAGATACAAGTCAGAATTCATTCTCCTAGCCTCCAGTGCAGCTGGGGAGCAGGCACAAGGCTCTGCCAATCAGGATTTAAGACGGAAGGGAGTGGGCTCCATGCAAAATTGGTCTGGGGGATGGGTGGTGGAGGAAGAAGCCTTCTTTCTGGGAGGCAGCAGTGGCAGAGCTTTGGGTGTTCATTAAGAGGGAGAAGTCTTTACGACAGAAGGTTTGAGAAAAATAACAGTAGCTCCATGTCAGGCTCATTTAAGTTGAGATGTGTATTAGACCTCCTAGTCAAGATGTCCAGTAGGCAGGTGGACATACAAATGTGGAGTTTAGAAGAGAGGTCTGAGCTAGAGTTACAAATTTGGGAGATATCAGTATACAGGTGTTTTAGGCTGTGGGCTTGGATAAAAATAACTAGGAAGTGAAGGAAATGAGAAAAGACATGAAGATCAAGCCTGGGGGTGCTCCAAAACTTAGAGGTCGGGAAGGTAAGGAAGTACTAGAGGAAAGGAGAGTGAGAAGGAGAATCCAGTAAGGAAAAGGAAAACCAAAAGAGGGTGGTGTCTCAGCGACAAAATAAGAATTTAGGGAAAAGATGGTGGTCAACTGTGTCACGACTACTGATGGGTTAAGCAGGATGAGGGCTAAGAACTGGCCATGGGATTTAGCAACATGGAGGTCATTAGCATCCTTTATAAGAGCAGTTTCAGTGGTTTATCTTTGGCTACCTGCAGTTCAGACCATCCTGTGCTCCCATTCAGGGACTGGTGGGGGCCATTGAGACAGCTTGATCAGTTCTCACCTCTATCAGGTGGGACTGTTTTTGAAGCTCTTTCCCCAGACTGGACAACACTGTCAAGGTTGGCTCCAGCAGCCTGTCTATTGGGTGGAATGGAAGTTCCTCCTGGCCAGTTGACCCTCTCAGACCCTCTAAACACAGTGCCCCTGAGGGGCCCATGAATTGTCCCAGACGTTGGGAAGGACCAAGTCAGCCCACTCTCACAGATTACTATTTCACACCATATCTTGTTTCTTCAGACCACAAACAATTCTCTCTCTTCCTTACACCTGATGACCTTGTTTCTTAAGTCCCATTTGTTTATTTTTGCTTATGCTTCCATTACTCTAGGAGACGGATCCAAAAAATATCGCTGCGATTTATGTCAAAGAGTGTCCTGCTTATGTTTTCCTCTAGGAGTTTTATAGTATCTGGTCTTACATTTATGTCTTTAATCTATTTTGAGTTTATTTTTGTATATGGTATTAGAGAATGTTCTAATTTCATTCTTTTTACGTGGTAGCTGTCCAGTTTTCCCCAGCATCACTTATTGAGGTAACTGTCTTTTCTCCATTGTATATGTGTGGGTTTATTTCTGGGCTTTCTATCCTGTTCCATGGATCTATGTGTCTGTTTTTGTGCCATATACTGTTTTGATTACTGTAGCTTTGTAGTACAGTCTGAAGTCAGGGAGTGTGATTCCTCCAGCATCGTTCTTCTTTCTCAAGACTGTTTTGGCTATTTGGGGTATTTTGTATTTCGTGCAAATTAAAAAATTTCTTGTTCCAGATCTGTGAAAAATGCCATTGGTAATTTCATAGGGATTGCATTGAATCTGTAGATTGCCTTGGGTAGTATCTGATGACCCTGTTTCTTATTCCACTGGAAAGGTAGAAGCAGTGAGAGAGAAGCCCCTCAGGTTCCCACCACCGATACATCCACCAACCTACCTTGATTGTGCCTCCCCTCCACTATGGACGAAGTGTCCGTTCTTAGCTAAGGCTGACCCTTCACTTGTGCACTGGTTACCATCCCCACTTGCAGGACCAGCTACACAATTTGGGAGGCCCAGTGCAGCATAAAAATGCAGGGTCCCTTATTCGAAAATTATTAAAAATGTCAAGACACCAACAGCAGAACATTAAGCCAAGCATGGTGCCCTTCTGAGGCCAGAGTCCTGTGTGACCACACAGGTCACATGTCCATGAAACTGGCCTCCATCCCTGGCCCAAGAAAGGATGCCCATTCCTTGGGCTACCCTCTCCCACAGAGAGAATCCTGGCAGTGGTGAGTGGGTCTCTCTCTGAGGTAACCTGAGGAGGTAATTTGGGGAACAGGCATTGTCTTCCAGAGAAGCAAGGACCCCCAGGAAGCCACGGCTAGGTGGCCAGCAGGGAGCCACTGCCATCTGGGGTCTTGAGACACTGCCTGGTAGCCACAGAATGAAATGGGGGTCCTTTGCCCTCAGCCTTGCATGTCTCAGGACAACCCAAGAAGAAGCTAAGGAGACACCAAAGGACTCCAAGGGTGCGTCGTGTGCTGCTGCCGTTGGTGAAGAGCAGCAAGCTGCCGCTGATGACTGATATGCACTCCGTGGGGGGGGAGAGCTGAATGGAGACAGAGTGAAAGAAGACTTGTCCAGAGGAGTGCAGGTGGAAGGGCCGAGCAGAGGGCAGTGTGCTTCCTCCACTGGGCTCCGGAGCCTGGATATCAAAATGGAAGGAGCCCTTGCAGGCACAGGGCGCTGGAAGGGGTCAGCAGCCACTCTGCACTGCTGGAGTGGGGCAGGTAGCCTGAGTCTGTGCCCTCTCTCTTTCTCAGCCTGCCCTCTGATGCCTTGGTGTCTGCCCGAGGACTTCTCCAGGGATGTTGTCTGCTGTCACTGCCACAGCCAAGGCTTAGAGGCAATCAGCGATGTCTACTCTGGCATCTTATGCCAGGGGGAACCCAGGGGAAGCCGCGTTTTAGAGTCCAAAGGGGTTCCCTGTTGGCAGTCCCTACATGTGGGCCTGGACAGGGAACAGCTTCTGATTTCAGGTCTAGGCTCTTAGCAGCAAGGGGCAGATGCGTGGTGGACGCTGGACACTGCCCACCACCCTGGGTGCCCGGAGAAGGAGGTCCCTCTGATGCCCCATCAACCTTCCTCCATTCTGAGTGTCTCTTCAGCCTGTCTCCCTCCTCCGGGAGGCTACCCTGTCCCCATCAGACTCAGGACAGCTGGAGGTGCTGAGGTGTGTCTGGATCTGCCTGTGCTTATATAGGTTGCTTGGCGTTACAAAATCAATGCCACGGGTGGCACACAGGAATGACCTCTTGTGTGTGTAGGACTGGATGTGCTTCTCTTAAATGCTGAGCTTCAGGAAGTACTGGCCACAGTGCAGGTGCGGTACTTGTGGGCTTGGTCATCTTCCCTGGGAGACCCAGGCCTGGCGACAGGGCAGGCAGAGGGCCCATGGTGTTCATGCTCAGCACTGGGGCCGCTGGCTTCCCTAGTTGGACAGAACTAGTGTCCACCCTGCCGGGCCACAACAAGGGAGTTAAGGACAAAGGTCAAGCAGACCCCACCCAGGCTGCCCGTCACTAGGGAAGAATGTGGCGGGAGACCCCTAGGAGGTACTGTGTGGTAGAGGGGAATGGGCAGGGCCTCCAGGAACATGGCCAGTGCCAGGCCCTGCTCCAGAGATAAGATGACTGGGCCCAGGGTTAGGCAGAAGGAGGTCTGCCCACCTAGGGCCCCTGGGGCGCTGGGAGCACATGCTGTCTGGTCCATGCAGGCAGAGCAGGGAGAGTGGGATCTAGCACTTCCACGCCACATCCTTCAGGGTAGCCTGGGATACTGGGCAAACTGCAGCAGCTACCACGTGGTCTCACAGGTGTCCCTCTTCTCTCTTCACACGGTAAACTCTTACTCCAGGCCAGACACTTACATCACCCTGTTAAGGTCTTACAACAATCCCCCAAGAAAAGTGCTACATTGCCCATATAGGAAAAGAGGAAACCGAGGCTCAGAGAGCTGAAGTGACTTGTCATGCGGCTTCTAAATGGCACAGTCAAGAGTCAGACCTGGGTTCGTTTGAACCTGCTCCTTGCCCCCTACACGGTCCCCATAACAGGCTGGTCACTGGTGAGTCTCCAGCACCTGGCATGGTGCCTGGTGCAGAACTGACCCTCAAAACCTGTATTGACTGCATGGGGGAAAAGACGTGCAGCTTGCCCAGGATCCTCAAGGTCCGCAGGTGTGCAGTGCACTGGGAGCAAGCCCCTGGCATTCTCTAGGGCTCCATTTCCAGCTCTGCAAAATGGGCAGGCACCCAGCAGCTTCCCAGGGCCCTTCCCGCTCTGGGCTTCCGTCTCTGCCCTGGGATGTGCACAGCAAGAAAGAAAACTGACCCAAGGGAAGGGAGGCTTTCTTCAGCCCCAGGATCAGGCCAGGGCTCTCCTTGGAGGTAGGGCTTGTGAAGCCCCTCCAGCTGTGGGCAGGGCAGAAGTGGTTCCCTCTGAGCTGGGGTGGGGACAGCTGGGAAGAAGCTGGAGAAAGGGGCCAGAAAGATCGAGCAAGCTCTTCAGAGCAACTGGAAAGGACAGTGCATACAATGGGAGTAAGTGGGACAGGTCCACGGCTAAAGCTCTGACACGGGGATCCCCGTATCCTACCTCCTTGGGCACGCAGCCGCCAGGAGCCTGCATAAACACATCTCACCCCCACTCCCTGGCTTGGCTCCCCTAAAGCGGTGACGTGCTGGAGCTGGCTCGTACTGGTTCATACCAACTCACATCTGCCCCCACTGCTTACACCAGCGCACACCGGCTCACGAGAGCCGATTGTTCAATTTTTAGGAATTGAAACAGCCATTACTTAAAATTAAATTGAATAAACATACAATTTCATAAATCATATTAAAAACAAAGGTACTAAACACTCAGTGCTCATCATTGACTACTCATTTGATTATACTTTATATTATCTATGCTCCTAAGGGTTTCTTACTGTCTCGCGTCTGTACGATGGAAATAGTATATGATGCTGCGTTGCCTGCTGCGCGCCCCTCTCTAGCTCGTCTTCACCTTGGTAGCTTGAAATCAGCCACGGTGGGAGGATTTATACCATGGAAACTGGCAAAGGCTATAAATCAGGTTTTTAATTTTTACTAAGAGCTGGTTGTTCAACATTTGCCAGCACTCCACCGGAGAGAAGGGAGGGCAGATAAAGCCATCTTGCCCATCCTCTTCCGACTACAGACATCTAACATTCTGCATCTTGCACACCATCCCACCTGCAAAAGCCCCCATGCGTCTCCAAAAATCTGAGCCCTTATACATTTTTAAAGGGAAGATTTACAAACAGAGCACCTTAGGGGTTAGTAGGTGGCTACTAAAATTGATAAGAGCCGATATTAAGATAAAGGCTCAAGGCGAGATACTGCTTCACTTCTGCTGGCCGGAGAATTTCAAGGTGCTTCCCAGGAAAAGGACAGACCTGAGGCCCTGTCCCTCCTTAAGCATCGAGCTCACTCAAGGATGTTCTTCCTCAGCTCTAAGAACAGTGTCATTAGGGCAGAATTACCAGGAGAATCAGATGAGGTCATTGATGTAAAAAATATCTAGCGCAGTGGCTGGCATAGAGACGGTATTCGATACAAAATTTGTGGGGACCGGTTCAAAATCAAAATATGGGCCACCTTGTTTGAAAAGCAGGGGCAAAGGTGCTCAAGTATAAGGCCTTTTCCTTTCTTCCTCAGTCTCTCTCTCAACTTTTCGTGGCCCTTTTATTTGCTGTTCAGTGTCGTTCTAGGTAAAGAAAAGGGTCAAAGGTTTAAATTATTAGCATAAATTTTACTGCACACACTTGGGCCTGTTGGCTGCCGGGTTTCCCCTCCCACTAGCCTCCGTGCAGACCCACTGCACTGAGACTGGGGTGAGCTCTGCGGAAGTCCAGCCCAGCTCCCCATGGGTTTGTCTCCCTGATCCGAGGCAGTTGGATGACCCTTAAGGATATCTAAACCTGTGCGCCAAGGCACACGAGGTACCTGGATTGGCGGTGGGCGACAGGCTTGTCCCCACCAAGATGCAGCCTGTTAAGCTGCCTGGACATGCTGCGGCGTTGGCAACGCCAACCCTGGGGCAAGACGGCCAACCGCCACAGTCTGCCCTAAAGCTCCCCGGGGTGTGCAAGCCTGAGCTCCACCACCCTGTCCCCAGGCCCCATTGGGAGTGGAGGAAGACAGCAGAAATCGGGTCCCCCTCCATCTCCCCGCAAGGCAACCCAGCCGCCATCCCAGGCAAAGGGCAGTGAGCTCGCGGGGCAGGGACTGGGGAGGGTGGAAGCCAGATGGGACCTGGGGCACTAAAGGGCTGGGGAGCAGGTGTGTAAGAACCTCTTCCAGGGAGCTGGAGAAGGCAGGACTGTGTGTGAGCCGAGCCTCCAACCCCTGGCACGTGTTCCTCTGCTCCTTTAGACTCTATTTACAAAGGAAGAAATACCAAGAGTTTCAAGACGGTGACAAGAGGGCACTAAACCGAGCACAGGGCCTTTCTGAGCATGGGGCCCTGGGCACCTGCATGGGTTGCAGGCCTGGATGCCAGTCCTACCCACGTGCCTTCTCAAGGACTCACCCCAGCCTTTCTCTCATCAATTTCCCCCTCTGTACAGGAGAATGCAGTACCAGCTTACAAGCACACTGAACATACTTCAAAACTTTTAAAACACACGCACCTCCCTCAACCCGATGTCCAATGTCACTTACTGCCCTAACGTTCTGCTCCCCTTTTCACCCAGATCCCTAGAATGAGTTGTTTATACTTGCCATCTTCACTTGCCTCTTTTTCGATCCCACTCCAGTCGGGTTCTGTCCATCACTCCATCGAAACTGCCACTCCCATTCCCTGAGCACCCCTGCAAGGGACGTTTCACAGGGCTGCCACTAGAGCTGTTGCTGTCTCTTTCTAAGGTTGAGAATGGAACTTGAATCGATCTCTCTGAGACCTGTCCCACCCGAGGCCTCTCTTCTTGGAGAACACCTCAGCCACGGCAAAGACTCGAAGGAAGAGTCAAGCTGCCTTCCCTTAGGGTGGCTGATTTCTTTTCCTCTTCCCTTTATTTCCCATCAGACGGAATGCCCGTGCAGACACGGCATGACAGTGTTGAAACTCTGAATTCAGAACGTCCTCAAGTTATCACTGCTCGCAAGATGTCTATCTAGAGACTAGTTTGAGCTCCACATTTTTCTATTGTTATTTTATACTTTAAACGGACGCCCCAAACTCAAATTAGGACCAAAAGCGTGCTGCTGCTAATTATGAAACACCTGGCTTTTGGGATACTTAAACAGCTATCCTCTAATTGTGGCCCCAGTTAATGCCTCAAAAAGCTAGAAACGTGTCGCCTCCTTTACAAGGTTTCTTTTTGAGATCACAACATCACTGTGTTCTTAAGAAAGGAGCTGGTTGGTACATTTGCTACATATATCATAAACTGGTCTCACTTTTAGGAAGTCCAGGGAGAAGGCCCACTTGATGTGAAATTCTTCTGGAGCATCAGCCATATGTAATGCATCACAGCTCTGTTCACACTAGACTTTCATGTGGGGGAAACATGTAAACGATCTTATTTTTCTGTATTTGACCTAATCATCCTCATGTTCCCTCCTGTTTATTAGCAGAGCAAGTTCGGCTTTTTAATTGATCATGTCTTCATCTCCCCCAGTTTTAAAACTTCCTTTTCAGTTAAAAAAAAAAAAACAAAAACCCTTTTCTGGGTTAATCTCCTTTACATATATAAAGAGCTCTTAAAGAAGAAAACGACCAAAAGCAAATTTTAAAAAATGGACAAATATAAATAAGACAGTCCAGAAAGAAATATGAACAAGTGATTCTTAAATGTAAGAAAATACGCTCAACTTCACACACGATAAGTTAAAACTACACATTTCACATCCATCCGTTGGGCAAAAATCCAAAAGCTTGACAAAACGCTTTGCTGGCAATGCTGTGCAGAAACAGGCGCTCTTCTACGTGGCGAGTGAAAGGGAAAAATGGTATAGCCACTATGGACGAGAATTTGGTAATACGTGATAAAACTACATTCACTCTCTTTACTACTGGAAATAGAGTCATCAGCATCTTTAAATCTAATCAGGTTAGAGAGCCAATTCCAGAAAGCCCAGAACCAATGCAGAAAACTCATCCTTAAAATTCTGTCCCTCTAGTACTACTTTTGGTACCAAAATCTGTATTAATCAGGGCTATCCAGAGAAACAGAACCAACAGGAAAGATAAATAGGTCAATAAGGGATTGATTGTAGAAATTGGTTCAGGTCTTATGGAGGCCAAGAAGCCCTACAACCTGCCACGTGTGAGCTGGAGACCCAGGAAACACAGTGGGAAATTCAGGTCAAGTCTGAAGGCCTGAGAACCAGGGAGGCGCCACGGTGTAAGTCCTGCTATGAGTCCGAAAGCCTGAGAACCACGAGCACTGAGGGCAGGAGAAGATGGAGGTCTCACTTCGAGCAGAGAGAGAAAACCTGCCCTTCTTCCACCTTTTTGTTCTATTCAGGCCCTCAAGGGATTGGATGCTGTCCACCCACATTGGTGAGATGGATCTTCTTTACTCAGTCTAGTGATTCAAAGGCTAATTTCTTCCAGAAACACCCTCACAGACACATCGAGAAATAATGTTTTACCAGCTATCCGGGCATCCCTTAGCCCAGTCAGGTTGACACATAAAATTTACCACCACAAAGACTAATGACAGGAATGGATTATAATGCTGCTTACTTTCAAATGTTTCAGAGAGAGAGAGAGAGAGGGAGAGAGGAGGAGGAGGAGAGAGGTCGGGGGAGAATAATGGAATAATGTCAGAATAATGGAGAGATGTTAGGGGACTCTTGGTGAAGAGTTTACAGGGGGTAATTGTATTATTCTTTCAGCTTTTCTTAACATTTAACAATTTTAGAAATAAAAATTTGGGGGAAGATCTGAGAAAAGTCCCTCCACTCAGCATCCTCAAGGGATGGGGGTGTGGGTAGGGAGTCAGAGACCTGCCATGTCCTCATGACACTCATCAAGTCCTTGCAGGCCTCAACAGCAATAACATCCCTGTTCTTTTGCCCCTGTTCACCCTGTTGTCTCTGCTGCTGGAAAAACTGGGACTCAGCCACTCAGGGCCCCGCATCCTCTCTCCCGGCTCTTACACGGGCTGTGTATCCCCCGAAGTCCAGCTGGGCCCGCACAAGGCGCCCGGTCTGGGGTTCACCTCGCAGTCCTCAGTCCTGGGGTCAGTCTGCCCCCACCTAGAGCACCTCCTCTGGTGGGCTCACCAGCCAGCATCAAGGCTACTGTTGGCTTCCCTCTACAGCAGGGCTCCCCTACCTCCGGGCCGCAGACTGGTACCGGTCCACCGCGGCCTGCTAGGCACTGGGCCGCACAGCAGAAGGTGAGCAGTGGGCAAGCGAGTGAAGCTTCGTCTGCCGCTCCCCACCGCTCCCCATCACTCGCGTTACTGCCTGAACCATTCCCCCCCCCCGCCCCCGCCCCCATCTGTGGAAAAACTGTCTTCCACGAAACTGGTCCCTGGTGCCAAAAAGGTTGGGGACCACTGCACAGGGCCCTTCTGGAAGCCTTCCCTGCTATCCCAGAGCCAATATCGCCAGGAAAAGGGCATGTGTCATTTCTATCCACATTTCATGGGCCAGTACTCAGTCATATGGCCCCCAAGCTAACTGCAAGGGAGGCTGGGAAATGTAAGGTTCCCGCATACCCAACAAGACAGTCCGCTGAGTACTTATAGTCTGGCTGTGTCATAATTACCTAGAGAGGCTAAGCAAGACCAGGACCCGCTGAGAGCTCAGACCAACCCCGTCAGACCTGAGAAGGGCTGGGGCAGCCTGACAGATGTGGGAAAGGGATGGGGAGCAAAGCCGGAGGGTTCCCAACAATTCAGGGGATGATAGGAATGTCACAGGCACATTACTTATGGTTGCCAGGCAAGTCAGCTGGTTGAAAGCCAGAGAGCCTGGTGGACTCAAGTCTCTCAATGCTGTTAAAATAGGACTTATTAAAATGGGACTGAAATAGACTATTTCAGGGACCCACCTAATGTCTAGATCAGGGTTTGTCAACCTTGGTACTGCTGATGTTTTGAGCTGGATCCCTCTTTGCTGTAGGGGGGCCGTCCTGCGCACTGTTCAGCAGCAACCCTGGCCTCCACCCACTAGATGCCATGAGTACCCACTCCCCTGCTGTCAAAATCAAAAATGTCTCCAGACATTGCCAAGTGTCCTCTGGGGGCGCAAAATCACTATCATTTGAGAACCAGTGTTCTCAGATTTCAGTGGATGTCAGAATCACATGGGGAGCCGTTTTAAGATGCTTCCCAGGCCTCACTTGTGGCGGAGTGGGGCGGAATTGGAGATGCTGGGGAGGGTCTGCCTGGTAAGTGAGATACAGAGCAAGGGGCCTTGCCCTCACATTAAATTCTAATTTGGTTTTAATTGGATAAAATGAGATTTACAAAGAATATCTCGGGGCCATCTACCGTCCAGAGGTTCTCAGTGGGGACAGTACTTCTCCCCCACCACGAGCCTAAGGGAAATTTGGTGATGTTTGAGGATGATTCTGATTGGCAAAGACAGAGCCTGTTTCTGGTACCTAGTGGGCAGGGGGCCAGGATGCCAAAGTTTCATTAGGTCCCATTTGTTTATTTCTGTTTTTATTTCCATTTCTTGAGGAGGTGGGTCAAAAAGGATCTTGCTGTGATTTATGCCATAGAGGATTCTGGCTATATGTTCCTCTAAGAGTTTTATAGTGTCTGGCCTTACGTTTAAGTCTTTAATCCATTTTGAGTTTGTCCCACCCAAGATGCCATTCAAAGTGCTGTTGAAAGACCACAAGGAGCGCAAGCAATTTTCGAGCTGTTTACACGACCTCATGAAAATCCTTTTTGCTCAGGATAGTTGTAAATCTAGAGATTACTGGGTTCGCTTAGGATATAAGCTTCCAGAAGGCTTAAATTGCTGGTAGATTTCTGAAGAGCATGCTGTGAACAGATGCTGACGCAAAAACTGGAGTCAGTTTTTCATGCCCAACGACAGACAAGATTTTTGGGGGGCCGTGAAGCTTTACAGAATTTGGTGAGGGAAGATGGTTTAAAAAGCATACAAAATAGCAGATACAAAATTAGGTACAAACATAAGTATTTACTAAGAATGAGAACAAAACTCGCAACAAATTGTAAATTTCAAAAAAAAAAAAAAAGAGATAAATATCCCAAACAAAAATAAATAAAAATAAGATAATATTTTGTATTAATTAACTTCTTGAAATATATTTATAATATTTTTTCCCCTCCATTTTGGGCTGGATCCTCTTTGATCACATCTTCATGTGACAATAATTTTATAATATCATGTTCTATAGAAATAATAGAAATAATTCAGCTTACCTCCATCATGGCCAAATGAAATACGTCATAAAAAGACTGATAGCTGGGATGCATCTAACATGCAACTTCACACACGCGTTCTTATCCTTTATAGTATTGCTACAAGCTTATGGAAACAAGCACAGGAATTCTATTTCTATTTCTTCTAATTAATAAAAGAAAAAAGACATATTATGTGCTTATAGTTGTAAACATTGCATTTATTAAGTGTATTCATTTCCTAGAGCTACTGTAACAAATTACCATACACTGGGTGGCTTAAAACAACAGAAGTTTATTCTCTCACAGTTCCGGAGGCCAGAAGTCCAAAACAGAGGTGTCAGCGGGACTGTGCTCCTTCCGAAGTTTGTGGGGGAGGGTCCTTCCACGCCTCTTCCAGCTCCCCGTGGCTCCTGGCATTCCTTGGCCTGTGGCAGCATCATTCCAACCTCTGCTTCCATCTTCACATGGCCTTCTTCTCTGTGTGTCTGTGTGCCTCTCTCCTCTTCTTATAAGGACATCAGCCATTGGCCTTAGGGCCCACTGTAATCCAGTATGACCTCATCTTAACTTAATTACACTGCAAGGTCACTATTTCCAAATAGGGTCACATTCTGAGGTTCCAGGTAGACATGAGTTTGGGGGGACACTACTCAACCCAGCATATCCAGTATATCCCTGTCAGGAGAACTTCCATTTATTATTATTATTATTTTTTTACTGGAGTATAGCTCCTTTGCAATATTGTGTTAGTTTATACGGTACAGCAAAGTGAATCAGCTCTACGTATACATATATCCCCTCTTTTTTGGATTTCCTTCCCATTTAGGTCACCACAGAGCACTGAGTAGAGTTCCCTGTGCTATACAGTAAGTTCTCTATTTTATACGGAGTGGTGTATATATGTCAATCACCATCTCCCAATTCATCCCACCCCCCTCTTTCCCCCTTGGTATCCATACATTTGTTCTCTACGTCTGTGTCTCTATTTCTGCTTGCAAACAAGATCATCCAAATCATTTTTCTAGATTCCACATATATGTGTTAATGTACGATATTTGCTTCTCTCTTTGACTTACTTCACTCTGTATGACAGTCTCTAGGTCCATCCAGGAGAACTTCCAATTTGATTAAGCATCAATGAGAACTGAATCCTCCACTTGTGTCTGTTGATGGGAAGAGTCTTCTACAACATCAAGCTACCAAAGTTTCCAAACCTTCCTCATCCACTACTCACATATCTCTGGTACTAGGTGCTGTAGGTCCAGCTGATATCTCAATACGGCCAGGAGTCGTATCGTAACCTGAGTCTTCATGTCACAAGGCTGCATGTGTTGGCACAGTGGGGAGCAGAAGGATTCCGGAGTCACTCTTACAATGGGATGGCTAGCAATAAACTAACTATATACCCAAGTCACTGTGAACCACGTAAATATCTCCCACCGAGAGTAAACTAAGTGTACCCCCAACTCAAATTACCCAGTTTGATCTCAAAAATGTCCATGGCCACTTCACCACCACCAGACTTGAAGGGGAGGTAAGAACTTGAGACAGAGAACTTAACCAACTGTGGTCAGAACATCTTATTTTTGCAAATTTTGCAAAAATACATGACATCTGAACACATTGCTAGGGCCCCTTCCAAGACTGTGCAGGTGAGGGGCCTTGAAACTTAAGGTTTCTTAGCTCATGCCAGTTAACTTTTTTGCTAGGGCTATCAAACTATTAAACCAGGGAAAGGCCATAGACTGTGTATCTGGATTTCAGCGAAGGAGTTAGCCAAGATCTTCATCATTTCCTTTTTTTAAAAAATTAATTAATTTTTGGCTGCGTTGGGTCTTCGTTGCTGCACACGGGCTTTCTGTAGTTGCTGCAAGCAGGGGCTACTCTTCTTTGTGGTGTGCGGTCTTCTCACTGCGGTGGCTTCTCGTTGCGGAGCACAGGCTCTAAGCGCGCGGGCTTCAGTAGTTGTGGCACACCAGCTCAGTAGTTGTGGCGCACGGGCTTAGTTGCTCCACGGCATGTGGGATCTTCCCGGACCAGGGCTCGAACCCGTGTCCCCTGCATTGGCAGGCTGACTCTTAATCACTGCGCCACCAGGGAAGCCCATCGTTTCTTTTTTTTTTTAACATCTTTATTGGGGTATAATTGCTTTACAGTGGTGTGTTGGTTTCTGCTTTATAACAAAGTGAATAAGTTATACATATACATATGTTCTCATATCTCTTCCCTCTTGCGTCTCCCTCCCTCCCACCCATCCTACCATCATTTCTTGATAAACAAATTATGGCCAACTGGATGGAAGTGAACAATCACATCTCAAGAGGGTTGCTGGTGGATCAGTGGGAACCTGAAAGAATACTCTGGGATACTCTACCTCATCTACTCTATTCCAGCCCTACTGGGTCCCCTTGCTTTTCCTCCCCTCTTCTGTGCCAGATACACCCCTGCCTCAGGCCTTTGCATTTGCTGTCCCTTCTGGCTAAAATGCTCTTCTCTCCCCCGCCACCACCCCCCGCCCCGCCGCCGAGATCCGCATGCTGGCTTCCTCAGTTCTTTGAGGGAAATGTTACTATGGCAGTAACATTAGCTGCTCACCAAAATTCATGCTCCCCTTCAATAGTGTAGAAAATGGTATAGTTTCTGTTGTATCTGGGTAAGGATATGTGCTAAGGCGACCAAGTCATCCCAGCATGGCTGGAACTTTCCTGGTTTGAGCACTGGAAGCCCCATATTTCAGGAAAACCCTCAATAACTGGCAAACTGGTACAGCTGGTCACCCTACATGTGGTTAAGTTTTGGCCAAGTTAATGCCAGTGAAAATGATTACACCATTTTCAGGCCTGACCCACAGAAACCCACAGAAACCTCTTAAACAACACTCTTTCTCTTCTCCCATCTGCTGGGTTGATGGCGACGCCCAGGGCAACTCTGGAAGCTCTGGGTTGTGGATGGCAGATCCTCTGTTAGCCTGTGGCCCTGAATGACCACATGGAACAGATTCCATCTAATGATTCCACAGTCTCTCCCTACAACCCTTGACTGGAGCAAGAAATAAACTATTGTGTGTAGCCACTGAGATTTGAGGGATTATCTGTTATATCAGCTAGCATTATGTTAACTAATACAGTCACTTTCTCAGTGAGAGCTTCCCAAACTACCATATTTAAAATTGTAACTACTTCCCCTCCACTCCTCCACTCCTGCTCTCTATTTTCCATCGTTGCTTAATTTTTCTCCATAAACTTATTACGATCTGACATAGCATTTAGGTTTCATGAAGACAGGAAGTGTCTGTTGTGTTCACTACCGTATCTCCAGCATCTAGAACAGCACTATCCAATAGAACTTTCTGTGACAATGTAAATATTATACATCTGTGTTGTCCAATGTGGTAGCCGCCAGCCACGTGTAACTGTTGAACACTTGAAATGTTGCTGGTATGACTGAGGACCTGAGTTTCTAATTTTACTTTATTTAAATAGCCATGTGTGACTAATGGCTATCCTACTGGACAGGGCAGATCTAGAACAATGGCTCAGCGTAGCCATCCAACAAATATTTGTTGAATGTAAGAATCAGTGAATGTATTCAATAGGCTTTTGCGGAGTCTGTTACGTGTCACACACAAATGAGACAGACACTGGTTACTCTTGGTGCATTGGCCTGGGGCTCAGCTCGATGTCTGAGAAACAAATCCAAATTTGCACCCTTCTCTGTGAGCTTAAGTTGGACAAGATTCATTGCTAGAACATGTTACGTTCAACCTGGGTGGGAGAATTCCTTCACCACCACTTGCAATACTAAAGCCAAAATAATATCAGAGAAGAAAGTTCCCGTGCTTTGGGTAGTGATTCCCATGATTTGGAGAGAGTTGGAAAGGTTCATTTCCCAAGAGCATCCTTCTTCTTCCCTTCTCCCATAAGCCTGAGATCAACACTCAGAATGTGATAATTAAGTCAGCCCTCAGTATCTGTGGGGGACTAGTTCCACAGTGGAACTCTGTGGATACCAAAATCCGCGGCTGCTCAAGTACCTTATATAAAATGCTGCAGTATTTCCGTATAACCTACGCACATCCTCCCGTATACTTTAAATCAGCTCCAGATTACATATAATACCTAATACGATGCAAATATTATGTAAATAGCTGTAAATAAAATTTAAATGCTATGCAAATAGTTGCCAGTGAGCCGCAAATTCAAGTTTTGCTTTTTGGAACTTTGTGGAAGATTTTTCTTCAAATATTTTTTTCATCCGCAGTTGGTTGAATCCAAAGATGCAAAACCCATGGATACAGAGGGCCACATGTATACATGGTAGAGATGGTATCTGGTCTCCAAAAGTTATGTTCTTGTCTTCTCAAGCACACAGTTCCTTTTGCAGTTAGGTTTGGTCATGTGACTAAATTACCACCTGTGTGGTTCCTTTGCAGGTTATTTGTTTGTTTTTCTCTCTCTGGTTTCTTTTGAGATTTTTCTCCTCTGCTGGAATGCTCTGTAGTTTTACATTTTTCTATGTGTGGATTTATTTTAATTTACTTGCTTGGGACATGATATTCTTTTAGCCTAAAAATTCATGTCTTTTTTTAGTCCTAGAAAATTTTCTGCCATTATTTCTTAGGATAGTGTTTCTCCTCCATTTCCTTTTAATTTTTCATCTGCAACTTTGATTAGACATATGTTGGAACTTCCTCTAAATTACTACCATAGTCCATTTCTCTCTCTCTCTTTCTCTCCCTCTCTCTCTCTCCCCCTCCCCCGACTCTGTGCCACATTTTGGGTAATTTCTTTACACATATCATTTAGTTCACTAATTCTCTTCTTACCGTTGTCTAGACTACTGTTTAACCTGTTGACTAATTTCTATGCCTATATTTTTCATTACTAGAAACTGTTTGGTTCTCATTCAAATCTCTCTGGTCTTTTTTCACATTATTTTGGGCTTTCATTTTGGTTTCTCTCTTTTATGTCTTCAACTATTTAAAATATACTTATTTTATGGTGTCTTTAAAATTAATCTATTATACCTACTGTGTGGTGCTAATTCTCTTATTTGCTGAGTTTTCTATCTGTCCCTCACAATGGATGCATTATTCCATATACATCCATAATCTTTTATTGTGAATTTTTCTTTAGCAGGTTATTTTTTTGCCCTGGCATCCTGTGAGCCACTAGGTGTGAGAATGGACCTGTGGACTGGTTTTGCTTTTGTTTCAGTTGGGAATTCTGGAGGTGTCAAAGGTTTTAGATACGTTTTAATGATAGTTGTTTGGCTTGGGTTTCCTCTGCCATACAGGAACTGTGAATGTGAATTCGAAATCGAGTAGGGTGCAGTCCTGGGTTTTTCAACTCCTGCAGATGACTTCTTTCTACTCGAGGTCCCAGATGCCAGCCTCCTCATAAATTCCCTGGGCCGCAGTTGCTTCCCTAGCAAGTTTCCCAGTCCCCTTTTCAGAACCTGGATGGAACAGCTGTCTGAGATGGTGGCTCCCCTGCAGCGTCAAGGTCTGGATCCTCGTTTCCTGTACCATATAGGTATTAGAACCCCAGTCCCCAGTCTCTGGGTCCTGTATCTGGGTGTGCAATCTTCATCGTCTGCTGTGGTACCTATTTGGCCCTACTACTCTATGATTCCTTTCTTCCTGTCTGGCATGTGGGGGTTGCCCTTTTATCCTTTTCTGAGCGCATATATGTATTTAAATTCTGGGGATATGTTTTTACAGCATTACTATGTGTTAGTAATAGGAGAAAGATCTTAGTCTGTCATATTGTTGGAAGGAGTCTGCTGTTGATTCTTTTGAGAATGTCTCAGAAGAACTCTACGATCTCTTTACTCTGATTTACTTCCAGCATTCTTGTGACAGGGGTGGGAAGGGGACTGAAGGATGATCTGTGTGACATTCCTAATATAGACTGAATACCCCATCATGCAAAGAAATCATAGAGACACATAATTTATGTAAAATTAGTCCCAAAAAGACATGATATACTTGTGTATGCTCTTAATGATATACAATGTAAATGTCAGACAGTAGCTTGAAAATTAGGGTCAGAAAACAATGACCTTTGCATTCTGCCAAAGATGTCCTTGGGATAAATTGCATTTTTATTGCATTATATTATATTACATCACTGCAATTATATGAGACTCTTGTTAGATTTTGAATGCTTCTCTTTATCATTTTAAATATGCATGTATATTATATACGGCAATTTGAGTGTTCTAGAAACAAAATTCATATATAAAAATGAAGAAAAATATGATAACTCAATAATTCACAGAAATATGTTCCAAAAATAATAGGATATAAAAGAAATTATACGCCTTCTAACAGTAAATATCTCAAGCAAATCAGACCATCATATCGGGCCTTGGACAAAGGATCACTTTTGTTTATTTTATCAATATTCCAAGAGAAAAATAAAAAGAAGAAATTCTCAAAGCCGCATAGCACAGGGAGATCAGCTTGGTGCTTTGTGACCGCCTGGAGGGGTGGGATAGGGAGGGTGGGAGGGAGACGCAAGAGGGAAGAGATATGAAAACATATGTATATGTATAACTGATTCACTTCGTTATAGAGCAGAAACTAACACACCACTGTAAAGCAATTATACTCTAATAAAGATTAAAAAATGAAATAATAATTAAGGTGTAACAGAAGGTTGTATTTTTCATGTTGGATGGTTCTGAAAAAATGGTAAAAAGGATCCTTTTGGCTTTTCCCAGCTCCCTTGAGAAAGATGCTGATAAGAAAGACAGGGAGAAAAAAATGCCAGAATTCTGTAACACAAACAAGACACACAAGCCATTTTCCTAACTTCACACGGTTCAGGAGAGTGACAAAACACCAATTTCCACAAGATGGTCTGTCTTTCAAATATGGAACACTTCCCATTCAAATAGGTATCTGGGGCATTCTGGGTAAGCCAGCCAAAACGGGTAGCAATAGCATGTAAATTAAAATAGCAACTGTCCCAATCCTGAGTATTCATCCGTGCCACTGACACACTGCAGAAAGGATGCCAGACCTGTCACTGACAGAAATCTCACGTCTGTAGCCTGCTGCAAGAGCTCCAAAAAGCACTGCTTCCAGAATGTAGGGTTCCTTTGTTGGTGACATGCAGTTGAGAGGAGGAAATAACATACCATTTGGTGTCCTCCGGGCAGGTCTGTGAACAGACTTGTGCTGGGTCCCTGTACTGCTTTCTCGAGATGTTCAGGATCTGCATGTGTTATGTGCTGCAACATCCAAGTGGCGTATAAACAAACCTGGGTTGATTTCCAGGAAAACGCAATTACCATTTTAGGAGAACCATCACATTTGTCTCAAGCCAAATGATTTGCAAAATGACAAATTGCAGCTTGTCAGTATGGCCTGTAAGACGACCACCTGATCCCCAGAAGTGCACACGTAGCCACAACTTCAAATGAGGCCTGGGCTATTGTAGCAGACACCGTCAGGGTTTGGCCTGTGTCCCCTTGTCCTTACCACTTCAGTGCATTCCAGCCTGACTTCCATGTGCCAGAGCCTGTATTTCTTTGCCTTTTCCGGCCCCTTAAGTCTGCACTGCCCTCCCATGTGGTAGGCCGGAAGTGCTGAGTAATTAATGCCAATTGCCCACGGTGATAATTGGCTTGATACCACACTCTTTATTGGCAGCCTTCTCTTCCCTGTTTCATTTCCCTGCTCCCCTACTGTGTTTCCTCGGACCAACTCTCCAGTCAGCTCTGTGTGCTTGAGTCCCTGTTTTGGAGTCAGCCTCTGGAGGAACCCAAGCTAAGACAATTATCTTCTCCCAGAAGTCCTGGCAACCTGGCATTTTGGCAGGCTTCAAGATGTCAGGGTTTCAGGGGAGGAGGACGTATATTAGAATTCTGGATCATATGCACCCCTATGTTCACTGCAGCATTACTTACAATAGCCAAGATATGGAAGCAACCTAAGTGCCCATCGTTTGACGAATGGATAAAGATGTTGTATATATATATACAATGGAATATTACTCGGCCATAAAAAAGAATGATTTCTTGTCATTTAGGACAACATGGACTGACTGAGAAGGTATTATGCTAGGTGAAGTAAGTCAGATGGAAAAAGACAAATACTGAATGATTTCATTTATCTGTGGAATCTAAAAAAAAAAAAAAAGAACAAACATAACAAAACCAAAATAGAGTTATAGGTACAGAGAACAGACAGGTGCTTGCCAGAGGGAAGGGGTTGGGGGGAGGAGTGAAATAGGTGAGGGAGATTAAGAGGTACAAACTTCCAGTTATAAAATAAATAAGTCAAAGGGTGTAATGTACAGCACAGAGGATATGGTCAATAATATTATAATAACTTTGTATGGTGACAGATGGTAACTAGACTTATCATGGTGACTATTTTGAAATGTATAAAAATATTGAATCACTGTGTTGTATACCTGAATAATACAATATTGTAAGTCAATTATACTTCAATTAAAAACAAGAATGCTCTACCAACTGAGCACACATTTCCAGTTTACCACTCATCTTAAAAGGTATTTTTGCATTCCAAGTTCACATCTGTATACCTAGCGTGTCTTCCTTCTTCACTGCTCAGATCAGCCTTGCTGTAAGGTTCCTGTGCTTCTAGCTTGCCAGAAGTTCTCTAGTGCCTAAAACATCCACAGGCTCCCTTCGTATGACGGTGAAGCCACTAATAGCCACGACAATAAACAGTCAACCAGGGCTTCCCTGGTGGCACGGTGGTTAAGAATCCGCCTGCCAATGCAGGGGACACGGGTTTGAGCCCTGGTCCAGGAAGATCCCACATGCTGCAGAGCAACTAAGCCCGTGCGCCACAACCACTGAGCCTGCGCTCTAGAGCCCACGAGCCACAACTACTGAGCCCGCATGCTACAACTACTGAAGCCCATGTGCCTAGAGCCTGTGCTCTGCAACAAGAGAAGCCACCGCAATGAGAAGCCCGCGCGCCACAACTAGAGAAAGCCCGCGCACAGTAATGAAGACCCAACGCAGCCAAAAATAAATAAATAAACCTAAACTAAACAGTGAACCATTTTAGAGGACAGCCTCGAGAGAGGACACTAGACTGTGTTTGGAAGCAAAGTTTGAGTGGAGGTAAGGCCGGCATGGAATTAATACTGATCCATACACTTTGGAATTAAAATACCTGTTAAAATAACTAGAGTCTTGTTTGAAACTTACAGAGTCACTCCGGTGGCCTTGGGTCTTGTGGGCCTAAGAACACTTGTGAAAATTGTCATCATCTTCACCATCAACTTAACAAATGTTTACTGAGCATTTAGTAGGTGGGAGGCACTATTGCAAGCACTTTACATGTATTGACTTATTTAATCTCCACAAAATGCTAAGAAATAGGCATTATTATTATTATCCTTGTCTTATGCATGGAGGAGCTGAGAGATTAAATAAAGGTCACAGTGATCTTGATCTTGTGCTTACACCTCGAAGGAATGGCAGTACAGGTGGCCTTGTGGGAGCTGGAATGGAGCTGTAGGACCTTTTCATTGGTAGCTCATGGCTTCATGGCCGCCTTCTCTGGGCTCTGCCGTTTCTATGACTCTTGGACTCTGAAAAACTATGTGAGGCTCCATATTTGAAGAGGGATGGACAAGGTGACAGGCTTTTTTATTTCCTTTGTAAACTTTGGAAATTGAAGAATAACATACATAAAGACAGTGCACAAATCATAAGTGTACAGCCCAATGAATTTTTACAAGGTAAACACATGTGTGTAACCACCAGCCAGATCAAGATATGTAACAGGAGGCTTTTCTCAGGGCTCTGGAAGTGTTCCTTACCATTCTATAGTTCATAGGTCATAGGATCATAGAAGACGCTTTTGAAACAATTGGGCTAACATGAGCATTTTGCATAAACTAAACCCCATAGCAGTCAACTGTCATGCGAAAGACCATGCAGTTAGAGAGCATCTGTTTTTTTTTGTTTTGTTTTGTTCTAGAAAATCGAGAAGTTTTTACGTTGCTTAACTAAGTCAGTGCCTGTAGAGAAACCACCCCACCTCTCCACTTCCCCTATTTCTTTGTTCAACATGCCACATTAACTTTTCCTTTCCCATTTTGTGCTCACTTTATGGTTAAACCATCTAGGATCATGAATTCTTCTGGGATCTCTGTGCGTGGTGCCCGAAAAGCTGGCTCTCCTCTCATCTCAGTAGCCAGTGACAGCCTGTGGACGTGTGATGACATCAGTATAGAGCAGCTTTAGGGAGTGTGGGGAGAGTTTGGCTGGATTAAAGGGTCACTGAGAAAGGAAATAACCCTAAACGTCAGCAAAGGTTGTGCTTTTGATGCTTTTCCCAATTTGTATCTCGTTTTCAAATTCTCTTTGTTAAACATGTATTGTTTCTATAATGGAAATAGATGTATTTCATAAAAGCCTATGATAGTCATGTCTAGCTAATACTTTCATACGTGTTCACTGGAATTGAACAATTAAGTAAATGGATGGCAGATGGTGGGAGCCAGGTTTCCCACTGTTGGAGTGGAAATTTACAGATCAGCCAGGGAGCTAGAATGATCCATGTGGTAATGGATTAGTTGGAGACATCGGTATGAACTCATGTTTAGCTTAATATAGATACAGATGGATATGTAAAGAAATATTTATAGATATGTATGTATGCATGGGTTAGTATACACACATATATTTCTTTACTCTGTCAGCTGAGACGGCCTAAAAGGAATGACACTCCAGTAACAACAAAGCCTAGTGCCCAGACCTTGGTTTCTAACACCATTTTCCAATAAAAGGAACCAGGGCTCCTTGGAGAAATGGCAGATTCTAGGGCTGAGGCAGGAAATACACCATATGAGCCTAAGCACCTTGTAGAGCCGAAAAGTAAGGAAGTGCTCAGCTACACACACACACACACACACACACACACTGAAGGGATTATGTCAAAGGGTCACAGGAGTCAAGTAAAAGAGCTCCCAATGGCCAAAGCTGGAACGATTTGAGTAACAAAATATATAAAGTAGTATCGGATTATAACCCAAAATGTAAAATAAATACCCCTGAAACCATACCGATATAAATGACTGAATATCTTTTTTTTTTTTTTTTTTTTTTTTTTTTTTTTTTTTTTGCGGTACGCGGGCCTCTTACTGCTGTGGTCTCTCCAGACGCACAGGCTCAGCAGCCATGGCTCACGGGCCCAGCCGCTCCGCGGCATGTGGGATCTTCCTGGACCGGGGCACGAACCCATGTCCCCTGCATTAGCAGGCAGACTCTCAATCACTGCGCCACCAGGGAAGCCCTGAATATCTTAATAAGCGGAGAAGAGACAAGTTTCCTATGCAGAAGAATTCCAAATAAATTATGTAGGTTCTCTCCCTAAAGGAGGTGGAGCCTCACTCCTCACTCCTTAGGTGTGAGCTGCACAGAGTGGCTTCCTTCTAAAGAGGACGGTATGGGGCTTCCCTGGTGGCGCAGTGGTTGAGAATCTGTCTGCCGACGCAGGGGACATGGGCTCGAGCCCTGGTCTGGGAAGATCCCACATGCCGCGGAGCAACTAGGCCCATGAGCCATGGCCGCTGAGCCTGCGCGTCTGGAGCCTGTGCTCCGCAACGGGAGAGGCCCGCGCACCGTGATGAAGAGTGGACCCCGCTCGCCGCAACTAGAGAAAGCCCTGGCACAGAAACAAAGATCCAACACAGCCAAAAATAAATTAATTAATTAAAGAGGACAGTATGGAAAGGGGGGAAAACACTAACTTTATGGTGGAGAGACCTGGAAAAGAGACCTACTAGTCCTACTCCAGCCAGGTGATCAAGGCCAATATCAACAGTGATAAATCACGTTGATAGTATATACTGTTGATAAGATGTGATGAAAATGGCACTTTATCACTGTGATCTTCCTCCCCCAATCCATAACTCCACTCTAATCATGAGAAAAACATCAGCCAAATCCCAATGTTGGGGGGTGAGGGTGGAATTCAACAAAATACCACCAGTGCCCCTCAAAACTGTCAGGGTCATCAAAAACAAAGTCTGAGAAACCATCACAGCCAAGAGGAGCCCAAGGAGATGTCGTGACTATATGTAATGTATCCTGATAGCCAGAGAAAGGGCATTAAGTAAAAGCAAAGGAAATCTGAATAAAGTATGGTCTTTAGTTAATACTGATGTATTGATTGGTTCATTAAATGTAACAAATGTACCATACTAGTGTAAAGTGTCAATAATTGGGGAAACTGGGTGCAGGAGGCAGGTGTATGGAAAATCTTTGTACCATCTGCTCAACTTTTCCGTAAATCTAAAACTATTCTAAACAATAGAGTACAGTCAATTCTCTGTATTCTGACAGTTATGTTTTATAACATCTCCGCGAACACTGAATTGGTGCACGTTGAGCCATTACCCCCAGCTGAGAGCCTCTGGTCACAACATTTTTGGATCAATACATAAGCTTGTTTTACGTGTGTTTCTGTTTAAAGACACTTCATTTAATATACAATTGATTCATTAATATTAAATATCTGTGGTGAACAGCACTTTAACTCATTTCTGAACAAAGCTTATCTAACACATGTATTTCCTCCAGAAGGCGCATCACAGCCATCTTGCACTTAGGATCACTAGGTAGCACTTCAGCACTATGTTTGGGGAGCATTTTCAACAGCGATATCACTCACAAAAGGCACAAAAATGCCCAAAACTTGGCACGAAACAGACCACAGAAAGGACACTTGTTTGTAGTATGCGAGTTGCTACAAGAAGACAGAGCTTCCTCTCATTCCACCTCAGGTGGGAATGTGTGCACTGGACAACTCAATTTCTTTACCCTGTGCACATGCCATGCTCACGAATGACCACAGAAGTGTCATGAGTATTCATCTGGGGGTCACAAATAAATGTTAGTGAGTAGGTAAATTCATAAATATGGAATCCATGAATAATAAGGATCAACTGTATATTGATTTTTAAAAGGCTATGAACATGTTCCCCAATAGCCTAAGTTCTCTCCCTAACCCACTACAGATTGCTCATTTCTGAATCTAACTTACTAAAATTTATTTATTTGTCTATCTAGTTATTTAGTTAGCCTATACCTGTGCCGTACAGTAGCCACATGTGGCTATCAGTACTTTAAACGTGGCTAGTCCAACACTGAGGTGTGCTGTAAGGATTCACACCAGATTTTGAGGACTTAGTACAAAAAAAAGAATGTAAGTTATCTCATTAATACTTTGAATATTGATTACATATTAAAATGATAATATTTTAATATAATTGGTTAAATAAAATGTATCATTAAAATTAACTTCACCTGTTTCTTTTTACTTTTATAATGTGACCACTAGCAAATCTAAAATTACACATGTGATGTGCATTTTATTTCTATTGGACAACCTGTATCATCTCCTGGGAAAATGAATTCCATCATAATATTTGTAACATAGGGAATGACATAGGACAATGGAATCATTTTATCCTTAGAAGGACTAGTCAATCCTCTCCTTTTAGGACACTAAGGCTCGGACAGGTGAAGTGCCTTGTTCAACTTCACACAGCCATTTGCTGGCAGAACAAGACTCAGACCCCAGTCTCCTGTCTTCCAGTCCAGTCTCTTTCCCCTTGACCTTCTCCCCTGCATGTCTCCACCCTGCCAATAAATAAAACCAACAGCCTACATAATCCTTTAAGAGAAAAACAGTGTTGGCTATTCCTGAATTGAAAGAGAACATTTCATAAAATCTTGCTAGATTTCTATAAGTAGGGCTACCAGATTCAGCAAATAAAAATATAGGATGCCCTGTTAAAATCTGCATTTCATGGAAAAGAATCTGAAAAAGAATGGATATAGGTATATGTATAACTGAATCACTTTGCTGTACACCTGAAACTAACACAGTGTTGTAAATCAACTATACTCCAAAATAAAATAAAAATTAAATTAAACATTTTTAATTTTAAGTTAAAAAAATAAAATGAATAATTAATTATAAAACATTTGTATTTCATATAAACGAGAAATAATGTTTAATTGTAAGCATGGGATATGCTTATACATAAACATTATTCCTCGTTTATCTGAAATGTAAATGTAACTGAGCACCTGTGTTTTCAGTATAAGTATGTCCCATGAAATATTTCGGGACATATTTACACGCAAGAAAAGTGTTTGCTGTTAATCTGAAATGCACATTTAACTGGTGTCCTATATTTAATCTGGCAACCCTACTGTAAGCCTTTGAGGAAAGAACCTTTCCGCTAATTTCTCCCAGGCACTTAGGCACTTATCTTTCTGTGTTCCTCCAAGGAAGAGCCCAACCTAGTGAGTCATTCAGTGGCTCCGTAATAAACAAGGGAATCTCCAGACTTGCCTTCCCATCTGCAGGCTGTCTCGGCTGTCAATGCTATCTTTCTAAACAGCCAACTTACTGGGGAATCAAGCTGCAGATCTCAACTGTCCCTCCCAACCTTTATAATCAATCTGAGTTGGGCAAGATGCCAGCTTTTAAAAAAATGCACAGAACCAACTTTTGTAACTAGGGAAATAAGAGGGTAGGAAAAACCCAAGGAAACAGACAAGCTTTCCTTTTCTTTACAGAAGCTCTTCTAAATGTAACAGGCGACAATTGGTACAAACACTCCAGCCATTTCCTGCACATGTACACACATCAAAGAGAGAACGGGAAGAGTCAATCGGATTTTGCATTTTATGATTTTGCTTTCCTTCATTGCTATTATTTTGTGGCATACTAGTGAGGGGATGATAGAAGTGGTCCATACAAGGTGCAGGCAAAAAGGGGGTACAGGTAATAAGAGAATTTAAAAACAATTTAATGTCTGTAGAGAATTTAAAAACAATAATAAAACTGACTAAAAGTTGTTCTGCTTTTTATTACCCCATGTGCTGACAATTGTAAACAATGTCATTGATAAAATACTCCTCCCACTGCAACTTCCCTTCCCCCCAGAACCTTGGCAGTTCTGATATTAAGCAAGTCCATCAACTATTTTTAAAAACCCTGTTTTATGGAGCTTTGCTTTTTTTGCTGTTTGGGGCATGGTATGTAGGAGGTGGAAGGAGAGGAGAAGAGCTAGATGGAGATGCTTAACCCATCAAACAGCAAGAGTTTTAATAAATGGAGATTCCCCTCTCATGCACACATCGGACTATGTCTTAAGGTTTCCAAGGACCAAGAGGCAATATTATAGTAAAAGGAGCACTGGAGAAGGAGTCAGAATACCTGGGTTCAAGATGTGGCTCCATATCTGCATAGGTATGTAACTGAGGACAAAAGTTACAGCCTCTCTGAGCCTGTTTCCCTCCTTGTCAAGTAGATGCTCTGACCACTTCCCCATCTGTCTACTCCACCTGCTTGTCTTGTGAAGCTAAGAGATAAAACATATAAAAGTGCTTTGCAAACTGCAAGGTCCTTTACCCATGTAAATAACTGTATTTATTGTAACAGAGACCAAAATAGCAGCTGCTTAAATAAGATAGAAGATCTAGTTCTCTATAAAAGTCCAAGCTCATAGGCAGTTGATGGAGGTAGGATGACTTTCTTTCCCAAGGTCATCTAGGGACCCAGGTTCCTTTTCCGTTACTGTTCCATTATCCCAACAGGTATCTTTCTTATCTTTTATTTATTTATTTATTTTATAAATTTATTTATTTTTATTTATTTCTTTTTGGCTGCATTGGGTCTTCGTTGCTGCGCGTGGGCTTTCTCTGGCTGTGGCGAGCAGGGGCTACTCTTCATCGCAGTGCAGGGGCTTCTCTTTGCGGTGGCTTCTCTTGCTTCGGAGCACAGGCTCCAGGTATGCGGGCTTCAGTAGTTGTGGCACGTGGGCTCAGTAGTTGCGGCTTGCAGGCTCTGGAGGTCACGCTCAGTAACTGTGGCGCACAGGTTTATTTGCTCCGCGGCATGTGGGATCTTCCCGGACCAGGGCTCAAACCCATGTCCCCTGCACTGGCAGGCGGATTCTTAACCACTGTGCCACCAGGGAAGTCCTTTCTTATCTTTTAGATTGAAAGTAAACCACCACCCGACACAAACTCATTCTTACCCACATGAAGGAGAAAAGAATAAGTGGAGGAACATCACTTCTGTTCCTTTCTTATTGGTTAAAACTAAGTTACATGGTCTCACACTGCTGCCTCAGAGGCTGAGAAATATACTCTGGCTGGGAAGCCACGTGTCCAGCTAAAACCTGAAGGCTCTATTGCTAAAAGCTGATAATGGATACGGTGGATAATATGCAGTTTGACAACAGGTATTGTCATTATTTTTCAGGCTAGTGGATAAAGAACTGTTTGTTCTTTTATTGCTCTGAGGAACGAGAGATGAAAAGCCCTATCTTTCCACTGTGGCTCATGAGGTTTAGATATGTATCAATGTATCAATGCAAATGATCCTGGTTTAAATGAATGAATGAATTCCTAGAGCAGTGGATTTCAAAGCACTTTCATCGGGGGCCTGTGTGACTGGCTGTTCTCCTAGGAGACCTCTTCAGTGTGAATTTGGACACATCTTATGAATATAGCCCTGTGCCTCTCGGGGACCAAGCCCAAATCCCAGGAGAAACATGGAATTTAGACCACCTTACCACTCTACTGACCCTATTCAGCGAGCTCCTACTGAAAGAGTGGTACATCATCTGGTTAGTGCCTTATCATCCTCCAGCCCTTGTGTCACTGCCTCCATAATTAAACACAGACCATTAGCTATAACCCACTGCACCCACATCAATTATGCCAGTTTGGATAACAGCCACAGAAACCCTCCTTTCCTGTCTTCTGCCTCTCTGGAAATAATCCTGGTCATATCACACCAGTATAGGTAGAACTGCCTTGGCTTTTATAAGATGTCAAATTAGCAAGGCTGCTATGTCATGATGGAGCAGAAGCATTGTTCTTCCATACACTGATTAAAAGGTAATTTAACCTCTTCCAAAGGTGGTCCAGCCAACCCCCAGCAGTATTGACATTGTGTTAATGAGAAATTGCTGTCCAGAGTGATAAATTAGCCTTCTGAGACTAGTATGCAAACCCCTCTTCACTGGATGGCCCAACCTTAAAAAGCAAACTTGGTAGTTTCATCACCCTCTGCCCCCTTCAATTAAATGTGGAGGGGCTCACACACCACATCTGAAATCCCAGAGCTGTGCAGATTACAATACACGCTTGTAGCCTCCTTCGTAGGGCAAGCTGTCCCAGTTTGCTGCTTTCCTCACGAGTGCTAGGCTAAGTTGACTGTAGCTCAGCGGCTATAGGACTGTGTAATCCACCTCATTCCTTAGAGATAAGAAAGTTTACCCTGAGAAAGAAGAGAACGAAGCCAAACGGTCTCTCAGAATGTGCGAGGAGCCTTAGCATTCACTGAATCTAATGGTTTCGTTTTGCACGTGAGGAAACTGAGGCCCAGGGAGGTGAAATATGGCCAAAGTTGTAGGATGCTCAAGCAGCAGAGATGGACGAGAATCCATTTTCTCTGACAACGGGGTCACTGTTTTCTACCCTCCTTCACACATCCTACCAAACCGATGACCACCTGTACACCAGTTGTCACGTCATCTAGAGATCCCCATTCCACCACCTTGGTTTTCTTCCCAGGTGAAGAAAGCACTCACCTTGCTTGAGGATGCTAGCCTGATTTCTTCCTGTGTAGCAGACACAAATCTCCATGCACAAACTTAGGTGAGCAAGAAACACTGTATGTCTTTATTTTCTAATAAAGAGACCAGCCCTGTCCTGCCAAGCAGGAAATTCAATCCCAAACATTCTTGAGGGCTCTTCCCCCACTCTTCCGGGGTGTCAAGGTTCTGGGTCTCAGAAAGTGCTAAGATATCAGGGTGACCTTCTGAATCTCAAGGAGGTACAGAGGTATCATCAAGATGTCAAAGACCCAGCCCACAGGGCCCCTTCAGCTCCCCAGACTGCAGGTTCTTGTCTGTGCTGGGGGCTGGGGAATCCCTGGTTGGCTGGGAGCCTAGGCCTTGGTCCTCCCTCCCTCAGCTCTATTGTCTAAAATTGGCCTGCTCTCCTGGTACAGTCAGGATGAAGACTATAGGGATCTGTGGCTCGCCAGGCTTTCAGACACCTTTCCTGTTCCAAGTCAGAGGAATTTCTTTCCAGTCTTAGGGAAATACTTCTTGTTCTCCTCAAAAATATTCTCTCTCTTGTCTCATACTCTAGGACACCATTACAATTACCTGGAGGGACCCAGGTTTTTTGAAACAAATGCCAGGAAGGAAAATGTAAGTAACTTCTACCCTTTGTCCAGCCCAAAACCTCCACCAGGACAAGAAAGAAGAGTGGGGAAAGAAATGGAAAAATGCAGGGAGGGGAAATACAAATTACCTCTCAAAAAAATGATACTGCACCTAGTGACTGAAAGTTCCATGAAAGGACAAACAACCCAAATTCCAGTTCAGTTTTTCTGGGAGAAAGAATGCTGGGGGAAATGGTCCCAGCTTCATCTTGAAAGGAGCATGAAAACCATGAGATCATTTCTCCACAATGGGAGAGGCTACTACATGCCCTAAAAACACAGCAATGACTGCACCAGCTCTTGGGCCTTCCTTACCACTTGATTGTTCCTTAACTCCTTGCCACCTGGCTACAGATGCCACCACTCTCCAAAACAACTCTGCAGAAGGTCCTCACTATCCAGTTGTCCAGTCCAGTGGCCAACTCTTTGTCTTCATCCTCTTTGACCTTCTCCTCCTCCCTGAAACTCTTTCCTCTGAGGGATGGTTGGTGACGTTGGATCTTACTGGTTCACCCATTACCTTTCAGACCATGTTCTCTTTTATTCCTTTACTGGCTTTTCTTCCTTTCCTTTCCACTAATCAAAGGCATCTTCTAGGGAGCTGATCTCTAGCCACTTCTATCTCTATTTAATCTTCCTCCTTGATTAATCCACTCCTACAACTTTTATTGTCTTTAAATCTACATCTCTAGCCCCACTCAATTTCTTGAATTCTAGACCCAGAATTCCAACTGCCTTTTGATTGTTTCCTGATGGATGTGCCACCAGTACCTCAAACCTGCCATGTTCAAAACCAACTCATCTTTCTTCCCTAAACCAGCTTCTCTTTGCGACGCCCTTGCTCCATTGATGCATGACCATTCTTCCAAACTTTGGATCCATCTTTGACTCCTCCTCTCTGTTGTCCTTACATCCAATACTATCTTAATCTAAACAGATTTTACCTCCTCAAATGGAACATTCCAGGTATTATACGACAAGTGCAGAATAAAGTGGAACTCTCCATCAGCACACCGTCTTTCTACTAATGCCATAGAACATTAAATTAATCATGGTTATCATTTTGGCTTTTATCCTTCCATAATTTCTTCTATACAAATAAGTATTTTTACATAAAAGGGATCACCCTGTTTTGGAACTTGTTTTGTCACTTATATCATGAACACTTTCTTATTCCACTAAATGTTCTTTTCTACAGTAATTCTCAGACTCTAAGTGTGTATTGGAATTATCTGAGGGCACTGGTTAATAAAGTATTTCCCTGGATCCTCCCCCAAAGACACTCATTTAGTACTCTGGGGAGGGCCTAGGAACCTGTATGTTTAACCAGTATCCCAGAAAACTCTAATGCATAAAGTTTTCGGATTGCAGGTGGAGAAATACTGTTGGTAAAGCACAATTTTTAAGAACTGCCTCATTTTCTTTTGTTTACATTTACAACAATTTAGTTACCAATCCCCACTAACATGTATTTAGGCTACTGTCCAATTTTTTAATAGTATTATTAGTTCTGCACTGACTTTATTTCTAGGCTTTCTCTTTACCATTCCCTCCACCCACACACACATATAATTTTTCTTTAGGATAAATTCCTAGAAGTAGAACTTCTGGGTCCAGAGGATATGCAATATCATAAACTATATATATATATAGTAATATATGTCATTATATTATTCATTATATAATTATATATAATATATTAACACTACAGTAATATAATAACTATAATACAATAACTCAAAAATTAATGTTTTAATTACATGATATATAATGTAATAATATGTATTAATTTACATACGTCCAAGTGGGGTTTTATTTGGACCCTCATACAAGATTTACATTTATCCATGATAATTTCATCTGGTTATATCTCACCCATTGCTTCAAGGGTCCTGATATTTTCACATCCCTACACTCCATTAAAAGTATTTGTTATTTTTCTAATCTCCTGCATATCTGATGTGTATCTTCTATACTTTCATCCAAATTATGGGTGAGAAACAGTGAACGGGATAAGATTGAGAAACGTCTTACTGCTCTACCAGAAACCTACACTACCTAGCACTCTTGCTCGTTCTTTACACATTAATAACTTAATTTTAATAGTGATCGGCTTATGATTCTCCATCTCGTCTTTAAGGTTGTAGGGACAGAACTCACCACATGTCTGCTGAAGTTCGCATCCACTGCCATCGATTCCTTAACTGATCTGCCAACCAAAGGAGAAAAATATGGTGTACTGGTTTTCTATATTCATTTAATGAGGCTTAACACAGATTCATAATGCTGTAGTGGCATACAACATAAGGCTGTGTCCAGTTGTGTGTCTGAGCATGGACTGGGGGCTCTGTTCATCCAAGCAGCGTAAAAGTGTTGATGGCCCCTCTGGTGGCGGAGGGAGAGAGCAGGGGGAGGAAACAGAAGGCAGGATGCTGTGGGCTCACAGCAAAGGGAAGAAATTGGGAGGTGAGAAAGGGACAGAAGCAGAGGAGGGATGCAGTTTGCCTGGTACTGTTAATGATAGCAATAGTAATAATCTCTAACATCGATCAAATTTAGGAAGTGCCCAGCGCTCCGCTAAACGCTTCACATGGATGAACACATCTACTCTAACAACTCTGAAAGGTGAGTAATAGTATTCTCTCTATTTTGCAGATGGAGAAACTGAGGCACAGAGAGGCTAAGAATCATGCCCATCACCACAAAACCATTGCCTGGCATAACCGGGATTTGAACTAGGCCAACTGATGCCCCCTGTTAAGCATGTGAACTGCTCACCGCAGCACACAGCATGTGTCACACTGTGATTATATCCTGGCTACTATGATTACTGGTGTACGTGTGTGTATGTGGGTACGTTCATGCACGCACACGCGCGCACACGCGCACACACACACGCACACACACAAATGGCCAGGAAGTGAACTGCCATTGCCTTGGTTGCGTGCACATAAATGAGCTAGCCTTGGGAGTCTCTCCTTATGCTTACCTGCAAACGGTATTTTGAGGAAATGGACATCTGGGTGGTACCCATACTGAGGGTGACCAACTTGTCCCAGTTTTCCCCAGACTTCACCAGTTTTACGACCATAAGTCCCATGCCCAGGGAATCCTCTCTTTCCTGGGCAAACCGGAACAGTTGGTCACACTGTCCATACTAGTATGGAGAACCAACTGTATGTTTCGGTTTATTTTTTACATCTTCATTGGAGTCTAATTGCTTTACAATGGTGTGTTAGATTCTGCTTTATAACAAAGTGAATCAGTTATACATATACATATGTTCCCTTATCTCTTCCCTCTTGCGTCTCCCTCCCTCCCACCCTCCCTATCCCACCCCTCCAGGCTGTCACAAAGCACCGAGCTGATCTCCCTGTGCCACGCGGCTGCTTCCCACTAGGTATCTATTTTACGTTTGGTAGTGTATGTATGTCCATGCCACTCTCTCACTTTGTCACAGCTTACCCTTCCCCCTCCCCATATCCTCAAGTCCGTTCTCTAGTAGGTCTGTGTCTTTATTCCCGTCTTACCCCTAGGTTCTTCATGACCTTTTTTTTCTTTCTTAGATTCCATATATATGTGTTAGCATACGGTATTTGTCTTTCTCTTCCTGACATACTTCACTCTGTAGGACAGACTCTAGGTCCATTCACCTCACTACAAATAACTCAATTTCGTTCCTTTTTATGGCTGAGTAGTATTCCATTGTATATATGTGCCACATCTGCTTTATCCATTCATCCGATGATGGACACTTAGGTTGCTTCCATGTCCTGGCTATTGTAAATAGAGCTGCAATGAACATTTTGGTACATGACTCTTTTTGAATTATGGTTTTCTCAGGGTATATGCCCAGTAGTGGGATTGCTGGGAAAACTGGACAGGTACATGTAAAAGTATGAGATTAGAACACTCCCTAACACCATACACAAAAATAAACTCAAAATGGATTACAGACCTAAATGTAAGGCCAGAAACTATCAAACTCTTAGAGGAAAACATAGGCAGTACACTCTATGACATAAATCACAGCAAGATCCGTTTTGACCCACGTCCTAGAGAAATGGAAATAAAAACAGAAATAAACAAATGGGACCTAATGAAACTTCAAAGCTTTTGCACAGCAAAGGAAACCATAAACAAGACCAAAAGACAACCCTCAGAATGGGAGAAAATATTTGCAAATGAAGTAACTGACAAAGGACTAATCTCCAAAATTTACAAGCAGCTCATGCAGCTCAATAACAAAAAAACAAACAACCCAATCCAAAAATGGGCAGAAGACCTAAATAGACATTTCTCCAGAGAAGATATACAGATTGCCAACAAACACATGAAAGGATGCTCGACATCACTAATCATTAGAGAAATGCAAAGCAAAACTACAATGAGATATCATCTCACACCGGTCAGAATGGCCATCATCGAAAAATCTACAAACAATAAATGCTGGAGAGGGTGTGGAGAAAAGGGAACACTCTTGCACTGCTGGTGGGAATGTACATTGCTACAGCCACTATGGAGAACAGTATGGAGGTTCCTTGAAAAACAACTGTATGTTTTGTTATTTCTTCCCACTGAATACACAAGGGGGCATTGTAACCATTCCGTCATGCATTCCTCAAACATTTATTGAGCGCCCAATTAGAGGTGTGACTGCTGCCCAAGAACCTAGCACCAAGGATGGGGTAGGGAAACAGGAAACTGAGAAACCTTCCACAATTCCGCATCAGAAAGAATAAAACGTGTATTTAAATAAACAAACACTTCCATAGCACTGACTGTGTGCCAACCAGTGTAATGAGCACTTTACCTCCTAACTCATTTAATCCTCACAAATACCTTGTGGCACAGTTACTATTATTATCATCCCCATTGTAAAGAAACAGAGGCAAAGAGAGGTTAAGTACCTTGCCCATCACACAGCTGGCAAGTGGCAGGATTTGAACCCAGGCAGGCCCTCGTTGCTCCAGAATCCACGCCTTCAAGCTGCTGTGCTCTGCTGGGAAAAGGACTTTGAACCTTGGCAAGAACTCTGCATGGCCTCAGTCTCTCTTCAGCCCTGCTTAGGGGTTTTTCCCTAGCCTGGTGGTTCTTGAACCCTGAGCGCACATTAAAGTCACGCAAGGAGTCTGAAAAATAATACTCATTCCCCGGGGCCCCACTCACAGAGATTTCGATTTAACTAAGTCATTCTGATCTCGACCTCAGGATTTTTCAAAGCCGCCCACAAGGATCTACTGTGTGGCTGGGTCTGAGAACCGAGGTGGCTAGGTCCTCCCCTCTAGCAAGCTGGGCTACCGCCAAGCCCAGTCCTCTAATTTGGCGCTTCTCAAATGCTAATGTGAAAATTAATCAGCTAAGGACCTGATTAAAATTCAGATTCTGATTCAGTAGGCTTGGGGTGGGGTGACTGGACCAGAAAGTCAGCATTTCTAACCAGCTCCCAGGGTTTGCTGATGCTGCTGGTACATGGACCACCTCTGGAGTAGCGGTGGTCCTTAGACCAGAAGCCTCTGCATCCCCCTGCTTGTTAGAAATGCAGACTCTCAGGCCCCACCCAACACCAACTGAGTCAAAATCTGCACCTTAATGCACATTCGAGTTTGGGAAGTGCTGCTCAAGTCCTGAGCTTCCCACAGGTGCTGGGAATGGGTTTCAGATGTGCCAAGGTATTGTCTCCCCTTAGCTCTCAGGAACTTGGTCAGCGACCTCCAGGGTCCAGCTGCAAGCAGCCTCACTGACCCCACGTGTATGCAAATATTCTAAGATTCGCCACTGACCACCATGGAGAAAAGGGTGAGAAATCCTGTTCTAATCGAGTCTTGCTGCCCCGTTGCCTCACACTTCCAGTAAGCCTTTGCTCACACTGTTTCTCCCAACTGGGTGGCCTCTGACCAACCTTACCTAATTTCTGAAGTTCAAGCTCATGTCCTAGCTCTTCTTCTATGGAACCATTCCCATTTCCATGTGGCCATTTCAGTCCAACAGACATTTTTCTCTTCGTATAACAAACACATGCTAGCGTTTCCTATGTGCCAGGCACTATTCTAAGCCCTTAACATTACTCATTCATTTAACTCCCATTTTACAGGTCAGAAAAACTGAGGCACAGAGCAGTGGGCTAAGTTTCAAGGTCACATAGCTAATGAATGGTAGTGTCAAGATTCAAACCCAAATAATCTGGCTTCGGAATCACCACACTGAACCACAACACTGAGATTCTTCTTGCTGCTGTGGGACTTAGAGAAGAATTTGCAAATGATACGGAGTGTGGACAGTGAACGAAAAGATATTTGTTTTCCGTGGCTGCTGCAACAAAGTACTACAAACCGGGTGGCTTTAAACAACAGAAATGTGTTCTTTCACAGTTCTGGAGACCAGAAGTCCAAGCTCACATTGTCGGCAGGGTCATGCTCCCTTTGGAGGCTCTAGGGAAGGATCCTTCTTTGCCTCTTTCTGGCTACTTGGTGGTCGCCAGCAGTCCTCCATGTTCCTTGGCTTACAGACACATCACCCCATCTCTGCCTCCATCATCACATGGCCTTCCACTCTGTGTCTCTCTGTGTCCTCTCCTCTCCTTAAAAGGACACCACTCATTGCCTCAGGGCCCACCCTGGTCCAGTATGGATGGATTCATCTTTAATTACATCTGCAGAGACCCTATTTCCAAATAAGGTCACATTCTGAGGTTCCAGGTGGACATGAATTGGGGGGGGCGGATGCCATTCAACCCAGAACAGAAGAGCACAGAGATTGTCTCAGGGAAGAAAGTGTCTCTTAAAACTCCTCAGCTGCTCACTGTTTGGAAATACTGCTGAAGCCTTTGGACCCGTTACCGACGCCCTCCAGATGCAGTGGAGGTACAGCAAGCAATCCACGGAGTAGCTGGCCATTCGGGTCAACGGACTGCAACTTCCTCAGTGCCAAAATGACAGCATTTTCCACGTCCATCCAGGGTTGAACATCTGATGGTGCTTGCAGGCTCTCCCCAGACCAAATCGATCAGACTGATTTTTGTGTACAACAGGTACAATAAAGCTGCCACTTCTGAGGATTTTGCAGGTGGCAGGTACAAAGGTGACACGTGCACTGTGCAAGTGGTCAGGCAATATACAGGTCAGCGTATACTGGCGGAGGGATCCTGTGGTGGAGATCTTTCAGGAGAACTACTTGGACATCAGCACTTCTCTGTGAAATATCCAAGTCCTTTCTATGACAAGCTAAGAAGGAATCCTGTCACCACCACTCCAGGGCTACAGCGTGGATATTCCAAGCCAAGACCAACTGAAGCAACATGCAGAGGAAAGTTCCAACACCAGGGAAAGAACCGAAGAGGTTGGTATCCCTATGCTGCCGACCTTACCACATACATGCGGAAATCCTAGAGAGGGAGATATGTCCTACATTGTTTTAGGCACTCAGGATGACATGTGGATTTTGAATGAGTCAGCATTAGAGCAGTTAAATGCTGGAATAAAAGTGGAAGCTGCTAATACAGATCAAACAGGTAAAAAAAAAAAAAAAGGAATGGAAGTGACAAAAGGTAATGGAAATAGAAAAAAATGACCGTGGGGACGCTACATCCTATGTACTGACACTGATGGAGAAGTTGCTTCTGAGGATGCGCGGCAGTGTTACTGAGTACAAGAAATCAAACTCTTCAAACGAGAGGTGTTTCCATGCTGGGCCCTGAGGAAAGATCAGTATTCAAACTGTGCCGAGCGAACCCATTAGCTCTTCATTCCTGTTATCACTGCCCCACCTGAAAAGAAGGAAAATGAAGGAATTGATGTCCCTTATTGCCAAAGAACCATTTCGGCCTAAGATCTTATAAAAAGGGAAGAACAACACAAGACTTTTTTTTTTTTTTTTCCTTTTTTTGTGGTACGTGGGCCTCTCGCTGCTGTGGCCTCTCCCGTTGTGGAGCACAGGCTCCGGACGCGCAGGCTCAGCGGCCATGGCTCACGGGCCCAGCCGCTCCGCGGCATGTGGGATCTTCCCGGACTGGGGCACGAACCCGTGTCCCCTGGCATCGGCAGGAGGACTCTCAACCACTGCGCCACCAGGGAAGCCCAACACAAGACTTTTTGATCTCTGTAGCTCAGAGGAATTCTCGGATCTGGCTCACAGGTCTGAAAGCTCACAGACCAACCATCTCAAGCACAGGAGAACAATCAGGCGGCCCTTCGTAGCAGACAGCAATCTCTTGAAGCCGTGTAGCATGGGTGAGAAGCACCCATGAGATGGGAATATTATTCATGGAAGCACAGGCCACCTTGTCACTTGTCACAGCACCAGGAGATTAAAGAAGCCTGGGGCGTCATGCCCTCTTTGCAAGAAGATTCCGCCGGTTATTAAGATTTTATGGCCAAGCTGAATTGGTGAGTTGCAGAGAAATGATTATCAGGGCCAGGTCAGGATAAAATCATCGGTACTGAGCATCTCCACTCAGTGTGACGTGGGGCATCATCCATCGTTCATTGGTTCATGCAATTCATGCATTTTCTTTTCTAAATTCATACGGAATTCAAGAGCAATTCTTTAAAACTAGATGATCAATCTGTGGACTCCATTTACATGAAAAGTTACTTTAATTACTACGTTGTTCTTCAAAAAAAGGTTCTGGGGGGGGAGCAATTACAAAGATAAATGGGAAAATACATTCATTGACCAAACTCTCTGAAGATTAACCTTTTTTTTTTAACATCTTTACTGGAGTATAATTGCTTTACAATGGTGTGTTAGTTTCTGCTTTATAACAAAGTGAATCAGTTATACATATATATATGTTCCCATATCTCTTCCCTCTTGCGTCTCCCTCCCTCCCACCCTCCCTATCCCACCCCTCCAGGCGGTCACAAAGCACCGAGCCGATATCCCTGTGCCATGCGGCTGCTTCCCACTAGCTATCTATTTTACGTTTGGTAGTGTATATATGTCCATGCCACTCTCTCACTTTGTCACAGCTTACCCTTCCCCTTTCCCATATCCTCATGTCCATTCTCTAGTAGGTCTGTGTCTTTATTCCCGTCTTACCCCTAGGTTCTTCATGACCTTTTTTTTTTTCTTAGATTCCATATATATGTGTTAGCATATGGTATTTGTTTTTCTCTTTCTGACTTACTTCACTCTGTATGATAGACTCTAGGTCTATCCACCTCACTACACTACTGGACATACACCCTGAGAAAACCATAATTCAAAAAGAGTCATGTACCAAAATGTTCATTGCATCTCTATTTACAATAGCCAGGAGATGGAAACAACCTAAATGTCCATCATCGGATGAATGGATAAAGAAGATGTGGCACATATATACAATGAAGGTTAACCTTTTCCCTAGTTAATTTTACTCCCCACACTTCTCTTCTATTCCGCAGGAGAATGTCCTTAGGCATAAAAATCCAAGGTGGCTATGAGAAAAACACTAAAGGTAATAATCAAAAAACATAAATAATGTGACATGCTACTGACGACTTTATCTTACAGTCAAGCTACATGGTTCTGAGACACCTAAAGAAAGAGTAAGAATCTTGAAAGAAGAGAGATTTATTCCACATATGCCTAGAACAATGGTTATTAAACTTCTTGCTAACATACCCTTAAAAGAATTTTGAGAAACTGTACACTCTTTTCCACATTTTAAAAACTGAAGTGTAGTTAATAAGAAATAAAATACACAGATCTTAAGGGTTGCTTTCCTATGAACTGTAGACATGTGAGCACCCACAACTGAAAACAAGCTAAAGCAAATTTCCATCGCCCCCAAATCGCCCCTTATGCCCCTTTCCAGGCAATCCTCAACTTCCTGACTCTCACCCTAGACTAGTTTTCTTCTGGCACATCTTTAATTTGATTTCTAAAATTTTAAAATATACATAATTACTTACAAAGAAAAAAATGATTAGCTAAAGCTTTCCATAGTTCCTTGGTGCGGAAGGATTGAAAGTGAATATGGAACCACCTTGTATACTATTTGTAGTTTTCTATATACACACTTTGACTTAAAGGTGCCTAATTCTCACAGTTTGGGCTTTAGGTATTCTCTCAGTCTTTT
Source organism: Phocoena sinus (assembly GCF_008692025.1). Classification (NCBI taxonomy): domain Eukaryota; kingdom Metazoa; phylum Chordata; class Mammalia; order Artiodactyla; family Phocoenidae; genus Phocoena; species Phocoena sinus. The sequence goes on from NC_045784.1 coordinate 14,899,898, forward strand.
CTTGGCACTCTTTATTTATTGTATCCTGAATAAGATAACCTCACTGGGATTGGTAAGAACATTTGCAACTACGAGTTTAGTGCTCAACGTTAACCAATCAGGTTAACGGTATCCTTTCTAGAATGCTGCCTTCCTTAACAAGAGTTAGGAAGGGGAGGTAGGAAAGTGTGCTCCCTGCTATATTTGATCATTCCACTGGCATGTGTCATAGCCTGCCTTGAACCATTGGATAACTGTTTGTGGATGGTATATTTTATTCCCCAGCTAGACTGAGATATAATGACAAGGGAACAGAAACTGGAACCAGAAGACCTGGGTAGAAGATTCAATTCTGCCCTTATGTGATCACGGACAGATTCCTCAAGCTCTCTGAGCCTCTGTAGACTCTCTTAAATGGGACTAAAACCCACCTCGCTGGGAAAAAATTAGATAAGAAGAATAAAAGTGTTTTGTAAAATGTCAAGTTCTCATCACTGGGACTTTCTCATTATTCTTTTAATCAGGAGTTCACTCTTATGCTTCTTTTAACCCTCGTTGAGCGTTGCATGTAGAAGGTCTTAACAAATATGTGTTAACTGAGTGATATATTTGTTTATAATAAACAACAATAAAGAGTTGTAAATGTTATTTTTTAGGGAATCAAAAATTTACAAATTAGATTCTCCATTTGCACATACATATGAGTACAGAACTCTTATCTCTGCTTAAAATACATATATAAGGTAGAAGAAACAAGCCACAGTTTACAAAAGAGTGATCTGCAAGTTTCCTTCCTTTATTAATTTGAAGATCTATATGTAAAATTACCACTACTTATTCTTCTTCCACCAGGAAAGTTAATATCAATACCACATAGTGTAACCTCTCTTTGGAGCATCTACTTTCCACCCTTAATCACATCTGTAGTTCTCCTGAGAACCGTTTCAAACATTTTCACACCTGTATAAATTGTAAAGCGCAGAATAAGAAATACTGTTCTGCTAAGAGCATGCCATAGTTGATTTTATGAATCTGGATAATTTAAAAGTCCACCAAGCAAACCACTGTTAAGGTCCCAAATATGAACCAGGTATTCAAACAGAAATTTGGATACAGAAACAAGAAGAAGGGGGGTGGGGTGCTGGCCAAGATGGATAAGCCCTCTACATCCTATCTGCCCCACTGATTACAACTGGAAGCTCTAGACAGGAGACAAAAATAACTACGACCACAGTTCACTGAGGACTTGGAAAATAAAATAATAGCAGGCAGATTGGAGAGGGAAATAAAACTTCAAGAAGTCAGTACTATGTTGAATTTCTTGTTGTTGCTGTTTTTCCTCTTTTATTTCCTGGTTTTGACCCCAAGGTAGCCCAAGTTGCAGAACTGTGCGGTGTCTCCATCCACCTTGAGGCTCCTCCTTCCCAAACATTCTGAGTCCTCTCTACTCAGCTGAGGGGAAAGAGAAGGAGGACCACATGTGAGAGGTTTTAATGGGCCAGGCCCATTCATGGGAATTGGTGCACATCACTTCCATCAACATTCCATTGGTCAGGACTCAGTCACATGGCCACCCCTGACTGCAAAGCATGCTGGGAAATGTAGTCCAGCTGTGAGCCCAAGAGGAAAAAAGTAAAATATGGATACTAGTTAGCACTAAAATAGTCTGCGCCACATAAGTGCTTTGGTAGACAAAGCGGTGTACAGGGAGCTTTGTGAACATGGAGGAGGGACTTCTAAATCAGAACGGGGAGACAGAGACCAGAGAAGGCTTTCTGAAGGACAGGACATGAATTTTGCAGGATAATCAAGAGGGTGAAAAGGGGAGCATGGGAGGAGACCACAGCACGTGCAAAGATGCAGAGGCAGGAAATGTGCGAATGAATTTGGGAGAGCCCAAGTGATTCCCTCTTCCTTAGGCATTAGCTGTATGAAGAAAGAGCCAGGAGATGAGTCTGGAAAGGGAGGCAGGAGCCAAGATTTGAGCCAGAAAAACTCTGCAGCATCACTGATGTATTTAAAGCAGAGGCCCAGAGCAGTTGATTTCTAATTTAGAAAGAGCCTGGTAATTATGTAGAGGGTGGCTGGAGCCAGGAATAGGAATTAGGAGACTTCCCATTTTCTAGGCAAGAAGCAACATGGGCTTGAAGTAAGCAGTAGGGTACAGTGACAGGATCAGATATGAGATTTGAGATATTCATGAGTCAAAATCTATAGAACTTAGTAACTGATTGAGTGTGGTAGATGATATTACGACAGGAGTCAAGGAAAATTCCTAGCTTTCATTCATTTACTGACTCATTCATTCAATCAACAAATATTTATTGAATATCTACTGTGTGTGTGTTCCTCTAGGTGCTGGAGACACAAGAGTGAACAAACAAGCAAAGTTCCTGTCCTCATAGAGTTTACATTCTGGTGGAAGATTTTAAAACATTAACAAATATAAATTTATAGTGTGATTAGGGTTGCCATATTTAGCAAATAACATGTTATGTTTCAGATGTCCTTGTGGGACATCTGTGTGAGGGTTGGTTAACTGCATGTTATTTCTATGAGTCTGTTGCTCAGGAGACAAGCCTTGGCCACAGATGTAGATTTGGGAGTCATGAGCATATGGGTAGTTGTATGTGACAAAAAAAAAACAAAACCCAAAAACAGAAAACCAAGAAAACAACAACAAAAATCCAAGTAAGGGAATTCATTGGCTGAGGACACCAAAAAGGTCAGGGTTGTTTCTCCAGCTTCAAGGATAGCTGGATCCAAAGGTTTAAATGACAGTATTGGATTTCTGTCTTCTTTTTTCCTCTCTTGGACTTTCTTGGGCTTGATGGCCCCTGGCAACCCCAAAGTCCCCAATTCACATATATTCATTCAACAATTCAGCAGAAGTTTGCTTTTGTTTTGTTTTGGTTTGGTTCTTCTGATAGTTCCAGTGGAAAAGTCTCAGTGAAGGCTATGATTGGTACACTGGGGGTTACATGTCTATTTCTGAGCCAAGGCCTGTAACTCAGAGCATGACACTTGGGGGATGAATAGAAAAAGACAGCCCTGCAAAAGAGATGGAGAAGGAGTGGCCAGAGCAGTAGAAGAAGATCCTGAAGCCAGTGATGTCCCAGAAACCAACTCAGTGAGTTTCAAAAAGGACTGAGTCAACAGTCACAGAGGAGGCAGTGAAAACCAGGACAGGAGGAGATGCGACCCAGTACCCTGACCATAAAAGGCCATCAGGTAAAACGCTAGGCAGTGCCCTACGGAGGATGGAAGGTGGTACTAAGGAGAAGCTGATAGAAAGTACACCAGATGTCTGGGAGGAGGATCTGGGAAATTAGCTAAATCAAATGGCTCTAAATGTCTCAGCTTCTCGAACTGAGAGGCGTATCAAGAGGACCAGGAAAGCCATGGGCTGAACACGAAGCATCTCTCCTGACTCTCAATTCTGCTATATTATGGTGCAGGATGCAAAAATCTGTGGGGATTTTAAGGGAAAACATTAAACTTTAAAGAGATTTGTACTTGGAAGAGGACTCCTTCAGACTATACTCCCAGAGTTCCTTGCAGTATGCAGTCCTTCCTCTCTGGCTGGGGCTATGTGGGTAAAAAGAACGGGAGGCATGGCTGTTAGTTGTTTGAGCACTTGCCTGCTGTTCTATGGGAAAAGAGATCACAATTCAAGGATGTTTTAGGACAGATCCACTTACAAATAATGATAATGATGCCTATCATTTGTGAAGCACTTCCCACATAACAGGCACTGTCCTAAGAGCTTGACCTTGGTTATGCCTCACAATAACCCCATGGGATGGAGCACTGTTATAATCACTCCTGTTTTAAAGATGAGGAAGCTGATGCACAGAGAGGTTAAATAACTTACCCAAAGTCACACAGCTCTGGATTTAAACCTAGGGAGTCTGGCTTTTGAGCCAGTGTCCCTAACCACTGCACTACTGCACCGTTGTTCATTCACATAGTTTCCATACGGGCCAGTGCTTTTGCCAGACTGTAGCTTCTGATACAGGTTCAGAAAAGGTCATTCCTCATACAATGGTCTGTGAATTTCTGGAACAGGCAGGGTTGGGGAAGCACCATCTGGCAGCTGGGTCTCACCTCTGCCCTACCCAGCCTGTCAACTGGTGATTCAGTGGCCATGCCAGAGAGGCCCAGAAGCCCTACTCCCCAGGCAGCTTTGCACTGTAACCTTGGAACCATGGGAATTTGTTAGTCCACTGGGTGATGTTTATCTGAACCCTACAATTACCTTTTTGTTTGGACTTGCACTTTTAATTTTTATTGGTTTTAATGCATTCCCCAAATGAAAGAATAATTTCAGAGGTGCTTTATACAATAGCTGGTTTCATTTCAAGTTAAGCTCTTTATACCCTAAGGATGAAGAAAAAAACAACTCTGCAATTTCACAGTACTGATCTGTTTTCTCTGAATTCATAGGCACAAATTACATTTTGCTTTATTTCTGAATGTGTAGAAAGGTAGCTCAAGCAGTATATGAACCCCCACAGCCCCGTCAACCAACAATAACCATTTACCCATGGCCAACCTCGCCCATTTCCTGCCCTCTCCCTATATCATCTTGAAGGAAAAACCAGACATCATATCATTTTATTCACAAAAATTTCAGGACATACTCCTAAAAGGATTACTTTAAAAAACATAGCCATGATACCATGATTATAATTCCTTCACACCAGCAAATAGCCGGTCCATGTTCGTATTTCCATAAATTAGTTTTAAAGTTCTGCTTATTCTACAGCTCTATACCCCTTCAATATTATTAACTTGACTGCTTTTATAATTGTTGATACATAGCTTAAATTTTTTTCATTATGAAAAATTCAAACCCACAAATGTAGAGAGAATTGTATGATGAACCCCTGGACCCATCACTCAGCTTCAACAACTATCTATATTTGGCCAGTCTTGCTTCATCTGTTTTCCCCTTTCCATCTTCCCCTTTCACTGGATGTTTATAAAGCAATCCTCAGATAACATTTCCTGTCATTGGGCGTACAGTCTTAGCTGGGTCAGCAGCAAGAAAATGCAGAGGTGTTTTCTGGTAGGCATTTACATATTTATTTCATTTCTAAATCCCTAGAAAAGGATTCGATTAAATGTAACATTTCTAGCGGATCAGATAAACTTACACTTGGTGTTTTGCTGTCTCTTTTTTTTTTTCCCTGAGCAATATTTAAAATAAAACCAAATTCTGAACAAACGGCATTAATAGTCTATGACATGAATACCAAACAGAATATTTGTGTCACACACTCTCTGTCAGCTGTGCCCAGATCTTTTTTTTTAAATTATTTTATTTTATTTTATTTTTGGCTGTGTTGGGTCTTCGTTGCTGCGTGCGGGCTTTTCTCTGGTTGCGGCGAGTGGGGTCTGCTCTTCGTTGAGGTGCACGGGCTTCTCATTGTGGTGGCTTCTCTTGTTGCAGAGCACGGGCTCTAGGCACGCGGGCTTCAGTAGTTGTGGCACGTGGACTCAGTACTTGTGGCGCACGGGCTTAGTTGCTCCGCGGCATGTGGGATCTTCCCAGACCAGGGCTCGAACCTGTGTCCCCTGCATTCGCAGGGGGATTCTTAACCACTGCGCCACCAGGGAAGCCCCCAGATCTTTAAAAGTACACATTTTCCCAAGACTAACTGAATAAAAGCTGAAACGCAAAATTTTGAGCCTAACTATAATTTTGAAAAACAAGAAAACCCCAAAAAGTAAAGAGACACCATCAGCTGGTTTAGATTCCAAATGGGGCCTGAATCATGACACTCCATTGGCAAAGCCCCTGGGTTCCTCTCCCACTCCTTCTGGGCTTTAGAATCCACTGTTTTCCAAACAGCTTTTGGGGGACTTTTGGGAATTGTGCATCTGCTTGCCTGGGAGACAGAAGGAATAGTTCCGGCTTTGGGTGCTCATAAGGTAACGCCACAGATCACAATTTGTTGAGATCTACTGAGATGACCTTGTTTTGTCTTGTGAAGAGTCACCATGAAATCCACAGTAACACCCACAGTAACTGTGAAATCATAGTGGGCCACCATATTGCTCAAGCTGCTGGTTGTTGCCACCACAAGCAAATGACAAATGACAGCCATACTGGCTTGGACACCATTAAGAACCCAGGGGGTAATGAAAACTTGTCACAGGTTAGGTCAAGCAACTAGAAAGAGAAGTGTGGTTCAGCATTTTCAGTGCGAACAGCAGAAAATCTGGGCAAACAGAAAGTGATTGGTTAGGATTGTAAATTGGTTCAATACTTTTGCAAAAGCTTTGGCAGTACCTATTAAAGCTAAACGTGCATACACCCTATGGTCCAGGCAATTCCACTGTATGGCGCTATAGGTCAGAACAGTGCTTACCCTGGGGCACTGGCTGAGGGGAGGGGCGGCAAGAGTGAGCTTTCTGGGGTTCTGGAAATGTTCTGTATCTTGATCTGATGGAGGTCACACAGGTGTGGACATAGGTAAACATTCACTGAACTGTGCACTCTCCTGTAAGTTGGCCTCAATAAAGAAAAGTAATTTATAAGAATTCAGAATAAAGAGGCTTTGCAAAGTGCTGGCAACTTAAGAGGACCTGTGTCTCTGGATTAAGACAAACTGCTATGCTCGCCAGGAACTCATAGCTTCTCAGGTAGAAAATCAAAAAAACCAAAAGCTGGGGCTTAGGGTGAAGTCTCTACTTTCCCCGAACACAGTTGGTCTCACCCATCCCTTTCTCCAAGAACTTGGGTCCCACTGAGATAAAGACCCACCTTTCCTGGGAGGGCATTGCTATATTTTCAGGCACTGATAAAGACCTTGCTTCTGGCACTGTTTGACTGTTCAAATGGCCTCTCTTTGATGAATTGAGTCCAATGGTTGATGGTCAGGTTGCTTTTGAATCGTCCTTTCTTGGCAAAGTCAGAACCGTCATATCACATCACAAATCACTTTTTAAAATTAAGTTACATGGCAGGCTCTGTTGATACTGCTTACTATTTGTTCATAGCTGTACTGCAGCCTCTGCCATTTAACACTGCATTTGAGTATCCTTTATTCATTTTCTGTTTAGTAATTCAGGTGCATCCATTTGGTGGTAAATCATTGAGAAGCCACCACAGCTAAGTTTCTACGTTGATATGCTACTGGCAGAGGCGTGTAACTCTCCCGATGCTTATACCTGGTGAGCATTACTTGCGCTAAGTTCCTCTCCATTCTCAGACGTCAGAGAACTTTTATTTTGTAAAGGGAGGCAGACCTGTACCTTAGGTCCTCAACCTGAGAAACAAATGGACTCCTGGTGACTCCAGCATTGAGACAGTCCCTCTTAAATCGCCAGCCCCTTGCAAAGGAGGCAGACCTGATGGAAAAGCATCAGGCTGTCAGTGGATGGATGTGGTTTTCAGTTTATGATGAGAAAATGGGAGAGACACAAACAAAAAACAAAACCCCGAAGTCTGAAGAGCACAGAGAAGCTTGGAGTCAAAATAGGAATAAATCCAAGCGCATTTTCTAGGTTAAAGTGGTTTTATGTTTGTTTACATGTAGGCATAGGAAATGTGTTAGTATTAATGCATGTATATGGCTATGATTTAGAAGGAATTGATGCTAAATTGGGAAACAAAGCGATGTTACATGAACCAAAACCGAACACTATTTTATTATTTATGACTTGGTATCACAACCTTACGGCATCTTTTAAATAAGAAAAAAAACCTGTTAGGATATAATGAATTAAAGCTGTGGAAGCCTTCTACAGATAAAAAGTGCTCTATATTTCAAGGTATTACATCCCCTGGATATTTTTATTTGATTTTAATTCAATGGTCAAATTTTTATGGCTGTGTGAACAGTTGAGAAAGGTTCCATCAGCTGCTTTTGAATTATCATAATAGGGGGAAACATACTATACCTTTGCTATTTAAAAGATTTTTTAAAAGATCAGAACGTGTTCTACTTCATGGTATCAAACACAGAACAAAATGGCTCTAATTGGGAACATACTTGGGCAAACGACTAGATTAAAATGACTGAGAGTTATAAATGTCTGAAATGTCTATTTCAGGCACAAGTAGGGGAAATGGCACTAATTTCTAGAGTGCACACATAATGATTAAATTAGCCTGGAGAGATGAAGAGTATATCAGCATGTATCCTGGAGAAGAAACGCCATATGAATCAGGAATGAGCCAATCAACTCTTCAGTGAGTGGCGTCACCATGAGAAAGGCCTCGGCTGATCGCTGCTACCCCTCCAATCACGTGATCGTCTAACTAGCTCATTTCTCCAGAATCCCATTACCTTCCTCTGTAGCATCCACCAAACTAAATAAAATACAATCTGCAACTCCGTCCCTCAGCCAATTGCTCTTTTTGGTCCTTTTTAGATCCTTTTAAGTAAGTCCCAATAGATGGGCCAGGCTTATACTGGTAATAATGGAAAATGCCAACTAACCTTTGACTTTTGACTTAACCTCTGACCCCGTGGACGCCAACATGTATATCTTCTCCTCAGCCTTGCTTCTGGAATAAGTTGGTGGAGCATAACAATCAAGATATGCAAAGACCCAGATACGCACACATCTAGTCCCCGTGCACACGCAGGCACCTTGCTGCTCTTAGCTGCTAACTCCTGGGCCCAACGAACAAGATCAGGGCAAGTCCCCTGCCTCCCTTGTTTCAACCTATCTGGATGTGTGTGTGGTGAGAGAATATTCTAAGACGAGAGGAAATGGTCTGCATGGCAGCAGGTTTATGGTATGGATGCTGAGTAAAGGGACAGTCACTGTTGGTGGGGGCCCTGCCCACATCCCCTGTGCACTAACCTCTCCAGTATATGCTGACAGTGTGCTACTTCAAGCAGTATCTGCGATTCCCTGCCTGAGGTTTTCTCTTGGCCTGAGAATAGAGGAATCTAGAGGGGCCACGGCGTAAGCACCTCATGAAAGCAGCCCTCATTCGACACTTAATGGACTGAGAGGTAAATATACCAGCTTCCTTGCCCCTCAGTTGGATATAACTCCCTGAGTTCCCCGGTGGGATCGAGCCCCAGTTGCCCACGGAAGCGATACGCTCCATAACGTACCCTTTCCTGCCATGCTTCCCTGCTCCCTACCGGAGCTTCAGATCACCTCCCAAATAAACTTCCTGTCCTTAAATCCTTGTCTCAGGGTCTGTGCCTTTGTGACCTAACCTAGGCCAGATGGGTTTGGACTCGAGGAATCATAGCGATCAGAATTCAAAGAGGCGAATTTGCCTTGTCTTTGCCATTTGCTCTCTGTGCCCATAGGTGAATTATTTAACCTCTCTGAGCCTCAGTTTCTTCACTTATAAAATAGGGATAATAGTACACCTCTGCCGTCTAACACTGTTGTCGGGAGGTGTGAATGAGAAAACATATGTGTAAGCGTTAAACACTGTAAAGAACCACACAAATATTCATTATAGTTCATGAGAACTGTTCTCCTTACCCCACCCAGGCAAGACTTCTTTTCAACATTTTATTTGAAATAATTATAGACTCACAGGAAGTCGTAACAATAGTACAATACATAGAGTCCCATGTACCCTTCACCCAGCTTCCTCCAATGGTGACATCTAATGCGATGCTGGTGCGATAACAAAACCAGGAGACCGACGTTGCTACAGTGCCGTTACCTAGAGTACTGACCTTATTCTGTGTTACGCTTTTAAAGTACTTACTAATCTGCCATTCTATTTCTCCTCAGTCGTCTGGCCTCCATTCTCCCTGTCTCTAGTGATCTTTGAGGAGTCTAAACTAGCCACGTGGATCACTAACTCTTAGTGTCCACCCCATTAGAGCACGTACTTGACTGAGCACCTTCAACCACTGTCCTAACCACACTTCAAAACTGTGGAACAAAATTCTATTCCTTTTAATCTAAATCCCTCGTCACTGCCTCTTGACCAATAACAGGTAGGCTTCGCAGATGAAGCCCCAAGATCCTGGATCCTGCTAAGCAACTTCCTAAAGTGGTGAATGCAGCAGTTACCCAAAGAGCTGTTTCCAAAGATGAATTGGATAACGGTATTTTCATTAGGAGGTTAATACATTTTCTTTCGTTGCTTTAGAAGTCTTGGATAAATGCCTCCTTGTTTAGTTGATTCATATCCTGCTTAATTTTTCACGTTGTCCTGTCACCCCTTCCTTAGTACTCCTGGGACTTCACCCTTAGTGCCCAAAGAAAAAGTGGGGGGAACCTTTTCTCCATCAATCCTCTCATGAAGCGAAGGGTCGCAGGGTCATTCGCAGTAGTGCCTCAGTAATCTCCTATTCTCTCTTTGAATGCAACCATTATTCCTCCTTGAACAGATAATTTATCTCCTCCCTGACTGCCTTCTTGGTTAAAGGTTAACAAAAATGACATAACGTTCAAGTTCCAACCCTTGGAATGCACAGACCCATGCTGCCAACAAAGTCTTTCAAACCGAGAAAACAGAAAATGTACTAGAGCTAAGTCTCTGAAACTGCCGCCATTTCTCTTTCTTCTTGATGCCTATGAGTCTTGGTGACCAACCTGATCTTCTGAAAACACTTCAGAACATACATTTTCAAGGATCAAACTTTGTCCCTCTTGTCGTAATACAGGATCCATTTTCCAAGTGCCTCTCAAAGCCTTCCAGCACTCCAATCTTTTCTCATAAGTTCTCTCTTGGGGCTCCTGTCCTCCTTCCTGGTTTTAAGACATTAGCGCTACAGATATTATTCCAACATTACATCTCATTCCCAGCCTCTCTCAAGGAATCTGATCCCACACTCCACTTGCCTGCAAGTCCCACCTCCATGGGTCAGACCACCATTCTCATAGTAGCCTGGACTTAAACTCTCAGGCTTCTTTCGCTCCTTATTAAGAAACTCCTGGAACCGCCTGGTCCCATTCTGTCATTCCCACCCCACACAATCACCACCCACCAAAGCACTGCAAGATCTCATATGTCTAAGAAATTTG